>NC_133548.1:41159500-41798000 GCF_048773025.1 Camelus bactrianus
GCAATTAAAGATGAGCACATCTCAAAGGACATGGCCCCTGACCTGCTGGTCCACCTTTCCTGGACTAGAGATGAGCTTTGAGATCCCCATCACCTATGTGTGATGACATTGGCCAAGACACAGACCCAGAACACCTATCCCTCAAGTCCCAAAGTCTGCTCCCTGCTAAGAAGCCCCAGGGTCCCAGAATGGGATTGCTGAAACCCAGATCCCTCACTAATCTCAAGGGCTGGGGGTCGCAGGGAGCCTCCTGTGGAGGAAGCTGTAATGGCAGTACATTTCCCTGACAGAGTCTGTGAAGTTGATTTCCATAACAGGAAAGCCGGAGACCTGGGAACCAAATGTGAGACACAGGCCGGCCTGGTCCCACCCTGGCCCCAACCCTAGACCAACCCAACCCAGGACCTAGCCTAGGCCTGAGGCTACTGAACCAGGCCCAGTACCAAACTCCCTCCCTCTCAAGCTCAGGCAGACTCCTGGGCCTGAGGGATGGTCAGGGATGGGTCCCACAAGCCCAGAATCACCAGGCGATTAAACTTGCTTCTTATGGTGGCCCCGAGGGTTATAAACAAGCAGCCCTGACATATGGGTCATTCCTGAGATTCCTGCTTCATTGCTTTTAAAGGCCCCTTGGTGGTAAAGAATTTCAAAGCTGCTAACTTCATAGTATATTAAAGTGGAATAAATTCTTCTGAATGGTCCTCCGGTGAAAACCAGTGCTTAGAAAATTCCTCTAGACTTCCTCTTGAAGGACCCAAGACTGACCTCTGGTGGTCTCTAAGACCAGCTGAAGCCTGGCCTTTCCCATGTCCATCCTTGAGACTCTTGCTTGTCTCTTTCTGGCTCCCTCTCTCCCTGTCTCTCTGTGTCTCTCTCTCTCTCTCTCTCTCAGTTTTGGTGCTTTGTTCTCTCCTTCTGTACATATCTGTTTATATGTGTCTTTCTCTCTGTGTCTCCCTCTCTTCTCCCCATGAGACTCCCAACCCCTTAGAAACATAGGTGTAATAGGATTTTAGAATAAGACTCTTGCCTTAGTTTCAGCCAAGGTACCAATATGTAAGGAAGCAAATCAGGAGATACCAGATACCAAAATGAGTGTAAGATAGAACTCCCCCAATATGCAAATTTACTAAGGAAATAGTCTCCAGAACTTGTTCCACAACCTTTTAGACTCCCTTAGTCAGTTTCAAAAGGAGGTTGTCCTCACTAACCTTTCCAGCTTCCTTTGCATTACACACCCATTCTCCCTGTGTTGTACTGATGGTAGACCACTCACGTCTGCGCCCCGGCGGGCTGGAGGCTGTCAGGCCTCTGTGCCTGGGTTTATTCTGCCTTTTCTCCTTAGAGTACCATCCTCTATCTTGCTTCTCGTAATCCTGTTTGTCCTTTAGAGCCAACCTCAAATGCCTGTCCTTCCTAAAGCCATCCCTGCTCCCCCAGGGATGAACTACCCTCCTCTGAGCTCCCACCTGGGCTTTTACCATAGTTCTGTTCTTCACACCTGATATCAGAGACTGTGTGTGTACACCTGTCTCTCTTACCAGCCTCTGAGATCCTTGGGCATGGGCTTCCTCTGGGTCACGCCTGGCAGAGCATAAAGACATTGGCTGATGCTTGGTGAATGAGTTAGGGAGTGGATCCAATTGGCAGCAGTATTCCATAATATGTATGAACCACAGTTTTCTTAACCATTCACCTGTTGAAAACTGGGCTGATTCTAGTTTTTGGCTATTACAATTAAAGCTGCTATAAATATTTGTGCACTGGCTTTTGGGAGAACATGTCTTCATTTCTCTGGGATAAATGCTCAAAGGTGCAATTGCTGAGTTGTGTACTAGTTGCATTTTATTTTTAAGAAGCCGTCAAACTGTTTTCCAGAGTGGTTGTACCATTATTTTGGCATTGTATGTATTCAAATTGGAGTATTTGATTTTTTTTTTGATGATGCTGAACAATATTTATTTACATGGAGAGATGTTCTCAATACTTATCGCTAAGTAAATAAGAAAATTAAGAAACGACATGTATAGTCCAATTCTTTTTGTTCATTTGTTTTTACTGAAGTATAGTCAATTTACGATGTGTTAATTTCTGGTGTACCACTTAGTGATTCAGTTATACGTATATACATATATATATATTCCTTTTCATATTCTTTTTCATTATAGGTTATTACAAAGTATTGAATATAGTTCCCTGTGCTATATAGTAGGTCCTTGTTGTTTATCTATTTTGTATATAGTAGTTAGTATCTTCAAATCCTGATTTTTTACTGTTGAGTTTTGAGAGCTCTTTATATACTGTAGATACTAGTCTTTTGTCAGATATGTGGTTTGCAAATATCTTCCTAATCTATAGCTTCTTTTTTCATCCTCTTCACATAAGCTTTCATGGAGAAAAGGTTTATAATTTTGATGAGGTCTAATTTATCCATTTTCTCTTTTTTTCTTCTTTTTTATGATTTTATTTTATTGAAGTATGTACAATATTATGGAAGTTACAGGTGTACAATAAAGTGATTCACAATTTTTAAAGGTTATACTTCCTTTAGAGCTAATTTATCCATTTTCAAATTATGCTTTTGGGGTAAAGTCTAAGAACTCTTTGCATAGCCCTAGATCCTCCAGATAGTCTCCTATGTTCCTTTCAAAAAGTTTTATAGTTTTATGTCCTACATTTGAGTTAGTTTTTTCCACTTTGAGTTAATTTTTGTATAAAGTATGAGACTGGCTGAGGTTCTTTTTTTTTTTTTTTTTTTTGCCCATGGATGTCCAGTTGCTCCAGTGCCATTCATTGAAAAGGCTATTTAACCTTTGTTCTAATCTAGGCTAAACTGAGGGTGTTTGAGGTTTATAGTCATCCCCCCATTTCTCTCCCGCCATCACGTACAGGAATAAACAGCATAGATGTCAACAGTCAACACAAGTATACACACATATTTATAGCTAGTTATTAGTCATCTAAATTAGCAACATTAAATCTTTTATTCCAGAAAAAAAAAATTGCAACACATGTCATAGTTAAAGGTCTAATATCCATAATACATAAGAAACTGTTAAAAATTGAGGACACAGGGACCAAACATCTGAGAGACAAATGGGCAAAATTCATGAACTTTTACCCCCACAAAAGATGTAAAATGGCCTTTAAACTTATGAGAAGTCATTCAACTCATAAAAAGAGAAATGCAAATTAAAACTACACTGAACTACCATTTATCATCTATCAAATTAGCAAAAATTTTGAAACTTGGCACCATATTGGTGGCAAGTCTAAGGAGAAATAAGCACTCTCACAGACTGCTGATAGGAAGGCAAAACGGTACAGCCTTAGGGAGGGGAATCTGGCAGTATTTAACAAAACTGTATATGCATTTACCTTCCGTTCCAGAAATCCATTTCTAGGAATTTACTCTGAAAATATACCTTCAATAATACAAAGTGATATGTGCACAAGTTTATTTATTGCAACAGTATTTGTAATTGCAAAGTATTGGAAACAATTTAAATGTTCATACATAGGAGATGTGTTGGATAAACTAAATTGTATCCACACAATGGAGTACTGTGCAATGGTAAAAGACAATAGTAATGGTCTTTACAAAGTGATACGGAGGAATTTCCAGAACTTATTTTATTAAGTAAAAAAGCAGACTGCAAAAGGGCGTATATAGTCTTCTAACTTTCAGGGAGTAATAAGAGAGTAATACTTCAGTGAAAGTAACTTTTTATATAGTTTGGAGTTTGAAATCATGTTAACATTTTAAATACTTTTTAATAAAAATTAAGTCAAATCAATATAGATGTCAGTTTGAAAAGTCTAAAGTGGAATATAAACAGAAAAAAAAAAGAACCTAACTATAATTTAAAAGAGTAACATACCTTAGTGAAGAGGGGGAGAAACGAGAACAAGCCCAAGTAACTTGAATGCAGTGCTTTGACTATGTGCCTTCAATATAAAGACCAAAGGGCGGGGGGGGGGGGGGGGGGAACCTGTGAATAAGTGATTCTCCTATAGGCAATTCTGAAATCACTTTCTATGAAAAGTCGGATTGAGCAGATGTACAAATAGTTTGAAATGGTGGGAGCCAGGTCTCTCACTGTGAGATAGTTGTTACAAACATGGAGTGGGAGAAGTTTAGGCTGAACCCCATCGTGTAGGATTGCAATTAGACGTATGGAATAGACAGAGAGACAGATAGCTCTGTGTGTGTGGTGTGTGTGTGTGTGTGTGTGTGTGTGTGTGTGTGTGTGTGTGTGTGTGTGTTCTTGATCTATAAACTGAAGGGGCTTTGAAGCAATGAAAATGCCAGCAGCAATGAAAACACCAACTGCCCAAATCTTCTAAATATTATTTCTTATTGTAATATCAGGAACCAGAGTTCCTTGGAGAAATAACTGATTCTAAGATTGAGACCAGAAGGACCTAGAATATCTTGTCACAGAAAATAAGAAAGTGCTCAAAAAATTATAGAAACATATCAAAAAATATAGGAACCAACTTTAGGGGGTTCCCACTGGCCAAATGCAGGTCAATGTGAGCATCAAAATAAGTAGTGACAGCAATGACTTAGAACCCATTGAGTAAAATATGATCTATGAGTGTAGACTAGTATAATTCAATACATGACTAAATAAATGGGAGATAAAGGAAAGAGCTCTTTTATAGAATTATGCTGACCAATTAATGTACAAAAAATGATGGAGTAAGAAAAAAATCACCGTTTTGCAATCATTAGGATAATAATAGATTCAAGTATCAATGGATACCAAAACTAGTGGGTGATAGTTTGATAAAGAATAGGGTGTGAGTGTGGGTAAACTCAGTGATAGACCACATGCTTAGCATGCATGAGGTCCTGGGTTCAATCCCCAGTACCTCCTTAAAAAAAAAAAATAGAATATGGTATTTACATAGTTTTAAAATATCTTTCCAAAAATTAATTACAAAGAGTAAAATGAGAACTTACAGTGGAGAAACCTAGAATATGCCACCTTCAGCAAGCGATGAAGGTTACCATCACCAATAAGGGAACAAAGCAACATCATGTCCCTTCCAGTACAAGGTTTGGAAAGGGACACAGATCATTTCTGTGGCATTCAAGCTAAAAATGCATGATCTGAATCCTGTCACGAGGAAACACTATTCAAACCCAAATTGAAGGGTAATTTACAAAATAACTGACCTGTACTCTTCAAAGATGTCAAGGTCATGAAAGATAAAAGATGAGGAAATATTCCAAATTAAGGAAGACTGGAGAGACATGACAAGTAAATGCTATGTGTGAATCTGGATCAGATCCTGGACCAGGAAATAAAAAGCTATAGACAACTGGCAAAATTTGAATTTGGACTGTGGATTGGATGGCAGCATTTGTCCATGTTAAATTTCCCAATTTTGATAATTGTACTGTAGTACAAATGACAAATTACAAAATGTCCTTGTTCCTAAAAATATACACTGACCTATTAAGGGGTAAAGGAATGTAATTAATGCCTACTTACCCTCAGATATGTTTGTATTTAGAAAAAGAGAACAATGATTATGCAAATAGCACAAAATGCTGACTCTTGGTGAATCTGGATGAAGGGTATATGGAAGTCCTTTGTACTATTGCAATTTTCTGTGGTTTAAAATTATATCAAAATTAAGAGTTTCAAAAAATATTTTTCTACCATTGGAATATTTTCTTAAATGAAATCCAATCTGGAAGCTCAATGTGTTCAATGTATAAACTCAGAGTTATTCTGAATGAAACAGAGATGTTGGATCCAGAGGTCTGCACTCAGATCCCCTCCCACCCTGCATAGCATACTTGAAGTAAGACCTAGAGGCTTGGCTGTTCTCAGCCAGTCTGTCACCACCAGAGCACTGGATGTGCCTAAGGTGGCACCTCTGGTCTTATCCCTATTCAGATCCTCTTCCCTGAGCACCTCTGCTCTCCAGCCTCCTCCAACCTGTGCTCTCCACGCTTATCTGCCTTTTCCTAATATTTATGCAAATATGTCACTTGCAGAGAATTCTCACCTCTGTGTCTATTACTGCCTACTGTCTGTGATGCTCAGAAATGGTCTTCCCCAACCCCACAGAGCTTCACTGCTGCTATTTCCACATCTGCCTCCAGCTGCAGCTGCCTGTGCCAAGGAGGAACTTCCGGAGGAAGGGAATGCCCTATGCTGACACCCCACCCCACCCCCAGCTCCCCTTGCCCCGGGAAAATACCTCTGACTGCTACAGTGGGACTCTCTGGCATCCGGCAAGGGAAAGATGTTTGCATTCGTTTCCTGTGGCTGCTACACTAAATCACCACAAAGGTGGTGGCTTAAAACAACACAAATTTATTATTTTACAGTTCTGGTAGTCAAAAATTCAAAATCAGTTTCACTGGACAGAAGTCGAGGTCCTGGCAGTGCTGTTTCCTTAGCTTGTGGTCCTGCCTTCAATGTTCAAAGGGCATCACTCCAGTCTCTGTTTCCATCACCACCTCATCTTCTCTTCTGTCTAATCTCCCTCCGCCTCTCTTCTTTAGAGCCACTTGTGACTACCTTTAGGGCCCACTCAAAGAATCCAGGATACCTCTCCATCACAAGAGCCTTAACCAAGGCAAGGACCCTTTTGCCATGTAAGGTAACATTCACAGGTTCTAACGTTTGGGCTGTAGATAGCTTTGAGGGCCGTTACTCAGCCTGCCACAGATACCTATATCACCACTGTCCAGTAGCCTTTCCCTATTACTCAAATACCCCCAGTCTTCTTCCAGATTTATCGAGATATGATTGACATACAGCACTGTGTAAGTGTAAGGTGTACAACATAAAGACTTGACTTACATTATGAAATGATTTCCACAATAAGTTTAGTAAATATCTATCATCTCATATAGATAACAACATTAAAGAAATAGAAACATAAATGTTTTCCTAGTGATGGGAACTCTTAGGATTTACTCTCAATGACTTTCACATATAACGTACAGCAATGTTAATTATATTTATCATGTGTACATCGTATCCCCAGTACCCATTTATTTTATAACTGCAAGTTTGTACCTTTTGACTACCTTCATCCAATTCTCCCTTCCCTCACCTCTGCCTACCCCCGCCGCCAAAAATACCCCCAGTCTTAAGGATGATTTGCTATCTTTCACTCAATTGTTTCCCCAAGTTTGCTGATTCAGGTTCAAAACTGCAACAGAGGCCGCCTTACTTTGACTGCTGGGCTCTGGTGCGCCCCTTCCCCGTAGGTGAAGTTACAGAGCTTGTGTCTGCCCGGCTCTTCCCACACAACCACTGAACTGGGGAGCTGCCTTGGTCTCCTACAGCAGTAGCCTGGGATGGAAGCCCCTGAAAGCAAAAGGAAAGAGGTTGAGCAGGAAGGCTCTCTGCTAATTTTCCAGGGCTGTGGCTGGGGTGGGCTGAGGTCTCCCCAGACACTCTCATCATCAACAGCTACACATGTAAATCAAAAAGGCCCTGAGCCATGGTGCTCCTGGAGAATGAAAGGAGGAAAAAACATCAGCTCATGCTTGGGCTGATTCTAAAATATATGGGAATGAAAACCTTTGGGGTGATGAATTTCCCTTTAATGCTGCCATATCTGTAGTCCTGAAGGTTTAACCTCTGATTTTTGGCAATAAAACCAACATTATTTCTGCAAACTTGACACCAGATGCTTCCAGAGAGATATAGCTGAAGTGATAAAAATCTATTTAACAGATTTAGTGAAGCAAATACAAACTAATTAACAATTTTGGAATTGGGATTAAACACTAATTCTTTTAAACCATAAAAACTGGGATGAACAAAAGGAAAAACATTCTCCCTCTGAATAACTCAAAGGAGCCATCTGTTTGTCATTGAGAAAATGGCCCAATTGATAGATTTTGAACAAATTCCGACATACTTTTATCTGGATTTGAATGCATATGGACAGCCATCCCAGAAAGAAGGCACATTACTTCCTGGCTAACATGACAATCTGGGCTTCCCCGAAGCTCCAGAAAACAAGTTATGTGCACTGACTCAGAAATGAGAAGATAAAGAATAAAGTGATATCTTTATAAATTCTGCTTGAGACGTTTGTTTCCAGCCATCAGGAAGGAAAGATGGCCTGAGGTTCCCTCTAACTTTACTGTGTGGCAGCCACTGATGGGACACAGCTCTCTGGCTGTGCCTTCAGAGCCATCTTTCCATAAGGGTGAAGGGGCTTCACCTGCTGCTGTCCTGACACTTTCCAAATTAAATGAGGTCCGAGCTGAGACTGAACTTTCCATTCCTCCATCTCCCCACTGGGACACTCTCAGCCTCAGAAAGCAGGCTGATTCTAGAACATCGGCCCTGTGTGCATCCCACCCTAATCGGGGTTGGGTGACAGGGGAGAATTCTGTTTGCTGTGGCCCCCAAATCACTGGATTAGTCTAACTGTTAACCCCACTGGGAGTGGCTCCTGAGAAGACCTCAGATCTGTTATGAGCTACTTGAGGATGGGGAATTTGGGATTCTTTGTGCCTAGCCCAAAGGCATATTTAAGTACTCAATTAACAACAACAACAAGAAGAAATTACAACTTACTGAGTGCCTATTATGTGCTGACACTGTGCTATCTCATTTAGTCCTCTCAACAGCATTATGAAATAGATACTATTATGATCCCTATTTTACAGATAAGAAAACTAAGTTCTAGAAAGATCGAGAAATTTGTCTAAGGTCATATGACTCCTAAGTGTTAAGACAAAGTTAAAACTCAGGCTGTCTGATTCCAGAACTGACTACCACACATACCCTACTGTATGTGTGTACAAGAGCATTCATTCATTCACACCCCAATTCACGATAAAATATATTTGAGATTATTTTACAGAAATATAACCAGTGCAACTCAACTGTGACTATTGAGTTTCAGGAAAATAAGGATGGAAAAGTCAAGTTGATAAGTGCATGGCGAGTTCAGATGAGGTTGGTAGCAGCACGTGGAGAGAAGTCTTAATTACCCCTTGAGGTTTGGTACTTGGACTCTTGGGGCAGGCAGAGCTATGAGAAACCAGCTCTGGGAAGCAAGACAAAGTCCGTCTTGGGCTATGGTTATGGTGACTACTGATGGGCTGGCCAAAGACTGTGGAGGGTGAGCTGCAGGTGAACAAACCCTGTCAATTAGACCTTGGGGATGGGCCGCATGGATCAGGTGTTACACTGCCTCAGTTTCTCCCAGGTGGGTCAGTGTTTGGAGGCTGAAAACAGCATGTCCAGTCACAACTCAGAATGCTTTACTGGGCTTGGGGGTTACCACTGCCAGTCACAGAGCAGTCCATATTCTTTTTCTACCCATCTTGTAGAAGGCAAACAAGCTCACAGGTTTCTGATAGTTGTTTGAAATTTCCTTGGTCAGAATTCCTTCCTGCCTCTGAAAGACCCTTTGTAACTAGAAACTATTCCAAAGGGCAGGTCTCTTGGGCCCTCCCCATTGGTGTTACCTAAAATTCTCCTGATGATGGACATACACATTCAAACACAGAAATGGTTGAAAAATTTTCAGACCAGGGTTTCCAGTCTACGTTTCTGGACAATGAGTGCCCAGATTCCACTGCATAAACCCCCTAATTCCGAGGCCTAGCACTCACTGTCAGAGGGGCCTGGCCACACGCAGCCAGACACAGCATGATAGTCAAGGATCAAAACGCAAATGAGTCATTGAGCTGCCTCAGCTTCCCCAGGGAATCTGAGAGCAGACCTGCTTGGAGGAGCTATTGATGAACGCAGACAGGAGCTGATTCGGACACCTGTGGCAGTCTAAGTCCCCGATTAGACTTCCCTCCATTTCCCACACTAGGGAGACAGTCATGCCATTGGGCTTTTCACGCTCATGTTTCTCAAACAACAGCCGTGGGACACTTCCTCTGGGTTCATGAGTCTTGGACATTTTTTTTTTGTATTTTTATTTTGATGAAAATGTTTTAAAAATAATCAATATGAGTATCTTGTGGATCAACTGGCTGACCAGCTCAAACCATAGAATGTCTATGTCTACATGTAGGTTTGTGTCGATGACAGCATAGGGGTCAAATAGACCTGCTTTCACTGTCTCAGGCTAATGAAAAATGAGCAGGAGGGACTTCCACACAAATGATGTGATCAGTGTCAAAAACAATATCCTCACTACGTGCTGCAGAAACAAAGGTACCATGATGTTTATAATAGACACTGTTTAGAAAAGAGGAATGCTATCAGCTTTGTGGATTTATTTATACTTTATAAATTTGTAAAGGTTTATCTGAATGTTAATGTTTGTGCAGTGTTATTTATATTTAAATGTATATATTTTGGTTTTTAAGGAGATTATACCTAGGTTAATGTCTGTACATATTTAAGTTAATTATGATAATAAGATAATCTGTAGGCATTTTTTCTTTGAAGGGGATCTGTACATCATTTAAACTTGGAGCACTATTATTTTCTGAACACTACATTATTAATTTCTCTAAAGAGTGGAGTTTTCCCTCTATTGGCCAGTGGGTGTGGCAAATATTTTTGATTGGTCAGATTAACTTCTTTATTTTTTTATGGCCTCCTTGTTCACAGTCCTTTCCCCTGAAGAATGTATGGCTGAAGAAACTGCCCATATGACCACTTTCACTGTTCTCAATAGGAACAGAAAGTTCTGAAAGGTCCTCAAGGCATGTCCTCATGGGCTAGTGTTTGGTCAGAGGTGCAGTGCAGAAGCCTTGCACCAGCTCTGGTAGGAGATCCAGCCAGGCAGCAGGACAGCCTTCACATGCATCCCCAGCCTTCATCCTCATCTCCTCCACCTGTACCACTGAAGACAGCACTGGCTCCAGAGCCAGGAGGAAGGAGGCTGGGAGGACAGACCCTGAAGCTGAGACTCCATTTACCCCAGCTCTGGAGGGATGAGGCCGGGGAGGCAGAAGCCAGACCAGTGAACTCACAGGTCAATAGCTGACTGCAGAGAAAACAAATTATTTCAGACATAATTGACTGTAGACAACAAAACACCAAGGCCATCTCAGTAAAACATCACATTGCCTCTGACTTGAGTTGACCTGAAGAAGAGAAGCAAGGATCCATTAGAAGAAATTGTTGAAATGTTGAGGCTTTGCCCTGAAGTCCCGTCCATGGCCCTTTAAATGTGGGCAGCCTGCTCAGGGACAGTGCAGGGACCTGGGAAGGGGGTGCCACCAGGAAGGGGTGACAATTAAAGTCAGTAATGCCTATTCTGGGACACTTCTTAGGGCTGCTCCTGCTTATCTTGAAGCAAACACTCACAAAGTCCAAGAAGATACTGTGAGTGAAGGAGATGATCCAGCTCCAAGACACAGATACACTTGGTTTACGTATCAAACACATATGAATTTTTTTTTAATCTCACAAAGAAACATGCTTTCCACCATGTTGCATGAAACACACAACCCCTTTTTGGTCTACCTTTCATTAGTTTTGCTAAAGACATGGGTATCGGGAAATACCTCTCTATCACAAGGATAACAACAGTGCAAAAGTGATGCAAAAGATAATGGATACACAATTTAAAGTCGAGATGATTGGGAACGGGGATTGGGCTGAGCTGGAGAGCACGCATTCTGTCTGCAGATAGCAGTAGTCTGTGAGGCTACCTTTTGCTTTGCTAAGGCAAATGTCAGTTCTACTCAGCACAAGCTCCAGGAACCTTCAGAGGAACAAAGGATGATTGCTAAAGGGCCATCCATTCCTCAAATGTGGGCCAAGTGCTGGCTGATTTAACCAGTTTGCTGCTGAGCTTTTTTTCTGTAATATGTTTACCAATTAACAACCTGTAACAGGTAATAGAGGAAGGTTCCTGATGCAGAACACTATTATGTGTCCAGCCACATGTAATGAGGCCATTCCCACATCTTGGCCAATGGCCCACACTAACACAGCCCTGCTGATGTGACTATAATGAATTCTATTAAATGAAAAACTCAACATAATGGCAACTATTAATACCTTCTAATATTAATAGGTGGCATTCATCTTATGTAATGGGATCTGTCTACTTAGCAGGCACTTCATTACACAGCTCTTCCCCAGTTTCTTTAAGTATCTTCTCACCACACTGACCACTGACTGCTGGAGACGCTCCAGCTTGTCATCACTACTAAGGTGGGGACTGGAGGGCATGTGACAACACAGAAAAATTAGCCCCATTCAGGACTCTAGGGCTTTCCTCTTCTTACCTAGAACCTCATCCTTCAGATCTCAGTTTAGGTGCCACTTCCATCAGGAAGCCTGCCCTGCTTGTCTCCTGCACCTCAACAACAACAAGAACTGGATTAAGTGCCCTCCATCAAGGCTCCCCAGAACCGTTGGTTTGCCCATATCTGCCATCACCCTCTGTAGGCTCCTTCCAAGCAGGGTCCTGGCATCCCTGGACCAAAGCATAGAAAGCATTCAAACAAATGTAAAAATAATTGAATGGATTATTAGATGGATTAATGGATAGAGTATGGGAAAATGGGTGGATGGATGGATAAACAGACAGATGAACGGATGTCGTCTGCCTTTTTAGAGGTTCTGCGTAGGGAAAGGCAGTTTTCCAATATATTTTAATACAAATCTCTCCACTAGATGGCGCTCACAATTTTCCTAATTTTTGGTTTCTACAGAAAATTTTCAAAATCTCAGAATTGAAGCTGTCTTAGAATCATTATGCAGGTTTCACAGTCAATTTAACTTGTTTACCATAATGTCTGTGTTTCTTGTTCATCACATTTCACACAATTACAAACATTCTTTCGCCTGGGACGTCAAGTCATTCTGTTTGAACATCGGATGGGCTGCTTTGTGGCTTGCCCGATCGCTGCAGGGTGTTAGGAACGAAGTGTGTCCCCAGATCGTGGAGGAAATGAAGGCATAGTTCTTCCATGACTCTATCCCCAACAACAAAGAGTCAGCAGAAAAATGAAACCTTGCCTTGAAACAGCCATTAACCTTTGTTTCCATGAATTTTGGGCTTGGTAAAATAATCTCTTCCACTGTACAGTGCTTTATGCTGTAAAAAGCAATTTCACATTACAGAAGCAGTGTCTGAGCTCCTAAAAACTATGGCAGGCGCTTTAGGTGTATTATCCCCTTTTAACCCTCATACCAACCCTATGAGTTAGGTCTTAATACCTCCCACTTTACAGATAATAAAATGTAGGTTCAGAGGAAGGATGTCATTGGCCAGAATGATAAAGGTGATAAGTGGGACCCTGGTTTGTCTTTACACTAATTTCCTCCCAATATTCCCTGGGACATAAGCCACTTCAGTGTCAAGGAAAGGGTATTAGGCAGAAAGGGGGAAATGGAATTGCACATATAACTCCCCAGGAGGTGTGTATTATCCCCCTGTATTCACGTGTGGACCTCCCCCTTGGAGCAGCTCCATAAGGAGAGTAATAATTACTATGTTCGTGTCCCCACAACAAGCCAGGCACAGTGCCAAGTGTGTTCTCATGCATCATTTCATTTCATCCCTATCTACTTCTGTGAAGAAGATATTATTATCCCATTTTACAGCAGAGGAAATTATAGCTCAGAGAGATTAAATGGGTCTATTTTATGTCACAGAGGACCCAAGGGCCGAGATTCAAACTCAGTTCCATCTGACTTCAAAGCTTCGTGGTACCCTGTGAAGTTGCCAAAGGCCAACTGAGTCGGGGCAGCTTGGGAATTCTAGGCAGAATTCTGGAGCTGCCTCTTTATCTGCTCCTATCCAACTGCCCATGTTCCCCAAACATTCTTCTGGGCCTTTGCACATTCTACTCCTCTGCCAAAAATGCCCTTCCCTACAGAGTCTACCTGGAAAGTTCCTACTCACTTTTCGAGACCTAGTTCAAATGTCATTTCTCCTATGGTGGCTTCTCAGCTGGCCTCCTCGCTAAACTTATATGCACATCCTCCTGCCAAGCCCACTGTCCTTCCTCTGAGCCCCACCACACACGCGCACACACACACGCACACATACGTTCACCCTGTGGTTCTTTATAGAACAATACCCATCCCGCTGCGTGGTGTCAAGAACTGTGAAGGGGCTGAGATTTTCCCTGCCAGCAAGCTAACGTGCTGTCCTCCACGTGCTCGGATGCTGGCAGAAGACACAGATTTTGTCTTCACCCTGCCTCCAGCATATCTAACAGGGACTTGCCTGTGGTAGGCGCCCCAGCAATGACTGCTGAATGACTGAAAGAATGAGTTCAAAGGAAGGCTCAAGGTCCAAA
Source organism: Camelus bactrianus (assembly GCF_048773025.1). Classification (NCBI taxonomy): domain Eukaryota; kingdom Metazoa; phylum Chordata; class Mammalia; order Artiodactyla; family Camelidae; genus Camelus; species Camelus bactrianus. The sequence goes on from NC_133548.1 coordinate 41,173,731, forward strand.
TCTTTGAGGCTTTGTGGCATCATTGGCACATCTGTGTGGAAGTGAAGAAGGAAAGGGCAGTGAGGAGAAAGACATGCACAGCAACAGTGGATGGAGGCTGCAGATTCGGGAATGTTCCCGCACACAGACTAGTTAGAGGGCCATGTGTCTATGGGTAAGCACTGAAATTCCTAGCTAGAAACTCAGGAATCCCTGTGTATTCTTTAAAACACACACACGCGCACACACACACACACACACACACACACACACACGGCTTACTCTGTGCCAAACATAGGCTTGAAGAGCTTTTGGCACATTGACTATGGTCATTTTCATAGCCTTTGTGACTGCCTGGGGGAACTGAGTCAAATGTGGCAGGAGTGACCCTCCATGGCCTCAGAGGCCATGTGAGAAAAGGTCATGCAGCTTTGCCAGTTTCTCTTGGGAAGCTTTGGAGCCTTTTGCCAGTAAGAAGTCCAACTACCCTGAGGCCACCAAGCGCACAGAGCACAGAGAAAGAGAGATGCCTGAAAAAACCCCTATTGTTTCAGATCCAGCTGCTGCGGTGCTCCCAGCCCCGACTTCAGACTGAGAGGAAGCTCCAGGGTGACCCCAGCTCCCTGCTGCCACCATGAGAGAAATTGGGAAGGGACTGTCCCGTGGAACCCTGTCTGCTCCCAGATTTCGAAGCAAAATAAATGACTCTTACTGTTTTCTACACCACTTTATTGAGATACCACTGACATACCAAAAGTGTAAATTCTTCATGTACACAGCTTGACACGTCCGGAAATAAGTATATACCTGTGAAACCGCCATCACAATCTACACATAAATGTCTCCATCGCTTTCCAAAGCTTCCTCCCACCCTCATTATTGTTATCATTAGTGCGTAGTAAAAACACAACATAACACCTACCTTCCTAACAAACTTTTCAGTGTACAGTAGTGTTAACTGTAGGCTAAAGCTACTCAGTAGATGCCTAGGGTTTATCCATCTCGTAAAGTTGGTGTGTGTCCTTTGACTAATGCCTCCCTGCTTCCTCCAGCCGCCAGCCTCTGGCAGCCGTCACTCTAGTCTCTGCTTTCATGAGTTTGACTGTTTTAGACATACAGGTGGTTTCGTGGAACATTTGTCTTTCTGTCTTGGCTTATTTCATTTAGCGTAACATCCTCCAGGTTTATCCGTGTCGTTCCAAATTGCAAATCCACTCAGCGTTATCTTTTTGAGATTTATGGAATCTCAATACGTGTATCTGTAGTTCATCCACTTTAATTGCAGAATGGCATTTCATTTCATGAATAAACCACCATTTATACAGCACAGTTACGTAAACAACCTAATGAGGGACAATGTGGTGATTTCCACTTTTCCTCTATTCTTACCAGTGCTGTAATAGACAACCTGGTACACACCTCCTTGCCCACAAGTGTGTGAACTTATCTAGGGTATGTTCTTAGGAGTGAAGTAGCTGGTCCAAGGGCAAAAGTGTGATTAATTATCTTCTGTTCACCCTTCCAGATACCACCCTCCACCCTTCTCATTCCTGCTCTGGATCCCAGGAAGCTGAATTACGTGGACTAATCAGCAGGCCCCCTTGCCTTCTGCCTCCTGTTGCGTTTGGCCAGTGAAGAAGACTAATGAGAAATTGGAGAGGGGTGGAAAGTGAGGTCAAGGTATTTGTTCCCCCAGATCCCTCCCCTGTGGGATTGCAGCCGGCTGGCTAGAGGTCACAGGCTGCCTTCTCCTCAAAGCCATCTCTGTCTCCAGATTCCAATAACCACTCCCTTTCAGGCCTGGGGATGGTAAGTTCCCACTAAGACTAGTTCCTGGGCACTACACTATTCCTTGTCCTTTTCCTGCACCATGTCCTTAAGTTTCTAAATAGCCCCATCATTAAACTCTCCTCAGATTATCGAGTTGGAGTGTGCTACCTCTTTCCAGCCAGGACACTGGCTGATACAACATGCAGCTTCAATTTTACAATCTGTAAACTGTTCCCTCAAGTGGCTGCATTAATTTGCACCCTCACGGATTTGTGTACAGGGTCCTACTGCCCCCCTTTCTCTCCAAAACTTGATGTGATTTGCTTTACAATGTTTGCCAATGAGGACGGCCCAGAGCATCTTGCTACGTGTTTATTGGTCTATAAGTTTCTTCATCTATAAGTTGCTTGCTTGTATTCTTTTCCTGATTTTCTGGCTTTTTCTTTTTCTTACCAATTTAAATGAGTCTTATTGATATACTGAATTTTTTCAATTTTTACTTTTATTTTATTTTTTATTGAAGTATAGCTGATTAACAATGTTGTGTTAATTCTGGTGTACAGCATAGGGATTCAGTTATACATGTATATTCCTCTTTATATTCTTTTTCATTATAGGTTATTACAAGATACTGAATATAGTTCCCTGTGTTATACAGTGTGACCTTGTTGTTTGTCTGTTTTATATATAGTGGTCAGTATCTACAATCTCAAACTCGCAATTTATCCCTCTCCACCCCCTTTGCCCTCTGGTAACCATGAGTTTGTTTTCTATGTCTGTGATGATATACTGAATGTTAATTCAACTTGGACTGAAGAAAATCTCCCAATCTAGGTCTTGTCATTGCATTTGACTTATGGTATGGCTTTCAGTTTTAAGATGGTCAACCTTGGCAATCTTTTTCTGGTTTTGCTTTTTCTAATTTATATAAAATATTGCTACCTAACCAAAAAGCCTCGAAGATACTCTCTTGTATTTTCTTCCAAAAGTATCATAGTTTTGCTTTTCCATTTGTATCTTTAGCCTATCTGGAATATATTTTTGCATTTGGTGAAAGGTGGGGATGTAACTTTATTTTCCTATGTAAATAACTAATTGATTTATTGGTGGTCTCTCCTATCCTCACCAGTTTATTATGCCACATCGGCCGTGTACGCGGGGCTGCTTCTGGGCTCTCCTGTTGGTCTGCTTTTCTATCCCTCTCCCAATAACACATGGTTTTTTATAAAAAGTCTGGATATCTAGTCACGTAATCTATAGCTCCCCCACCAAACCTGCTTCTTCTCCAAAATTACCTTCGGTCTACTTTCGCATGTGCCTTTTGGGGCTTTGATACTCTTTATCAGATCATGATGATTTTCTTCTGTTTCTAATTTTCTAATAATTTTAATAATGGCAACAATAAATTGGTAATTTATATTATAAATAATAGGTACTCTATTCTATATAATCGTAAATGATTTATAAATACATTCATAGGATACTTTTCTGCATTAAGAAAATCATATGAATTTTCTTTTAATTTGTCAATGAGGTGAATTACACCAAAAAATTCTCTCATATTGAACATTTGTATTCCAGAGATAAACCCGACCTGGGTGTAGTATCTTTCTTAATACAACTGGTTTACCCAGGATTTGTGCATCTGTGTTAATAAGAGAGGTTACTCCATAATCTGTTTGTTTTCTCCTTGTCTGTTTTTTGTTAACTAGCTCACAATGGTAACTTTCTCTCTTTGTGTATTATCTGAATTAGTTTCAGAGGGATTATATGATTTTTGAAGACTTCCTAGAACTCTCCTGTAAAAACATCTACGCCCAGTAGATTTGAATTAGATTATAAATTATTATTCTAGTTCGTTTCAGTTACAGGCCGCGTCAAGTATCCCGATTCTTGCTGAGTCACTTTTGGCATCATGCATTTTTCTAATTAACTATTTCACCAAAGTTTTCAAAAGCATTTTGTAGAGGAGCAGCTCTGCCACGGCTGCACGATGACCTTGTACATTTCCATGCGGGCCGTATAGGCAAGGCTTCCCCAGGGTCTGACCCCTATCTCTGCACAACACCCTGGCATCCTCCCAGGAACATGGATGGCCAAGATAGGCAGTCTTATGAGGAACCATCCCCTTCACTATCTTGCAGAACACACCCTATTTTGTGAGAGGTTGCTGTGAGACAAGTTTTGCTGAATGAATGAAACTCAGACCTTCCATCTTCAAATCCAGTAGGCTTCCCTCGGTCCCATGCTACCTCCCTGTCATCACAGGAAGGACCGAGCCCACCTGGAGTATCTCACACCACCCAACAGCTCCTGAATCCCTGATCCTCCTCCAAGGTCAGGGTCTAGCTGGGGCTTTTGTCTGGGGGGCAGGGATTAAGGCCATATGCATTGCTGTGTCCCTCTGTAGGCTGGGCCCAGCATCTGGCACAGGGCCAGGCACATCCCAGATGCTCAGAAAGCCTGGGTGATGGAAATGGATTGGCTTTTTGACTTGAGGAGCCTCAGACACGGAACAGTGCTGACTCGAAAAACCATAGCTCCCGCAGTGACTCATACATCAGGACCCTTTAATTGGGAATTATGGAAATGTGCTGCCTGGAGCTGTCTTAATTAAGAACAACCTGATCTTGATTGCAGCCTCTGAGAGGACTCTCCTCCACATTCTCCCCTCTCCTTTTCTCCTTGACACCTAGAGGCAGAATCCGGCTGCCTTTGACAAGGCTTTCCTTCTCCCAATCACACTGCTGACAGGCTTGGTTTGGAAACAGCTGAGCTAGCTGGGGATGGCCGCCTTCAGCCAGCATGAGGCTCCCTGGCGGGCAGCCTAAATCAGTAGTTAATAGAGACCTTGCTGCACCCGTGCTGCCCTAGCTCTTGGGAAAGGCTGGGGCTGAGGCTGGAAATAGGCTGAGGACAATCAGATTGGATGTTCTTCCCGGCATCCACTCTCCCCACCCCTATCCAGAGCTAATGTATCCTGGGGCCTGTATCCTAACCAGAGAATAAGGAGGGACTCCCTCTAGCCCCACTACCTCTCAGCTCCAGCCCTCAACATTACGGCAGAATGGACCTGAATCTCCCGAAAGAGGAAGGGGCCACATACAAGGGGGCCACAACAGAGGACTGGACTGTAGGAGGGCCTGGCTTCCCAAGCCGAGTTCCAAACCCTGGCCCAGAACCAGACACCACCTGACAGCTTCCTGTCAGCCCCTATCCCCTTACCCGGCCTCTGCCAGGGGTCTCCATCACCAAGCTTGGTCCATGTGTTACATCTTCATTCAATGAACATTTACTGATGTGCGAGGTCTTGACACTCTGTGGTTCCTTTCTTCCCCAACCCTCTCTCCAAACACACACACACACACACACACACACACACTATAATTTTAAAGTCAAGTATTTATTGAACTAATAAGAATTTTCAAAGAAGCTTTATCACCAGTTATGACTCACCTTTTAGTTGGTGGCTTTAGGTTTCTTTAGTCCTTTGCTTCTCCAGGGAGTAATTAATAAAGTGTAAACAATACTTAAATCACTTGGGAGCTCACTATGTAAAAGTTTTAGGGGTAAGCTTCTTATAATGATGTGGCCACTCCTTAAATCCTCTGTGGGCAAAACCTTTCCAAACAGGGGGAGCCTTGAATAGAAGTTCTATTTGAATGAATAGAGCCACTTAACGTCACCTGGCAGGACAAGATGGGGAATATTATGTATCCACTGTTCTTGATACGTTCAGCTGCCCTAACTGGTTCTCAAGGGATACTGGGGCCCCTAGTCCCAGGAAACAAATCCCTCTTACCTGGAGCCCTGGCTCCATTTCTCCTACCTAACCCTTCCCAGTGGCTTCCTATTACCCAGATCAGTAATTCTCAGAGTATGGGTTGGGCCAGGAGCGTTACTATCACTGGGAACATAAAAGAGATGCAAATTCATAGGTTCCACCCCAAGCCTACTAAGTCAGAAACCCTAAGGGTAGGGCCTCAGAATCTCTGGGATTTTTACTTCTTTTTTTTTTTTCTTTTTTTTGGGGGGGGGGGGACAAGTAATTAGGTTTATTTATTTATTTATTTATTTTTGGATGGAGGTGCTGGGGATTGAACCCAGGACCTCGTGCACCTTAAGCACACACTCTACCACTGAGCTATACCCTCCCCCTCGCAATCTCTGTTTAAGGAGCCCTCCAGGTAATTCTGAGGCATAAAGTTTGAAAACCAGATAGAGGCACACCCTTAGCAAGATCTGCGCAGCCCTCCACAGACACTGCTGGCCCACAGGAGCCTTTTTGCAAACTAGGAGAGCCTCCTCTGGGAGGATGTAGCTATAAGCACATGTTTGCCGAGTGGAGCCAGAGCTGTATTTCAGCACCTCACCGCCTTGGCAGGTGCCCTCCTAAAGCGAACAGCCCACAGTCATGCATGGAGACCCTGCCCCTGGGACCAGATCCTCCAGTCTATATCCCACCACTGGCCTCCTCATCCATATGCTCCAGCATTTTATGGCTCCCTGAACGCATCCTGGTATTTCATGCTTCCTTCCTGCCTTTGCTCAAGCTATTCTCTCTACCTGGAATGCCTTTCCCCCATTTTTCCACCTAGAAAACTACCACAACCTTTTAGCCTCAGCTTGTTCATCTCCTCTTCCAGGAAATATTTGCTGACTGCAGGAGAGTCCAATTCCATGCCTCTAGGCTCCTGTATCATGTTGTGTTCACCTCTCACATTGCCTTTGCCTGGCTGTATTTTAATTGCTGGTTTTCCTTCCATCCTCCTGTAGAGCAGGATGTATGATTCATCTTTGTAGCCCAGTGTAAAATTAATCAACAGTAACCTCAATTAAATAGAATCAGGAGACCAGAAGGGGGAGCTCTCATGCCCTGGAATGACAGCAGAGCCCAGCAGAAAGAAGACTCTTCTTTCCTGGCAAGGACTCAGCCAATGAAAAGCCCTGGACTCTTTGTTTACGTAGCCCTCTCAACTTCTTTTCCGCTCTATAAAAGAGTTCTCCTTCCTTTTATGTGTGGGGACTTGCAGGTGTCTCGCCATGGTTGTAGACACTGAAGTGCAATTCTCTGCTGATCTGGGATAAACCCATCTTTGCTGGAGAAATATCTGGTGGTCTGTTTATTTGGGGTCAACAACAGTTATCAATGAATACCTGGGATGTTCATACAATGACAAAATACCGAAGGTCAATTCTGGGAGCCAGGGTTACAGTGAAGATCACATCAGACAGCTCAACCTCATGGAGCTAATTCATAATTAAGGGAGGGAAGGGAGACTCAGGGCCCTCGCAAAATGATGGGAGGCAATTGCTTTTCTAAATGATTTGAAATGATTCAGAAGCTGCCTCAGAAGCAGGGTGACTTTCCACAGCTCTGGGAGGATGAAATCCTGTCCTTTGCAGATTTACTTGTGAAGAAAAAAAAAGCCAAGGTGAGTCCTAAGTAGAAAAACATCCCTCATAGGGAGACCTGTCAGCCCGTGGGGCTTGGTTCAGCCCCAGCCACCGAAGAGCCATCTTATAGTCCAGAATGTTCAGTGCCTTCCCCATGGCTGCTGCAGCCAGGAGTATGAACAGGGATAAAACCAGATTAGGAGGCTTGATGCCTCTCTTCCTTATAATTAAGGCTGTAATCACTGTGTCAAGTCTCAAATCAGGTTGGCATGCCCCTCCTCAATTAGCAGCTCATCTAATTATAAGACATGAATTGCAAGTTTCTGCTCACTACAGAAATGCAGCAATGGGGTTCCTTGTGGAAGCCATTTGATTTCTGGATTCATTTCTACACCCAGGGAGGAATGGGGGAATAAAATAGGAGTTCAGTTTATATGCAGAAAACATGAATTTTCTCAATGAAAAGAATAGGCTTGAAGGTAGAAGGGAGGAGGTGTTGAAGAGGATATTGTGATCAAAGGGGAAATGCACTAGGGCGAGGCAGTGGGGATGGAGAGATCCTTCTAGACAGAGAGCCATTTGAGATGTAGAACTGGATGTGGGAGAGAGGGTGAGAGGAAGCAGGAGGGAGGTTAAGGGGTCTAGTCTGGAATCTGAAGGCGCTGCAGGAATAGCTAGGACAGACATTCTGATAGACTTTATTAGCACAGTCCCCAGCCTGAGCCAAGGTCTGCGTGGGTGCACACACACGTTTACATGCACACACACAAGCTCCATCACCTTTACTGACATGACTGCTGTAAAAGCCTCCCCCTTGGAAAGCTCACCAAGCTCAAAGACCCTCTCTGTAGTCTCAGCTTCTTCAATTTCTCTCTGTAATGACAAATTGTGATCCTTTGCTCCCTGATGCCAAAGAGCCACTCCTGGGGCAAGAAAGCAGATAATGTGGCCAACAGAAAGGAGAGAAAAGAAGCTCAATTATGGTGCTTATCCATGTGCTGAGAGAGGTCAGTTCTCACATCCTCACTAAAATTTGGAATGAACTCAGACATTCAGAACAGAGATTCATCAATACATGCTTATACACTATGTGTACACATACACATAGAGAGGCTCCAACATGCAAGACACACGCACACACTCACAAATACAACATACACTGTATACGTACACACATATACAGAGGCACTACAACATGCAACACACACACAATACATGCATATACGCTATACGTGTATACATACATATAAAGACATTCCAACATGAAACACACACACGTGCACACACACACACAGGCTTCCTCACTCGCACATTCACATACAAACACAAAGAGAACATAAAAGTGCATACATAGACCCATCACACAACAAACAGGCACTCTCTGACAAATGCACATAAATACATTTATTCACTTAAAATAAAAGTTTGGAAACAATTATTAAAAAAATTAAAGCAAAAAAATAATTTGGTGCCAATTACCTGGATTTTTTTTTTTTTTCAGTAAAGACTGAATTGTTTCCTTGGAATGCCCCGCCCACAATTCTGAACCCTCTCCAGCTATAAAACACCTTATATTTGCATGGTACATTTTAGTTGTCAAAGGAAATTCACAGATGTGTTCTCCTTCACATCACACTGGGCTTTTTGGTTTGCAAGTTTTTTGTGATTTCCAAGTTCGTTTTGTGCTGGTTGCTGACTGTTAGTACGGAGCACTATCCCAGCCCCTCTGAGCTCTTCCTGTATCACCAGAAGCTGGAAAGCTAAAGACTACATTTCCCAGATTCCTGTGCGGGCAGGGTTCTAGTTTTGATTCCACCAATAAGAGACATTCCCGTGAGATTTGGAAGGTGGAAGAGGGACAGAAGCCATTCTCTATCCTCAGACCCAGGCTGGCGGCGAGGTTCTGCACGTGCAGGCAGCAGGTCCTGCGGCGGTCCCACCGCGCCCCGGGAATCACCCACGGCAGGGATCCGGGCAGCTGAGGCCACTGGTAGTGGGGGTTTTGGTAATTTTTATGACTGATTTGAAGTTGTTTTTATAGAGTTTAAGCAAAAAGTAAGGGCACATTTGTGAAGTAGCTCACAGAATTGAAGGAGATAAGGAAGTAAGCGGTTTCAGGAGCCGCCAGGAGCAGTGGTGGGCTGGGTTCCCCAGGAAGCGGACGCTTAGATGGATATTAGCGTGGAGGGCGTCTGTTCAGAAGAGCTGTGGGAGGCAAGGAAGCAGGCCTGGCCGGAGGGAGAACCCGAGGTGTGAACCTGCCGCAGTGACAGAAGCCCCAGGCCCGGGGAGAGTTCTGAAGCCGCATGATCCTCCGGTGCTGGGGCGAGGACGCCCAGCCTTTGTTTACCAGTGGTCCTGAGTGGAGCCAAGGAAGCACGGCGGTAATAACCCACAAGGCAGCTCTTCAGCTGAGGCAGTCCCTGCAGAAGACGGGCAGCTCAGCCCTTTCTGCCAACAACTCCCAGGCAGCTGGAGGTAAACAGTCCTTCCCGCCTGTTACGGACTGGAAGTGTGTACCCCCCAGAATTCATATGTTGAAGCCCTAATGCCCAGTGTGATTTTATTTGTAGGGCCTGTGAGCAGATAATTAAGGTTAAATGAGGTCACAAGGTCACCAGTCCAGTAGGGCTGGTGTCCTAATATGAAGAAGAAACACCAGATCTCTCTCTCCCCCTCCCCCACCTCCCTCTCCCTCTCTCTCCCTCTCTCTCTGCCTTGTGTAGACACAGTGAGAATGTGTCCATCTGCAAGCCAAGAAGAGAGCCCTCCCCAGAACCTGACCACGTCGGCACCTTGATCTTGGACTTTCCCATCTCCAGAACTGTAAGAAAATTAATTTCTGTTGTTTAAGCCACCCAGTCTATGGTATTTTGTTATGACAGATCAAGCTGAGTAATATAATTCCTGAAGGAGAGTGTGGGCAGAACATGACAGGGTCCAACACAGGAGCTGAACCAGGGACCCAGTTACCATCTTTCTCTCTTTCTCTCTCTTCACTCTCCCCGCCTCTGCTCTTTTCCCCCAAGTGAGAGAGATCATAGCCACCTCCAGCCCCTGTCCTTTCCACAACCATGATCCAAGAAAGAAGAGAGCTCTCTCTCAGGCTCCAGTTTGGAAAATCCCAGGGAAGGGCTCTGGTTCACCCAGACCACACCATATGCACCTTTCTAGACCAATCCTGGGGCCAGTGGAGTGGGGTAATATGACTGACTTTGCCTTTAGCCAAACAGGCTAGATTTGTTATCAAAAGGCAAAGGAGTAAATAGAGATGCTGAGCAGGGAAATAAACCAGAAAAGACATCCTTTATATTTACCAATTATTTGCTCAATCACATTTCAGTAATGCATATGGCATCCAGCAAGTCTCTTCACCTCTCTGAGCTCTGCTCTCCTCTTCTGTCCAGGGGAGATGGCGGTGGCTGCAGTGAAAATGAAGGAGAAAATGCATGTGACAGGCCTGCCTGACAAAAGGCTAGCACACAGTAAATATCCAAAAAAAAAAAGGTAGCTTCCATGAAGGTCTAGACACTGCTAGAAGAAAACAGCATTTTTGCATCTCAAACTTCTGAGCCAATTTTCAAAACACGGAGGAAAAGCAAAATCCCATCAAGGGTGATTGTATGTGCCCCAGATCCAGAAGCTCTTCAAGTGACCTGGAATGTACATTTTTCAGATAGGAAAACTGAAGCCCTAAGAAGTTAATAACTAGCCCCAGATCTCCCAAAGAGAAGAGAGAGGGCCAGGATCAAGAACCCTGAACTCTAGCAATATGCCCAGGTACCCCTCAGTCAGCTGCCACTGCACCCTGCCAGTGTCCCCACATACACCCTCACCTGGGACCCTGACTCATCCCAGCCCAGGGCTGCAGCTTCCCTTTTCTTTCTCCCAGACACCCAACCTGTATGGTCAAGCTTAGGGCTGCTCAGCAAGCGTCGCTGAGATGGAATTGAAACCCCACAGGGTATCCGGAAAGCAAGTGGGATATCTGGAAGTAATAAAACTCCCGACTGCTTGTTCATTTGGCACCCAGTGGGGGTAGCACAGACTCCTCTCATCGCTCTTTCTTAAGAATCAATAAAACGTTAGTGATGCATTTAGCAGAGATCAAACAAATGAAATTAGGTTTCTTTTTAAAACTTTTAAGGAACTGATACTTTGGTGCCATTCCTAAAAGTCACTCCAGGTCACTCTGATCCAACTTTTTGGTCACTGCGTTGCAACTTTTAAAGAATGAGTCTTGGTGTACTGACTGGAAAGAGGAGTATTCTCTTGGCCAGGAGAGATGTACACAACAAGGAGGAAATACCATCATTTGCTGAGGCTTAAATGATGGATGACTTAAGTGGTGGGGGGAGTGGGTGGGGGGCAGTATTTTAGGCAGGAAGAACCAGCGTGAGCAAAGATGTGAAAAGAAAGAAACAGATTTGTTTGCAATTGGCGGGACTGGATGGGACTGGATGGGAGTTTGGGGATCATTTTGGTGAGCCTCAGAGCTGGCTGGGGTCGGGGTAGGGCTGATCACAATGGCTAGCGCTGCTCACAGGCTAAGGCAGAGGTCGTGAGGCTGTAGACAAGGGCGTTTCAGAGTCGGAAACAATAGAATTGAGAGACAAACTTGCCTTCTTTGATCTTTATAGGGGAGTGCTGGAGGAAGACAGGCCCAAGTTCAAATGTTATTACCTCCATCAACTTGCTGTGAGATTTTTTTTCTATTATTGAAGTATAGTGAATATACAATGTTGTGTTAGTTTCTGGTGTACAGCAAAGTGATTCAGTTATACATATACATATTCTTTTTCGTATTCTTTTCCAGTGTAGTTTATTACAAGATATTGAATATAGTTCCCTGTGCTATACAGTAGGTCCTTATTGTTTATCTATTTTATATATAGTAGTTAGTATCTGCTAATCCCAAGCTTCTAATTTATCCCTCCCTCCCCTGGCCCCTTTGGTAACCATAAGTTTTTTTTTTTTTTATGTCTATCAGTCTGTTTCTTTTTTGTAAATAAGTTTATTTGAATTGTATTTTAAATAAGTTATATCATATGATATTTGTCTTTCTCCGTCTGACTTACTTCACTTAATATGATAATCTCTAGGTCCATTCATGTTGCTGCAAATGGCTGAGTAGTATTCCATTGTATAAATATGCCACATCTTCTTTATCCAGTCATCTGTTGGTGGACATTTAGGTTGCTTCCATGTCTTGGCTATTGTAAATAATGCTGCTATGAACATTGGGGTGCATGGATCTTTTCAAATTAGTGTTTTCTCCAGATATATTCTCAGGAGTGGGACTGCTGGATCATGTGGTAACTTTATTTTTAGTTTTTTAAGGAACCTCCATACTGTTCTCCATAGTGACTATACCAGTTCACATTCCCACCAACAGTGTAGGAGGGTTCCCTTTTCTCCACACCCTCTCTAGCACTTACAATTTGTAGACTTTTTGATTATTGGCCATTCTGATTGGTGTGAAGTGATACCTCATATAGTTTTGGGTTTGGTGGGGGTGGGGTGGTAATTAGGTTTATTTATACACTTTTTTTTTATTTTAATGGAGGTATCAGGGATTGAACCCAGGACCTCGTGCATGCTAAGCATGTGCTCTACCTCTGAGCCATACCTTCCCCCTCTATACCTCATATAGTTTTGATTTGCATTTCTCTAATAATTAGCCATGTTGAGCATTTTTTCATATGCTTATTGGCCATCTGTATATCTTCTTTGGAGAAATGTCTGTTTAGGTCTTCTACCCATTTGTTTTTTGGGGTTTTTTTGTTATTGAGTTGTATGAACTATTTATATATTCTGGAAATTAATCCCTTGTTGGTTGCATCGTTCGCAGATACTTTCTCCCATTCTATAGGTTGTCTTTTTGTTTTGTTTATGCTTTCCTTTGCTGTGCAAAAGCTTATAAGTTTTATTAGGTCCCATTTGTTTATTTTTGTTTTTATTTCTATTGCCTCAGTAAATTGACCTAAGAAAACATTGCTACAATTTATATCAGAGAATGTTTTGCCTGTATTCTCTTCTAGGAGTTTTATGGTGTCCTGTCTTATATTTAAGTCTTTACGACAGTTTGAGTTTATTTTTGTGTGTGGTGTGAGGGGGTGTTCTAACATCATTGATTTACATGCTGCTATCCAGCTTTCCCAATACCACTTGCTGAAAAGGCTGTCTTTTCTCCATTGTATATTCTCGCCTCCTTCGTCAAAGATTAATTGACTGTAGGTGTGCGGATGTGAGATTTTAAACACATGTTTTTAACCCCTTGGTGAACCTCTGTTTTCTCAGGGGCTGGAGACAATATTACTTCTCCCCTTTGAGTTTACAAACTCAGTGCCTAACGGTACCAGGCAAGGAAAATAAATGACTTCTGAGAATAAAATAGCAAGGGATTGCATTCAAATTCTAATGCTAGAGGTAGACAAGCTCAAAATATTTTTTAAAACATTGTGCAAGCTAAACAAAACACACTTTTCCAGCATTTAACCATCATGTAAGTTTTTTTTTTAATCTTTTTTTTTTGTATTGAAGTATTGTCACTGGCATGTAAATTCTTACTCATCAGACTTTTGTGAGAATTAAGTGAGATAACACATATCAAGTGCTTTGCATAGCAGAGAAGCTAAACAAAAATAGACATTCATTTATACGAAGTTCAAGAACAAGCTAAACTAATCTACAGTGATAGGAATCAGAAGAGCGTTTACCTGGGAGGAGGGTGGGCATTGACTGTGAAGCATATAAGGCAGCCTTTGTGGTGTGTTGGAAATTGTTCATACCTTGTTCTGGGTTGGGAACATGTCTGTAAACACATAGGAAAATTCACTGAGCTGTACACTTAAGCTTTGTGAACTTTGTTGCATAAAAGGTACACTTCAATCCAAAAGGAAATTTTAAAAGAGGTCCTTCCCAGAGTAATAAGTACTTGATTATAAACTGGTCAATGGTTGTTATAGTTGTTATTATCATTATTACTTTTACCATTATTATGATGATTATGCCACAAAGTCAGTAAGCCAACTAAATGAGCAACAAACATTCACTAAAGACCCACGGTGTGCTGGGTGCTTTATGTCAGATTATGTTTTCTAAAAATGACCACACCAGTGTATCTGTATGTAAGTATGTCTCCCTCTCACATGCTTCTGCTACAGTGTGAGAGGTGGGTCCTGTGTCCCTTGTCATTGAATCTGGTCTGGGCTTGTGACACTCTCATGCATAGAATGCCACAGACATGATGCAAAGTGACTTCTGAGATTGGGTCATAAGAAGCACACGGCTTCTGCCTGGCTCTCTCTTGGAACATGTGCCTTGGAAGCCCTTCATGTAAAAAGTCTGGCTACCCTGAAGGTGCCACGCTGGAGACGTCATGTGGAGAGAGCACACAGAGAATGACACAGGAGTGCTGACTCTTCCAGCCCCTTGCTGTTCAAGTCTTCTTGGCCCAGGCCCCAGACACAGGAGTCAGTCAGCTTTTAAAATGACCCCAGACACCACCTGATGGCAACGTCATGAGAGACCCTGAGCCAGGACCACTCAGCCAAGCTGCTTCTTGATTCCTGACCCTCAGAAATTATAAGAGATAATAAGTGACTGTCATTGCTGTAGCCAGTAAGTTTTGGGGTGTCTGATCTGTATGAGCAGCAACAGACAAGCAATGGAGACTTTGGGGTCTGAAAGGTGTATGACGCTGTAACAAAAAAAATTAAACATGGAACAGTGGCTTTGAGGGTAGAAGTTGGAAGTGTATTGAAGAAACTGTGGGATTTGATGGCCTTCAAGGAGGCTGTCCATGAGGACTTAAAGGAAACTAAGGAAGACCAGATTGGAAGATGGAGGAACAGAGATCTTTGTTAGATAGTGAGTTAGTCCGCTCGGGTTGCCGTATTGCCGTAACAAAACACCACAGACTGAGTAGCTTAAACCACAGAAGTTTATTTCTCACAGTTCTGGAGGCTGGGGAGTCCAAGATCAAGGGGCCAGCCAATGCAGTTCCTGGTGGGAGCTCTCCTCCTGGCTTGCAGGCGTCCACCTTCTCACGTGGCAGAGAAAGACACTCTGGTGTCTCTTCCTCTTCTTATAAGGGCACCAGTCTACAGATTAGGGCCCCACCCTTATGACCTCAAATTACCTTTGTCACCTCTGCATAAGCCTGATCTCCAAACATGGTCACGTTGGGGCTTAGAGCTTCCATATATAAATCTGGACAGACAGAAGCCTTCAGCTCATAACATATAGAAAGGGAAATTTTAGCAACACTGTCTTCTGCGGTAAAAAGGAAAACAGAAAATGTACCAAATGAATTGGATGATCAAGAAAGGAGATTTCAAGGTAGAATGTCAAAGATGTCACCTGGCCTCTTCCAGAGGCTTATAATCAAATGTGAAAAGAGAGAAAACATGTCAAAGGAAGGACCATTGAGCACAAAGCAGTCAGAACTTGCTGGGTTTGAAAATTAAGATGTCTTATTTCTAGATTCTCCTGACAGGAAGTGATGCTAAATTTTTAAAATGACCTCCTGGCAAAGATCAAATCTAGGGTACTGTCTGGATGATGTGGTCTGAAGATGCAGCTGAGGGATTGAACATAAAACCCTGTATTAAGACCTTGGGAATACGTAAGGTGGTGATGAAACAGGAGAAAAGAAAAAGTCCCTTATAGAGCCTCACCAGTAAGCAGTGGAGCTTCTGGTGATCTTAAGTGTGGTGTGCCCTAACAGCCTGACAGGGAACTCAGGTTAGAAAAGGGCTTATGTCATTGATGTTTGTGGTTGTGACTTTTCTCTAAGGGAGCAAACACCAATAAGATTTATAGAAAACTCACAATGAATTTAAGATGATTTGCATTGTCTGAAACACTGCCTATTTGGACAAAGAGGTGCAGAGACAGTACAAAATGAAAATGGGTCTTTGGCCCTATCCAAACTATGAAAGAAAGGATGGCTCTGAGAGCTTCTGCCTCTGAACCCAGAAGTGGAGCCAAGAGCCGTGGAGAACCGTTCCCAAGCAGCAGGGAAATTACCCATGTGCCCAGCAGAATTTCAGAATTGCTAAGAATTCCTGTGTACTCCCCACCCTTCTTTTTTTGCTTTGTTTTGTTTTTATTTTTAACAAGAGGACCTATAATGATTGTCCTACGCCTGTCCCACCATTGTATATTGGGTAGAGTGGAGGTAATTTGTTTGGACCAAGAGGAACTGTACAGAGGAGCTGTGTTTGAGAAATTCACCCAATGAGCCTCATCTGAAACTGAACCTGATTAGATGACAAGCTAGATTCAGACATTCAGGTTGATGCTGTGATAGAATTAGACTTAGGAGACCTTGGAAAGGGGTGAGTGTATGTTCGTATGAGAAATGTATGGCTCACCAGGAGCAGAAGGTAGACTGCGGTAGCCAACCTCCAATGACCCCTGCCTCCTGGTATTCTTGTCCTCATGCAGTCCCCTCTCCCACTGCATCAGGGCTGTGTGACCAACACAATACAGAGGTGATGAGGCTAGGTCATAAAGGGCCTAACAGCATCTTCCTTGGGCTCAGATCTTGGGCTCTGAGGGAAGCCAGCCCCCATGGTGTGAGGCCACTCACACACGCTGTGGAGAGGAACCGAGGCCTTGCCGATAGCCAGCACCAACTTGTGTGAGTGCGCTGGCTTGAGGGTAGATCCTGCTGGTCCAGGCAAGCTATCAGATGAGGGCTGCCCAGCTGACATCCGCCCACAGCCTCCTAAGAGACCCTGAGCCAGAACCTTCCAGCCACGCTGCTTCAGAATTTCTGTCCCAGAGAAAGCATGAGAGAGAAAAAAAAGGTTATTGTTGTTTTAAGTCACTAAGTTCCGGCGTGATTTGTTACACACTCAGAGATGATGAACACAACTCTATAGGGTATAAAAAAAAAAGAATCCGATGTAATCACTGGCCAGAGTACAAAGAAAATGTGTAGACACAGGAGAACACACAGTGTCAGGCAGCATGATGTATCTCTCTCGTGGGTGTTGGCGCTGGGGTTCGGGGGTGACTTGTCGGGGAACAGCGAGACTTGGAGAGACGGTTTCACGAGGCGAGTTGGCTGTTTTAGATGGGAGTCTCTCCTTTCCCCCTTAAACCCTCTCAGGTCCTGGCTTTGTTGTTGCCAAGGAGGTCTTTCCCATTACACAGCTCTTGTGCATCCATCCGTCACCACACGACAGAGGCAGGTCAGGGATCACCAGCCCTGTTCCCAGAGGACTAAACTGAGAGTCCCACTGGGTAACTGCTTGTCCGGGCCCTGGGCACTTTCTGTTCCCATAACAGCTCTCAGCAGCTCAAGGCTGCCTTTGGCTGCCAAAGGAATCAAAGACTCCAAAGAGCTTCAAGGCTGAACCGGAAACACACACTCAGGGACCACGTATAGAGGGATGCAGGCCCTCTATTCTGAAGGGGACTCTCAGTGAGTAGCAACCGCCTGGCTGCCTTGGAACAATCTTTCACGTCTATTAAAATCTAGGCCTCAGGATGCTGAAGCTGAACTAATATCATCACCCAGATTGTGTCCTTTTTTCCATGTGGCCTCAGGCCTTTCTGGGTCTCTGAGGCTCTTCCATGTTTTGTGGGGTTCAACTGGCCAGACTCAAGGCTCCACGTGGCTCTGACATTGTAGAATTCATGAGCATTCGGTGGGACCTTCAATCCTGATGCCGGCATACTAATACCAGGCCATTCCCATTTTGAGTCTCCAGTGTACAAAATCAGTACCAAACAGGAAACTGCAGGCAGTAATTTATTCCGCATTTTCCCACTATGGGACCTGCTTTATATACATTGCTACATGGACTCTAATAAAATATTAAGCAGACAAAGAAGGTTTCCACCAGCTTCCCCAGCCCCTGACATACTCTCCCCCTTCTGCCAGACACCTCTGGGTCAGGGACCTCCCTGGGACTGCAGCTGTGATGAAGAGTAACTGCAGAGAGCCAGGCAGGAGGTCGGTTGCGAAAACAACCAAGCCCGTAAAAGAAAATGGAATGACATAAAGGAAAGTGACACAATGGGAAGTGAACTAATAAAATGGCCAATCCAGATTAATGTCAGAGGACTCTGCCTAACACCCACTCTTGGTGGGTCTCTGGGTCTTGGTGGTCGGTATATCTAAGAGGAGGGAGACAAATTGGAATACCTTCCTGTCCAGCTCTCCCAGCTGACTCGGCCTACCCAGGCCCTGGGGCAGTAGGGTCACCCTGGCAAAACAGGAAGATGGAGTGGGGTCTGCATCGGCCACAGTCAATGCTGGTGCCTGGTCCACTGGGCTCGGCTCTGGGGACCCAGGCAAGCACCGGGCTGGCACTTTATAGCAGCCGTTATCCCATGACCCAGGAGGAAGGAAACCTCCACTCTTTCCTCGTTACAGCATCTCTGCAGTAGCACATAGGACCAGGAATAGCTAAAAAACCCAGAAACACAGTAATGAAAACTTGGTCATTTGAAGGCTAAAGTTTGATCCCCCAAAGCAAGAATGCCCGAGAGCTTTGGGTGAGGGAGGCGTCTGCTCTGAAACCAGGAAAAGATCAGTGTGGATCCATGCAGGTGGTGAGCTGGCATAGGAAACAGAAATGGGCTGGCGGAATCTGCAGAGTCAGGACAAGGCAGGCTGCAGGGAACTGGATGGTGCTTGAGTCGCTCGTGTCTAAAGAGGTCAATGTCACCCTGGAGCCAGGGGTGGCAGCACACAGCCCTCTCTGAAGTGGAGCCTCATATTGTGTGTGGTTGATGTGAGTACAATTATGATGAGGATAACTGAGTAGATGAAATGCAGTGACTCTCTTCTTAGCTAAGCTGTTTGTAAGCTTAGCTAAGCTTGCAAATTCCTAAATAAAGGGTGTCTGTTGGTACCTCTGTGGGCACAGGTGAGGTGCACAGTGGCCTCTTGATTCTCATCAGGGACAGACTCAGGAAGCAGGTCCCCTGTCCCTTCCCAGCCAGAGGAAAGAGAGCGAGCCTCTTTCTGCTCAAATACGTGAGCCTCTCCTCTCCCTTTGAATCCCCTTCTCACTCAGTGAGAGGCAGACCCAAAACAAGATCTCTTGTCTTGACTCCTAGTCCAGTGCTCTTTCCACTGGGCCGTGAAGAAACAGGATTCAGGGCCTGGGCACAGAAACAAACACCAAATCCCCATCAAATCAAAGTGGAACATTGTGCACCAGAAACCCCATTTTGTGTCTCGCATCCCAAGCCCTCCCACTCTAGAGAACCACACACACTTAAGTGTGCACACACAAGCCCCGCCCACTGCTAGGCGTCAGCACCCAGTGTGGATTGTGAGGTGAAGGTGTGAGAACGGAGCTATGGATTGGCCCAGGTCCCAGGAAACACAGGTGGAGTGCAGAGGGTAGGCAGCCTGGGACTTGGCCTGCCTGCAGGACGACAGAGTAAGTGGACACTCTGCCCCCTCCCAGGGATGCAGACGGCCCAACCAAGTGCATGCCATTCCCTGCCAGCCCATGATAGCAGTGTGGACAAAACTGCCCTTACTTATCACTAACCTGCCTCCTCTCTGACCTCATCCCCATCACTACCCCTACCCCCATTCCAATTCCAGCCGTGGAGGTATTGCTTTTGTACAAGGACTATGACATCAGAGCCTCACCTCTCCCCCGTGAGCCAAGCTTAGCTCATCCCAAAGACATCAAGGCACCCAGTATCCTCATCCTGCTTCGGTCCTGAAGATATCAACTCAGATCCCAGCTCCTTGGCCAGTGTCTGTGCAGGCCCAGCCGCCCCAGGCAAGGTGAAGACAATGGGACACTCCTACTATCCCCAACCCTGCACCCAGAGGACTAGGAGGCTGCAGTCTGAATAGACATTTCTCCAAAGAAGACAGACCTATGGTCAGTAAGCATGAAAAGATGCTCAGCGTCGTTAGTTATTAGGGAGACGCAAATCGGAGCGTCACAGAGACACCACTTTATACCCACTAGGATGGCTGCTCTCGATAAAATAGAAAGTAAGTGTTGGGAGGATGTGGAGATGTTAGCAGCCTCACGCGTTGCTGGTGGGAATGTAAAATAGTGC
Source organism: Camelus bactrianus (assembly GCF_048773025.1). NCBI lineage: Eukaryota > Metazoa > Chordata > Mammalia > Artiodactyla > Camelidae > Camelus > Camelus bactrianus. The sequence continues at coordinate 41,193,933 of NC_133548.1, forward strand.
AGTCACTGTGGAGAACAGTTTGACCGTTCCTCAAAAAATTAAACATAGATTTTCTGTGTAATCTAGCAATTCTACTCCTAGGTATATACCCACCTCCCCCAAGAACGATTGGAGTAGGCTGTATTGAGGAGGTGTATTTGGTGAAGACTTGAGGGAGGTAAAGTTTCAAGCCATAGAAGTATCTGTATGAGGAGCAAATCGGGACAAAGGAAACAGAGCAAAGGCTCTGAGCAGAGGGTCCCCGCCATGCTGGAGAAACAGCGGGGAGGCCAGTGTGTGTGTCAGAGTGAGAAAGGGAATCACCACACAGAGAGGTGAGGGGGCGGCCAGGCAGGTCACAAAGGGCCTGGTAGGCGCTGTAAGTTCTCTCCATTAGATAAACTTGCTCCAAGGCCCCAGGGCTCCCATCCCCTGGCAACCCCTCTTGATTTTCCTGGACCCTCGGTGGGAACATCAAGGCAGGATGCCTGCCCAGCCTGTTCTGCCAAATGGGGGCCATGGCGCTGTCTCAGGAATGGCTGCCGTGTGCCCTGGCACTGAACTTGGCAGCCTAGACCCAGGCTGGCAGTGTGGCCCTCACACATGTGCCCATGGCCTCTTCTGCTTGGTCCCATCCCTCAGCAGGGCTCACTCTCCCTCTAGCTCAGCATATCTCCCCGTTGCTGGGCACAAAGGAGATGTGAAGGAAGGCACTGACTGTGGTCTGAGTTGTTGATGCTTCTTTCCCAGCCAATGCCATTACTGCTAATTGACCTTTATTGGGCCCTCCATCACTTGGAATACCATTTCAGTTCCCAATTGCTCTCTGTGCCTCTGGAAGGTAAAACATCACAGGCTTATAGCTGAACAATAATTATCTTGGCATTGCGAGGCCAACCGGGCTCTTCAGCATAGCCCATTCCCTCTCTCCTCTTTCCAGCTTGGGAAAAAAAAATATGTGAATCAATGTAAGAAAGTCATTTATTCTTCACTTTACAGGCTGCACACCAGCTAGTTTGTCAAGGGCTTTTAAAAGCCAGTCACATTCTGCTCAGAAGGTTGCTTTGTCTTTTCCTCAGCCATTGATTTTTGCATCTTATTAGGATTGTTCTGTGCTCCTAAGGAATTAATAACAAATTAGCCAAAGTCAATGCGCTACAGCTCAGCCAGCTGGGCTCACCTGGACAGCCAGTCTGGGCTTTCTTCCTTTCTATTTGGCGCCAGGAGAACGGAGGTGTCCCCAAGGATGGTGTCTGGACTGGAGTGCAGCCATGGGGTGCCTGGTCTTACTCTGCATGGCCCAGGAGGAGTGAGGGGCTTCTCTGGGCTTGATCTTGGAGTCCTGAGGATGGAGTGTAGACCTCTGGAGGTAACAGGGGAATCTGCAGAGAATAGTCAAAGGATGTGGTTTTGGAGCCAGATAAACTTGAGTTTGAATCCAAATATAACTGGTGACTGGCTCTGTGGCCTGGGAAGTTGTCCTGCTGTTTCAGGGCTATGGGGGTCCCAAAAGTGTCATAATAGATGGGCAGCTTATGCTAGGTCTGCAGCTCATGCTGGGTCTCAGCAGCAGGAAGGGCTAAGGAGAGTGATAAAGGAAGCTAAGGAAGAGCAAGTCTGGAGTTGGGGGCAGAGCCTGACTAGAGGACAGAGCCTGGAGTGGGAGAGCCGGAAATCCATATCTCAATGTCCTGACTGGGGTACCTGAATAGTCAGGTTCCATCCAGGATGGCTTCAGCATCCAAGAAGTTCTACATGGGCCCTTGAGTTCAGAGAAGGACTCTACCGGGTGGGGCGGGGACACTGAACTACATACAAGACAAGAAACAGCACAGTGGCTAAGAGCATGGGCTGGGGGCTAGACTTCCAGGGTCCAAATCTTGATGCTTAGGCAAGTCTCTTAACGGATTGTGCCTCAGTTTCCTCATCTGTAAAATGGGTCTAATCATTGACCACCACCCCCTCCAGGGAGTTATCATTAAGATGAAAGAGTTAATATATATTGAGGACTTAGTAAAGTGTGTGGCCCCTAGTAAGTGCTATAGAGGGTTAACTTAAAAAGAAAAATGCAGGCTTGCCTATCACAGAAAATTTAATCCCAGTTTCCTCTTCCTATCCGCTTGTAGTATGAGTTAAAAATTATGGATGGCTTTGCAAGCCCAGGATTCATCTCTAGTGCTTCCTTCTCCCCCACCACCAGCCAAAGCAATCTCCAAGTCTTTCTGTCTCTCCCACCACCAGCCCAGGCACGCCACCACCTCTTCTCCTCTTAACCAGCACCCGTCCAAACTGCTATCTGGTATCCCTGTGTCTGGTCTCTTGTTCCCCAATCTACTCATCACATCTCCAGGAGAATGATCTTTATAGATCAAAAATCTGGTCCTATAGCCCACTTAAGCCATTCCATTGTCTACAGGAGTCATTGAAACTCTTTAGCACACAAGGTCCTCAAGAAATTCCTGCAGCTTCATTTACTGCCCTCAGCCCCATGGGTGATAGTCCACCAACACTGAATTGCCTGTTGTCATCCACACACCACATACACACGACCACACACACACACACTCCATGCTTCATTTGTTCTGTTCTCCCTGCCTAAAATATCCTCCCAGCTTCCCGCACTTCCCCCAACCCACCCCTCATCTCAGCACTGCCACACACTGACCCCACAACTAAACCCAGCTAGCACCGAGGACCCAGAACCACTTCCTCCTGGAATCCTTCCCTGAAGTCACCAGTTGGATTAGACATCTGTGTCCATTAGGATAATCCTAGATAACAAATAAATTCCTAAATTTAAGTGACTTAACCCAATCAAAGTTTGTTTCTCATTCCAGGATAGGCTAATGTAGGTGTCCCTGGTCAGTGGGCCACTTTCCCTCATGTGGAAATTAGGGGCAAGTCTTTTGGCTCTATGACCCCTGGGGTCTCAGAGACTTCTGCACCCAGCTGATGGCAGCGGTAAGAGCAGCTGTAAGAGGCACACCTGCTTCTTCAAATCCCTGGCCCAAAGTGGTACAGCTCACTCCACTCATCCCAATGTGAGAATGAGTCACAAGGTCAGTCCCTGATGGGATCTGTCCCCTTGCCACCTGGTGGACAGCTGGCCCTTGCCACCTCAGGGTGACTTCTTGGCTCTCCCTTAGCTCCCTAGCCCTACATCCACCTCAGTTATCAAAATGTGTGGCTGTGATCTGCGCCCAGACCATCTCCCCCAGCAGGTTGTGAGCTCCTGAGGACAGGGGCCTCGTTCCTTTGCCCCTGTGAGGCCAGCACCTGGCATGGGTGCTTCGTCTTGTGTTGATTAAACAGAGGAGGAGCGGAGTGAGAACCAGCTCCGTGGCTGGGCGGGTGACCCTGCAGACAAAAGGTCCTCCCAGCAAGCAGCAGAGCTAGGCTGGGGAAGGCAGGGGCTGCCAGGACGAGACTGAAGGGAGATCTTGCCAGGAAAACATAAAAGACTGAGATTTGGGCCTTGGGAAAGGTTTGCATCTTCATCTCCATGATATTTCTTAGGCCAAAAGGAGCTCAAACTCTGAGAGGTCTGAAATGTGTCCTCTGTAGCTAACACTTACATGTAGCCCATACTATGTACCAAGCACTCTTCTAAGTGCTGTGCGTGCATTAATTCATAAATCCTTGCAATAATGCCATTTTACAGATGAGGAAACGGATGCTCAGCTCAGAGAGGTTCAATGACACGTGATACTCTCTCTGCCGCTTCTGGGATCCCCCAGAAGCCCTAGGACAAGGATAGTTTCAGCCTATCTTCCAGTATTTCTTCCATGGGAATTAGATCTGGGGAGGTAGAGATATTTGACACCCTGGGGCTTTCTTACCCAGATCTGAACCTCAGGGCTCAGATAAGAGGCTAGAGGCCTGAGAGCACATTTCCAAGATTATTCTTCACTTTGAATGTTAAGCATTTTGCAAACTAAGGAAGACGGAACTTCCACGTTGTTTAACATCTTACAATATCCTTCGGTCAAATTAAAAAATAGTAGAGGTTGAAACCAAATAACAAATTGCACGGCTCCAAGCCCATCTCAACAGGACACTTCTGCAGAATTAACAGTGATAATACTATGACAGGAGGCTTATCTCTGCATACAACACCAGGGCTGAATACCCAGGGGCCAGCAGTGCAGAAACACGGCTCCAATCAGCCAGGCTTCCCGTCCCAACATCGGGCATTTCCGCAGTCTTAACTGGATTACAACCACAGCCCCTCCGGAAAATCACTGCTTCAGAATTGTTTTACACTGGTGACGAGAGAAACGGCTGTAATTTATCAGTATAGAAATATCCAATGATGAGGCCACTGAGAGGTGACTGCAGCCTCCCGTCCTCAGTGGCATCAGTCTGGGCGCCAAGCTACACACCTGTCATGGCCGGGGCCCACCAGGTGACAGCCATGGAAGAGTTGGCTTCCCTCCCCATCACCTCTGGAGGGCCCAGCAGCCCCGACCTCTAGCAGAAGCAGGTGCCTCTGAGGCCTCCTCCTAATGTGGTACAGGAAGAGTAGAGTGTGAGCAACAACACCTGCTGACCCACACCCCCTCCAAGACGGCCACAGAAGTCACTCTTCCTCCTTGCTTTTCCCACAAGTGGGTGGAGTGGCCTGTGACAAGGTAAGGTGCTCAGACTTTGAAGCCAGGCAGGCCCAAGTTCAATACATGACTCCAGGACATCCTGGCTATGTAACCTGTAAGACACACTGGGGACAGAACCTTCCATGAATGGAATGTCCCAGGGAAAAAGCTAATGAGTGGAAAACAGCTGAATCAGTATAATAGCCATAAACCAACACTTACAGGAACTAACTGTTTTACGTGTATATTCACTCATTTTGAAAACAAGCCGACACAATGGGAGCTGTTATTGTATCTACTCTACAGTTAAGGAAACTATGGCAAAGAAAGGTTAAAGAATTTAACGAAGGCCACCAGGCTGTGACTGGCAGACGTGGGATTGGCCCCAGCAGTCTGGTTCAAGGGTTGTGCGCCTAATATTTTATACTCCTTTTAACAAGTAGGACTGTTATCTGTGTCCCAGGCACTGCACTGTGTTAAATTCTTTATACATATTACATCATTTTATCCACACAAGACATTATCCCCCGTGTGCAGATGAGTAAACTGAGGCACAGAAAACATAAGGCACTTACCCAAGTTCACACCAGTTCTAAGTAGCAGAGCCAGGACTCAAATCCAGGACTTCTGGCACTGTGTGTGTACTGAGCCACTGTCTATAAATACTATGCAGCGATTCTCTGATTACTTTATATGCACACTTGCATTTAATTAACCCTCCCAACAGCTCCTAAGGAAGGCACTATTATTTTTTTTAATTTTATTTTTTGTTGAAGTGTAGTTGATTTACAATGTTAGTTTCAGGTGTACAGCAAAGCAATTCAGTTATACATATACACACATATATATGTTTTCTTTTCAGATTGTTTTCCTTTATATGTTATTACAAGAAATTGAATCTAGTTCCCTGTGCTATAGTGTAGGTCCTTGTACCTAGGAAGGTACAATTATTAACTCCATTTTATACATTGGGAAGGTGAAGATTATAGAGTCCAAGCAAATTACAGTCAGTAATTGAGGATCCAGGATTCAAATCCAGATGTTGTCTGGAACCCTCTATTTAACCCCTATAATGCAATAACTTCCTACTCTGACCCAATGCCTGTTCATATAAAGAATGTGTGAATTTGAATTCACTTGACCTAAAGCATAAATGAACTGCTTACCACCCAGTTTAAACACCACCTCCTCCGAGATGGCCTCCCCTGGCAGATGTCTTCTTCTCTTCTTCCTCTGTTTAATCGCTGGGTTTTTTTTTTTTTCCTGGCTTTTGCACCCAAACTAGCTCTTGATCACTTCTATGGACAGTCCTGCTGTGACTGGGAGCGATTCCCTGTGCAGAGGAGCCCATGTGCTCTGGCCTGGCCCAGACCTCACTGCTGTGACCCTGGAGAGCAGGGTCAGTGAACAGAGGGAAGGCAGCCCAGGACCAGAGGCCTTGTGAGAAGCAAGAACCACGAGGACAGGAAAAATAGACAAGGGACCACAACAGCAAGATGTAGAGGGATGGAAAGCAATTAAATGAGTGCTCCCTGACTTGGCAGAGCTGAGGAAGCTAAATCGTAAATTGGCAGCGGAGAAACCTGAGAATTAGCACAATAGTAAAAGACACAGAATTGAGGCCTCTGGGATATGGGAGAAGGAAGTAAAACAAGTTATATTGGTTGAGAATTATTTAAGAAACAGTTAGAACCCTAGATGGCTTGCTTTGTTCTCATAAAAAGACACTTCTTCAAAGCGTAGTTTTTCTCAGTGTTCTAATTTTTTTTAATTTTATATGCATATTTGCATCAAATATTTCTTTGTGTGCAAAATATATGTTTTACCTCCTTAAAATACCTAAAAGTTAGTTAAAAGCTACTTTTGTTTAATCTATACATGATGATTACATGCATCTAACAGTGGTAATTTAATGGAACGCATTCCTTACCCAATGGATGTATATATTTTTAAAGAATAAGCAGAATTATATGATATGAAATGCTATGTAAAGTTTCCTATGTAAAAATATTATGTATAATACTATTAAAATAAATATCCCATGCTTTAATCCAGTGATAAGTCAATAAAGTTTTAAAAGGTTAAAAAAAAAAAAAAAAGCCCCAGGCGACTGCCTTGCCCAGTCTAGAGGAGACTAGCGCTTATTTTCTGGAGGGGACAAAACAGAGGGTGAAGGGCAGCAGAACCATCTGAAGACCCTGACACCACAGTGAACGAAGTGAACACAACGTCCAGAACGTTCAGGCTTCCACGTTTCTTGCCACGCTGGACTCCCAGAGCATCAGCAACCAGGCCTTTGCCTTCCAGGCAGGGGAGTGAAAGAGCCTATAAGAAGAATCTGGCTGGTTCAAGAGGAAGGACTTGTAAAAACAGATGCTGAGGTTCCCCCTCAACCAATGGCACAGCTGGGCTACCCTACAGAAGAGCTCCCAGTTGACAGGCACCAGCTACCAGGTTTTTAGTCCCCTTAGTCCTAAACGTGAGCTGATATCAGGGGATTGCCAGGAACCTCAGGAAAGTCTCCAGCGTGAAGGATAGAGGCCAAAAGAAACAAGAGGGACAGGGGAGCAACCTGAAGGAAACAGACAATATTAAAAAATAATCCAAATATCCTCAGAGACATTTAAAAAAAAATACTTTACATCCATAAAGCAAGAACAGGGTGCTATAAAACGAGTGTGGGGCATTCAGAGAACAAGGGAGAGCTCCAGGGAACTAGAAACATGAGAGCAGAAATGAGAAACTCAAAAGAGGGTTGAAGAGCTGAGGAAATCTCCCGGAAAGATGGAAAAAGAAGAAAATAAGCTGAGATCATTAAAGAACCAGTTCAGTGGGTCCCAACATCTGAGTAATAGGAATACCAGAAACAGAACATCAGAAATCTGACACCAATGCAACACTTTTCCAGCTCTGTAGTCTGCATTTCCAGATGGAAAGGGCCACTGAGTGCCCGGAGACATGGATAAAAGTACCCGAACCAACTCATATCAATGCCGTATTTCAAAATGCAGGGAACAAAGAGAAGAGGCTACAAGTTTCCAGGGGGAAAAATAAAGAACTAGATTGCATACGCAGAATTGGGAGTTAGAGATTTCAGACTTCTGAGAAATAACTCCAGTAGCTAGAAGGCAGTAGAATCATGCCTTCAAAACACTGAGGGAAAAGAATGTTCTGTTGGGCAAGGTCTCAAAAAATGTGTGTCCCACATCCCATTTCTCAGGAAGCTACTGACAATGTGGTTTTCCCAAATTAGAGCATAAACCCAAAAAGAGGAAGAATGGAATGCCAGAAACGGGAGACCCAGTGCAGGAGCGAGGCCAGAGGGGTGAAGAGAGATCTTAGGATGTCAGCTGAGCACCAGTCAGGGAAGGCAACCTGCACCAGCTGTTTGGAAGCCATGAAAACTCCTTAAAGGAGACAAGTTGATGGAATATCTGGTGTGAATGAAAGGAATAGTGGACAACCTTTGGAGAGTTTGAGAGGACAGGAAGATGGAAGGGTGTATGTGTTTGGTGGGACAATAGAAAGAAAGTGGGCTAAATCCGCATTTTTTTATAATGGGAAGTCAATCACTGATGCCTAAAACAAACCCACTCCCCAAAACTAAGAAACAGCAATACAAGTATATTGTTGGAGATAAGGTGATAAGGACCAGAAGACATCTAGAGAAGATGAACGTGGTTGCCTCTGTGGAGGGGGAAATGGAGAGGTGCCTGGAGGCTGACTTTTGCCTTAACAAACCTTGTAGAACTAGTTGAGTCTTTAAACGGTGTGCATTGTAATCCTGACAAAAATTAAAACTTAAAAAATTACAGTTTTCCCTGGCTTTGGAATGGAAACTGAAGAGAACAGAAGGGTGATGTCTGAAAGAACTCCAGCCCTTTCATGCTTTGATGATGAAATAAATAACTGTAATCATATTGCTGCACTTTTGCACCACCTTAGAATTTATTCACTCATTTATTCAACAAATATTGATCAAGATCCCACTGGGTGAAAGCAATTTTACAACCATTACCTCTGATGACCTGGCTTTGGAAATTAGATGGAAGTAACATGGGTTCCTGGCTCCCTCTTTCGTCAAGTTGATGCAGGGGCCACCCACTTCCCTGGGAGGCAGATGGTAGGTTCTGGACCTGTGATGCCAAGAAGTAGAAGAAACAGGCTCCTCTGAGCTGCTGTGGATGCTCCTCTGGTATGTCTAAAATGAGACATCTCACAACCCAAGGGTTAGCTTCCTTCCAAACTAATTCTTGTCCACAAGATAAACTCATATTTCTCCTATTAGTGGGGGGGGGGGGGCATGAGAGAACAGAGTGGAATGAGGAAATGTGTCTGTTCTCCATTTTGCAGAATATTTGTGACTTAGAAAAGGAATGTCATTGAAGTTCTACACCCTCTCTAGTGAGTAGAGAGGAACCTACAATTGGGTCATATGAAGTATGCCCTCCCTGAGCATCTTCTGCTCGCTGTAAGCCACCGGAAATTTTGGAAAGCTCTCCCGTCCCCTCCACAGGGAGCCTGCATCACCTCCTCTACTTGGGAAGCAGCTGTGATTTTCTTGGCGATGTCATCTTCCATGGGAGGAGTGTCCAAGCTATTGGCCAAGGTGTGGCTTCAACTGCCTTAGGATTAAGGTGCATGGAGGCAGGACCAATGACTCCTCGTGCAAAGAAGGGTCACCAGGCAACAGAGTCAGCTCCTCGACCACAGAGGAAGAGAGGAAAGAAGGAAGGGAGAGTGGTAGGTTCAAAGTAAAGACAGTTAGGCGCTCTCCCTCTGCTGCCTATTTAATATCACACTTGACTATCAGTCACTCCTCTTCATTATAGACTCCCAGAGCCACAGCCAAGACGGAGGGGGATTACAACACTTGCCCGTTGTAAAAGCTGCACTTCAGAGCCAAAAGATGCGCTTATATTCTACTTTCGCATCAGCAGTGAAAAGCAAATAACTTAGGGCATGACAACCAAGAAATAAGAAGGGAGATCTAATGCTTCCATAGAGAAGCAAATATGTGCACTTATTAATATCCTGAAACCAATGTTGCCATGAATAGTTCCTTCTCCTTTTATCCCACGCCTTTTGTCTAACACAGTGATATATTGCCACCCTTTCAAAACCCTGACACAGATGACATTGAAGCAAATTATGTACCTCGGCCAGATTTCTCAGTTGAAATGGAGATAGCTGATGTGTACATTTTTCCATCTAATTAACATTCCACGGTCTGAATAGCTCTTATCGTGCCCTGGGTCCCCTATGAATGGGTGAATAGATAGAAAGATCCATAAACAGCTTGGCTTGCATAGAATGAGATTTTTCTTTGGACAAAGAGAAAATGGAATGAATCATTGTCATCTGGATGGGAGCAGTCATCAGAGACTAGCACACAAGCACTCTCTCCCCTGTGTACGCAACACAAGTGTGTTACCTAGCACCAGCAGCCATCTCCAGGGGATCTTGGCCCACTCCCCATCTCTGCACTTGGCCATGTAATTTTTTTCACCCAGGTGTTTGTTGGTATTTGTTTGCTTGGTGTGGTAGTTTCCAAAATATGTGCCAGGTTTTTTTTTTTTTTTTTTGGATACTTCTCCACTCAAGAAGTGTAGATTAATTCTCCTCCCCTTAGACATGGTGACTCATTTTGAACAAATAGATGGTGTGTCACTTCTCTGACTAGATCAAAAAGTGCATTCCACTCTCACTGTCTCCCTCTCCAATCACTCACTCTGGGGAAGCCCTGTTGCCATTACAAGAAGCAATGCTATATAAGACTCATGCAGCCCTACAGAGGGAAACTGAGGCCTCTTGCCAACAGCCATGTGAGTAAACTATCCTGAAAGTGGATCCCCAGCCCCAGACGAGCCTTCAGATGAGACCACAGCCCTAGCTGACATCGTGAGTGTAACGTCGGGAGAGACCCTGAGCCAGAACCACCAAGCAAAGCCATTCCCAATCGCCTGACTCTCAGAAATTGTGTGATACGATAAATGTTTGTTGCTTCAAGCTGCTAAATTTTGGGGGTAATCTGCCATGAAGCAATAGTGAACTAATACACTCCGTGGCTTCTCTTGACTCTCATCACATATTTACAGGAAAAAAATTTTTCTTCCAAATATTCAAAGACCAAAATGACTGCAGCCTCCCCAGCAGGACTCCAGAGCCACTACAAAGTGAGGGTGAGGGGATCAGAAGTGTGCTCAGGCCTTCAAGAAGCTAGCCAGATCCCTGGAACTACACAGCTTGCTGGAGAAGGAAACAGGAAAATTGAAGGAAAATGTCAAGAACGTGCCTCAGGCCACCCATTACTCATGCCCTCCTTCCTCAGTGCATCCTCCAGGTACTGTCTTACCTCTCATGGAGCTCACTGTGCTCATCAGCTGTACACATACGCATGCGCTTGGCCCCCTGCCTCGCTCCTTGTACACTGGTCTTCCCCCAGATACCAGAGCACCTGGCCACACTGCTGCTGACACCTGCAGACCCTGGCCCATGCCAGGTCCTGAGCCAATGCAGGACAGGCAGTGTCAGAGGTCCCTCAGTGCTTTCAAAGCAAGCTGGGCGTGGCAATCCCCATCAGCAGTGTGACTACAAATTAGCAGAATGGTTAAAGTTCTCTGTTTCAGAGCTAGACAGGAATGAGTTTGACTCCAGAATCCACTGTTGCTTACCTGATTGACCTTGTAAAAATAAGTAATACTTGGGTTCCTCCTCTGTCACATGGGAGCATAATACTGCCAATCTCCAATAGGATTACATGAAATCTACATAACCTCTTAATCCAGGGCCTGACACTTTGCTCAAAAAATGTTGCTATTAAGACCAGGAGTAGGAGGGTTGATATCACAGCTTAGAACCCCTTCCTAGCCCTGTCAGTTACTTCCTTCCATCTCGTAAATTCTGGTGATTCCTCATACCTGATACGGGTGGCTCGTTTGGGGTTTTTCCCCTACTATTTTGCCCATTCTTTCCTGGTTTCTGTCAGCTCTGATCCTGGCTTCTGGCTCCTGCCCAGACTCGCAGCCCATTCCCAGGCCTCCGTCGTGCCTTGCCCTTGCTAGTATCTGCCCACATCCACCCTTGGACACCTTGCCTCACCCTGGCCAGCCCCAGCTATTCTGGGGGAAATGAAGAAGAGCTCACCACCCAGACCACAGCACATTTCTACACGTCTTCAAGAGGCTTCCTGTCTGCTTTGTCTTTAGGAGGAAAGAAGGAATCTAGTCACCTCCCTTCGTGTAGGGCACTGCCTATTCTGGGGAAAGTCTGCTGAGGTCACTTAAATACCTGCTTAATTACTTCACTGACACTCTCCCAGCTAAGCTGTCCTAGCAACGCCTAGCAACCAGTCCCTGTCACCAGCTGCTTCTGGAAGAGAATTCTGTTTTATAAATAGTCTTTACTTGGTAGCCTTGGTGCAGAAAAGAGTAAGTTAAATAAAACTCCAAATGACAGGTAAACCAATTCCATGCCATCCTCTTTACTTGGTTTTGCCTCCATTTTCCTGCGTGGGCCTAGTGGCACCCTTCCAGGGCCAAGTGTTCCCATTCAGAGACGGGTAGAGGCAGTACCAGGCAGTGTTTCAGAGCACATCTTTAGAGTCAGATGGACATTCTAGCTCTGTGACATTGGACATATAATTTAACCTTGCTGGGCCTCAGTTTCTTCATCTGTAAAATGGGAGTGATCATGCACAGTGCCTGGCAGAGAGGACATCTTCCGTGCTGGGTGCTATGATTAAAAATACTTAGATGTGAAAACAACAGCCATCTTTCCAGATGACAGTACCGCAGAGCCAGTCAGTCTGGTTATCACGTGATTGTGAAATGCAGACAGTCTGCCTCTGGGGTTATACAGACTGTGCCCCTCACCCTCCTGCCTGGTCCCCTAGCTGCCTCCCACCCTCTTGTGTGCTATCTCTGCTCCCTCCATGACCTAAGCTCTATAAGAGCAAGAGTTTTTGTCTGTTCTTCACTACTGCATGCCAACACAGTGCTCGACGTGTAACAGTGTTCAGTAAATATTTGTCTGATGAATGAGTGTTTGCAGAGTACTATCTTATGCATACAGGTTCCCTTAGGAATTTCAAGTGCTAGTATGTGGGAATTCCTGGATCCCTAGCCTTATACATCTTAAATATACACCAGCCCCTAATAGCTGCCATGCTTTGTCTCTGTATACAGCCAGGACTAACCAAAACCCCAGATGTAATATCTCAGACCGTCCTAAGTGCTCATTTCATTGCCAAGACTGTCTTCTGAGGATATAGATCACAAACTTGTTCCTCTGTAATTAAAGTTACAGCCACAAGGAGAAAGCTAAAATGAAATGCAGATTGTCAAGACCTGGTGTGAACTATAAGGCAGGAGTGAAAGGAGGTGTCCTCAGCGTGCTGTCCTGAGCTTGTTTCTTTCTCTAACCTGGTGGATCTGTCCTAAGCTGAGAGTCTAGTGGGAGAGAGGGAAGAGATGTCCAGACCGAGAGGAGGGAGCTTGTCCAGGGCGTGAAGAGGATGCAGGGCCAGGGCCAGAGCCTGCCAGCACCTGGGATCAAGAAACCAGGACTCTAAAGGAGGCCAGAGAATCTAATCCATGTATTTGGAGGAAGCAGAGAGAAAAACCACAAGTGGGGGTAACAACAGATTTGTTGCCCAAGTGATCTGGAAAGTGTAAGCGACTCCCTCCAACAGATTCCAAGGATCTTCCAAACAGGCATGTTTGGAGGGCCCAAGCTCCATCTCCCCAGCCTGGGTCTTCTGCTAGAAATCAGAAGATTTTTATGAATACAGAGGAAGCTTATGCGCCCACCAGGGCCAACCTCTTGTGATCTAGCCCATGTCCTTCCAAACACTCATTTTGGAAGCAAAACTGAGAGGATCCCAGAGGGGTACACCAATTGGCAGGGCTGCCAGGGCCTCTGCACCACCTGAGGGTGACCCTCGCCGACCTCTACTAAGGGTCACGACACAGAGGGGAAGTTTGTTCTGCCATTCCCAGTACCTGGGTTCCTTGTACGTGGTCCAGGAAGCAGCCTCTCCCAGCCGCAGGCAGAATGGAGACCCTGCTGCTCGAGGTCCATAGTAGACATGGATCAGGCTGAGCTGAACATCGAAGACTCTGCAGCATCTGCGCCCGTCTTTTCCGCCAACCTCTTTAGAACCCAGGCTTTGTCTCCTAGAGTCACCACCTGTGAGACCATCCCATGTAAAGCCTTATTTATAAAACTGTGAAACTGAGATTTAGAAAGGAGGCATGACTTCCATGTCACACATCAAATCCATGGGCAAGCTGGGACTAGGAGACAGGGCTCCAGACTTCTGGTCCTAGGTTTTCTTTCCACTGCTTCCAGACCCCGACTAAGTCTCCCAGGACCTGACAAAGCATTCCCGGTTCTTAGTGACCAGGAATGTATTAGGTGCACGTCTACTCTCATCTGCAGCCTCTCCAGGGGCAGCTAGTAGAGTGGCGAAAGCATGATTGTTGAAAGGCTTGGTTTAGTGCCCAGCACAACATCTCACTAGCTGTGTGATGTAGGCCACTCACTTAACCTCTCTGATCTGCAGTGGGAATAACTGCAAAGTGGGAGCAACACTAACAGCTGTACTTCATGAAGTTGTTTAGAGGACTCAACGAAAACTGTATGAAAATGCTCTATATTTTCAAAAGTAATATACATGTCTCCTGCAGTGTTGGTGGGAATGTAAATTGGTGCAGCCATTATGGAAAACAGTATGGTTATTCCTTAAAAAACTGAAAATAGACTTACCCTCTGATCCAGCAATCCCACTCCTGGGCATACATCTGGAGGAAACTAATTTGAAAAGTTACATGCACCCCAATATTCATAGAAGCACTATTTACAATAGCCAAGACATGGAAGCAACCTAAATGCCCATTGACAGATGACTGGATAAAGAAGTTGTGTGTAGTGTATGTGTATATATAATTGAATACTACTCAGCCATAAAAAAGAATAAAATAATGCATTTGCAGCAACATGGATGGACCTGGAGATTGTCATACTAAGTAAAGTAAGTCAGAAAGAAAAAGAAAAATACCATATGATATCAATTATATGTGGAATCTTAAAAAAAGGCATAAATGAACTTATTTACAAAGCAAAAACAGACTCACAGACATGGAAAACAAACTTACGGTTACCAGGAGGGAAAGGAGTGGGTAGGGGGCTAAAGTGGGAGTTCAGGGTTTGCAGATACTAACCACTATATATTAAACAGATAAACAGCAAGGTCTTACTGTACAGCACAGGGAACTATATTCAGTACCCTGTAATAGCCTATAATGAAAAAGAATATGAAAAGAATAACTGAATCACTACACTGTAAACCTGAAACTAACACATTGTAAACTATACTTCAATAAAAAATTAACATATAATTTTTCTTATTCTCTTCTCCATATTTTTCAATGTTTTCCAAATTATCCACAATATTAATTTTAAAGGAAAAAACAAATTATATAGAGCTTTAAAAAAGAAAAAATTTTTTGAAGAAATGGTACGTTTTACCTATCAAATTGGCAAAGCTTTCATTTCTCACTCTGACAGTGAAGGGTATACGGAGATGAGCACTGTCATGCACTGCTAGCAGGAGAACAAATTGGAACTAGCTTTCTGGAAAATTATTTGGCAACAGGTATTGAGAGGCTTAAAAATAGTTTATACCTCTTGACCCAGTAAATCCACTTCTCAGCATCTAGGTAAAAGAAATTATTAGCTCGGCAGTTAAAAATAATAAGGCAGTCTGTAGCAGAATTTTTCTTTAACATACCTGAAAACTAGAAACAATCTAAATGTTGCCCAGTGAGAAATGATTAAATAACTTAGGATACTCCTTATAATAAAATATCAGAAAGCCCCTAAAAGTCACCTTTTCAAAGAATCTTTAATGAACTGAGCAAATATTCATCATACATTAAAAAGTAAATCAAACAGAATATTATACTGCATAAGTCATAAAATTCCATTTTTTAAACACAAAGGGGAGACACAAAAAGAGAAACTCACAAAAACATTAACAGCAGTCTTTCTGGATGATGAGATACAAATATTCTTTATAAATTTTTCTGCATTTTAAAATTAATTACAATGAGGTTGTTTTCTCTTACCACCTGAAAATGCTGTTACAAATCAGTAAGTAAATATTTAAAGTTGTATGTTTTTGTTGCCATGGTAGCAACTGTTTACACTTACCTGTATCAGACCCTCTCTCGTTAGCGGTTAGAAGTTTTTGTTAACTTTGTGTGTCTAACTGGTTTGAGTGTTTGCTGCCGCTGCTTTCCACTCCCAAATTCCCCATCTTACATTTTTGTTTTGATTCATTTTTATGTAATTTGGAAAAAATTTTGGAGTCATTTTTATAGAAAAGGCACTCAAGTGATACCTTTTCTTAGCCTTTGGAGATCAGGGAATGTTGTCGTGGATTGATGACAATGTGGCTGGGTGTCTTAGTTCTTCGGGCTGCTATAATAAAATATCATAGACAGGGTGGCTGATAAACAACAGAAATTTATTTCTCACAGCTCTGGAGGTAGGAAGTCCAAGATCAAGATTCCATGTCTGGTGAGGGCTCACTTCCTTGTTCATACACCCTCACATGGTAGAAGGTGGGAGGGAGCTCTCTGGGATCTCCTTATAAGGGCACAAATCTCATTCTTGAGGGCTCCACTCTCAGGACCTAAGTACCTTCCAAAGGTCCCACCTCCAAATACCACCACACTGAGGATTAGGTTTCAATATATGAATTGGGGGTGGAGGACACACATGCAGTTTATAGCATTAGGTAGGAGTTCTCTATTTGTGTAGGCATTCTACCACTGACTTCTCAAAGTTATTGTTTCAGAGAAGAAATCTAACGTTAGTCAGATTCCTCTAAAAGTATCCCTAGTTCTTCAGCTTATTTGCTTCTGGGACTCCTACATCCTGAAACTAAATTATTTTTACAACTGTTACTGACTCAGAAACACAGGTGTCGGGAATCAAAGCAACAGCCAAAGTCCAGCTCAAGTGAGTAAGCTTTCATTGAAGGGTTCTGCACCGTGCAGTCATCTACATTCCATTCAGAGTTCAGACTCACCTCTTCTTGCCGAAACAGCCTCCATCCTACCGTTCCACTTACCCTCCTCCTACCCAACTCCTAGCAGAATCAAGGTTCAAAAACTGATGTGTGTCTTCACACTTTACTATCACACCTTCATGCAATTACACAGACACACACACACACACACAGACACACACACACACACACACACACACACACACACACACACAGAGTTTGGGGATGTCAGCATTATTTTCCACACACAAAGAAAATGTGATTTTACAACATACCCGTCTCTACATCATGGTTTTCTCACCTATCTGAATCTCTCTAGGTCAACTGGCATAGAGAGAACTCACTTTTTTCTAGGCTGCATAATGATTCAGTTATGAGTATGTTACAATTCGGTCAACAATCCCTAGACTGATGGATATTTAGGTTATTCTTATTTGTAGCTTTGTTTTATCGTTGTTTCTTACCACAACAAGAATGCTGCAATAAACACACTTGTAGACACAATCTTATTTCTTGGGCTTCTCATTTCTACAGGATAGGTCTCCAGAAATGAAATTGTTGCATCATGAGCATGTTTTTTTTCCCCTTCTGTAAGTGCTTTTAACAACTCACAGTTCTACCAGTAATGTAAGAGTACCCTTTACCCAGCAAAAAAACTCTGCTAAATATTCCCTCTGTTTTTTTCCCAGCATGGTGCTTGAGAGGTATTATCTCATTGTCCCTTCGATTTGCATTTCCCTAACATCTTTCACATTGTATTTAGATTTCTTCTTGGATGAATTATCTATTTATATCCTTTGCCTATTTTCCAACTGGTATATTTATCAGTTTGTAGAGGTATTTAAATATTTTAAACATTAATCCTTTATCTGTTTTATATGCTGCAGCTTTTTCCCAGTCTATCAGTCGTCTTTTGTCTTCCTTAATGAAATATTTCCCCACATAATTTTCTAAAGTTTATGCAAGTAAATATGAATTTTTTTTCATTATAGCATCTGCATTTATTGTCTTGGTTTAAAGATCTCCCAAGCCACCATTTTATAAGGATGTTGTCCTAAATTTTGTTCTTGTATTGTCTTGTCCATCTTTTACATTTAAATGCTGAATCCATCTGGAATTGATTTTAGTATGTGGAAGGAGTTAAAGTTCTCTTTATTTTCTTCTGGATGGGTAGGGTCAGTTGAACCAGGGCTGGCTTCAAAAGTGTGTTACATGTATAGTCACATAGGGCCTCACACTCATGACTCTGTGTGCCTAGTTTAATACTCTGTCCTAGCCATCTTGAAATTCTTGATAATTTGATCTTTCAGCTTGTGTTTTATAAGTGAATTCCAGTGGAGCACTGAGCAGGAGGTGTGGATCCCCAAGAGAGGGCACCCCTGCTCCACCCTCCCCCACTGATCTTCCTCATACCCCATCTGTTGGTGAAAGGCATGATCGTCAGAGAACAAGTTCTGGGCTCAGCACTCACCAATAACGCTGGGCAAATTTTATAACCAAACTAAGTTGCTTCATCTTCATCTGTAAAATGGGAAAATAATAGTACCTGCTTCCTAGGTTGTTGTGAGGAATAAGTGAGATAATGCACGTAAGTAGGATAAGTGGCAAGCACAGTCCATGACACACAATAAGCACTAAATATATATAAATTTATATATATATATATATATATATATATATATGGGCGTGGGTATACACCTCACATAAAAATGAGCTTGTGAGTGAAGTGAGCAATGTCTGCAGGACAGAACCCAGTAAGTCTTAAAACCCTCAGTCTGGCAGATTCCACACACCTATGGCACTTGAAGCCCCCAAAGACGTTGCGTCAAGTCTAGAAACCAGACAATCAGCAAACAGAAGGCCTCTTTTTCCCAAATCAAAGGAGGCTGCTCATCTCATTACCAGAAGTTCTGGAAAAGGTGCCCTCTTGCTGTCCAGCTCACTTGGCCCCAACTAATTAATGGTCTGGCTGCTGCCCTGCCTCCTTCTTGGGTGGTTGGAGGCGGGGCATGTCTCAGGGAGGCCTCTGCTTGCACCCCCTCCACCACCCACTCCTCCCACTGGAAACAGGAGATGCTGAAGGATGTGCATCCCCCCTGCAGAGCCCAGACAGCTCAGAGGCCCCGCACCGCCTAACTGTGGCCTGAGGGAAGAGCACATGCTGGAACAGAGCAAACCCTTGTGACTGTCCCATTAAACTCGAAGCCTCCCAACTGGCTCCCTGGGGGACAATTTTTCTGGGTTAACTGGGGCCAGAGAGCGGAGCAGCAGGGAGAGGTTAAGGGCCTTGTCTTCTTAAATGAAGATGCTTAACTAAAACCTTTGCCTTTTCCATCAGCCTGTCCCGGCTTTCCACACCGGCTGGGATCTTTTCCCATGTTCTACGTGCGTTGGTCCAGATCAGTGGTTTCCAGAACATCAGAATAACTTGGGGAGCTTGGACAAAACGAAATGCTTTTGTTCCGCCCAGGACTAACGGAACCGCCACCTCCGGGGGATGGAACTCAGGGAATCTGTGCTTTTTAGAAGCTCATGAGGTGATTCCAACGCACAGTGAGGGTTACAATCGACTGTTCTAGACATTTGTTCATAGGTTTGCTGGGTCTTTCTGAAGGAAAGGAGCTGCTAAGTCGCAGACTGTCCCCACTCTTGGCCCTGCGTTCACGCACGCACACACTCGTGCACGCGCGCACCCAGTACAGGGAGCATAGGGAGGTACAGATGAGCCAGGAGTTCAAGCCCCTCTTCCCAACCCCGCCCCACCCAGGTGAGTTTCGTCATGAGAACAAGAACTACCAGCTGTTCCGGTCCTTACTCTTTACTCAGCTCTCTTCAGAGAGACGAGTGCCTTTGATCTTCTCAGCTGCCTGTGAAGTCCTGATTACTATTCCCAGAAAACGTGAAAAGAGGCTCGTGAGGCTTGTGGTTGTCACAATGATGACACCGCCAAAGATGTCCGCATCTTAATCCCTAGAGTCTGGTGGTTTTGAAAATTCATATAAACCTTTTGAAAAACGTTTGCCATAAAAAGGCTTTGATTAAATAATTCCATATCTGGGAGTCTATTCCAGGAGAAAAATTTATAAGTACAAACATTAAAATCCTAATGAGCCAGAATATTTTTGTCACAGAGCTATTTATTTTAAGCAATTAAAACAAATTTCCAAAAATAAGAAAAGGTTCAAGTATGGTATATATCCACTCAGTGGATCATGTAATCAATAAAAATGTTTGCTCAATGTACTAATGTGGAAAATAGATTATGATATAATAATATCTAGTGAAAAACCAGGATTTCAAATTGTATAGATAGCATGATTATAACTATGTAAAAACTTCCTTTAAAAAAGATGGACGCGCATTCATTATGTTTATCTTTCCGTAGTTGAATCATAAGTTGTATTTTTCTTCTATTTATCTGAACTGTATTTTATTAATGCTTTATTAATGATATTATGGTGGGCTGAACAGTATAAATGAATATTACGGTAGACCCCCCCCCCAAAAGATGTGCATGCCCTAATCCCCAGAATCTATGAATATGTTCTTACCTGGTAAGAGGGACTTTGTGTGTGTGATTAAGGTAGGATCTAGATGTGGCATGTATTGTGGGTTATCCAGGTGAGCCCAGTGTAATCAGAAGTGTTCTTAAAAGAAAGAGGCAGGATCATCAGAGTCAGAAAAGGAGACGTGGTGGTGGAAGCAGGGATCAGAGCGATGTGCCTGGGAGCCAAGGATGCAAGCAGTCTCTAAAAGCTGGAAAAGGCAAGAAGTAGATGCTCCCCTAGCGCCTCCAGAAGGTACACAGCCTTTGATTTTAGCCCTGTAAGACCCATTTCAGACTTCTAACCTCCAAAATTATAAAATAATAAGCTTGTATTGGTTTAAGCCATGGGGTTTGTAGAAATTTGTTACAGCAGTAACAGGAAACTGATTCAAGACTGAAAGAGTTAAAAAAAAAAAAAAACCCCAAAGTTACACAGCTAGTCCCTGGAGGAGCTGAGACCAGAGCTCATTCTCCTCCTGCTCGAACATTCCAGGGGTCCCCAGAAGCCAAGAGCACCATACCAGGGGAGAAGGGACAGCTGCGCTGTGTGCGTGCACCCCTCCAGGGCGTGGACTGGTTGGTTATACCTCTGTCAGTCCTTGCTATTGGGTTGCCTCCCTTCCTCCACAGCCCGCATCCTAGGGATTGCGGGGTACTGTATAGGGAAAAATAGAGGGACCAACTTGAATATAAGACCATTTTCCTTTGGGATCCTCTGCTCCCCAGCCACCAATATCTTTACAGTAAATGACTATCCATAGCAACAAGGTCTGAATTCTAAAACAGATGAAAAGCTGACAATAAATATCTAAAAGCAGAGTGTGAGTTTTACCACTTTTAAAACTGCCTGCAATTGCTAAAAGGACTGAATTTCTCTTTTTAAAGAGAAACATTAGTCATGGAATTGTAGCATTTTAGGGCTGCGAACTTTGAGTGCCTACTGCTTGGTGTTATTTATATATTTGGGTGCCCTACCATATTTCAGAAAGGTTTAACACACTCGTACTGCAAATGCCTTTCTAAGCAGCGCTGTGTTGTGGATCGGAGGTGGAAACTGTAGATGTGCAGGGAAGAGTCCTTGCCTGGGAGAGAGAAACTCAGGACTCCAATTCCTAGCTCTGCTGCCAATTTGAGTATGATCTGAGTTCACTTCATTTCCTCCATGATGCTATAGTGGGAGGCACTACAGAGGAGAGACTGAGTCAGAGATCTCGGCTGCAAGCAACAGAAAGGACTCTGGCTAAATTAAGCAGAAGGGAATTTACTGCTCCTATTGAAGGATCAGAATCAAGGCAAGCTGGAATACCTGGCTTGAACTAGACCTGCTATGAACCTAAGGTAGCTAAGCCACCAAAACCCAAGCAACACTACATACAGTGGCCCAGTCAGCAGGAGGCTGCTGTTGCCCCTAACAACCTCCCACCAATCCAGCTTATCCTTGCAACATTTGCTCCAGACTCTATGAAAATAATCAATCCCATTGGCTGAGCAAAGATTACGGCACATCCCACCTAACCCCCACCCCTCACCTGCTACCCACCCCCCAACGTGGGCACCCAGTGGAAGAACTTAAGCTCTTTGGCTTTTGGCTTTTAAAATGGGAGAGTACACCCAAATGTTCATAGCAGCACTATTTACAATAGCCAAGACATGGAAACAGCCTAAATTTCCATCAACGGATGACTGGATAAAGAAGAGGTGGTATATTTATACAATGGAATACTACTCAGCCATAAAAACCGACAACATAACGCCATTTGCAGCAACATTGCTGCTCCTGGAGAATGTCATTCTAAGTGAAGTAAGCCAGAAAGAGAAAGAAAAATACCATATGAGATCGCTCATATGTGGAATCTAAAAACAAAAACAAAAACAAACAAAGCATAAATACAAAACAGAAACAGAATCATAGACATAGAATACAAACTTGTGGTTGCCAAGGGGGTGGAGGGTGGGAAGGGGTAGATGGGATTTCAAAATTGTAGAATAGATAAACAAGATTATACTGTATAGCACAGGGAAATATACACAAGATCTTATGGTAGCTCACAGAGAAAAAAATGTGATAATGAATATATATATGTTCATGTATAACTGAAAAATTGTGCTCTACGCTGGAATTTGACACAACATTGTAAAATGATTATAAATCAATAAAAAAAAGTTTAAATAAATAAATAAATAAATAAATAGATAGATAGATAAATAAATAAAATGGAAGAGTACAAGGGCAGACCATGTGAGGAAAGTAACACATTTACAGTGCTGGTTCTCAAAGTGTGGTCTGGGGACCAGAAGCATGAGGGGCATCTGAGAACTTTTTAGAAACAGACGTTTTCAGGCTCCACCCCAGGTCTACTGAATCTGAAACTCTGGGGTGGGGCTCAGCAATCTGTTTCTACAAGCCCTCCAAGCAATCTTGATACACACCAGTTTGAGAACCACTGACCTACAAGAGATCCAAATACTACGTAAAAGGTTGAATGTTGGTCATCGTACCAAAAAATAACAATTGCTCAGTATGTAGGTTAAAAGCTAGAGTGTGGACCCGGATTGGCAAGGAAACTAAAGTAACATATTGGGGCAAAGGGCCACTTTAGCCTTTCTTCTTACTGATGTGTGACGTGGTGTGCTTGCAAACACAGCTTCAAAACAGATCCCCCACCCCTCCCTCCCACTGCATTCCTTCCCCTGTGCCCACCAACAAGAACTCTGGGCCCTCCTGTTCTTCAGCCCCTACTCCAGCCTCCTTCCTGCCCTCCCTCAAATTATTCGACCCAGGAAGTGGCCCTCCTCTCTGCAAATCTAAAACCTTCCTGTTCCCTTCCTTCAGACAATCCTAATGAAATTTCAATGTCAGAACTGTACATTGGGACTCTTGGAAGCAAACAAACCACCATCCTCTGGCATTCTGTCCCCTCTGCCCTTCAGGCCATAGTGCCCCCCTAGCTCCAGCAGCTAGAAGCTGGCTTTAGGGTCCTCTCAGCCAGGCAGAGACGGGAAGTCCGCGGTCTGGAAGGTTTAGACTGAGCTGGAGGGACACCATGTGGCCATACTCAGTATGACACATCAAGCCAGGAGGCTTCTGTTCTGTATATGGTGTTTCGGAAGGACTATAAAACGATGACGCTAAGGATATTCTTTTGAGAATAAAAAAAGATCGATCGAAGTTCACCCACAGTCATGCTAACAAGATGATTTTTGTTTGTTCCTACTCTTAAGATATGTTCTGACGATTACAACCACAGCACCCACTCCATGAAGCATCCCTTTATTTTCCATAGATCTGATCATCAGCGCTTTCCATGCTCATTCGAGGATTTTTCAGTCGTTCTCTTAAGTGACAGTCAATGTTAGTGCGACAAAATGGAATGAAAAGGCACTAAGTCGTCTGGTAGGCATGTGGTGAAGCGCCCCATGTCGCAGTGACACAGGCAGAGGTTCAAAACCCGGCTCTGCTGCTTACTGTGTGATCTCAGGCATGTTTCCTAACCCTCTGTATCTCAATTTCCTCATCTCTGAAATGGGAGGGGTAGAGAATATTACCTACTGTATAGGGTTGTTATGAAAACGAAATAACAATGTGTGAGGAACACTTAACACGGGACCTGGCCACAGACTTGACATCAGCATCATTATCATTTTTAAATGTATCCCCATGGGAACCATCACAACTGAAATCAGCTGAAGACCTCTCTTGGCTGGGAGCCCTGAAATGGCAAGACCATGAGTTGACTCATAGCTGGAAAACCATAAAATACGGCAGCCTAGACTTTAGAGACTAGAACCTTGGAGCAGGCAAATGGGATTCTGGGCTAGGTCCTGGGTCCTCACTCCTCAGCTTCACTACCAAGCTGCATGTTCCTCGTCCTTCCCGCTTCTCCCAGTTGCTGCAGGCCCCAGGCGCCTCACCTACAAAGAAAAGAGGAGTTTACCTACCACGGCCTTGATCTAAAACACAATGTGCTCAGAAATGTAGAAACAAGCTTAGGATTCTCTCCAGGACACATTACCCTCATGAGGTCCTGGAGATTCATTTGAGGACAGCTTGACTTATAACTGCATAAAATCTGCCATGTTCTCCTGCCTAGAAATTTCTCGCTACAGGAAATCTTGCTGCCAAGTGAGCCCCACTGAACAAAAGGAAACAGAAGGAAGAAAAACCCAGAGACCCTCTAGAAGAGGGTGTCAGGGGATTCCCTCTCGCCAGCATCCTCCAGAGCCAGAAAGCCATTTGGTGAACAAGTCTCCATGAGATCCCTACTGTGCATCAGGCCAGGGGCTAGAAGATAACTTCAATCCTGCCTCTCTCCTCAAGGACTCACTGTTTTGTAGGGCACAGGCAGCGGGGGAGACACAGACACATACGGCAACAATTCTGATAGTCTTCATAAGTCCTAGAATCCAGGAATGTTCAAGGTGCAGTGGGAAGAGAAGTGAGCCATTAATTCTGCCCTGAACAATCAGGGAGGGCTTCACAGAGGAGATGTCTTTTAAAGGTGGATGAGGTTACAGGCGGTAAGACTAAAGCAGGGCTGGATCCATTAGAAAGCTGTTTATTATACTGCACACAAAAAGGCCTGCACTAGGACAGGGCCTTGAGCTAGTGTGGAGGGAAGAGGTGCGTCAGAACTGCCTGAGGGAGCAAGTTAAAATACAGATTCCCAAGCCCTGCCCGAAGACCCAGATCTAGTAAGTTTGAGGAGGGGCCCAAGAATCTGATTATTTAGCAAGCCCCACCCCCAGGGTGATGCTCTAGCAGGTAATCCACATTCCCACCACTCTCCTTAACCCCACAACCATCCTAGTCCCCCTCTTTCTCAGGGCCTCTGTGGCCGCTGCCTGGGAGCTTCCTCCCATTCTGCTCCCTTGGCAAATGCCTGCTTCTCCTTTAAGATGCAGCAGCTCAAACACTGATAGGTAAACCCTTTCAGATTGCTCTGTCCAGGCACCAAATTAGTCATTTATATAGATGGTTTCATTTAATCCTCAAAACAACCCTAAAGAGCAGGTCTCCTAATAAACCCCACTTTCCAGATGAGGAAATTGAGGCACGGAGAAGTTAAATAAATGCCCCCCCGCCCCCGACCCTGGTTGTGCGGCTGGGATGTGTGTTTGGTCTGTATCCTCCACTTACAATGAGTGGCTGAGGCCATGTCTCTGTGGCCCTGGAGCCTGGGGCAGTGCTCAGCACATTGCAGTTGCTTAGTAAATATTTGCCGAATAAATAAAAGAATAAACAAACACTACCTCCTTCCATCTGTGACCTTCAGCCTCTGCCCTCCCCACTCCCACATCCTCTGCTCCAGGCCTGCCACCTCCAGGAAGTACTCAGCAGCCCCTGAGCACAGCCTGCCCAGTTGTTGACTAAGTAACCAGAGGACCAAGGAATGTGCTTCCCCTCTTTGCTGAGCCTTTTTATTCGGTGTTGTGGGAGAAGGAACTCTCTCTTTCTCTCAACTGCCAGACTGGCCTCAGTCTCCTCCTCCCTGGGCTGCGGCCAAGCCTCTCCCACTTGGCCTCTCCCACGCAACGGCCTCCCCTCCCTCTCTTCCTCTCCCTCTGGCTCTGGCTCCTCACCCCACCTGCCTTTTCTGCTCCCCTCCCTGCATTCTTCCCCCTTCCCTTCCCCCTGGTCTCCCTCTCATTTCGGCTTGGTTTCCCCCCATTTTCCTTCTCTCCCCTCCCTCATCTCCTTCCTCCTCTCTCCTCCCCATCTGACTCCTCCCTCTCTCCCCCTCTCTCTCCTTCTCAGTCTCTGTTTGTGTGTCTCTCTTTGTGTCTGTCTCTCTCTCTGCTTCCCTCTATGTCTTACTGTTTCTCTCTCTCCTCTCTTCCCCCCTCTTTCCCGTCCTCCTCTTCTCCCCTCCCTTCAGGGCCCTGCCTCTCTCCCCTCCCAAGTCCAGCACCATTTCCTCTCTGGCCTCTCCCACACTCCCCGAAGGAGGTCAGCCGGCTGCGCGGGCTCCCTCCTCTCGGCAGAGCCTCCAGGCCTGGGGGCCTCCGGGCCCTCCCTGAAGCCTCTCCGCTGGCACTCCTCAGGCCCCCTTTTCCTCTGAGTCCTCATTAGGGCCTTCTCCCCTGAGACCCTCCCCCACTTCCTCCTGAGGGCCACCTCCCCAGCCTGCTGGGGACTGTCCTCCCCAAGCCGCCCCAGCTCTGCCTCCCCAGCTCCCTGCATTGGGGAAAAGTGGGGGTGTGCTATTCCCGGGGCTGGGCCCTGGGTCCTGCCAAGCTAGGCCCTAGGCCCATGGTCCCCTACTTGCCCCCTCTGCTGCCTTTAAGGAAACTGTAGAAATCCTGGAGCAGGATCCAAAAGGGCTGGTCCTGACTGGGAGCCACCAAGTGAGGGGCCCAGGGGCCTCCACACCTCACGTAGCCACCTTGTCTGCGCTGCTTGACAGCCCTTCACACAGGCATCTTTGAGCTGCAGCCTTAGGCCTTCCCTGGCTTGTGGAGGCCAGGGGATGTCCTGCCCCCCTGAGCAGAGAGGGGTGAGAAGGAGCAGTGGGGTGCATCCTGACCCGACTTGGGCTGCAGGGGCCAGCCGGGCTCTCTGAGAAGGGCAGAGGTGCAAGGAGTTCAATGACTGTTCCTCGGTGTCCTCAGAGCTGCCTCAGAGCTGCCGGCAGAAGCCTTTGTTCCCAGGGCAGAAGCTGTCATGGTGACTCCAGTCTTTGAGGTGATGGGGGGTGCCCAGAGCCAGAGAGCATAAAGAACCAGCTGCGAGGCAAGAGGAGAGCTCCTACAGCCAGTACCCTAAAACCTTCAAGCCGTTCACTGTGTTCTCTTCAGTAAACACTCTGCTGAGAGCCCGATGTGTGCCAGATTCTGGGTACCAGAGATAAGCAAGACGTTGTCCTTGCCCTCCAGGGGCTGGTGGGAGAGGAAAACAAGTAAGCAGCAAATACAGTGTGGTCAATGCAGTCATAGAAATGGATAATTATGAAAGGAAACATTTATTGAGCATATATTAAATGCTATAAACTGGCCTAAGCATTTTACCTGTTATTTTATTTCACTCCTCATCTGCTCAAAAGATATTATTATCTCCATTTTACAGATGAGGAAACTGAGGCTCAGTTATATAACCTAATTGCACAGCTTACAAATAGTGGAGCTAGAATTCCTAGACTGCCTAGTTGTCCCCAGATGACTGCTCCCTACTGATATCAGGTAGTATGGGTAAACAGTTACCACCAGAGGTTGTTGAGGGTTGGGGTACAAGTGAGTAGAGTGGATGGGAAGGCTTCAGAGAGAAGGTGAGGCCTGCTGGGGTTTTGAAGGATGAATAGGAGCTCCCCTGGCAGCCAAAGAACACAAAGGCAATCCAGGCCAATGAATGGTTTGTGCAGTCTCCTTTGATTTGTTGCAAATTTTTTCTCTATGAATTGTTTTAAAGCTATTCAAATTCCAACAGACATTTATTTACTAAGCCCCTGCTATGTGGGAAGTGCTTTTTTTTTAAATTGAACTATAGTTGATTTATGATGTTAGTTTCAGGTGTACAGCATAATGATTCAATATTTTTGTAGATTATACTCCATTTAAAGTTACTATAAAATATTGGCTATATTCCCTTTGCTATACAATAGGTCATTGTGGCTTTTTTGTTATCTATGTAGTAGTTTGTACCTTTTAATCCTCTGTCCCTAGTTTGCCCCTCCCCTAATCCCTCTCCCCACTGGTAACCACTAGTTTGTTCTCTGTATCTGTGAGTCTGTGTCTGTTTTGTTACATTCATTCATTTATTTTTTAGATTCCACATATAAGTGATAACATACAGTATGTCTTTCTCTGTCTGACTTATTTCACTAAGCATAATACACTCTAGGCAGAATTTCATTCTTTTTTATGGCTGAGTAATATTCTATTGTATATGTATACCACATCTTTATTCATTCATCTGTTGATGGACACTTAGGTTGTTTCCATATCTTGGAAATTATAAATATGCCACTATGAACGTTGGGGTGCATATCCAAATTAGTGTTTTTGTTTTCTTCAGATAAATACCCAGCAGTGAATTGTTGGATCTGTGGTAGTCTATTTTTAGTTTTTTGAGTAATGTTCATATTGTTTTCCATAGTGGCTGCAGCAATTTACAGTCCCACCAACAGTGTACGAGGGTTCCCTTTCTTCCACATCCTCGCTAACATTTGTTATTTGTAGACTTTTTGATGATAGCCTGTTCTGACCCGAGTGAAATGATATTTCATTGTGGTTTTGATTTGCATTTCTCTGATGATTAGTGATTTTGAGCATCTTTTCATGTGCCTGTTGGCCATCTGTGTATCTCCTTTGGAAATATGTCTATTCAGGTCTTCTGCTCACTTTTTAATCATGTTGGTTTGTTTTTCTTTTTTTATATTGAGCTGTATGATCTGTTTTATATTTTGGAAATTAGTCCCTTATCAGCCATTATTTGCAAATAGTTTCTCCCATTCAGTAGGTTGTCCTTTCATTTGTTGATGATTTCCTCTGCTGGACAAAAGCTTTTAAGCTTAATCAGGTCCCATTTATTTATTTTTGCTTTTGTTTCCTTTACTTAAGAGATATATCCAAAAAAATATATTGCTATGATTTATGACAAAGAGTGTTCTTCCTAGGTTTTCCTCTAGCTTTATGTTTTCTGGCCTTATAGTTAGGTCTTTAATTCACTTTAAGTTTATTTTTGTATATGGTTTAAGAATATGTTCTCATTTCATTCTTTCACATGTGGCTGTCCAGTTTTTCTGGCATCACTTATTGAAGAGACTGTCTTTTCTCCATTGTATATTCTTGCCTCCTTTGTCTTAGATTAAGTGACTATAGTGTGTGGGTTTACTTCTGAGCTCTCTAATCTGTTCCATTGAACTATGTGTCTGTTTTTGTGCCACTACCATACTGTTTTGATGACTATAGCTTTGTAGTATAGTCTGAAGTCAGGGAGTGGGATGCCTCCAGTTTTGTTCTTCTTTCTCAAAATTGTTTGGGTTATTCAGGGTCTTCTGTGGTTCCATATAAATTTTAGGATTATTTATTTGTTCTAGCTCTGTGAAAATTGTCATAGGTATTTTGATAGGGAGTGCATTAAATCTGTAGTTTGCTTTGGGCAGAATGGGCATATTAACAATATTAATTCTTCCAATCCATCTAATGAACTTTTAAAATCTGAATTTCTTGTCACTAAAAATTGCAAGTAACTTAGTTAATATTCAATTCAGAAATTTCCTTAGGATCCCAACATCAGTGGGCTCATTAAAAAAAAATGTCAATTAGAACTTAACAGTAATACTAAAGACAAGTCTAAAGAGGGAAAAAAAAATCACCCATAATGCCACCATCCTAACACAGCTTTTTTAGTCACTCTGTTTGCTCCCAATTCTTACCAATAAATGCCTAAGCATTTAACATGAACACAATGGAAGAGAGCACCACTAATTTGCTCCATTAACGTGGCCAAGCAAATGTCAGTCTTTGATGGGATTTACGAATATCCTCTGAGTCGCTGTTTGTTCGTTAGCAAAATTTCTCGAATTCTCTGAGTCACTGTTTTTATGTAGGAGAAACAGTCAATATCTGTATGGAAGTCATTCATTTCTTGCTTTACAAAGAAGACACAGCCAGTGTACACGCCCTTGCTCACATAAGAGACTGAGTCTTTACCTGGTGGCCGAGGCCCCAGCCTCCTTCTTGCTCCCCAAAGCTTATGCTAGTGTCAGGTAACCATGCCTCCCAAAACAACCCACCAAGTACACTCCCATCTCTGGCTCTTTGCTCTTCCCCTTCCCCACTGCCTTCAGTATCTTTCCTCGTCTCTCTGCTTTCCTCAGATGTTTTCAGCCTCCATTTTTTAGGATCCAAATGAAGTCCCAATTTGTCAGTGAAGCTTTTTTCAGAATCCTCAGGGGTTCCTCCTGCCTCTGAGTCCTTCCAGTTCCAGCAATCAACACCACTCATTGCTTTACGCTGTTTTATCCTTTACAAACATGCTCCATCTCCTAGAATTTGAAGATCTTAAAGGCAAGGACTATATCTGATTTCTCCTCCCCTGCCTTCTGCCCAGAACTGACACTTCACAAAATGTGTGTTGATTATGATGATGCTGTTCTCATGTTATACAAAACTCCAGAATTTCTAGCCATAAGAAAAGAGTGAGGATTTGAAGTCAGAATAAGCCAGATTCAAATCCTAGTGCCTCCATTTATTAATGATGTGACCTTGGGAAAGCTGCTGAACCTCTCTGGGCCTTAGTTTTCTCATCTGTAAAATGGGGGCAGTAACAGAGCTACTGGAAGGGTCTAATGAGGTAATACTTCACACAATGTAAAAAGTGCTTAGTACATCATAAGCACTGAATGCATAGTTGATGCTATTCTTTTTTTTAACTACTAATAACAATGAAAAATAACAGGAGACTAGAGTTTGCAAATTGATTTCAAAGAGCATTAGTTTAATCAAAATCATTATCCACCAACATCATGAAATTATCCATCAAAGAATTTCACATTAAAAACTGGTGACAATTCATTGGTTTCTAGGGACTTTGCACTTGAGTTGAATTCCATAGCTCTGAGATTTCGCTATCCAGTGCCAAATGTCTGTGACCCCTGCTCAGGGTTACCAAGGATACCCTAATTTGAATAGTCATTATGTTGTTTCCATCTCTCTGAATGACCCCCAAGCTAATTCAGTCTCCTAGAAAGTTGGAACTGGGAGTAACTCTAGCAACTGCCCCTTGTTCTACAGACAAGGAGTGGCAGCCCACACAGAACCACCTGGCAGGTATGTGACAGCCAGAATTTTGAACCCCAACATCCCAACCTCCAGTTCAGAGCTCAGCATTCACCACATCATGCTGAATCCTTGGAGAAAGAGCAGCTCTGGGAGACTTGTGACCCATTCACTAGGGGCACTGGGATTTGACCTCAGTGAATTTATTCCCATGAGCTCCACTGAGCGGCCATAGCTACAGTGGCTACTATTTAATTATTCCATTTTCTGATAGTGAGAATAGTTCCTGCACAAAGATGCTGAACAATAGCTACAATGTGTATCTTCTCTCAAGTGTTCATGCTCAGCATTTGAATCCAGCCTCTATGTTGGAACTCAAGTAACCTCACTGCTTTAAAAGGTAGGTCTGGGGACTATAATAGTCACCAAACCCCCTGGGATTCATACGTAGAGTCACTTGTGTGCGTGGAAGCAAGCAGGGTTAAAAAAAAAAAAGTTAGCATAGATGCATGCCATGCTCCTGGCACACTGTGGGCCCAAATATGTGGTGTTTCACTGCTATGGGTTCACCAAGGAGGAAAGCAAAGAAGGGAAACAGTGTTTGTTGAGTGAGTAACTGATTACCAAAGGTGTAATTCACTAATCAGATGACAGATTGTAGGAGGTGCTGGCATGGAGAACTCACAGTAAAATCTACCCAGGGCTGCATCTTGCCTGAATCAAATTTTATAGTCATGACAGCTTTGTAAGGGCATTGGGCAGGAAGGGTCCATCCCTCCTGAGCAGAAATATGCTTTTTTTTTGTTTGGGTTTTTGGTTGTTGTTGTTGTTAGTGGAAGTACTAGGGATTGAACCCAGGACCTCATGCATGCTAGGCATGTGCTCTCACTGAGCTATACCCTCCCCCCAGCCATAACTCTTATCCAGAGAATCTGGCTCAGTGTGGCTTTATCACAAGTCTAGCCCTGACCTCTTCCCCACCCAGGTGACCTTAGAGCCTTTTACTCATGATTCATAGCCGAAACACGTGACAATAACCCTGAGTGCCAGCGCCCTACTCTGGCTGCCATCACAGAGTCTGGAACCCACCATGAAGCCCCCTCTAGAAACAGCAGTGTGTGCAATTCCCCTCAGGCTAACTCTCTGGGTTAGCGTTGCATCTACAGATACAGAGAGTCCCAGACAGGCCCATGGAGCACTTCCTGTGCACCAGGGACTTGGCTGAATGTTTGATAGGCATTATCTTATTCTTCCGATAGCCAATGAGGATTTCATTATATTCTATTGTATATGTGATTTCATTATATCCTATTGTGTACGTGAGGAAACGGAAATCAAAGATCAAGTAACTGGTCTGAGGTCACACAGTGAACAGGTGGCAGGGCTAGGATTGGGGCCCAGATGTGTCTGACTCCAAGCTTCTAAGCTGTTTGCTCTCCAGCAGCCTTTGTCACATGGTCCTTCATTGCTGAGGGACAGCACTGGGCACCTGTGTATGAAGACCAGGCAGGCAGGACTAGAGGCAGATGGAGCTGCTCTTAGCCGAGCTTCATTCAGCCGTCTGTTCGTCCATCCAGCAGAGGGTGGTAACTACTGTGGGCGGCGGGGGGGTGGTTGCTGTGGCAGGAATCAACAGCACAGAGGTCCACTCCTTGGCAGGAGGACTTTGAAGACAAACAAGGACTTACTTTGGAGGCTGCTCAGTCTGCAGCCCATATGTGTTCACTTTGACCTCCAGGGGTCATCTTTACCAGGAACCTCAGGGCTGGACCTAATTGGCTTTTGAGTCCCAGATCATGTAAAGTCCAGAGCACAAGGCCAAGTGCCAGTGCTGTTGATCCCAGGCTAGATGTTTGTCCCAGGGAAACTTCAAAGTACAGTGGAGGAATCCAAAACCTCTCCTTCCCACCTGTCTAGAATTGCTTCTCGGCTACACCCTTGCATGACTCACTAGTAGCAATATTTCTGAGCGCTTATAATTCAAGTGCAAGTGCTTGGTGTTTCAGTTACCAGCTTAACCTGATCGAGAAGGGCTGGAAGGGCCTGAACAAGTTCTGCTTAATAGACCCAACCACCCTCCAACACTCCTCATACCGTCAATGATATTTTCTTCCTTCTGACGGGAAACCATTGGGATTAGACCATCACGGCTGCCCCTTGTGCTGAAGTCACACCAAGTCTGTGGGCACCCTTTCAGAAGACTGTACTTCTTGTAACCAAAGGAACATGTGGTGGATGCAGGATTTCTGTAATAACCTCTCTGTGTCCAAAAATTATATTCACTTGTACTTTAAATATTCTTGTTAAGGATGGAAAAATATTTATAATATTAAATTGATTTATAATATTAAAAAATTTTTTTTAAACTTAATTTCCAAATAATAAGGAAAGGCTTAAGTAAAATATGGTATGTTCACTCAATGGAATATTATGTAGTCAACAAAGATGTTTGCTTAGGCTATGTACTAACATGGAAAATGAACTACGATATAATATTTAGTGGAAAAACAATGTTTCAAATTGTATACACAGTATGATTATAACTATGTAAAACTGTTCATTTTTAAAAAGATGGAAGGAAATGTTCATTATGTTTATCTTTCAGTGGTCAAACCATGAATTACGTTTATCTTCTTTCCATTTTTCTGAACTGTATTCTATTAATACTCATGAGTGAGTATTATGGTAGGCCAAATAGTATAAATGAGTAGTATTATAGACTCCCCAAAGATGTCTGTATCCTTATCCCCAGAGCTGGTGAACATGTTAGCTTATACAGTAAAAGGGGCATTATACATGTGATTAAATTAAGGATCTCAAGACAGGCCTGGATTATCTGGCCCAATGCAATCATATAGGTCTTTTTAACTTAATTTAATCATTTATTTTTTATTGAAGTTTAGTTGATATACAATAATTCAGGTGTACAGCAAAATGATTCAGCTATACATACTTATGTATATATATAAAATAAAAAATTATTTTTCAGATTCATTTCCATTATATGTTATTACAAGATATTGAATATAGTTCACTGTGCTATATAGTAGGTCCTTGTTGTTTATCTATTTTATATATAGTATTGTGTGTCTGTTAATCACAAATTCCCAAATTCCTAAATTATTTATTATTATTATTCCAAATTCCCTGCCTTTTTCCTGTGGTAACCATAGTTTGTTTTCTATGTCTATGAGTCTATCTCTATTTTGTAAATAAGTTCATTCGGATCATTTTTTTAGATTCCACATATAAATGATATCATATGATACTTGTCTTCCTGTGTCTGACTTACTTCATTTAGTATGATAATCTCTAGGTCCATCCATGTTGCTGCAGGTGGCAGTCTTTCATTCTTTTTTATGGCTGAGTAGTATTCCATTGTGTACATATACCACATCTTTTTTATTCATTCATCTATTGATGGATATTCAGGTTGCTAATCACATAGGTCCCTTATAAGAGGAAGACAGGAGTGTTAGAGAAGAAGGCAATGTGACGACAGAAGCAGGGGTTATAGTCAGATCTGAAGATGCTTCACTGCAGGCTTTGAAGAGGAGAGGAAGGGACCCTGAGCCAAAGAACACAGGCCACCTCTAGAAGCTGGAAAAGGCAAGGAAACAGATTTTCCCCTAGAGCCTCCAGAAAAAACACAGCCCTGCTAACACCTTGATTTTAGGATTTCTGATCTCCAGAGCTGGGAGATAATACATTTGTGTTGCCTTAAGCCACTAAGTTATAGTTATTAGTTATAGCAGCAACAGGAAACAAATACAAATATATACCATTATTATGGTGGAAAAAACATTTTTGGGTTAAAGCTGGCTTTATTTGATTAAAAGAAACTTTAAAGATAATGTGTGAGTTAATATTTGTAGTCCAGTAATATTACTTCATCATTTAGGTGTCACAAAATATAAAGTGCCATAGAGCTTTGTATGTTTCTTATTAAGTTGTCTCAGTTTTCCACTCTCCCTGTCAACACGGAAATGCCTCACTACAGAGCGATAAACATTGGATTTGGGTTAAGTTGCTTAATAATGAAGTCTAGTACACAAATGTCTGAGAAGCAGACAACAAGCTGAAGGAAGGAGCTGTTTAAAAAAAAAAAAAGGAACGAAGTCAATGAATCATAAACAAAACACCTCCTGAGTTGAGCAACTTCAGATTTATGCAAACTCAACACTGCACAAAAATTTCCAAAAGGGACATAATACAATTTTAAAGAAAGAGAAACGTCTAATATAGTTAATGGGCAGTGGAAATACAGAACAGCTGTTATTATCTCCGCACTTGCTTCTGGCCTGTTCTCTCTTCAGTTCAGTGTCTTGTGCCATCTCAGCCCCTGGTTTGATTTCATGTTGACCAGTCCTGCATCTGCTGCTCTGATCTTGGTGTTTCAAGTCACCCGGAGTGTCTGGTTCCTGGCCTTCGGCTCCCCCGTCAACATCCCCACCTTATACCCCAGATTTGCTCTGCCCATGTTCTCCATTGGGCACGATTTCTGGTCTTAACCAGCTCACCTCTGAAGATCCAACCTCCAGTCTTGGGTTCTAGGAGACTATGGGGTGGGGGGTGGGGTGAAGGGTGGATGAAGATGAGAAAGTGAACAACTTTAGACCAGTGGGCAAAATTATCTTTGAAATAGGGGTAGAAGAGAGAGGAATGAGGGAGAGGGGGAAGAAGAAATGGAAGGAGAGTAGGGAGGAGTGGGGGACACAGAAAGGGAAGAGAGAAGGAAAAATAGGGAACAGAACTGTATAACATAAAACAGTTACCAGTTACCTTAGGGGGAAAATACTGAGAAAGCTGTGGAAACCATTCCGTCACACACGAAATGTTTTCACAAATCCTCATTTTAGGTAAATGGCTAACTAGCTGACTTGGCTTATGGGTGAACTGGCTTTCGTGAGTTGGCCTGTTTTCCAAGTGTGCCCTAGCACACACACACACATGTACACCACGTGGCAGTTTCACACATCCCAAAGTGGGGGAACGGGCCTTGAGCCATCCTTGTGTGGAGACAGTCTGCTCAGATCCCCTAATTAACTGGTTCTGCCGGCACTCATCAAGCTGCCTTCTCATTATAATGTGGCTTTTCGTGTAAATTTTCCCACCGGGAGAGGACAGGCTGACCCGCAAGTGGGCGTATTCTGGTCCCACTGGCAGTTACTCTGCATGGAAATTAACAAATCAGCGTTCTTTTGGGAATTTGACTTGTGTGTCCATTCTCCAGAGTCTAAAAAATATTTTTACTGCACTAAAAATAGCTGTGTCAGTGTTTTAGTTAAGGCAATTCAATGAAACCCACTTTAGGTAGCATTAGCAGGATGCAGGAATTTATTATAAGATGGTAGTGGTGTGTCCCAGAACTCAAGGGCAGACAGGGCAGTTAGGACTAGACTCTGAAGCAAGAAAGCAGTCAGGCCTGAAGCTGCTGCCCTTGCTCTTGGTCTGCATCTCACATACCCTTGACTGCCCTCTTTTTCCTCACACTCTCAGGAAGCATGGACCTCATTTCTGTTTTCCTCTTCACACCTGCTTCATTTTTTTTTTCGCTCTACAGATGGACTTCCTCCGCGTCTCAGACATGCAGCTGAAGAAGTCTACCTCTCACCTGCCTCAGCACCAGCAACCAAAGGAGACAAGCATCTGTGAGTCCCAATTCTAAATTCCTGTAAACAGAATCCAGTTGGCCCAGTTCGGGTCAGGTATCCACCCTGATCAAATCCTCTCTGAGTGGTGAGGGGAGCTGGGAGCAGGAGGACAGGGTCTGCTCCATGAAATTGAAAATAATTCCTAGAAAGAGAAGGAAAATTGTAGAATGGATGGGGCAAGCACCCCCAAACTGCCCCAAACTCATAGAATTTGGAATTTTTTATATTCTAGAATATGGCCATGTACCTCACATAACATCACACCCATAACCCACATCACACACGTAACACACATAAATTCAAAACATAAATGTAAGACCAGATACTCTTAAACTCCTAGAGGAAAATATTAGGCAGAAATTGCAGCAATATGTTTTTGGACCTGTCTCCTAGAGTAATGGAAATAAAAGCAAAAATAAACAAGTTGGACCTAATTAAACTTAAAAGTTTTGCACAGCAAAGGAAACCATAAACAAAACAAAAAGATAGCCTACAGAATGGGAGAAAATATTTGCAATGTGACTGACAAGGGATTAATTTCCAAAATATACAAACAGCTCATACAGCTTAATGTCAGAAAAATAACCCAGTTAAAATGGGCAAAACACCCAAGTAGACATTTCCCCAAAGAAGACATACAGATGGCCAACAGGCGTATGAAAAGATGCTCAACATCACTAATTATTAGAGAAATGCAAATCAAAACCACAGTAAGGTATCACCACACACCAGTCAGAATGGCCATCATTAAAAAGGCTACAAATAATAAACGCTGGAGTGGGTGTGGAGAAAAAAGAGCCTTCCTACACCGTTGGTGAGAATGTAAATTGGTGCAGCCAGTATGAAGAACAGTATGAAGGTTCTGTTAAAAACTAAAAACAGAGTTACTATATGATCCACTGATCCCACTCCTAGGCATAAATCAAGAGAAATCTCTAATTCAAAAAGATGCATACACCCCAACATTCATAGTAGCACTATTTACAACAGCCAACAAATGGAAGCAACCTAAATGTCCATCAACAGATGAGTGGATAAAGAAAATGTGGTATGTATATACTATGAAATACTACTCAGCCATAAAAAATGAAATAATGCAATTTACAGCAACATGAATGGACCTAGAAATTATCATACTAAGTGAAGTCAGAGAAAAATATATGATCTCACTCATATGTGGAATCTTAAAAAAAATGAGACTAATGAACTTATTTATAAAACAGAAATAGACTCACAAACATAGAAAACAAACTTATGGTTATAAACAGGGAAAGGGGCAGGGGAGGGATAAATTAGAAGTTTAGTATTAACATATATGCACTACTATATAGAAAATAGATAAATAACAAGGACCTACTGTATAGCACAGGGAACTACATTCAATATCTTATAAACCTATAATGGAAAAGAATCTGAGAAAGAGTGTATATATATGTGTGTGTACAAGAATGTATATATATATGTATATATATACACATATATGTAACTGAATCACTTTGCTGTATACCTGAAACTAATACAACATTGTAAATCAACTATACTTCAATAAAAAAAAATTACACCCCCAGCACAGTCTAAAGCAGCTTCCCAGAATCAAATACATAAATATTTTTAGAATAAAAACATGAATATTCATACAAAATAGGAAATAAGGATTGTAAATAGCCTCACACGAGTTCAGATTTTGCCTCCAAAGGAGTTACTAAAGTGCTTTTAGTTTTCCGAGCTTCTGGATTTCAAAATTGCAGATGAGAGATTCAGAATATACCACTCTGGGCTTGCAAAGCCGAGGACAGATCATAATGGTATCAAGACACTTCCTCGTAGAGGCTCCCTAGGACCTTGCTCCTCCAAGTGTGGTCTCTGGACCAGCAGCATCAACGTCACCCGGGAGCTTGTTAGAAGTGCTAACTCTCAGGCCCCACCCCAGATCTACTGAATCAGAATTTGCATTTTAAAAAGATGCCCAGTGTCTTAGTTCATTCAGGCCACTATAACAAAGTACCATAAACTGGGGGGGTTATAAACACCAGAAATTCATCACTCATAGTTCTGGAGGCTGGAAAGTCTAAGATCAAGGAGCCAGCAAATTCATTGTCTGGTAATAGCCCACTTCCTGGTTCATAGACAGCTGTCTTTTTGCTGTGTCCTGACATGCTGGAAGGGACCAGGGAGTTCTGTGGGGTCTGTTTTATAAGGGCATTGATCCCATTCCTGAGGGTTTTACCCTCATGGCCTAAGAAACTCCAAAAGTCCCACTACATAATATCATCACCTTTGGGGTTAAGATTTCAGCATATGAATTTTAGAGGGTCACCAACATTCAGCCCATAGCACCCCAGTACTTCATATGCATATTCAGGTTTGAGAAGCACCGCTCCGAGTGGCTGTCAGCCTCCCTAAGTCACCAGTCTTTGCATCTGTGCACATGAAGAGCAACTCACATTTGTGCAGTCATCCCTTTGTATGTGTTTTTTGAAAACAGCTTCATAGAAACATGTGCATCATTTTCACAGTTAACAAACCATGAGTTTTATGATAACAAAGAAGAAACAACCTTAACTCCAAATCTGGGCTGTACCACTCACCAGTCACCGGTCTCTCTGGCTGCCACCCAATATCACTCAGTGAACACTTCTCCCAGTGCTGGTATTTCAACACCTGGGTAGGAGCTTCTTTTTAACGAAACTGTACCGATCAGGGAATATTTGTATAATCCTTCATGACAGTGGGTCCAATACGATATGAAGCAGCTGGAGCTATAATTTAGAAATTATCCAATAAAGAGTGCAAGCAAGTGGGACACAGAGTAATGACCAGACATTCGTTCTCTTTGCTGCTGACACAGAGAATAGAACTTTCTAGAGGGACATTCCATCCAGGGCCCACACCCAGAATGTTTTTGCAATTTGGTAACAGCTTTTCGACCTAATACCTTTTACCTTCGGCCCTATTGTTTCAGAATTCACAACAAAAATAAGAAAGGAGTGAGTAAATAGAATGGTTTTCTCAAAAATAACAGATTTATTCATTAAATTTACTCTTAGGTTTTTTGGGAGTAGGAGGAACCTCCAAAATTCCAAAGAAAATTAAAAAGTTGTGAGCACAGAAATGGCCCTCGGACTATAACTGCTCCCTGCCTGCCAGAAGCAGCAAGAAGAAAGTTATTATGGGAACAGGGGAGAGTACAGCCCAGTGGTAGAGCACGTGCTTAGCATGCACAAAGTCCTGGGTTCAATCCCCAGCACCTCCATTAAAAATAAATGAATGAAATAATAAATAAATAAGCCTAACTACCTACCCACTCCCAAAAAAGAATTTTTATAGGAACAAAATAGTAATATTGGCAGCTTTTAGGAAAACGCAGGCTGAATCATCTATTACCCAGATTATTTCAGCAACCTCTTACATGAATTTCCTGCCTCCAGTATTGTCTCCCTTAAACCCTTTCTTCACAATGCACCAAAAGTAATTTTCAGTCACTCCTTGCTTTACAATAAAACAAATGTATGTTTTTAAAAACCTCAATGCTCCCAATTCCCTACAAGAGAGATTCTTAATATGGACAAGGTTAAGGGATATATATAGGCTCTAAAATTATCTGTAAAGTTTTGAGTGTATATATTTTTTTCACTAGGGAGTAGGTCCACGGCTTCCATTAGTTTTTCAAAGGAGTCTATGAGCCCATAAAGAGTAAGGATTAATCTTCAGGTAATTCTGAACTATTTATAGTTTCCCAGGCCTTTTTATGTGTGTGCTTATAACGTTTCCTCTGCTGAAATTTCTTTTATGAATGCACCAGATTGAATGTCTACCATGTGCTAGATGCTAGAAATACCACAGTGAACAAGCCAGAAGGACTCCTCTCACCATTTGGCATCGGGCTTTTGCTCATCCTTCAAGGCTTAGCTCAGCCTCACCGCCTCCAGGCAGGCTGAGGTATGCCTTCATTTTTGACCCCTTGACGTCTTGTATTTCTCTCTGACATTTTACAGGGACACCCTCTGTTTGCATGTCTTCTCTGCGGTTAACAACATGTGGGCTCAAGCTAGCTTTGAATAATATAGCTCCTGTGTACAATGAGAGTTCAATAAACATTTGTTGTACTGAATAAAAAAAAAAAAAAAGAGAGAGAGAGAGAGAAAGAAAACGTTCAAGATTGATCCTTTTTCCCCTGGAATGGAAACAAATGGCCCATTCCCTACTGATTTCACAAGACTGATGGAAAAGTCACAATAAGATAGAGACTATGATATGACTCTATTCAGAATCAAGATGAATTTCACAGTTAATGCATCCTTCTACTAATCTCTGAGATCTGAGTCCATAGAAAAAAAGGCAAAGGTAATGGTTCTGCAAAAACATGTCAGTGGCTACAAAATGAGCCTTATCCTTGGAACCTGGTGTTGAAAAAGGACTGAAATCCCATATTTCCATTCAATACAGATCCAAGAACAGTCTGGGATTCTGCAGAGTGTGTCCCTCCAGCTCCGTGGAGTGAGAACTCTGGGGCAAGACCTCTACTTCCGCTTATTTCTCTCCTAGCCACAGCAGGTGACACTGTTCTTTAAAGGCATGTCACAGTAACCCTTAAACTACACTCAAGGTGCTTTTCTCTTTTGCATTTCCTTGTACTCCGTTTCTCCCCTGTGAGAATTGTGCATGGCTCCAGAGAAGATTCGGATTGTTATACTGGAATACAAAGAGAAAGACTCCAAAATGGGTTGATGAAATCATTCAGTAGTAATAGCTGTGGGAACAACAACAACAAAAAAGCACTTTGCCAAAGCTAAGCTATTTGAGAGAAAAAAAGAGAGAAATTGTTGAAATTCAAAAGGCAAACTGTTAAGGGAATAAGTCATGATGTCTGTCCATTAACCAAAAAAAAAGAAGAAAAAGATGAGCATTCTACCATAATTGTTAACCAAATGTAATCAAGCTTTTAAAATTATTTCCAACTTACAGGAAAAAAAATATTAAAAAGTTAAGAGGGGTGAGGGTATAGCTCAGTGGTAGAGTGCATGGTCAACTAGATGAACCCAGGACCTCCATTAAAAAGTCAAGTAAATAAACCTAATTACCTCCCCCAGCAAAAAAAAAAAAAAAAAAAAAGTTAAGTAACACCAAAAGGAAATGATCAGACAAATCAGAAGATGTGGCGTTCTACATGACAACTAGCCTGGCTCCTCAGATGCCAATGTAATTTAAAAGAAAAAAGTGAGGGAATTGCTTTAGAATAAGAGAGATTAAAAACCATGACAACAAAATGCAATACATTAACTCTGATTGGATCCTAGTTCTAAAGTATCAATTAAAAAGTCATGTTGGGGATAGTTGGGGAAGTTTGAATATATAATTTAAATTAGATGCTATTAGCAAATTATTATTCATTTTCTTAGGTGTGATAATGGTATTATTATGGAGAAGAATAGCTTCTTAGGAGATGCATACTGAATACTGAAGTATTTAGGAGTGAAAAGTCTACAATTTGATGTGTCTCGTATATAAAACTTTCTATTAAAGTAAATATGGCAAAATGATAACAAGAGTTTAATCCAGATAATGTACATGCAAACATCACGGCTCTGCTCTCTCTCTTGTGAATGCTTGAAGATTTCTGTAACGAAGAGTTGAAAAATTCGATTGAAAAGAGAGCAGATGAAGCGCTAGACCATCCAACCCCAAGGGTTGGAACTGAAATTTCCAATGGCTCAGGACACTTATAAACCCCACTGAGGGGAGGATAAGGATTTGAACAGGTCATACCCTCCAGTGCCTGTCCTTGAGTAGGGCTGAATGGAACCATTCTGAGATTTCTCCTGAGATCAG
This sequence comes from Camelus bactrianus, assembly GCF_048773025.1. Classification (NCBI taxonomy): domain Eukaryota; kingdom Metazoa; phylum Chordata; class Mammalia; order Artiodactyla; family Camelidae; genus Camelus; species Camelus bactrianus. Next base: position 41,236,326 of record NC_133548.1, read on the forward strand.
GCATTGTTAAAACCCACCAACATGACTTGTAGAAATACCCAAACACATTCCTGAAGGTAACTAACATAGAGCGGCTCAAAAACAGCCTGTCACTTCTGAGCAAACACCCTTCAGTTCCCAGCAGCCAAGGACAACAATGGATGGAACATTGGGAGAAGTAGAAACCGCCGGTAGTGCCGCTATTCAGAAGTGGGGATTGATTTGACAAATTTCCACGCAGAGAAGTTATGTACTACAAGCTTCGAGGCTCTCTTGAATCCCATTTTCTCAGTGCCTTTTTGTTTTCAGAAAACGTGACTAAATCCAGAAAGCAGAATATAATGATGATGATATCATCTGTTCTCAAAGTCCCTGAGTTTCATAAACGAGCCAAAAGTTAAGAGGCATGGTCGGTCCGTACTAGTAAATTGTCACTCTGCTGGAAACAAACATTTTAAATTAAGAGAGATTAATAAATTGGTAATTTGTTGGAATAAACCACATCATCATTCTGTTATTAACAGATCATGTGTAACCCGAAGGTTCCTGACCCTGGCCAGCCAGGAGGAACAATTAGGGCTGCATTCACATTAATATCTGAATCCCATTGGCTTGGCTCCCCTCCTTCAATCAGTCAAGAATTGCAGTGTCTTACAAAGTTCTCCTCAGGACTTTCCAAAGTCTCTCAGGAGGGCTTACAGATGAACAGGAATAAGCTCAGACCTCCCGACTAAAGGGTTCAGTCAATCAGGTCTTCTAATTTTCACACCTATGTCTTCCTCCCAGGGTGCTCTGGAGTCTCAAAGCTGCTCCCCTCAGGTGCCTGGTCCCCACTGCTGGGGCTGGCTTCCCATGCCAGCCTACATCTTTCCCTTTCAGAGAATTCTCCCGGAAGGGGCCAAATTGTCTTCCTGAAACATGGCTTTTGTCCAAACCCCTCAAACTATCAGCTGTGATTCATAATGCCTGAAGCCCATTAGTGGACCCGGTTTCTTTCTTTGGAGTTCTTCCCTCCCCAGGTAGAACATCAGATACAAATTAACACTCGGGAGGAAGGCTGTTGCCCAGCAACACACGTCAGATGTGGCATCTCACTTAGCTCCTCCAAGCCGAGACCCAGACAAACATACACAGTGTATTTTATTTCTTATTTAAGAAAGTAACTTTACAGCTATAGACAGCACAATCAAATAAGTGGATATGTCCATTCAGCCTCTCCTGCCTAATTTACAATAGTTTCTGGGAGAAAACGTTGTTTTTTTTTAACTATTGCTTAAAAGTTTCTGGAAATTTTCTCTCTCTGAAAAGAAGCAGACATGGATAAGCCTTAAGGACATTATGCTAAGTAAAATTAGTTAGACACAAAAGGACAAAACTATGTGATTCTGCTTGTATGACGTACCTAGAGTCATCAAAGTCAACTTTTAGAAAGTAGAGCGGTGGCTGTCGGGGGCTGGGGGAAGCGGGATGGGGAGATATTGCTCTACGAGCGTAGAGTTTCAGTTTGGGAAGATGAAAAAATTCTGGAGGTGGATGATGACGATGGCTGTACAACAGTGTGAATATATTTAATGCAACTGAACTACACACCTAAAAATGGTTACAGTGGCGAATTTTGTGTTATATATATTTCACAACAATAAAAATAAAAGAACTTATACACCACTCTAAAAACAACGATGCTAGAAATGGACTTAACGGGTTGGTCCAGCCTGGGGAGGCCAGAGTGAAATGATTTGCCTGAGATACTGAAGGCTGAAGAGAAGAAAAACTGATTTTTTTTAAAAACACAGTGTATGGTAATAATGGTTATTCTCAGAAATGTAGCATTTTGGTTTTCTAGGCACTTCCAGGAGTGATCTAATCTGCTGTCATAACAAGCTGGGAGGCAAAGGATGAAGGGCAGAGGTTCAGACCCTGGCATCTGCCCAAGGGATGCTCACGGCTTCCTTGGGGAACTGACACCCACGTTGCCAGCAAGGGAACTGAAGCTCAGGGAGGGGGGCTGACTTGCCCCAAATCCCAGGAACAGACACGCAGAGCAGAGACTTGACTGAAGTCTCTTGAGTTGCTCCCTAGGGCTCTTTCTGCAACCAAGTATGAATTAAAGCAGAAGGCAAATGGGAAAGTCAAAAATAATTCCTGGCTGCATCAAAGAATGAAAGAATCCTGATTCTACATTAAAACCCAAAAGACAAAAGGAGATAATTGGGAGATATATTTTAAGCTTTATACAATCCTCCCACCCCGCCTCTGAGTAGGAAAGTGGGTAAAAACAGAATCTGGGGTGAGAAGTCATCTGACTCACTCATGATGTGGTGAAGAATCTGTAAGCAAACACCCTGCGTTTATTTCCAGCACTGTGTCTCTTTCTGCCAGCCTTGGCAGCAGGTCACGGCGTTTGCTTCAGGGGCCCTCCTTTGGAGACATGGTCAGAGCCTTATTTTAAGACCATAGAAGAAGCCTAAAGCCTGTGGCCATTAAGCTGGAATTTAAAAGGACACGAAATATTGCCATTTGCAGCAATATGGATGGACTTAGAGTTTATCATACTGAGTGAAGGAACTCAGACAGAAAAAGACAAACATTGTATCCCTTATAAGTGAGATCTAAAAAATAATACAAGTAAACTTAATGCAAAACAGAAACAGGCTCTCAGGCGTAGCAAACAAACTTACGGTTACAAAAGAGGAAGTGGGGAAGGATAAACTAGAAGTATGGGATTAACAGATATAAAATACTACATATAAAATAAACAAAAGGGTTTACTGTATAGCATAGGGAACTATATTCAATATCTTATAATAACCTATAATGGAAAAGAATCAAATGTATACATACATATGTGTAAACTGAATCACTTTGCTGCACACTTGAAAATAAAACAACATTGTAAGTCAACTATACTTCAATTTAAAAAAAGAGAACTAAAAAATATATAAATAATAAAAGGACAGACACAAGCAGAGGACGGATTAAGCCATCGGGCTGCCATGGTAAACTAGGGGTTAAGCATCCAGATGTGTGTTCTAGGCCTTGCCGGCCACACACACAGCTTTATCCACAGAACATCATCCTTGTGTCCCAGCCTGTTCCAGGAAGCAGCCAGCAAAGTTCCCTGCAAGAAAAAGCACGTGGTCTCAGAGGTGAACCCAGGACATCCTATGAGGTGCCAAGGATTTATCTGAGCAGCCAAATGTACACTGACAGACAGGTCTATGTGTGCTGGAGAAGATCGTTCCATGGCTCAGATGAGCGACTCATTGCGGAATTCACCCACAAGGGGAAGTGAGTTAATGACTGGGGAGTTTCGCCTTCTGCCCAGATGTGTCATAAAATCAACTTGTAAAGCCTGGCGCTGAGAATACACTTGCTCACCCAAATGTGGTTCTGTGGGACTTTGAGACATTTCACAGGGTGAACGCTCACAGAGGAGAAAGTTCTTAGGCTGTCTGTATGCTAGGAACGGGGCCAGTGGCCTGAGCCTGACAGCTGGTCCAGGCGTGGTCAGATCTACTGACAAGCTGCTCAGAGCGGCCGGCAGCATCTGCTCCACATCTGGGACTTGTGACTCATCAGCCAGTCTCTCCCACAGGCCTGACACAGGCCCATCGACACTCTCATGCAGGCCTGAGCATGCAGGCCCCAGGGTGCCCAGGGCCCAGCCGTCGGGGTCAGTCCTGATCGCCAATGCTTTGCCTTCCTCTGCCCCATAGACTCTGCCCGGTCCGCCAGATCCAGGTCCAAGGCAAACTGTACTAGATTGTCTCGGATCCAGGCTGAGCTATTATAAGAGGCTCCCAGGCTGAGACAGGTTCAAGGTCTCCTAGGCATTGGTGTCTGTTCTTGGCCCTTTAAATTTAGCAGCCCACGCTCCCGCCGTCCCCAGCTGGCCCACCAAAGCAAACCACCAGCAGCACCTGTTCCAGGCCAATCCTGTTTGCCCTGGACATACTATTTTTGCTCTTACCTCCCTGGTTCTCAGATTCCTGGCTCCATAGCCCAGCTGCCATAGCTGCTTCTGGCCCCTTCACTTTGGTGACCCTTCGGATTTCCCTTTTTAGACCGCAGCTTCTCGCGTGTTTCTGGCTCAGTTTGCTTCTGCAGCACTGGCTTGTCTCTTGGTTTCCAGTGAGGACCCATGATCTAGCCCCAGCCTCTGGGTACCCCCTCAGCTGGGATGGCTCCCAGAAAAGGCAGAGGCTGAGAATTTGTTCCTAAGGTCCCTGCCTGTTTCTGACCACTCAACCTTGCTTTCCCCCTCCAATTCCAGCACTTGGAGGGGGGAGCTCCCCAATCATGCTGTTGGCCCCAACTTAGATCCTGTCCCTGGAGTCCCTCCCTCACCCAGAACAGCTCTGTCCTGGACTCAGCATCAGATTTCATCCTGGCCTTGCTGGGTTACACCAGGCCTACCCTCAACCTCCCCACTATCTCACTGAGATCAGAGTTGGGGAGTCCCTTGGCAGGAGTGGGAGAGGAGAGGGAAACACTGCCTCGAGTGGAGACTGGACAGGGCATAGCAACTGCAGGGAGTTTCACATCTGTCTGGGAACTTTTCTGTCTACGGATTAGGGGTTACTTACAGAAGAAGCCTCATGGGGCAGCAGAAGGCAAGGCACTTGCTATCTCAAGCCCTTGTTTCCTACTTTCTAAATTGGGGGTTGTTGGGAAGGGTATGATGTTCCAGATCATAGCTCAGACAACTTTAAGTTGTAAGACCCTGGAAGTTAAGAGTGGCCTCATATGATTCAGACTCTTTTCCTTGTCTGCCCAATCCCATGTCATGTCTGTCATGGACGGTCTCCCTCCAGCCCCTCCACCAAAGAACAAACAAATCCGCCCAGGGTTTCCCCCATTCCAATCTCTCCATTCCCTCCACTCCAGAAGGTGCTGAATCCAGGGCCAGAACCAGCCCCTGCTCCCCCTTTTCCTTCTCTCCAGCCCTCATCACCCCTTCCCTGGAGGCCCAGGGACCCGAAGACGATCTTCCCAAAAAGGTCCTCCAGCCACTCAGTTTTGTTTTCCCCAAGCCCCACAGGTAGCAGCTCTGTTGCATGACCATGCGCTAGGGCGGAATGATGAGGAACGAGACTGGCACCGGGGCCCCAAGGCGATTACAGCTCTGCCGCTTACCAGCGATGTGACCCGAGACAAGTGATTTCATTTCTCTCTGCTTGTTTCCCCATCTCCAAAATTGGGATACTAATAGTCCCTCCCTCACTGCATTGTTGTGAGGATTATATGAGGTCATTCATGCAGCAATGGTGCCTCTCCTATAATAAATATTGATGCTACAAGCCCTCATTTATTGATTGCTCACTCTATGTCAAGCCTTATTCTAAATATCTTACATCCAATAATCCATGTTTCCTAAGCAAAGTAGAACTTGGACAGAAGGATCATTCCATAATTCTGACTGAAATTATCATTCGTGTTTATTGTGCCCATGAACAGGAGCTGAAGTGCATTATCAAAACTCATCATAATTCCTGTTACTCCAAAGAATCAAATTGTTTTTATTTTTTAGTGTTCTCTCTAATGGCCTTGGTAAGGTTTATGTATGATAAGTATTCACACCTGGTCAAAAAATAAACTAAGTTGTAAAAGGTTAGAGAATTTCCCCCATCTGACTATAAACCCAGTGTATAAAGATGACAAAAAGAAGCACCTAGGGGACAGAGACTCCCAACAGTGCCCCCCTTGTATGGCTACAAGCCTCTGTCATACTATAGGTATAATTATTTATGTATCTTCTTTGTTTTGGGGTTTGTGTTTTGTTTTTTTTTTTTTTTTTGGTGGGGGGAGGTAATTAGGTTTATTCATTTATATAATGGAGGTACTGGGGATTGAACCCAGGACCTCGTGCATGCTAGGCAGGCACTCTACCACTGAGCTATACCCTCCCCCTCAATTATGTATGTATCTTTTGATTTAACATTAAATCATAAACAGTTTCCATGTTGTTGTATAGTCTTTGAAATTATCATTTTGATGACTGCAGAATAACTCATTTAGCTGAATTACCATAATTGAACTGACCTCATGACTGGATATTGGTAGATTTTTACCATTATAAATAATTCTGTAGTAAACATCTTAGCACAAGTGACTTTTTCTTTCTTTTAGAGTTCTTTTTTTTTAATTGAAGTATAATTGATTTACAATGTTGTGTTAGTTTCTCATGTATGGCATAGTGATTCAGTTATACATTATATATATATATATATAAATATATATATATATATAAATATATATATATTCTTTTTCATTACAGGTTATTATATGATATTGAATATAGTTCCTTATGCGATACAGTAGGACCTTGTTTATTTATTTTATATATAGTAGTTAGTATCTGCAAATCCCAAACTCCTAATTTATCCCTCCTCCCCTCTTTAAGATTATTTCTTACACTAATTTTCAGAGATAGGGTTACTGAGTCAAAGAGGCAAACTGAGGCTATTTAAAGCTATAATTGCTTCTATCAGCTCATGCATCCCTTTTCAGTCCTTATCGAAGGATTCTATTTGAAGGACGAAACACTCTGGCGAGAGGAAAGCAGAAAAAAGGAGAAAGGAACTGGCATTCACTGTTGAGTGCCAGGCATCTTGCTGGCTTCAAAATGAATCTTTGACGTGCTGCAATCCGGCCTGCCTAAATTTGTCATCATTGCTGTTGTTGTTTTGGCCATTTATGAAGACATTCTCCAGACAGCACATTAGAAGCTTTGTTCACTCAATCACATTCAATCCTCATAGCCATGCTCTGAGGAAGATGTTATTATCCCTGTTTTACAAAGGAAGAAGCAGGAAGTCGGAGAGATTGATCCAAGGTCGCACAGCTAACCAATGGAAGAAACTGGGTCCAGCCACACTCTGTTCCAGCCCTTCCCCCAGCCCTGAAATTACAGATGGGATTTACCACCCTCTGCTCAGTATGGATGGAGGGAATGCTAGCAATGGGGGCTGGGGGGAAGGGTAAGCTGCGGGTCTGCCCTGAAGAGGAATGAACCCTCCTGGCCCTCTGTCCACACACCCTTTCCCTTTTCTTTCTTGCTGATGAAAAGCATAATATTATAGGTGACATTGTTTAATACACGCACGTACACATGCACACTCCATGGAGAAGGATCCCTGTAAATATAGGATCCACCACCTATCAAAGATGCTGACCAAGGACTTACCAGTGTCTTTTTTTTCCTGTTTTTTGTGGGAGGGAGGCAATTAGATATATTTTTATTTTTTATTATTTTTTAACAGAAGTACTGGGGATCGAACCCAGGACCTCATGTATGCTAAGCACGCACTCTACCACTGGGCTTTCCCCTTCTCCCTGTGTCCTTTGAGGCTAAGTATCTCTTAGAACAGATACTACTCAACCTGAGCACATGGACGGGGCCTAACTTATGTTAATATAGCTCTCCCATAGAATTACTTGATCTGGCCCAGCATTTACCAACTTTACCTACATTTGAATATCTGAATTAAATCACCTAACTTCAGAATATAGTCATTCTAGCCTTTTTTTCCCCTACCCTGGGGGACCTGAATTATTTTTCCTTCGTATTTTGCAACGTTGCTTCTCCCAAATACATTAAATTCATGAAATTCCAGCTGTTGCTCAATGATGCATCTGGGCCATTGATATCGTGGCTCTCTTAGTTACAGCTACCAAGGAACAGACTGCAGCTGGATAGGGTTATGAAAAGACAGGGGCTGGCACCTGCACAGACCAACGATCCTGTGATTAGTGAAATGAAGGGGTTAGGAGCCACTGCTTGGGGTGGCAGGCAAGCATCTTGAAGGCTCCATGAGCTGAGTTCTGCAGGATACTGGACTATGCACACCATGCCTCCCTCAAGCCTCTTCCAGATGCAAGTGAAAGAAACTTGACTGGCTGAAGTAGAGAAAAATTAGTGCCCCCTACCTGCAAATTCTAAGGGTAGTCTTCAAGTGTGACGGATCCAAGTGCTTAAATATGTCATCAGGACTTGCCCCCCATCTCTTTGCTCTGGTTTCCTCTCTTTAGAAGGATGCCAAGATGACCACCAGCTCCAGGCTCATTTTTTACAGAAATCCCAGTGGATAGAGAGTACCTGTTACTCAATTGTTTCATTAAAAGTCCCAAGACTGACTCTCAATTGGCCAGAATTGGTTCACGTGCTGAACATCTTCAGCTTGACCTTGAAATCCACTCTCCATCCTTCTTCCTGCTCTGTAGCTGGGAGGCTGGCCTGTGTAGATGCTCCAGTGGCTCCTTCCAATGGGTCTTGTCAGTGGGAAGACCAGCAGGAGATTGAAGGAAGGGAAAAGAATGAGGTCATTTTCCCCAGATCCCTTTGCAAGGGTCTGCATTGGGTAGCTGAGTCTCTTGGCCAACAGTCACAGGACCTGCCTCAGCTCTCTCAACACATCTTTCCGTCTTTGAGTTCCAGTAATGGCTCCTCAATCTCACCTCTACAATCTGTGGGTGGTGCCAGTGACCCACAAAGAGTAACCCCAAGAACTGCACTATCTCTTAGAGTTTTCCTATACTCTGCCTACACTTCCTTGGGAAGGTTATTGGAGAGTTTCCATCTGTTTTCAGGATCCTGGCTGATACAGCTAACATACTCATCCCTAAATCAAATCCATGTTTCTCATCGGACAGGCCTGAGTCACATGCCTACCCCTGAAACAAAGATCTGAAATCAGCTCCATCCAAACTGCAGGTACTAAGAGTGGAGGAGGCAGTAGTCCCCCGAAGGGAAAGACAAAAACAACCTATGATTGCTATATTTAGCAACATAGATAAGAAGAAATTTTAATCATACGTTAGTGCTAGAGTACCAGGCATTCTTCAGAAGCATTACTTACATATAAAGAAGGATGAGCTTCAGAGAACAGACGCACGCCGAAACAGCAATAATCCATGTACATTCAAACCAATGCCTCCAAAAGACCTGGCCACTCATTTTCTGAGCTCGGGGCTGTTGACAACTCTCTTCTGGAACAAATTGAAATTTCTATCATCAATTCATTTTGAAATGTCATAAAACAAGGTAGGCCTTGGCTGGCTGAACAACAAAACAGGCCCTCTTGGCAGCTTAAATGAGCTGCCCCTGACAGTAGGAGAGGGGACAAGGCATTAAACATTGCCAAGGATGGACAATTTGGAAACCGCCTAGTGGCAGAAATGACAAGGTCAAAATTGTAACCACTTTGCAAAAAAATGACATCATTTGAAGGATAAACATAAAATGGGACAATAGCAACCTCATCACAGAGCTATAAATGCTTAGAAGAACATTCAGCCAGATGTCCTTATATCTTACCAGGGAATTCTTTTGATATTTGGTTAACCTCCACCACAGTGACTTGTTCTGCCATCGATGAGTCACTCTGCGGGGAAAACCATGGACCCCTACCCCAGGGAATCCCAGCCCTTAACCATTACCCAGAAAACTAGTAGTGCAGATTTTAGTTACCTCACCCTCCAACCCCATGTTATAATGGAGCCTCCACTGTGCCTTTTTGATGGACAGGTTGACATTCAATGACATTCTGAGGATATTTGGCATTCCTGGTTAGTTTTCCCAGTAAAACTTCAGATACTGCTTTGGGTGGAGTTCAGGAATATGCATTTGCCAGGAGGACAGGCCTTCTGAGCTTCTGAGCCTCTCCTAGTCCCACTGATAACTCCTTGGTATACAATTCCATCACTGTTCTCTTCACCTATAAAGAAAACACTTGGATATCAGCTCATTGAGGAAAAGAGAGATCTAAAGAAACAGTTGGCTTCAGTGCCTCTAGAGTCTCATAAATGAAAAGTTTGAGGCCCAGAGAGAGAAGAAATCCAAGGACTCTAGCCAGTGGAATCCCTTAGCCACATCTGGGCTCTGTTAGTGTAATAGAAAGATTATGGGCATCAGAGGCAAACAGACCAAGTTCAAGTCAGTTTGCGACCTTGAGCAAGTCACATCTTTATGAGTTTGAGTTTTCTTCTCATCTAGTATCGTTTCCAAGACACTAATGATATGATAAGCATTAAAAGTAAACAATGTGTTCTGTGAACCCAGGCAGCTCTGATCAGTATTTCCAAGGACATTCCTGTTTTGAAGGACCCATCTAAGCAAAAGTTATCAATAAATGTAGAGAACAGAATAGAGGAGTGGAAGCATGCCAGAAAGGTTTTATCTCACCAGCCATCTCTGCTTGATTCACAGTAGCTCCCCGGAACACTGTATCCAAAAGGACACTAAGGTCGTATCTAGGCTCATATTTGGGCTCAGTGGGAAAAAATGCCCTGATCAACAAGTAAAAGAGGAGAGTCTGGCACCATGCATGACACCCCTGTTGTGGTGATTGAGAAGACTGAGTTTGAAAGTCAATTCTTGGTGGAAGAAATGTGCATTAGCTCTTGCTTTAATAACAAACAACAAAAAGCACAATTCTCATAGCTTATAAATATAAACCTTTATTTCTCACTACACAGAGGGTCAGGCTGTGGGTTGGGTTGGGTCTGCTCCACATTTCTTCTCATTCCAGGACCCAGGCAGAAGAAACAGCCCTTATCTGGGACATGTTCTGCTCGTAGCAAAGAGCAGAAACTCAGTGGGGGAAGGGTATAGCTCAGCGGTAGGATGTGTGCCTAGCACGTATGAGGTCCTGGGTTCAATCCTCAGTACCTTGATTTAAAAACAAACAAACAAACAAACAAACAAACCTAATTACCTCCCCCCCTCACACACACAAAAAAAATAAAAAATGTTTAAAAAGAGCCAAGCCAAATCAGACATTCATGTTTAAAACTTCTGCTCAGACATAGCATAAGTCATATCATTCACATTTCATTGGCCAAAGGCCAAAGGCAGCCCAAGTCAATAAAGAAAGAATATATAATCTTCTTACTGGAAAGGAGGAAGTGAAAAACTGTAATCAATGCAATCTACCAGATGATGTTTAAGAAAGCTACGTTCAGTATCAAGATACAATATCTGTTTTCTTATTTTTTCTTCAGTACACATGTACTATACGTGTAATTAAAAAAAATGAAAAGTTGTAAAATGCTAGGGTATCTTGTGGATATTGGGAATCCTTGAGGAGGGAGCAAGCTGATTCCTGGAAAGAGGAGGGCACCTATGCTGACGGAAGGAGGAGGAGAATAGAATGCAAAAAGCAGGGAGCTCTTCAAAGAATCTGTGAGTTTAAAAGAAGCGATGGCCAGGGAACTAAGTAGATGACAAGTACATCCACAATGAAAGCCCTAGAAAATCATCAACAGCAGGTTGATGAGCAAGTGAGGTCGTACCCAGCATGTACCACTCGGATAATCAGATCAGCTCAAGACCTGCAGAAGGCACAGAGCTCTCAGAACAGGGGGATGGATGGATGGATGGATGGATGGATGGATGGATGGATGGATGTTAAAGATATCTGAAAGGCAAGAACTGTGGAATACTGATAAAGAATATAGATGTCTTCTAAGATAGCCATTTCAACAGAGAGTCAAGCATTATTAAATCACTGAATATTTACTGAATACTTACTAGGCACCAGGTACCATGTCATGTGCTACAGGTACACTGGTGCACAACAAAAGAGACACAGTATCTGTACTCACAGAGCTCAGAGTTGAATGAGAAACAGATAACGATCGAATTTCAAATGGATATTCAGCCTTCTTTTAATCTGATATTTTCCTAGCATGCTCACTTTCTACCATCCAAAACAAGTTCCCTCTTTTTCTCCCTCTTCAAATCCATTACCCCAATACCACTACCCCTATACACAGCATATAACCTCCTCTCATACCTCACAAAAAAAAAAAAAAAAAAAAAGGCAACTAGCAGGTCTCCCTCATCTTTCCACCAACAAAATACCAACCTGTCCACTCAATGCACATCCTCTTTACTTCCTTTCTGTTACAATGGGCAACCCCTGGATCCCATCCTCTCTTGAGTTTAGTCTGCATTCCTGCAATTATCCCTTTTCTCTCCTGCATTTTCCCTCCCTACTAGATTATATGCATAGTTACACAAACAAGTTGTAGTAGGGAATGGGGGGAAGGCAGAATTTTCCCTTCTGAGAAGAATTTGGAAATGAATGAGAGTACATTCTGGTTGCCAGAGTGACCAGGGGGACCTAGTGGGATTTAGCAGGGGCTGGGGATGCTAGTTGTGGTCTGTCTTATTTAAAAAGGAAAACTCCCTTAAACTTCACCATTTCTACCAACTATTACCAACTGATTCTCAAACCCTCCACAGGAAACTTCTTGATAGAGTTACCCATACACACCGTCCCCACTACTTCATCTCACAATCTGTCATCCATCCACTCCAAGCACGTTTCTGGCCCCTGAGACTGCTCTTTTCAGAATTATCAGTGACCTCCACATTGCCAATCCAGTGGTCACTTCTTGGTCCTCATCTTATTTGATGTCACACAAGATTTGACCCAACTGACCACTCCTTCTTGAAAGATTGTCTAGAATAGGCATTTCAAAATAACAACACCAAATAGAACACTTTTTTTTTTAACTGAAGTATAGTCAGTTACAATGGGTCAATTTCTGGTGTACAGCACAATGTCCAAATCATACGTATATATACATATATTCATTTTCATATTCTTTTTCTTTAAAGGTTATTACAAGATATTGAATATAGTTCCCTGTGCTAGAAGAAATTTGTTTTTTTATCTATTTTTACATATAGTAGTTAATATTTGTAAATCTCGAACTCCCAAATTTATCCCTTCTTGCTTCAGCACAATTTCTATTATAGTACTAAACAGGAACTTTAAAAAAATGTCTGCATGAAACATCAAAGCACAAAAAGTGAGTATGACACCACTATTAGGAACCAAATTAATATACCTTTTCTGAAAATCTTCCTTAAAGAAGAAACCCCTCTGACATCTGAATTTTTGACTTATTGTAGAAAACTTCAACCCTCAGAAGGAATCTTAGTGAACTTTATCTCTGCTAAAGTAAAAAATATCCAACATAAATACAATACAGAGGCTGATGTTCCCTGGTCTACAAGACCTTGATGAGTTGCTAATATTTTCACATACACGAAAGCTGATTGTGAATGATGGCATTATCCTGAATTCTGCATTGCTCAGTCAATTGAAGAAACATAGCTCCCTCTCCTTTATAGCCTCCCTTCCAATAAATATCTCTCCCACAAAAATCCTCATCCCATTTGTTTGATTTAGATCTTGGTGAAAAGAAAGATATTTTTATTTTAATTTCACGCCAGAAAATATGAAGTCATGAAAACTCACTAAAAAGGATACACATTTTTTCAACAAGACCTTAAGAGCCAGGCCCAATGGCTGTTGCCAAATTCAATGAAGAATTGTTTGGAGAAAGAACAGAACATTGCTTTGGGATACAGCCAACTAGAAAGGCTGAAACATCATGACATCTCTGCCTTGTATAACCTCCCTGCCCTTGAAATGAACTCTGGAGGGAAGCAGCATGGCCAAAGTTGACAATGAGGTAAAAAATCCACCTCCAAAAGTCATGAAGTACCCCCAAACCACACAGTTTAAACCAACCTAGTCAGGGAAAGATCCACCTGAATTAGTGGAAAATCCAGATTCCCATTATTTCCAAGTGCAAGGAAGACCCTCTGGATTTAAGAAACTGACAAATAGAATCAAAGTTTTTTTCCACTTCTCCTTCCAAAAATGCCATTAAAATAACAAAGATATAAAATGAAGAAGAAGAAGAAGAAGAAGAAGAAGAAGAAGAAGAAGAAGAAGAAGAAGAAGGAGAAGGAGAAGGAGAAGGAGAAGGAGAAGGAGAAGGAGAAGGAGAAGGAGAAGGAGAAGGAGAAGGAGAAGGAGAAGAACTAGAAAAATCAAGAGGAATGCTATTACCTCCAAAGAAATGTTGATGAATTCCTGAAAGATATGAAGCAAGTTGGGATACATATAACTCGATGTACATTTAAAAAGTCTAAATATAAACATTTGACTCAATGATCAAACTGATAAAGAGGCAGATGGTGATAAAGGTGAGCACCCAACACAGGCAGAAGAGGAGAAGGAAGTAAGTGGGTAAGTTTTCCCCAAAACAATTGGAGGGGAAAAAATGGATTCAGCACAGCAGTGACATAAAGAAGAGCAGGCTAGGGGGAGCTCCAAATAATCACAGTAAAAGACTTAAGTTTTAGAATTGTCTCACCGTCTCTTATGCTGGTCCTGTAGACGAGCAGTTCTCATTGTGAGACCCATGAGAAAAAGCTGTTTTCAACATAAGACTGAGATGCTATTTGCCTTTTACACTGTGTTGACACTTGCACTGATGGAACAAAAGTAATCGTGACACTGCTAATGCCTTAGGCACCTAACTGGTACTAGCATCCATTGTATTCTGCATCACCAGAGACAGAAGTGGTGGGGGGGGGGGGGGGAGTCAGTTTCACAGAAGAATGCCCTTGAGGAAGCACTAAAAATTATTCATGTTATCACAATATCACCCTTTGGGTCTTTTTAATGTTCCATGTGACAAAAGGGGAAGTATATATAACTCACTTCTATTGAACTTGAAAACATGATGGTTTTCTCTATAAAAAGCACTTGTACAATTGTCTGAGTTGCAAACTGACTTAGCTGCTTTTTTCATGGAACTTCATTATTTCTTGAAAGAATAATAGGCAAACAGTAGTGATCCAGACTTGGCTATCTGGCAAACATCATCTCAAAAATGAGTGGAGTGAGCCTGTCACTGCAGGGAAAACAGCTGACAGTGTTCTTGCCAATGATAACATTCTAGCTTTCAAGAGAAAATTAGAATTTTGGAAAACCTGAATATGCCACCACAAGCTTGACATCATCCTAATATAACGTTAAGATTTTTTTGATGAGACCAGTTGTTAAAAAAAAAAAGAGAGAATGATTTTTCTATTGTATAATTAAATGTATCAACATTTGAAAGATCTACATAATCAGTGAACCAATATTTTCCAAATGACCAAAGAATGATGTTACAAAATCATGCGTGGGCAATTAAAAAGTTCAAAGTGGAAAATAGATCACTTGATTTTAATGGAATAGAATACAAAACATTCACTGCTAAGGTTTCAGAGTTCACATTTGAACCATCCTTAAGAAACTTGCACTGGTCAAGTTTCAGTGTAGTATCAAAGAAGATTATCCACATTTGTCTCAAAAAGTTATTAAAATACTCCTCCCTTTTCCAGTTATATATCTGTGTAATGCTGAATTTTCTTCATGGGCTTCAACCAAAACAATATATTTTAAGAGACTGACTGTAGAAGCAGATGTAGGAATCCAGCTGTCTTCTGTTAAGTAGTTATTAAAGAAATTTGTAAAAATTTAAAAAACAATGCTACTCTACTCACTAATTTTTTTGGCTTTGAAAAAGTAATTTTTCATAAAATATGTTATTTACATTAACTTGTGATAGGTTTACTATTGTTATTTTTAAATAAATATCTTTTAATTTCTCTAATTTTAATTTCTAATATAATACAGTAACTATCAAAAATAATAATAGAAAACTGTCACAAACAAAAGCTCTTCAGGGTCCTCAATAATTTTTTAAAGTGTGAAGTGATCTTGACACTGAAGTTTGGGAGAATCAGTGCTATATTCACTCTCATGGTTGCCATGGTTGGTTCCTAACTTGTGGGGTAAAAAGAAGATGGTGTGGGGGTAAAAAGAAGATGGTGTGGCGGGAAAGTGAGCACAGTGTCCCAGCTGCAACCAAAGTGGACGGGAGGATGACAGCAGTGAGGCCCCTTAACTGTATCTGTTATTTGGATAGATTTCCTCATACTTTTCATGATGCTTAAAGTCCTGAGGGAACATGGGCACCCTAGGATCCATCAGCAGATGCTGGAAAAGTGACAGTTTGAGAGCAGCTTTGGGGAAGCAAATGAAAGGGTTTCCAGACAACCCGTTTATACATGGAGCTGCTGGGGACCAAACGAATAAACTATAATGAAATGAAAAGAAAATCATCTGATTTCAGTTAGCGACTCCTCACCTTTAGGCAAACATGCTGTGTGTTTGTACACTGTGGCAGGCACTTTCTTCCTCTAGGAATTACAAGGTCAGGCCAAGAGCTAAGGTTATTAATCAATCAAGGCTTTGTGCACTTACAACCAAGAAAAGGTTAGTATCAGATTTTTTTTAAATGTTTGGATATATATGCATCTGCTACCAGATATACCCTCCTTCAGACTATCACAATTTTTTTAAAGAAGTGATTTGTTATTCTCAGTCTAGTAAATTAATTATTACTAAATAGTGATAGAGTAAAGCTTTTCAGGTAATCTATAATGTTTCAATGATTCCGAGAATACAGAGCTCATTCTACTAAAATTATCAGTGAAATGACTTCACTTTCCAAAAACATCCAATGTAGTTTCTTTGGAGAGTGATACAATTAACTGCTTTTTGTATCTCAATTCTGGTGACTTAATTTGAAATTTTAAAAAGCATTTCACTGACAGAGTTGTGAGTCCTGGGAGAACTGGAAAATGGCTACAGCCCTAACTGATAACATACCATCTTAGTTTCCTACGTAATGCCCCATTTCTTATTTTTATTTTTGGTAACTAAGAGTGAAGGTTTGAGAACACCTGGGCCCTGGTCTGCTATTAGCTTTGAAATTCCCACCCCTACTTACAGGGACTGGACAGAGTTATACAGCAGTCAGTGGTAAAACTATTAAAGATCTGAAAAAAAAGAGGACACTAATGAACTCATCTACAAAACAGAAACAGACTCGCAGACATAGTAAATAATCTTATGGTTGCCAGAGGGGAGACGGGGTGGGAAGGGATAAATTTGGAAATCTGAGATTTGCAAATGTTAACCACTATGTATAAAAATAGATTAAAAAAAAACAGATTTCTTCTGTATAGCACAGGAAATTATATTCAATATATTGTAATAACCTTTGATGAGAAAGTACATGAAAGCGAATATAGGTATACATATGCAGGACTGGGACATTATGCTGTACACCAGAAATTGACACATTGTAACTGATTGTACCTCAATTTAAAAAAATAGTAGAGATCTGGAATGCACTTCTCACTTCCTTGAGCACTTTCAGGAAATTAAGACTACATATGTGTTCCCAGAGAGGAAGACTACATGTGTGTTTATGGGAGAATAAAAGACAGAGGGAGATTATTAAAAGGTGATCAAAAGGTGGCATTGTGTCCATTTCAGTGCCTTATCTTCCACTCTCATTCTTGAGCTACAGAGGAGACACCGTAGAGCTTGAAACAGATCCTTCTGTCTTCTTCACTAATGTATTTAATACTTTAGGGAAGGGAGGCTTTTCTGGGACCTCTCTGGAAATATAAGAAGGAGGTAACACCAACTGAATAAGAAAAACTCCATTCTGTATTTCTCCTTCACTCTCACACGACTACCACATTCACAACACTTCTGACACCGGAGGTTTGGGGGGATCCCATGCCAAGCAATTCGGCAACAGTACCTGGGTGTCCTATAATTTAACTCAATTCTGACACTATCTACCTGGCGTTAGATAGCATCAGATCCCACTGCTTAAGGGCTCAGTCCCACAAGACTGCCTGCCACTGCAGATGCCAACTGCAAGTAGTAGGTCCCCAGGTTACCTACAACTGCTGTCTGACTTGGCTACAAATCATAGTTTTCCATGACCTCTTCCCCTTTGGATTTGATTATTTGCTAGAACAGCTCATAGAACTCAAGGAAATACTTAACATTTACCAGTTTATTATGTACTAAAAGCTATGACAAAGGATACAGATGAACAGCCAGATGAAGAGATACATAGGGTAAAGTGTGAGAGGGTCCTAAGCTCAAGAGCTTCTGTCCCCGTGGGACTGAGGTGCATCACCCTCCCAGTACGTGGATGTGTTCACCAACCTGGAAGGTTCTGAACCCCAGTCCTTTTGGGTTTTTATGGAAGCTTCATTACATAGGCATGATTGATTTAATCACTGGCCATTGGTTATTGAGCTTAATCTCCAGCCTGTCTCCCTTCCCTGGAGGTCAGGGGTGGGACTGAAATTTTCAACCCTCCGATCACATTGTTGTTTCCCCTGGCAACCAGCCCCCATTCCCAAGGGCTTTCCAAAAGTCATCTCATTAACATAAACTCAGGTGTTGAAAGGGGTTTGTTATAAATATCAAGACATTTTTCTTGAGTTTGTCACTTAGGAAACTCCAGGATGTTAGGAGATTTGTGCCAGAAATGGGGGCAAAGACCAACTACAGATCTTCCTTGACTTAAGATGGGGTTACATCCCAATAAAACCATCATAAGTTGAAAATATCATTAAGTTGAAGATGTATTTAATACACCTAACATCATAGCTTAGTCTAGCCTACCTTAACCATGCTGAGAACACTTACATTAGCCTACAGTTAGGCAAAATCATCTAACACAAATCCAGCTTTATGGTAAAGTGTTGAATATCTCGTGTAAGTTATTGAATACTATACTGAAAGTGAAACACAGAATGGCTGTAAGGGTTTGAGTTGTTTATCCTTATGATCCCACAGCTGACTGGGAGCTGTGGCTCACAGCCACTTCCAGCATCATGAGACAGTCACACCACATGTCACTAGCCCAGGAAAAGATAAACAATTGAAAATTCGAAGTGCGGTTTTTACTGGATGCATATTACTTTCCCTTCATGTTAAAGCCAAAATAATCATAAGTCTAACCATCTTAAGTCAGGAATCATCTGTAAGCAAAACAAAAAGACAACCTGTGGGCTTAATTTCCAGAATATATAAACAGCTTGTACAACTTAATAATTAAGAAAAAAAAAAAAAAAACCCAGTCCAAAAATAGGCAGAAGACCTAAATAAGCAATTCTCCAATGAAGATGCCGTCTTTCAAACATACCAAAACTCATAATTCTTGATTTTCTTTCTAGACAGAGCTGTTTGCCTATTTCTACATTAACAGTGTTATTTTATTTTTACGATTTTTACAACTGTATAGTCTATCCTGATTATCTGGTATCGAAAGTTCCCCCTCACCGTTGTTACCCACCTCAAATTGCAGGGCTATTATCTTGTGCATTTTTTTCTCCCATAATAACATTAGAATGACTCAATTCTGACACTATCTACCTGGCATTAGATAGCATCAGATATAAACTTTTCAGATTCTTTCAGTAATAATCTTGGGATTTTGACTGGGATTGAACTTAATTTATAGAGTAAGTGTAGGCGAGTTGGCATTTTTTTAATATTGAGTTTTTTCATTCTGGAGCATTGTGTGTTTTTCATTTAGTATTTAGGCCCATTATTTAGGTCTTCTTTTAGGATTTTCAGTATATTTATATAGTTTTATTTATCTAAATCTTAACATTTCTTACAGTGTTTGCTATTCATAGTTACGTTTGCTATTACAAATAGAATTTTTTGTTCTATTTTCTAATTGTTTCTTATTGATAAGAGCAGAGTTATTTATTTATTTACTTATTTGGTTGACATGTTTATTGTCTCTCTGTTCTCTTTGTGTCTTTTATTTTCCTTTTATTAATGGAAGATTTCAAACATATAAAGAATAGACAGAATAATTATGAACCTCCATATACTCATCTCCAAGCTTCAACAATTACCTACATTCTGCCATTCTTTTTTATCTATTTATTTTTATTGAAGGATATAGTTGGTTTACAATGTTGTGTTAATTTCTGGTGTATAGCATAGTAATGTGGTTATATATATATATTCCTTTTCATATTATTTTTCATTATAGGCTATTATAAGATATTGAATATAGTTCCCTGTGCTATACAGTGGGACCTTGTTTTTTTAATCTATTTTATATACAATATTTAGTATCTATGAATCTCAAACTCCCAGTTTATCCCTCCCCACCCCACCCCTACTGGTAACCTTAAGTTTTCCATGTCTATGAGTCTGCTTCTGTTTTGCAAATAAGTTCAGTTTTGTCATTTTTTAAATTCCACATATAAGTGATAACATATGTATTTTTCTTTCTCTTTCTGGCTTACTTCACCTGGTATAACAATCTCCAGGTCCATCCATGTTGCTGCAAATGGCATTATTTTATTCTTTTTTATGGCTGAGTAGTATTCCATTATATATATATTTAGTGTGTATATATATATGTATATATATATACACACACATATATTCAATGTAAGGTAGTTGCATATCTAGTTTTTTAAGAACTGCTAGACTGTTTTCCAGTTTAACTGTACCATTTTACATTTCCACTAGCAATGTGTGAGTTATCTAGTTTCTTTGCATCCTCACTAACATTTAGTGTGGTCTTCATTTTATATTTTAGCCCTTCTGATAGGTGCACTGTAATGTCTCATTGTGGTTTTAATTTATATTTCCCTAGTGGCCAGTGATGTTCAACATTTTTGCATGTGTTTAGTTGCCCTTTCTATACTCTCATTAATGTAATATGTCTTTTTTTAGAAAAATATTATCGACTTTTGAGAGTTCCTTATATATTCTACACACTAGTCCTTTGACAAATAAGTGGTTTGCAAATATTTTCTCCCAGTCTGTATCTCATCTTTTCATCCATTTCACATGGGGTTTCGCAGAGCAAAATTTTTAAATTTTGAAGACCAGTATAACAAGTTTTCCTTTTATGGATTATACCTTTGGGTTGCCTAAGAACTCTTTGCCTAGCCTTAGATCCAAAAGATTGTCTGCTATTTTTTCCTAAAGTGGTAAATAAGGGGAATGGGAAGGAGAGGAGGAGTTAAAATGAGATCACACCTATCTCCTTTTTGCTCAATTCTGCACTTAAAAAATTATAATAAGAACAATCTCTTGTGAAAAGTTTGTAATTACAGGTTTTTTTAAGAATCCAAGCATCCAGCACCTCTCTGAGCAGTGCTACTGCATAAATTCAAGACACTGATCACCATTGTTATTATCAACAGTGCCCTTACCCTTCACAACTATCAACACTTATGTGCCTTTCATCAGAGAAATTTAAACAAGATTTATAAATACAGGTTCATTTATTCACAGAGAACACCTTTGATGCAAGGCTATAATTCGAAAATACAGACATAATAAATGACTTGCCCAGATTTTCAAACAAGCCAGGAAATGATCCAGAGCCAGAATTCCACTCTCATACGAATAAATATATATACTGGCTCTCGGCACAGCACCGTGAATAACCCCGTCCCCTGGCATTTTAGTCTCTCCCCAAGTAATTGAGTGTTTAAATGACTTGCAAACCTTCACTATGACTTTAAAAATTGCCTATGGCTGGCATTCTTTTTAAAGGGACGGCTTTTAAAAGTTTAACATCAACCTTCCAAAGAAAAGAAGAGAGTAAGATTAGTTTTCACCTTCTGGAAGAGGACAACCCTAGAAGAACATAGTGCTTTTCCAAATGACAGTTCAGATCACATTATTCAGCCTAAAATCAATAACCTAGCAGGAATACTCTACAAGTGCATTAGCCTAAATTTCTAAAGAAGCCTAAAAGACACTGATCTAAATCAGGAAAACTGATTCAAGCCCTGCCTCTGCCAGTAACTGTGTGTGTGGCCATGCATAACTCCTCTAAATCTCAGATTCCTCATTTGTAAAGTAGGAATAAGAACAGCTCCCTGCTTAAGTAAATGGGTTGTCTCAAAGTTCAAATAAGAGAGATTGTGAAGGTGCTCTGTACAGTAAGAAGTTGCAGATAAATTACTATTAATGTATGAAACCCGAGTCCTTGATGCAAGCATACTACCTACTCTCTCCACCCACAAAGTGAGAAAACATCTGATTTGCCACATTCAAGCCTCTCAGTGTGGGTCCCAGTAATTTGTTTTTTCTAGACTAACTGGTCTCAACTGCAGTGTCTAGAAAAGGATCATGTGGCATTTCTTTGTGAAGTGTGTCATGCTTTAAAGTGACAAAGTGACTTAAGCTTTTATAAATTAAAGAGGATTATGCTAGAGATGTTTCCCTCTGCAATATCTGCCGTAGTCCTGTTCTGAGGGAATGGCCCCCTCCTTCTGCTGCTCCCATGATCCTTCCTTAAACACAACCAGAGCTGGATTAAAAGGTGGACAGTTGGGCAGTTGCCTAGATCATAATTCTAAAAGGGGCACTGAAATATCACTGGAATAATTAGTAACTATACAAATAGTTAAGGCTTCCATGGTCAAAATCTTAACACAGGTAGAGGAACATAAATTTGCTCCCGCTTGAAATACAGCACAGGGAAGATGAAACTAAAAATAATAGTGTTACTCTGACATTTATTGGATGCTTATTACAATGCCAGGCTGTATACCAAGTGCCTTACACACATGACCGCATTTTAACCCAGCAATTTTTGTATGTTATCATTTTTAAACCTGTTCTCAGATGCAGAAATTGAGATGTCCCCAAGACTGCACAAGTAGCAGACAGTGAAGTGCAATTTGAAACCAGTCTTCTTCCAGCACCTGTACTCACTATGCCTCCTGGCCCTCCCCAAGTCTAGCTAAGTCTGACATATGTTTTTGTGTCTTGCATTTAAGCAGGCACAATTAGATGAAATTCGCCAGGCACATTAAATCTGAAACCCAATAATTCATGGATAGTGCTGCTGGCCAGAAATCAGTGATCGATTTTAAAATACAAATTTCAAACCTTTTGATACATCTTCAAAGAATGTGTCTGGTTCAGAAAAATTACAAAACAAAAGTGAAGAGACAGTAGAAACTATTTTTTAAGCAAAATACATTGTCTATAGTTTTAATTGATTGAAAATTTTCTCATTGTCCCCATCAAATAATGGTTTAACAAATATTTAAAGGATACTTTTGAAAGGTGCATTAGAACTCGGTTCTAAATGACAGATTTCACTCTAGCTAATTTAAACAGAAAAGGATTTAGTAGGAAGAATTAGGGATTTATTAAATCACTAAAAGGGCTAGTAGAACTGAGGCTGCATTTTCAGGCAGGACTTCCAGAACACTATTACAGAGCTGGCCCAACATGGGCACCATGCTTCTGCCACACCCAAGAAGCTGGGGAGTAAGGAAGCCATCTCCATAGCTGCTGACTTTGACAAAGCTTGAGTCAGCAAAACAGTCGGCCAGCTCCCTGTCTCTCATCACCCTTGAAATTTAGGGACTGAGTGGCTGAGATCTCTGCTAATGCTGTCCCCGAAAAACCAACAAGTGCCAATGGAAATAACAGAAATAGTAGAAATACAGCCTCCACCTCAGAATATTCACGTTTAACTTTCATATCTTGCTAAGGTACCTCTATTTTACAGAAACTAGGTATCATGAATCCAAGCCATAAGGACTTCTGGTAAATGCAGTCTCTTTACATTAAAGGTGACATGTTGGGGCAGGCATGGAGATGTGTCACTCAGATCCTTCTTCAAGAAAGGACTTGCTGCCCTGCTGAGGGGCTGTAGAGTGATCAGCGGTGGCCTCCAGCTCTCAGCTCAGTCCACCTCCACTGCAGTCCTGTTCTTCCCAGGGCAGGGGTGTACTATGTGAGCGATGTGAGGGAGGGAGGAGTATAAAAAGCAGGGGTGAGACACTCTGACCAACAATACTGACTCTAGAGCTCACTGTTTCCTTATCTGCTTCTGGCAAACCCAACTGCAATGCAAATTAACTCACCATCTTAGAGCAACCAAGGCTGCAAATTTGTTGTATCAGTCAAAATTCTTGTTACTCCTTCCAGTGACGATTTTACTTGAGCCTCAGGTAACCAACTGAGTTCCTTTTTAACAGTGAAGCTCTAATGCTTATCCAATATATCTACTGTAATCTTATTTGAAATCATTTCCTGCCTAATATAAATAAGCATATGCACACTCCACCCAGACATACATGGCTTGTAGTTCCCACAACCAGCATTGCACCTAATCTTGGCTCTGCCACCAACTAGCTGTGGGAACTTGGGTAATTTATTTACCAATCTATGCTCTATTTCCTTATCTGTAAAATAGGCATAGTCATCTGATAGTATTGTGGTAAAGAGTAAATGAGCTAATACTTTAAAAAATGTGTAGATAGAAAAGTCCCAGCTGATACTGTGTATTCAGTAAATGCTAGCTGTTACCATTATTGGTCTGAGTTCTGTCTGCATTGTCTATACGTGTATTTTTTCTTATCTATCTCAGCAACTAACATTCTGCAATTATTGACTAAGCAATCACAGAAAAATTTCTTATGTTTCAAGCCCCTTAATTATCAGACTCTTCAGATTTTAGGACCTACATTAAATCCTACACTTGATTTCAATTGAATTTATTAGCTGAATGTTTTGGACTGTCTCAACTCACGACGATGTAAACCAGATGTGTGAAGATTAAACTGGGAGCATATATGTAAAAGGCTTTTCTGAAATGTAAAACGTGTGAAAATACGGGATATTAGTCCAACATTGTTATGAAGCTAGACAACTCCTGAAATTACAAAATGAAATTCTTGGCTCTTCAAGTGATATTGCACCCCTTCCCCCAAATTATTTATCCCCCTTGTGGTTAAAGCTTAAATGAAAGTGATTTAATTGGAATAATTTAAAAATAATAATGACGACATATGGATAGCCTGCCATAGGGCAAAGATTTGAAGATGCTGAAAACTTTAAAACATTTAGGACCAAATGTTGGCATCTACTATCAGTCCTAGGAAACTATTTCAGTTCTCCTGAAAATTCTGTTAAATAAAGGGTTAGATGTCTTTCAACGCCAAAGTAATTTATTCACATATCCAAGAAGCATACTTAAGAAAAACAAAGGCTGCCCTAGCTTTTCACTGCAAGTTGGGAATTTTCTGTCATTGGTGCAGCGCTTGAAAACTTCAAATTTTCATTCGGCTATTTCTATGGGGCCTCGAAAAGCTAAAATACTGCAAACAATGGGACTCACTGTTTAATGCTACCTGTATTTTAACAAATTACCTTCAAGAAGTGTATATATTTTAAGATGCCAGTTTGGAAAAACAGACTGCAGGTTGCCAAGACGGATCTCACACACACAAAAAAATGAAATACACAGCCCGCAGCCTTTTGCTGTGCTGTTTTTATTTAAAAACAGGGGACGGACGTAGACGAATTAGGCTTAAAACACCCGAATGCTGCTCCTAGCAAACAGAACTCCAGAGCGCTGGGCATTCCTCTGGGGAGGGGGCCACTTGTGAGGTCCAAAGACACAGCAAGCGGACTCGTCTCTGTTGACACTGCGGAGACGCCGCTATCCCTACGTACTTCTTGGGTGAGCCCAGGTGGGGTCCAGGTGGCTCTCCGAACCCCATCTGGGCTCATCCAAGAACTCTGGCAAGAGCAGCGGTCCCAGCGAGGCCAGGCTCAGCTGCCAATTCGGTCCGCCAGGAGCCCTTGACACGCCAGCGCCCAGGAGGGGCGTGGAAGGGATTGGGCGTTTTCTGCCCCGATTCCAGTGGGAAAACAAGGAAAAGAGAAGGCGGTTGCGCAACCAGGGCCTGGGGTGCGGTTTGGGAAACAAAGAGGTCGTGAAAACACCAGCAGCCGAGGCTCTCCGAATATAGTCAACGCCGCCGAGCCAGAGCCCCAGTGTTTCTGGGCACGCAGATTTATCGAGGCCAGTCCACCCCAAGGGAATCACAAATGCGATCTTGCAGCACCCAGGTATCTTCATTGTAAACAAGAGCCCAGGCTGCTTCCGGCGGGAGAAAGTTTGAAAACAATCGCTTCACGTCGGGAATCCGCTCAGGCTTCCTGAGCCAAGGAATCCAGAGCCGCGGCGCTGATAGCTGGACCGCGCCTCAACCGAGCTTGGTCCTTCCCTTTAGTCCCGCCCCACTGCTCCGCGCGGATTGGCGGCGGGAAGCAGCTCTGGCGCTGATTGGGCGGCGGTGGAGTCGCTCGTGGAGACGGTAAGTTCGGGTGCCCCAGAGTGCTAAATTTATCTTCAGACAAGCGACCGCGCCAGCCGCGAATCGGATGGCTATGGAGGTGGCATAGGCGATATCCCTGAGCCGAGAGCATCACCCTGTCCCCGAATCCTTCTTTCCCCTGTTTTGTTTTTCATTTACCCCCTTCCTTTCTCCCTTCTCCCCCCCTCCAGTCCGCGACGACTGGCTCTTGACCCTGTTCAGGCCTCGGTGAAGGTGAGGACCAGAGCCGCCGCGGCGGCTGAGTGGTGCGCTCTGAAATGGCCGCTGCCTTGATCTTTGTAAAATGGCGGCCTCAGGCTCCGCTGGGACCCGCGGCGCTGCTCCGCAGCCCAGCCGCAGCTGAGACCGTTCTCTCCATCACTGATGGAGATGAAGGAGAAAGATAGTGTCGGGTGCTGAGACGTTTTCCTGTGGTTGTTAGCTGAGGCGACCGCCCGGGGACGCGAGAGGAGTTCTGTAGGCGAGGGTGGACTCCGACAGGAAGCCAGCCCCCAGCTGTCGCGGGCTGCGGGCAGCGCGCACCTGTGACAAGGAGAAGCCGAGGGATAGCTGGCCCCGGGCGCACAACGAGGTGACTGTTTAAAGAAGCATTTAGGTGCTGGACTGGGTGTCCGTGCCCACTTTTGCCGTTTTGAATGGACTGCACTCTTACCCAGCCTTCCTGCCCCCAAGGGTATTGTTCAAAGCTGGAACCGCCTGAGGGTGGGGGGTGAATGGATTGTGATACCTGTCAGTTTAACTGGAAGAGAAAAGATGAGGATCCCCCCTTCCCTTTCAGGCAGGCGAATAGAAATTTATAGAGAGTGCAATCTCTTTGTCCTCCAGAGATTCAGGGAAGCACCTCTAAAGAGGTGGTGATGAGACCCCCCTCCCCTCCTGAAAACAAAGCGTCCTACTCCGTTGCGTCCTTCTCTGGCAGCAAGGGAGAAGGATCCTAACCTTTGAGGTCACCCAGCAAACGGCTCCATGAAATTCTCTGTCGGTAGATTCCATTCTGGACTGTGGAAGGACAATCTCTTTTGCTCCCAGTAATGGAGAATTAGGGCTTGCTGCTGCTGCTGCTGCTGCTGCCGCCCATTTAAGACCCTAGACTTTCTGGCAGTTGTAATCCTTTGTAGTTCATTTCTCTGCACCGTCCAATTGCTGGACCAGATTTTTTGAGTGCTTGGGAAGTTAAGAGTATTCAGGGACACACAGCAGTACTAGGCACGTGGGCTCTGCAGGCGAACTTTTTGAGTTCTGAGTTCTTCACAGATGTGTTAACTTAGCAGGTGGCTTAACCTCTCTGCATCTATTTGTTCATCCCTACTGGAGGGAGTGATTAATGATAGTCTCTGACTCTCAGATTTGAGGATTAAATGAGCTAATCTACGAAGGATTTAGCAGTTAACTGGCACGTAGTAAACAATGGTCACTCAAACATTAGTAACCTTAGGAACTTGGTTATTGAGACAAGGGCGGTTATAGCAAAAAGGCATAGTTTTTATAACACTTACATGTATAATTCCATTTTGGATTACTTTGAATGCTTAGTTAGTTTTAGAGACATTAAGGTGTGTCTGTACCGTAAAAAGTTAGGTTTAGTTTCTGAAAGTTTTTAATGTCTTTCTGTGAAGTCAGTGGATGGGGGAGTATTTCAAAACAATGAAATTACCTGGATATTAAACAGGACAAAAATATTAGCATTTCTCCTATGCTAGGCACCTTCTATTTCACTCTTAAGATCTGCATTGTAGTGAAGAATCATTTGTACCACCTAGCTCTAAAATAAATTGTTAAGGAATGGTCATCTGAGAGATTTGTATTTAGTTCTGCTTTTGCAGAGTCTAATTATAATTTTTCTCATTCTAGGCTTTTGGTTACTCCCCTTCCACCCTATCCCTTAATTTAATTTTTTCGAAGAATCTACATTTCAAGCTGCCAAGGTGGAGAGTGTGACTACAGAAGGGACTGCTTCTCATTTCAGGTATCTTACTCTCTAGCTGTTACTAGGAAAACCATTTTGATTCAGGATCTAATATGAGAACCCAGTGCTTACTCTGTAGCCAAATCATAAAGTTTAAATCAAAAGTAGCTTTATTTAGATAGATACTAAATTTGAATGCCTTAACTTATAAGCCAGTACTCTTCAGCGGTCCTAAAATTTGCATTACCGTTCCATTTAATTATGCTTTTTAAAAGCTGTTATATGAAGAATATACCTATTAAAATGAGAGTTTATGTTTTCTTTAGGTCTTTGTTAAGCCTTCAGTAAAGAATAATAGGGTGCAGAGTAATCAGTAAAATCTATACATTACTTTGAATAGGTCTTATTTTGGATAATGTAAATATTTATGTCATTTTAAGTCCAGAGAAATAGTAACTAACTTTTGGTTTATAGTTTACTTTTCAATGTTAACACAGTATTTAGGATGCAGCAGGATTCTGTGTTTTGCAAAACTTTGAACTATGTGTGTTTTTGACATAGCTCTTCAGAATAGTTGCTAGCCCTGAAAGGAGCCTTCAGATGTATAATAGTGTCAGCAATTAATGTGTCTAATGGCAGTAGGCACCAGAAAGCTAAAAGAGATTCCAGGATACTGTGTCCATGAAAGGGGTTGGTAAATTATGGCCCCATCCTGTTTTTATAAATAGAGATTAGTTAGAATACAGCTGGGCCCGTTCTTTAAGGTATTGTCTATGGCTGCTGCCGTGCCACAAGTACAAACTTGAGTAGTGGCAACAGAGACCATGTGTCCCCATAAAGTAAAAAATATTTACCAAATGATCTTCATAGGAAAAGTTTGCCAGCCCCTGCCGTGGGGCCTCAAAGTCCCTTCCTTCAAAATACATTTATCAACTCTTCATTATTTCTTAGCCCAGTGGTTCCCAAATCGTCTTTTACAGGATGTTAATATTGTCTAAGTTTATAAGTGTTATGAGGAAAAGATCAATGCTAACAGTAGTTTTTTCTTTGTAATTTATTTTAAAATATAAGTTTAAGACTGCTAAACTCATTGCTATAGCTTTTATTTTTATGTGATAATCTACCTTTACGAAAAGGAGTGCCATACCTGAGAGCACCAGGAAGTCGAATGAGAGATCACCTGATACACGAACGTGTGATGTTCCATCTGCGCCTTGATGCATAGGCAGCACTTACAAATTAACTGATGAGTTGCTCTGTATCATCTCTTTGATGATTGCTCATCTTCTATGTGTCCTGTCTTATAATGTCAACACATTTGTGATACTCAATGTTTACTCTAAATTAACCATGTTTTGTACCACAAACACATTGCCTATGGATCTGTTGCTGAAACAAGGAAGTCTTAAACAAGAAGTAGAATCTTTTTGTTATCAAATTGTGTCTGAATCAAATGATCAAAAGGTTGGAATATTACAAAGTGAAGATGAGCAGTTGCAGCCTTCAGTTTCTAAAAATTCAGAAGGTGAGCTTTCCAGGGTCAAATTTATGTCCAATTCCAACAAAATAACAACATTTAGTAAGAAACCAAAAAGAAGAAAATATGATGAAAGTTACTTGTCTTTTGGATTTACTTACTTTGGAAATAGAGATGCACCTCATGCTCAGTGTGTGTTATGTAAGAAAATTCTATCAAATAGCTCTTTGGCCCCTAGTAAGCTTCGAAGACATTTGGAAACTAAACATGCTGCATATAAAGACAAAGACATTAGCTTTTTCAAGCAACATCTTGATTCACCTGAAAATAGTAAACCCCCAGCACCTAAAATTGTCAATACAGATAATGAAAGTGCTACAGAAGCATCGTACAATGTAAGTTACCACATTGCCCTGAGCGGAGAGGCTCATACTATTGGAGAGTTGCTTATCAAGCCTTGTGCGAAAGATGTCGTGATGCGGATGTTTGACGAACAGTATAGTAAAAAAATAGATGCAGTACAGCTGTCAAACAGTACTGTTGCGCGTCGAATTAAGGATCTAGCTGCTGACATTGAAGAAGAGCTTGTTTGTAGACTGAAGATTTGTGATGGGTTTTCACTGCAGCTAGATGAATCAGCTGATGTTTCAGGACTTGCTGTGCTGCTTGTGTTTGTTCGTTACAGGTTTAATAAGTCTATTGAGGAAGACCTACTCTTATGTGAGTCTTTGCAGAGTAATGCCACCGGTGACGAAATTTTCAACTGCATCAACAGTTTTATGCAAAAACATGAAATTGAATGGGAAAAATGTGTTGATGTTTGTAGTGATGCTTCTAGGGCAATGGACGGGAAAATTGCCGAGGCTGTCACCTTGATAAAATATGTGGCTCCCGAAAGCACCAGTAGTCACTGCCTATTATATAGACATGCACTTGCAGTTAAAATAATGCCTACATCTCTGAAAAATGTGCTCGATCAGGCAGTCCAAATCATCAATTATATTAAAGCTCGGCCACATCAGTCCAGACTACTAAAAATTTTATGTGAAGAAATGGGTGCCCAGCATACAGCACTTCTTCTAAATACGGAGGTGAGGTGGCTTTCCCGAGGTAAAGTTCTTGTAAGACTCTTTGAGCTTCGTCGTGAACTATTGGTTTTCATGGATTCTGCTTTTCGACTTTCTGATTGTTTAACAAATTCATCGTGGCTGCTAAGACTTGCATATCTTGCAGATATTTTTACTAAATTAAATGAGGTTAATCTGTCGATGCAAGGGAAAAATGTGACAGTTTTTACAGTATTTGATAAAATGTCATCATTGTTAAGAAAATTAGAATTTTGGGCCTCATCTGTAGAAGAAGAAAACTTTGATTGTTTTCCTACACTCAGTGACTTTTTGACTGAAATTAATTCTACAGTTGATAAAGATATTTGCAGTGCCATTGTGCAGCACCTAAGGGGTTTGCGCTCTACTCTGTTAAAATATTTTCCTGTAACAAATGATAATAATGCTTGGGTTAGAAATCCATTTACAGTAACTGTTAAACCAGCCTCATTAGTGGCACGGGACTATGAGAGCCTGATTGATTTAACATCTGATTCCCAGGTGAAGCAAAATTTCAGTGAACTTTCACTTAATGATTTTTGGAGTAGCCTAATTCAGGAGTATCCAAGTGTTGCGAGGCGTGCCGTTCGTGTATTGCTTCCTTTTGCTACAATGCACCTGTGTGAAACAGGATTTTCCTATTATGCTGCAACAAAAACGAAGTACAGGAAAAGACTTGATGCTGCACCTCATATGCGGATCCGACTTAGCAACATCACACCTAATATTAAGCGGATATGTGATAAAAAGACACAAAAACACTGTTCTCATTAAAATTGGAGGGTTCTGCATGCCTCTTGATAACCAAATATAAGGTGAAAATAAAAAATGATTTGCTTCACCACTGGTATTTTGAGGTTTTAAATAAAATGATTCAAGTATATACCTCTTCGATTTTAAGAAAGGTAAAGAATCAAAAATGTGAACATGTGTTACTGTTGGTGTTTCTTCATCACATTGTAATTTCAAAGGGTTCCAGGTCATGATTATGGGAAATACTGATTCACAAGATAAAGTCCCAGTTTCTTAGCATGACTATCTTTTCAGGATCTCATCTCTGCCAATCTTTCTGGCCACGCCCACCCTCCAATCACAGGGAACTTCTTGCCTAAACATATCTGACTGTATCACGTTTTCAGGTCTCAAAAAATTGTTTCTTCACCTTGCTTCCTGACAAACTCCTATTTGCTTTTCAGCCCTTTTAGTTAATCTTAGATCCTGTCATTCTCCATATCTTTCTGTTTGGCCCTGTTTTTTGTGTATGTCTCAACTGTGAACTGCTTGGTGATCTCAAAATTTCCAGTGTTACTGGACTGAGCTGTTAACATGGTCTTATCCAGCTCTGTGTCTCATTTATCTGGCAGAAGATCTTAACTAAAGTAGGTGCTAAGTAAAGGAAAAAGTGTTGGTAAATGTGAACCAACAAAAAATTGGATAGGACATGTTAGCTTATATTTATATGTTCTCGTGTGTAGAATGCTACTCTTTGTGTTTGGGGCTCTGTTATTCTATTAGAATTTAATGTGGCTGTTAGGCAGAAGTCACTGAGGGATGTCAGAGATCTGATTGGAGCTGAACTACTGGAGAGAGAGTATAAAGAACATTTTCACATTCTCTTTGTTTCTCAGTTCCTATATAGATTATTGCAAATTCCGTATACTATAGTCTAATGAGGCTTTACCGTACTTGAAGATGATTAGACTTGAAACCTCTATCAGTTCATTCTTAGAATACTGCAAAAGATTTCTGACTGACTCTCCTGCCTCTGGTCTCCTCTTAGCATGTCACATCACACAACGCAGCTCACTAACAGTGTTAAGTTTTCTGTTACTCCTATAGCCAAGAGCTACTAGAGATAGCCATTATTTATTTAATCTCACTTATTCAAAACTATGCCCCGTTTTAGGGAGGAATACCTCTCCTCCCTACGGCAGAATGTGGTAGGATGACTAGGTTCCAGTACCTGCTCTACTACTTAACTAGCTAATCAACTTTAGACAGTTCGAGCCTTCCTGAACCTCAGTTATCTCGTTTGTAAAATTGTAATTATGCTGCCTTTGAAGAGTTACTAAGATGAAATGAGTATGTATACAAAACTCCTCTAACAGTGGGTGGTCAGGTGGTCAGGAATAGATTAAGTGATGTGTATTAGTTCCTTGCCATATCCAACCATGTCCCAGTTAAACTTTACTCCACAGTCAAACTTCCAGTCTGAGTTTTTATTCTCTGTGGAAACTCAGCAGATCTCAAGGCTGTAGGACCTCACCTAATCTGAGGCTGCAAGATTAAGTATTTTTAGTCCAGGTTTTTTTCTCCTTTGTCACATTATTAAGCACCTATTTGCCAGTTACCCTACTAGATGCTTGTATGTCATCAATAATCTTTATAACAATCATGGAATTAGGTAATTTTTGAATTTGTGCAAAGTCACACAATAAATAGCAGAACTTAGTTTAAAGTGGGTCTTTTCTGATGGTACTTTATGCCATCTTTGCCTTTCAGATTTTTCTAAGAGTATCAGTGACTTGGGAGTATAGCTAAAACTCCCTACTAAAATGTGGACATTTCTTTGAAATCCTCTGTTTTCTTCTCTAAGTTCATCCAAAATAGCCATCTACTTCAAAGTATGACTGTTTTAATATAAAAATGTGTAAAATAGGGATTAAATTGCTACCAAGTAAAATTATTTCTCCAAAAAGATTCATCATAATTACTCATACATGCAGTACTTTTTGTCAGCTAATCCTGGAATTAAGTCTACCCAAGTTTGAGAAGTAGGTACAAAGCCTTAATGTCTACATCTGGCTCATACCTCAAGTTTGATAACCAGACTCCCTATGTGATTGCTGAAACAGAGCTTCTGCTTAGGTCATCTGTCCAGGATATCGCCTCTTGAAATACAAGACCTCTCTTGCTTTCTAGTCCTTTACCCCTAACCACTTCCTCTGAGAATCTACTCTTCTGCATTTAAACCCAAGTCTATTGACTGGGACCGCTAACTGCTACTAGACCTCTTTAATGGTTCTTAATGGC
Organism: Camelus bactrianus; assembly: GCF_048773025.1. Classification (NCBI taxonomy): domain Eukaryota; kingdom Metazoa; phylum Chordata; class Mammalia; order Artiodactyla; family Camelidae; genus Camelus; species Camelus bactrianus. The sequence goes on from NC_133548.1 coordinate 41,269,694, forward strand.
AACTGCATACCTGTTCTATAACCTATCAGGACTAACCTATGGGTACCATGTATGGCTAGTGAGAATAGACTTTTAGCACCTAAAGGTGGGTCTCATACCTGCTGGATAATGGTTAAGTCTAGCTCCAGGCAGCAACTTCTGTATTACCCTAACCTACTGCGGTTACTGTGACTGAGTCCCGAGAGAAGATTCTTTTCCTTTATGTTTAAACTCTACCTATGCTTCGGAATCAGCCTTCCTTAAGTAAAACCCAAGCAAAGTAAGTCTTGAGCACTGTCAAATTCCCTTTCTTTTGTATCTCTAAAGCCCTTTGGTTAGCCTGCCATTATTCCCTAAGTCTTCAGATACTAGAGGCTCCGTCTGGAACTAGAGGGAAACCTGAAAACCCCATCGCACAAAAGAGAAAACAACTCTAAAGGAAGAAATGGGTGGCATTCTGCTTAGTGCTCGAGATATTTGGGGGCTAAACAATACAGCAACCTCAAATAACAGCTACTCTTCCTATTCCTGAAGCAATAAAGCTCCCATAACATTTCCAATCCAAAAGGACTTTCCCACTTTTTTTTTTTTTTTTGCTTTTTCTGAAATTAATTTAATTGGATTCATATTTTCCTTAAAAATATGAACCACAAATGTTTCTTGTATTAGTCAAGGTTCTCAACTGTAATTTATACGAACCCAAATCGAGCTTACTCAAGTCAGAAAGTGTACTTACTGATCAATGTTTGCAGTAGCTTCAGGGATGACTGGGTCTGTGTTAAGATGGTGTTATCAAGAACCTCTTTTCATCACTTTGGTATTTTTGTTTTGTTGAGGTATAGTTAATGTACAATGTCATATGGGCTTTGTTACTTTTAATCCCTATATTTCAAGTACAGTTGACCCTTGAACAACACAGGTTTGAACTGCATGGGTCCACTCGTACCCAGATTTTTTTCAATAGTAAGTTATACCGTATTTATAGCATCTGTGGTTAGTTACGTCTGCAGAGGAGGGCTGCACTATAAGTTATATATGAATCCTCATGAAGGATTGGTTTCCCTGACCCCCATGTTGTGCAAAGGTCAATTGTAATTGAAATTGCTTTCATTTCTTAATCAGGATTGTTTCCTGTTTCCAGTCTTGCCCTAGTACCACACGTACATAAATACACAATTGTAATCTCTTAGAGCTAAGACTTCTTTTGGATTATTCATAGAACTTAGCAAATTTCTAATCATACTAACAGTCCTCAGTGAATTGAATCCCCTAGCTTAAAAAGTAAAGTATTAAGGTGAAATACAATTCATACTATAATGTTATGAGAATTAGCTTTAAAATCCTTGGCCTCACTTAAACAGATAAGGCAGTAAATATTCTTTACCTTTCAGACTTCAAAAGCAGCATTTTTTTTCACTCTGTATAGTTTTTTTTTTTAATTGTAGGAAGACATAACCCAAAATTTACTATTTTTACCACTTTTAAGAAGATGGTTCAGTGGCATTAAGGACATTCACAATATTGTACAATCATCACCACCATCCATCTCCAGAACTTTTTCATCTTCCCAGACTGAAACTCTGTCCCTATTAAACACTAACCCCCACTCCCTCCGTTAGTCCCTGACACTCATCATTCTTACTTTCTGTCTCTATGAATTTGGATACCCTAGGGACCTCATAGTGAAATCAGTCATACATCATTTGTCCTTTTATGTCTGGCTTATTTCACTCGGCATGTCTTCTAGGTTCATCCATGTTATAGCATGTGTCAGAATTTCCTTTCTTTTGAAGGATGAATAATACTCCAATGTATATATATATATATGCGTGTGTATATATACACACATTTTGTTTATCCATTCATCCATCAGTGGACATTTGGGTTATATGCATATTTTGGCTACTGTGAATAATACTGCTGTGAATATGGGAGTACAGATATCTTTTGACTCCCCAAGGCAGCATTTCTTTAATTTAAGCATTTCCTTAAAAATGCAATTTTACTCTCCAAAATATAATTCACCTACAACTCCTGAAAGAATGTATCAGCTCTATAAATCTAAATGCCTGTGGAACTTATGCATGTTGTTTACTTTCATTTTTTAAAGTTGGTATAACTGCACTGTTAATTAGTACAATGGAAAGAATTCTAAAGCAACTGTCGACAGACTTGTGTTCTGCAACTAATTAACTGTCTTAGATAAGTTCATCCTCCTCTCTTGACCTTAGTTTTTCAGTTATCAAATGAAAGGGGTTGAACTAGAATGAGCTCTAATGTTCTTGTCAAATAAGATAAAAATTTTAACCTAAACATAGATTGGGTGATAAGATGTGCTCAGTTATTTGAGATATGTGAGTTTTTTTTTTCTTAGAAGCCAAGCTTTAAAATGAGTCTTTTACCATGTTTCCCAGCAACCAAATTATAAAATTTATAAATTGCCCCATCATGGATACTTAGTGGATGGAAGGAATGAAGTGCTTTTTTGGAAGGGAGATGTACTTTGAAATTAAGAAAACATTGGAAAATCTAAAATATGTTTGGTTATGGCTATACTGGAACCTACTGTAGATTAAAGAATAACTCAAGCATCAGGCAGGTTGCAGGGGAAATTGTTGACTGATCTCAGCATCTATTTTTCTTTCCCAAACTGTACTCTGATTTGCTTTCAGGTATCCACTTTCCCCTACATAATCCATATATTTAAATAAAAGCTGACCCCACTCTAGCTTTAGGAATAGACTTGTTTTGTCTAAGATAATAGCTTTCAAACTTTTTTTGAGCCCAATTCACAATAGGAAACAAATTTTACATTATGATCCAGGTGTGTGTATGTGTGAGCACCAAAGTTTCATGAAACAGCACTAATCTCTCATATGTGTAGTATAATTCCAAATATGTTTAATTTTTTAAATGATGAGGACTCAAAGATTATTTCATGATCTGTTCTTAGGTAACAGTACTCCGTCTGAAAGACGCTGGTGAGTATAATGCCATTGCCCTTACAAAAACTGTTCAAGGAACCATAGTATTCCTCTGGCCACAGGAATTGGCCCAGAAGTAGCATGTGACCCAATACAGGCAAGTGAAAAGCAAAGGCAGTATTAATATGGGCTTTGACAAAAGATGTTTCCTCACTCTTAAGAAAGAGATAAATGTCCTGTGTCCTTGGCAGGCCTGGAATCGCTGCAGCTCTCTAGCTACCAGCATGGGGACAAAACCAATGCAGAGAGGAGGGCACAGCCAAAATACCAGAATTAAACCAGAGCCCTGCCTGAACCACACTTGATCACTGACTTTACTGACTTTAATTTTTTTGTTACCTAGGCCAATAAAACCCTTATTGTCCAAGACCATTTACATTGGGTTTTCTATTACCATAGGCAAAATCATCTTAACTAATACAGTGGCCTAAAAGGAAAGCAATATAAAACTAGGATGTATTGGTAAATTTAGCTGCAATGATGAGGGCCTTCTCAAAAAAACTAAGCCTGATCTCTTTATTCCGCCATCTACCGTAGTGTTATCCTTCAAAAGTCTGCTGCTGGTAATATTTTATAGACCAGAAACTAAATCAGTACATATATGACATCATTAGATATTATCAAATGCCATTTCTCTTAGTGGGACAACTTGATAATAAGTGAATTTTACTTAGTAGCTTAGGCAGGGCTAGTTAAGAATCAACTATATAATTCAAATTAGAAATTAACCTTGAAAACAAATCTGTTCATTTTTTCTTTAATTTTTTTGAAGACTCTGATAAATATGGTGGGATAAAAAAATTATACTTTTACATTTAATAAGTCATATGCTTTGTAGGGGGAATAATCAGCTAGAAATAATTCGAGTAGTCCTCTGTCTTAAACATTGCTTTCTGTCAAAGCATGTTCCCTACAGAATTGTGTTAACTTCTCAGAAGAGTTATGTGTTGACAAGGTGCAGTCTGTTACATCACAGTTAGCAGGGCATTCTTGACAAATACTTTTGAACAAAATAAACCTTTCCCCAAACAAGCTAGGACTTCAGGTTTAAGATGGTGATCTAAATGCCTACATTTGACTCTTACCTTTCTGAAAGTCAATAAACATGCTGGAAGAAATAGCAAATTTAGGCTAAATCCACAGCAACACTAAGAAACAAAGGGGAGTAAAGGGGTCATTACCCTCAAAGAATTTACATTCTAGTGGGAAAGACAACCTATTAAGTAAATAAAAGATGTTAATGAAGGAGAATGTTAACTGAGTTAGTAAGAGAACATCTCTTTGAGAAAGTGACGTTTGAGCCAAAGCTTGAGTGATAAGAGGGAGCCAGGCAGATGAAGGAAGGAAAAATAATCCAGATGGAGAGAAGACAAGTGCAAACACCCTGACACAGAAAGAGCTTGGTGTGTTTGAGGAGTAGAAAGATGAAGCCTCTGGAATAAAGAACACCATGACGTGGTAAAAAATTGTCAAGGAGGTAGGAAGAAACCAAATTATTTAGGGTATTAGAAGCCAATATAGAGTTTGGGTTTTATTTCAAATACAATGGGAAGGCATTGTGGTTTTCAAAGGGAAGACTGGGATGAGGGTTAGGTTATCACCTCCAGGGGCTATCTGTAAATGTGTGAGGGCATTGAGGGAAGAGCTGATATAACTAGGGTATTTAAAACTCACTGGTACAGACATAATACCCATCCACATAGGGCCCTTTTGAAGATCTCAAAGTTTGGATGATCCTGGGACCTTCATATACTTCTGAGGAGACCCAGAATCTTAGAGATCCTGCTTTGGAAAATGTACATATTAACTGAAAGGTTCTCCATCTTCACTCTTAAAAGCAAGGAAGATATATTAGACTGCTTTTCATCTCATATAGCACCACACTAAACTGATTTGTGGCATAAACTTGTTAGTTACCTAAATTTGGGAGCATGCGAAATTGAATTTTGATTATTTTTTGCCATAAGGAAATACAGTGCATTAATCAAAGGCTTATGATGAATAAAAATCTCCAAATTTGGCTTTCATTATGTTTTCATTGAGTGACAGGATAAATGTTGAGTCTCAGAGCTTTATCTAGTAACTGTTCATGATGGTTGCTACTACCATCATGTCCTTGTTGGTGCCATAACTATTTCCCACCCTTACCCTGTCCCTCAAGGAAGAGGATCCCAGAATTCTTAGAGGGTAGTGAGGCAAAAGGGACTCACCCTTAGGAATTTCACTGTTGGCACTATTTTTTAACTTAATTTTTAATAATGCTATGACTTCATATACAAAAGTAGCCCCTACCTCTCTGCCCACAAATATGTAAGGGCAGAATGATACAGCACTGGGGGTTGGCTTGGGATGACAGAATAAGATTTTAGTCCAAGGCTTTTCTCCATGCTCCTAACTATTTTTAAAAAAATCACTCTGATGTCCATTTCCAGAGCATTTCATAGATCTTAGGCAATTAATTCTATAGCAGGTTATATAACCATGTTACAGCTATGGAAGAATTAAATGCCCAACACTTATGAAATCCTTGGGGTTTAGAGAGGGCCTTTAAAATGCAAAATGTTACTTTTACTATTCCACATGTATAAATGAAAAGGTTAAACATCATCTCTTATTACTTCTTACAAGTTAAAAGTCATGGTATATTGTCAAAGCCTCAAATGCTTCTGGAGTCCTTAGAAGGCTCCCAGATTCACTCAGCAACATTCATACACCATTCTTTTTTTCTCAACCAAGCACCTATTTCAACAGGCAGCAGTGAGAGTCACTCTAGAACACACCTACCTTAACAGCAATTTACTTTTCTCATACCTGTCCCAGCTTTTAAACATATATATGGTCTATCAAAGCACTATAAATCAACCAGACAGCTGTCATCAGAAACTAAGCCAACATCACTTTTCAGGAAGGCTTAGGAAACAATTTTCTTTCTGACAGTCAAACTGTGTACCTCTTGTAGAAAACAAGCTACTCTCAAGGGTTCAGTGTCCAGACCAATACAGTACAGAGCTCTAGTCTGTTATGAGCTTGAAGTTCTGAGTCTTACTAATTTCATAATATATTGACTACCAGTTGGGATAGTCTTTCCCAAAAAGGATCAGATAAGTCCAACACTTCTTAAATTGTGCAACACCAATATACTGTATGTATTCTATTTTTGCTTAATTTTGTATTCAAGGAAAAAAGCATTTTCATCAACTAAACTTTATGCAAAAACACGAGAAATGAATAGAGCTTATAAAACAAAGCCCTAAAGTTCAAGACACAAACTCTGTTATGAAAATCAATGAATTGTTTAGTGTATGTATGGAGTATTTATCTAGTATTTTGCCAGTCAAATACTGAAATGACCATGCCTCTGCTTTGTATTACATCACTGCTAGTAAAATTTACTCAAATCAGGACAAAGTTGATAAAGTGAACGTTGTACTTCCAAGTCATAAAGCATTAAAAATACACTAATCCAAAATAAGCATAGGAAAGATTTAAATAATGAAACATTTAAATTCTCGTTTCCAATTTTATTGTATAAAAGGGAATGTAAGCTCTATGCGGGCAGAGACGTTGACTTTCTTATCTACTTCTGTATTCTCAGAGCCCGAATAATGCCTGACACCTAACAGTTGTTAAGTAAGGGTTGAATGTCAACATGGTAATGATGGGGAGAAACTGGGTTTGAATCTGAGTTCTGATACCTTCTAGTTGTAGAACCTTGGACAAGTCACTTAAATTCTCTTGACCCTCAGTTTCTTCCTCTGTAAAAGAGGAACAATATTTTAGTCTGTTTTTCCATTACATGTTTTTTTCAACACCACCAAGCATTTTTCCAATTCTCAGCAGACACTGACTGAGGTGTCCTACAGTTTAATTCAATTCTGACACGATTGACCTGGAGATAGTGTCAGATCCCACTGGTTAAGAGCTCAGTCCAACAAGACTTCTCACCACCCCTCCTTCAGACACCAATAGCAAGTACAGGTTAAATCGGAGGTTCCCACGACCCCCTCTTCATGTTCGACTAATTTGCTAGAGTGGCTGACAGGACTAAAAGAAACATTTACTTACATTTAACAGTTTGTTATAAAGAGCTATAACTCAGGAATAGTCAAATGGAAGACATGCATAGGGCAAGGTACGTAGGAGGGAGTGCAGCTTCCATGATCTCTAGGGCAGCCGTTCTCCCCACATATCCACGTGCTTACCAATCCAGCAGCTCATCAGTGTGGTTCAAAGTTTCTATAGGGCTTAATATGTAGCCCTCCCCGACTCTCCCCTTCCCGGAGGTTAGTGGGTGGGTCTGAATCCAACCCTCCAATCACTTAGTCTTTCTGGTGACCAGTCCCAACCTGAGGTCATTTAGGGGCCCCACCCTAAGGCACCTCATTAGCATAAACTCCAGCATTAGCATGAGCTTTTGTGCTCAACAGGGACCCCTAATGAAAGACAAAAGACACTCCTGTCACTCAGGAAATTGTTTTCCTTAGGTGGCTCTGTGCGGGAAGCCCAGCACTAAGACCACATATGTTTTGTATTATATCACAGTCTTACTCCCAGCCTAGCTCTGAAGGTCAAATAAGATATGTAAAATCACTGTAAAATTCTATAGATCATTAAAACCATTATTTTAATACTAACAATGCTATAACAAAACATTGCCTGGTAGAGATCCTTAGTGAACTGGAGTTAATAATAGTTATATACATACATATAGTCATATATTGGATGCCAGATGCCTCCTTTTTTAATTTAATTATGATAACTCTGTGAGGTACACCATCAGTATTGTCTGTTGAATAACAATTTAGTAGCTTAAAAAACACTTTCTCACAGTTTCTGTAGGTCAGGAATCCAGGTACGGTTTAGCTTCAGACTCTGCTTCAGGGTCTACTGTGGCTGCAGTGTAGGTATTGGCCAGGGCTACAGTCCTGTTGGCAGGATTATTTTTTCACAGACTGCTGGACTGAGTGGAAGGCTGCCCTCAGCTCTTGACGCATGGACCTCTCTATAGGGCTGTTTACAACATACCATCTGGCATCAGCGAAGTGAACAAATGAGAGTTCCAGTAACACAGTAGTCACAAACTTACAACCTAATGTTGGAAGTGTTACTCTATCACTTTTCTTGTATTCTGTTCGTTAAAAGCAAGTCACAAATGAACCAGGATGCAGGCTTTCACCAGCCTCCAAATCTGCTGGCACTTTGACTTCCCAGCCTCCAAAAGAAATGTGAGAAATAAGTTTCTGTTGATTATTAAAAAAAAAAGAATCAAGTTACTAGATCCAGCCCACATTCAGGAGGAGAGAGTATTACACAAAGGCATGACTACCAGGAGGCAGAGATCACCTAGAGCCATTTTAGAAGGCTGCACCCTGTAGACTCAGAGTGTTCAAGATGCTTATCTAGTTTCACAAAGCTATTAAATAGCAAACCTGAGATTCCAAATCACATCTGCCTGACTAGAAAGCCCACAGTGCTTCCATGTATTACCCCTCCCAGTGAATACATAGGAATAATGTAGGTTTAGCGGAAACTTGTCTCGAAATGAATCTTTCTAAAGTGTTAAAAATCTGTGTATTTTCTAGGATAGAAAAAGTCATCTCCATCCTAACTTCTTCCTAGGGATTGTTCATCCTAATCATTCTTGTCATAGATAGGACAAATCAAACCTTTTTTCAGTCTTGGTCCATGGTACCATAAACTCTAAATTTTAATGGTATCAGAATTTTCATTATTTAAAAAACTACAAAGTGTAAGTCTCAGCAAGACCACCTAAGGAAAATAATCTAGTGGACATGCTAGGGTTACTAACAGACCTTTGGAGAGCATATCTTTCAGTTGTTAATTTATTCAGAGAGTCGTGGAAGAGGACAGAGACATTTGTAAATAATGATAAAGGTGTATACAGGGAGCTATGTTAGTTCAAAGAAGAAATATAATCAAAGAAGTATGAATCAAAGAAGAGGAAAAAGTGCTTTGAGTCTTGAAGCATGAAAAGCATGGATCTGAGTTTGCCAAGTGATCGAGGCACAGAATTGTTTAAAAAAAAAAAAAAAAAGCACGGTGCAAGATTATAAACAGATTTGGAATTTTCGTGATTCCCTAAAGTCAGAGGGCAGATGCGATCAGATTGGCAGAGCAAGAGTCAGACCTCAATCTCAGAGGCAAAGGGTAGAAGGAGCTGGCAGGTGGGAGTGGAGGAAGAGCACAGTGTCCTAGAGGAACCATAAAGGGAACTGGGGAATGGAATTTGAAACCTCTTGTTGGGCTGGCATCTCACTCCATTCACTCTTCAAAGCTAAGAAGTTATCCTGAAATTATATCTTTCCCTAAACTATCACAGTGACTCTGGAAACAGGGCAGATAAGTCAGGCAGTACCTCAGGTGGCTACATCCAGGGAAGGAAACCTCATTTCCCCAGAATATTAGCCACTGGCATGCCCTGTCCAAGATTACATTTTATCCCATTTTATCCCCATTACATTTATCCTCACAATCATCAAAGCAAACTGTGATAAATAGAAACAGGCCTCATGCACAGAGAACAAGGAATACCAAGATGAGAGAAAAATCAAGAACCACCAAATACCCAAGGAAGACCAAACCATGAGTGGGTGAGACCAAGCAACAAACAAAACAACTAACACCCAAGCAAATAGTTCTTAGAGTAAAGAGAGGAGGATCTTGGAAACAATAATGATTAATATTTAGGACATAATGGGTGTGGTATCAGGCATTGTTCTCATGTATTTTTTTAAATTTAATACTTACACAGACTATCCCCAGAGGAATATGAGAAACTATTACAACTAATTTTTAAGAAAAATAACTAAAGATTGTTAAAAAATTGAAAGATGGTCTAACCAGTAAATGGACAAAGAGCAAAACTGAAAGAATAAGCTGAAGAATTCTTCCGAAAGAACAAAGATATGGGGGAGAGTTGATTTAAGATTTAAGAAACATGTAAGATATATACAGAGATTTCAGTTTCTCTCTCCTAGTTCCAAAGAAAAGTTAACAGAATTGTAGGGCAGCAATAATTGAAAAAATAATAGAGAAAAATTCCTGGTATGACTAGTTTAGAAGAAGTGTTTAATATCATTTGTATTTTTTTAATCAAACATTATGTAAGTGTATCTTATTTTTTATTGCCAGGTTGCATCTGAAATTTCATCACTTTATATTATATATATTTCTAAATTATATATTCTGTATGTTTTCATGACAATTGTGCTTTATTTAGCTTTTTATTTTGAAATAAATTTAGGCTTACAGAAAAGTTGTAAAAATGGTACAAATGCCCTTCACCTAGCTTCCTAGAATGTTAACATCTTGCATAACAATTGTATAATTATAAAAATTAATGAATTAACATTAGTACAATACCATTAAACTACTACACCTTAAATAAACTAGGAGAGAAAATAAGTCAATGGGAAGGATTAAATATATAGACATATACAAAACAGAGCAAAGGAGATGGGTCACTACTACATTCTCATTTCTACAACTTGTCTTGAAGTTCTGTTTACAACATCCTTCCATCATCATGTTCATTTTGCCAGCATCCATAGCTGGTTGAAATTTTCATATGATGTGATCATCTTCATTCTTGAGAAATGACTCCTTGGTGATTCTGTTTGAATTGGATTGCTATAGTCTCCTATTGACTTTTATCACTCTTTATGGCAATACTAGGAAGTGACCTAAAGCATCCCCTGGTTTCATGACATTCTCATCCTTACTCCCATTATGTTGCAGTAATCAGATTTCCCCTTGATAATAAGGATAAATCATCCCTGCCAAATTTGTAAATTTTTCCCCCTATTATTCCGATGTCAAGAAGAGCCCAAGATAATTAACTAGTAGTATGAACTCCCAGTTAAGTGGAACCATTATAGGGTTTTCTGGGAAAAACATTCCTCCCTTGGACCTTTAAATGGGCAAAGCTCAAAGTCATGGGAAAGAAAGCAAGACATTTTATGAGCAGATCAGTAGGTATTAATAGTGTGAGTTCTGTATCTCACTTCTGGCTCCCCATCTCATCTGTCGGTAGACGAGGGAGAAGCAGCACTCTGTGCTGGTTGCTAGTTCACAACACATAATGCTGTAGGACAAGAGCTGGCAAACTATTTCTTGTAAAGGGCCAGATGGTAAATGTTCCATGCTTTTGCTTTAAGTGCCCCATATGGGATCTGTCACTTCTTTGATTTTGTTTACTAACCCTAAAAAAGTGTAAAAGCCATTCTTAAAAGCTGTACAAAAACAGGATGTGGGCCAGGTTTGGCCCTCAGACTGTAATTTGCCAATCCCTGCTACAGGACAACAACCTAACTTTGCAAAGTGTTCCCCTCCCTCCTGGAACTGAGTCTTCAAAAGACCAATGAAGAGTTCTAAAGAACAGTTGCTACTGGATGATGGGGAGGTACAGTAAAACCAGCGAGTCCTGTGTGCATAGTATTCTGGGTCACCAGGGATTAACACCACTGTTCGATAATCCCTTCAAGGTCAAGATGGTTCTCTCCTCCCCACCCCAACCCTTGTGCACAATTTTACCCCAGCAAATAGCTGTATGTCCCCTTAAGGAAAGACTGAGAGAAAGATTTACACAGCATACTTTTGATGTTATAACAAAGACCTTTCTCAGAGGTACTTGGCATACTCTGTATTTAAGGGCCTCTGGAGCTTCTCTTCAACATTATACCAAGAAATTTATGGCAAACCAATTTTATTTAGTTTCAGTCACCAGTAGAGTCTAGTTTTTAATTAACCAACAAGCATAACTAGAACCACTCCTAGGTACCCAAACTAGTACTTTGACTCCAAAATCTCTGGTAAGTGTTCTCATATCAATAAATAAATACTTCTTTCCTTGGTCTTGAATCCTCAAAATCTACTCCTACACATATTCCCCAGCTTTTTGCTAATGCAGTTTAGCAAAATCTTGTCATTCTTCTTACATGTTTTCCTTCTCTTCCTAGATTTACTTTGTAATTGGTTCCCTTGAGCACGCTAGGGTCTGACTCAATTTATAGATTTGGATTTAGTGAGAGGATACAGAGTAGAAAGGGAGGAAAACTGATATTCCTGTGCAAGATGAGGTCACATTATCTATTACTGTATAACAAATTTCCTAAAATTTAGCAATTGAAAATTACAAGCATTTCACAGCTTCTATAGGTCAGGAATCTGGAAATGGCATAGCTGGGTGGTTCTGTCTCAAGGTCTCTCATGAGGTTGGTGTCTAGATGTCAGATGAGGCCCCGGTTATCTGAAGGATTGATGGAGGCTGGATGATCTGCTTCCAAGGTGACTCACCCACATACCTGGCAAGTTAGTGCTGGTTGTTGGCAGGAGACCTCAGTTCCTCACCACATGGACTTCTCAAAAGTGCTGCTTGAGTGTCCTCACAACATGGCATCTGGCTTTCCCCAGAACTAGGAGAGAACAAAGTGGAAAATGCAGCATCTTTCATGACCTAGCCTCAGAAGTCACACACCATCATTTCTGCAATATCCTATAGGTTACAAGGTCAGCCTGTTCATTGTAGGAGGAGATTGGTGACTATAATTATGGTCTCCATAGAGTTTTCAAGAAAGGTAAGACAAGCCACATCAGGGGAAGAAAGGAGCTGCTTCTGCAGGCAAGAGACACCTAGTAGAGTTTGGCAACTCAGAATACCAATTTTGGAGTGCCACACTTTTCTAGTTAGTACCATAGCTTCTACATTAGAGATCAAGCAAGGCTGTTAATTCTACCTCTGTCATAATTCAGCATTTTACTGAAAAAGATTCTGCTTCTAATTTTTGGTGTGTTAGACTTGTAGCTATAAGAGAGAAGGGATGTTTTTAGGACAATCATAGAAATCCTCTGGTTTTCTAAACATGCTCTGAGCTAAGAATTTGAAATCTTGAGCCTATAATTTTCTTTAACTTTTCTAGCACACTTAGAAGTAGCCAGCACTATTCCTGACCTTGTATTCCTTGTACCTTCCATAAAGGTCTAACATGGCAGCCAGTTGGTCCACCAAAGCCTTGCCTTTAATAGGCACTTCATTCCAGATGACCCCAGGGACTCAAATCATGTCAATAAGAATTCATCCTTTGCTATCTCTTGGCTCCACCTTCCTTTGTTGTCTTTATTCCCAGGAAGACTTTCCATACATTGCAATGACAGAGATAGTCTCTGGCTTACATTTTAGTAGCTTAGCGATCCACAGATGATAATTTAAATAGCTTTTTCTCCATTGTGTATCATGGACGAACAGTGTCCCCTAATAGTCACCAGATCCTCACTATCTTCAGGTACATCCAGGTCAGATAGCTCTTCTCATATTCCCATTTCTTGGGAAGTCAATTGTTTACAACCTTTCTTATTACTGCATCAATCAGTGTTCAGTTGTCTAATACAGAATCCAATCTAATATAGTCAAAAAGAGATTTAAAACAAGGAATTGAGTGCTTACAAAATCTTTGAAAGGACTGAAGAAGCAAGCTCTAGGTCCAGCTCTGTGGAACAGCCTCCAGCCCTCACAGCCACTCTGTTTCTGCCATGATTAGAAATGTTCCCACTACCATTGCTGTTGGAAGCTGTTGCCATTGATGATCACCACAGAACTACATTACCTTTGCTGCTGTTGCTATTTTAGGAAATTGCTAGCTCCAGAATCACACGCATCACCTCTGCCAAATCTACACAAGCAAATTAGATCCCATGTATCTTTCCTCTGTCTTCACATGGCTCAGTTCTGAATTCATTTCTCACAAGATGCATCAAACAGAATCACACTTGGAATCCAACTGAAAAGGAGCCTGGGAAATATCACTTAATAGCTTTCCAGCTATTTCAGATTAGAAAGGGATTGAGCATCAAGCTACAGCTCCTATAGCATTTCATTTACATCAAACATTAAAGTGTAGAATTGTTATTTATATCTACTGTATTAGATCGAGAGTCCTTTAAGGACAGAGATAAAATTTTATTATATTTAGGATACCCAGCACTCATCAGTGCCTCCCTTAAAAAGAGTCTCACAAATACATTACTGTTTTACAAATTGTATGAGGTATTTGCTAAAAATCTTTGTATGTCCAGTAAATTGTCCTTATACAATCTCTCTTTCAGGCAGACTCTAGTCATTTTCTCTACCCTTATCCCTTACTGAAATTGAAATTTCTTTCACATCACTTCCTTTCTTATCACACTTTAGAATACAGCATGGTAATTGGAAAGATCAAGGTTTTGGGGTCAGACAAATTTGGGTTTGAATTTTGGTTTTAATAACTCCACTTAAACTTAGCTATATAATGACAATAGTAGTACTTACCTCATAGAATTCTTGTAAGGATTAAGTGAGATAATGTAAAATACCTGGCATATAGTACACACTCCGTAAGTAGTGTGTAATGCTATTAAAATGTTTTCTCTTACCTCATACGTATAACTTTGGATTTGGAAGGAACATCAGTTATCTAGTCCATCACCCTAATACGCATGAATTAGGCCACAGCTACAGGAAGTAAACTTTTACATCTGTTTCCACCTATCTCTGCTCTTCATGGCTCAACCGGCTCACCTCCTATATGTTGACATAACTGTATCTTAGATTCCTCATAGATACTTCTTTGAGTAGATTTTTATCTTTCTGATGAGTTAGGCTTAGTATGGAGTTATCTTCCCTGTTCAGTTGGCCCACAAATAGCTATCTAGTCCTGATCATTGGACATTTAGTCTCAAGGACAACTCATCCCATGTGTCTCATTCTGAAAGGGAAGTTTTTGCCTGGAATTCTGGAGTCCAAGACCCTCCCTTCTAGATACCAGAAGATGCAATTTTGATGCCAACTATTTATCTCATCATAACTGTAGATCGACCCTTTCTTGGATACTGAATCTCCCCTGTATTGCTGAACCTCCCTCTGTCATCAGCCAGACCCAACATGGTAGCAGGGTCTAATGCAATGGTTCTCAACTGGAGGGTGATTTTTGCCTCGCAGGGGACATTTGGTAATGCCAGGAGACATTCTTGATTGTCACAATTAGGGGGAATATTGCTGCTGGATCTAGTGGGTAGAGGCCAAGGATGCTGCTAAACATACTACAGTGCACAGGGTAGGCTTCTACAACAAAGAATTATCTGATTCAAAATGTCAATAGTGTGTCGAGGTCTGATAAATCCTGGTCTGATTTTAGTCCCCATTCTTGGAGTATCATAACTCACCAATAAGTTCTAAAATAGGACATCTTCATCATGATATCATCCCTTATCATTCCTGCCCATAGCAACTTCTTCCTCTGCCTTCTATAAGGCTTTATTCATTTATAGTCTCCTAATAGCCTTCTTCTATTTCTTCTGTTTATACATTGTCTCTCCAAACAGGCTATAAGTTCTTCGGGACAATAGCCCTATCTCCCAGTTTTAATTAATCCATTAAAAAAACAGTTTTAATAATCCATAAAAACCAGCTTTAGTCCATAAAAGGAAATTAAAGAGCCTGAATTCAGACCAAATCTTTCAGAATGCTCCCACTCTCTGGACAGAAGTCCAGAAAGAAGAGGGTCCTTACCTAATTGAAATATTTAATCCCCATGAAGTTAAGCAAATAAAATCTTCTAGGCTTCATGGATCTCCATCTATTCCCACCCATTCCTGAGAGTTCTGGGTTTTTACCTTGGCTTTTGATTTCTTTCCACTGAGAATTTCTCTTCTGCTTATGTGTAATTGCTCCCTCCACTAATGCCCATAGCAACTTGTACTTCCCCTTTCATAACATATCACATTTGAATTTTTTAGTGTCTTTCTTCCCCCAAAAGACTTTTAGCTACATCAAGACAGAGACCATGTCTGCTTTCTTCATTACTAGATTTGCATCACCTTTGCACAGCATCTGACACATAGCAGGTAATTTCCCTTGTTG
The DNA here is from genome assembly GCF_048773025.1 of Camelus bactrianus. Lineage (NCBI taxonomy): Eukaryota > Metazoa > Chordata > Mammalia > Artiodactyla > Camelidae > Camelus > Camelus bactrianus. The sequence continues at coordinate 41,285,570 of NC_133548.1, forward strand.
TTAGTGCATTTGAGAATTTTTTTTCAAAGTGAGTTTTATTAAAACATATTGGATTCCAAAAGGAAGTTCAGAAAGAAACTACACAAAGGAAAATTCAAATTTAGAAAGTGTAGCCTTCTGTTCTAACACAGGTTGATTGATGCCCAGCCTCATGAGATCTGTACCACAGCCTACTTGTGGGTGTCACTCACTTCTTTTGTCCCCTTCCTTCCTTGAGGTCTCAGACATGTGAGCCCTGGGGAGAAATTGCACATGAACGGGATAAAGGGCTTTTTTGGATGAACCACTGCCCTTGGTTTTCACCTCGTGCCTGTCAGCAGTTTATCTGTGCATCTAAACTTGGACCCTGTGCATCTACATGAAGCAGTTGCACCAAGGGTGATGGCAGGTCTCTTCAGTCAATGAGGAACAAAAATCATGTACTGTTGTTTCCCCAGACCATTTCTTTCTAGTTGTCTCCCTCGGAAAGAGGTTATGCTGCATAAAATTAAAAACTCCAAGTCACCTCCCTTTCTAGTTTTTCCTATCATAAAGGATTGATTTGAGAAAGGTTTGTGTGTTTTTTTTTAAATGTGTTTATTATTACTTGTTAGTATTTATATTTTCCCTCTGATCAAGAGGAACAATTCTGCTGAATTTAAGGGGTGGAATTAAGGGGAGGCTTCAAAACTCCCTGAATTCAAGCATGCTCTGAGTCTTGGCCTCCTGTATCCATCTGCCCCTCCCCCATGCCAGTTCTTGTCCTTGGCTCCTGTTTTATTTTTCTTGGGGGAGAGGTAATTAGATTTTACTTACTTATTTGATGCAAGTGCTGGGGATTGAGCCGAGGACCTCATGCATGCTAGGTGTGCGCTCTACCACTGAGCTGTCCCCTCCTCCTGCCCTTGCTTCTCTCTTCTCTCTCCTCCCTCTGTCCCGCCATCCCTTTCTCTTCCCCTCGCCCCCACTCCTCCTTCTTCTATGAGTGAGTGTGTTTGCTCCACTCTGTAAACTAGCAGAAGCCCTTCCTACTTCCCATAGTATCAGTCAACTCTTGATATTTAGAGTAATTCCCTAGCCTAGTGGCACACTTCCTCTTCTTGGTTCTTAGGTCAGGCAGGTACCCAGCTCTGGTTTAATTTAGCATGGAGTTGCCCTGGGGCCCTTTATTGACCTGAGGCAGTATTCAGTGGTGGGATAGCTTTTGGGCTCTAGAACCCATACAGCCCAATGTCAAATCCTGGTTCTACCACATACTCATTTCTCTGTACTGCAGCTTCCTTGTCTGTGAAAGAATAGTATCAGCCACCTCCTAGGGCTGGGTACACACGTAAAACATTTAGAACATACTCTGCAAAATAGTAAGCGCTTAGTGTTTGTTAACTATTGTTACTATGAGTTGGCCCATGGCCTTACTAGGGAGAGGTCTGTGTTACTGCCACCAAACTTAATGATTCAGGAAATGTTTATTAAGTGACCACAGTGTGCCAAACACTGTGCGAGGAAGAACTTAGAGATGAAGCAGATGCTAATGCTGCATTTGTTTCTCAATGAGCTGTGTCTGGTCTACAGATGGTAATGATGGCAAAGGAGTAGATAGTCCTCCATGCTTATCTCCATTGACTCCTGAATCCAGGAAAGATTGTTCACCCTTTGACTTCTAATATCATCCTATAATCTGTTTCCTCTGAGAGGATTTTATAATTATACATCATGATCTCCCTTGTCTTGCTTGCTCTTAAATTTACCAGATAGTGTCAAAATTATATATTTTCCTATTTTCCTATAATTAAAAATGAACAACACTTTGTCTCTTTCCCAAATTCTTAGCTGTCCAAGTTCTCAGAAATCATAACTTTGGACCTTGAAATGACTCTGGTCCTTTTTTTCCTCCTCTGGCTTTGATTTAGTGGTTTGTCAGCAAAGGTGTTTGCCCTTTGGCTCCAATGAGATGCAGAAAGGTGAACTGTAATCAGAAAGATTTGAGTACATTTATTATTGAATATACAGTATATACTTACTTAAGTTTCTTTGCAGTTGTTTCCCAGATCCAGCTGAATTTTATCTCTGGCTTGCAATCACAGTGAAAGAATGCAGGGAGGCAACAAAACTTTTTATATGTTTGTCTATCCAGAAGATAATCTTTCTGAAACACAATATAAAGTTCTGGTTTAAATCATGCTTGAGAGGAAAGAAGATTTTAAAAGATGCCGTGAATTAACTAAAAATAAAGGAAAATCCTTTGTTCTAGTTTATCATTCTTCACTCAAAACCAAGATATTTTGTTGATTTGTGTACTCTGATAGGTACTCTCTCTTCTGTGCGAGGGGAGGAGTCATAGCCAGGTTTTGAGCTCAGCCGCAGGGATGTGAAAGTGGACACGTGCAGTGCTCTGGGACGGTGCTGAGTAACTGTGGCTCAGCACTGGTCCGCCATGATATCTTTGCTGTCCGTTTTGAGTTCCTTGGTGACTCATAAATGTTCTCTCTCTCCACCCTTTATCTAATCAGCCACAGTAAGTTATAACTGTCAACCAGAGAACAGTGCATTTATAGCCAAGGAAAGGTAAGCATTTGGCGCAATAGCAACCAAAATTCATTTTGTTGTGTATAGGTCTGCCACACTATCTTCAGGTTCATTTCACTTTTAGAATTGGCTCACTATTTTCTTTCTATAAAGCAAATTATTATGCAACCAGTGAGAATATATTATTTTTAGTAAGTCATTAAGATTTCAATGATCTTTGGGAGCACAGAAAACATCCTACCAAAATTTTTGATAGAATGGCCACGACACTTTGGGCAATTTTTATGTAAACCAGAGCAATCACATGTAACAAATTTACAGTTTGGCAGGTAAAAATGAACACTCTTTTATATTTCAATTCCCAGTCCAGGAAACATAGGAGGCAAACAAATTTAAAAGACGGGAGAGTACTTGGCAAGAGAACTGGGTATCCCGGTTTCTAGAACCTGTCTTGTGCAACTTCAGGGGCAAGACCCTAAATATAGATCTCAGAGTCCCTGAGCTGCATCAGCTGTAGAATCGTGATACTACTACCTCCCCCTTACTGCCCCCGCCTCGGAGATACCGAGATCTGCTATGGGAGCGCCCTGGGCTCCTCAGAAAGACAGTGCTGCAGAGCTCTGAGGCATGATTATTACCATCGTGATGATTATTGTCACCATCCTTATACTTGGTACTTATCATTATTGATGCTCCTTTCATCAGAGAAACTCCAAGAAGATTTATGAAAAGATACATATGTATTTATATAGCATATCTCCAGGAAAATTCAGTAATTCCAATGTACAAAATAGGTAACTTGCTTACGTTTTCAAACTAGTTTGCAGAAGAGCCAAAACCAGAATTTCACTCTAGTACATATAGATATATATACTGGTTTTCAGAACAACAGCGTAAATAACAGATCCCCTGGCATTTTAAAATCATTCACTAATAGCTGAGCGTTTAAATGTCTTGCATACCTATACTTCTGCTTTAAAAATTACCTAAGATCAGGCATTCTTTTTAAATGACCAGCTTTTTAAATTAACTATCAACTTTCTAAAGAAAGTAAGAGAATGAAATTAATTTCAGCTTCTCTTAAGAACACATCTCTGCCTGACCACAGTAGTTTCCTAAGTAACTGCTGTATTAGGGTTCCCCAGAGAAACAGAATCAACACACACACACACACACACACACACACACACACAGATTTATTTTAAGGAACCAGCTCCTGCAATTTGGGAGGCTTGGTGAGTCCAGAATTTAATGGGGTAGGCTGGCAGGCTGAAGAAGAGTTGCAGTTGGAGTCCAAAGGCAGTCTGCTGGCAGAATTCCTTCTAGTTTCAAGATCAGTCTTTGTTCTATTAAGACTTTCAACTGGTTGGATGAAGCCTACTCACATTAATGGAGAATTATCTGTTTTACTCAGAGTCCACCAATTTAAATGTGAATCTCGTCTAAAAAACACCTTCACAGAAACATCCAGAATGTTCAGCTGGATATCTGGGCACTGTAGCCTTGGCAATATAAAGTGAAAAATTAATCATCACAGCTGCTTTGATTATATTATTCAGACTCAGGTAAATCGTTTAGTGGCATTAAACAAGTACTATACATTATCTTAACTCTGAACACTCTATTAAGAGATAAAGTAAAAGTAAAGGAAAACCCCTGGAATAAAGGTTTAAAAAAAGTAGAGATGCACAAGTCAGTTGGCTTCCTCAAATCTTAGTTTCCTCATTTGTGAAATGGAAATAAGAATATTTCTCCTTCAATGAAAGCATTGTTTAAAGCGTAAACTTGAGCACTTTATAAATTATTATCAATGTATATAATCTATGCTCTGGACATGTGTACTTTCTACCCTCCAAAACATGATTCAATACTTGGCTTATTGCACTGAAGTGTCTATTTCAGTTCAATAATTTGCATTTTCCAGAACAATGGTTTTTCAACTGCATTGTTTGGTCATATTTAGTTGTAACTAATAAAAATTGTAAAGTACCAAAGTTTGCAAATTATTTTCTTATTTAATAAATTAGAATGGATGCAGTATTATCCCTATAATAACATTCTTAGTAACTTGCATTCATATATGCTTTTTTACTTTGGAAAGAAAGGAATACTAGGAATTGTACATAAGGACTATGTCCTCTAAGTTGCTATTAGTAATCTTGATCACTTTTCAGTAGTGTTTCTTGCACTACTAAACATTACCCATTCTCTAACTTTAGTTTTTCTAAAATAATGAAGTACATTGGACTGAAAGCATCAGTTATCCTCTCCTTAAGGCTTAAGTGTGTCTCTGGCCTTTCTAATACAGAAAAATTTGCCCTGAAATGGGCCTCCCACGTTTAGCTTACAAGTTGGCACCCAAAAGTATAAGAGGTGTCCATGCTGATGAAGTTCAATGAGAGCACCTCAGTCCTGCTGCTGTCTGTCCTTGAGCTTCACCAACTCAACACTATGTTTGACGTGGAAAAGAAACGGCAAAGGGAAAATCCTAACAGGCAGGATCTTTATTTATTTCATTCCGTTGGCCTAACAATCTGCATCATAAGTGAGATGATCAACCTGCTGGTTTACCTGGTATAGTCCTGGTTTATGCTTGCTGTCCCAATGTAATTGTTAATAGACCCTTTCTTACCCAAAGCGTAAAGTGCTTACAATTGTTTATCAATGTATACCCAATTTCTAGTACTGTACACAGCATGCATTAGGTGCTCACCAAACATTTATTAAATGAATAAATGATGATCCAAGTAAAGACTAGCCTGTGAAATAGAGTTCCAAGAATTCAGCTCTGCACTAAAATGCCATGAGCAGTGAAGTGGGCTGAATGGTGGCCCCCAAAAGATATATTCACGCCCTAATCCCTGAAACTTGTGAATATTATTTTATATAGCAAAAGATATAATTAGGTTAAGGATCTCAAGAGAAGGAGTTTATCCTGAATTATCAGTGCAATCACTAGCATCCTCAGAGAGTCAGAGGGAGTTTCGTGACACACGCACATGGAGGAAAAGGCAATGTGAAGACAGAGCAGAGAGAGATGTAGCCACAAGCCAAGGAATGCCAACAGCCACCAGAAGCCGGAAGAGGTAAGAGATGGATTCTCCTCCTGAGCCTCCAAAAGAAATATGGCCCTGCCAACACCTTGACTTTGGACTTCAGACCTCCAGAACTGTAAGAAAATTAATTTCTGTTGTTTTAAGCCCCCTACTTTGTGACATTTGTTATGGCAGCCACAAGAAACTAATGCAAAAGTGATTTTAAAAAGGAATATCTCTATTACGGTTACTCACGTTGCTACAGGAGAGAGCTCGGTGCACTTGCAAAAGTAGGAGATTCTGCCACACACTAACTGAAGTATTTTGGAAAAGTTACCTCTTTTAATTTCCCTATCTGTAAAATTGGGGAAACGATAACTTCCCTACTTACCCCACATGACTTGTACTGAGACTCAAATGAGAGAATGTATTCAGTAAATATTTGTTGATGCCTGCTATATGCTAGGAACTATTCTAAGCACTGTATCTAAGGGATATCACAGTGAACATGACAGACAAGGTTCCTGCTGTCATTGAGATTATATCGTAACGTGGCAAGCAGACAATACACAAGAAAGAATGTAAAAAATCATTTCAGATAATGATAAGGACAGTGAAAAAAAAAGTGGAGTAATGTGATAGGGTGCCTGGAAAATGAAACATTACATACGGTGATCAGGGAAGGTCAAAAAGGTGACCATAAGCTCACAAAGCTAAGACCTAAATTTTGAAAAAGAGCCAGCCATGTAAAAACTGGAATAAGAACTTTGGGGGCAGTGGAACTTGAAAAATAAATAGCCATAGCCTTTGCATGTTTGAGGAATGGAAAACTTTGCATGAGCTGGATATATTTGAAGAACAGGAAAAAAAGGCCCATGTGACTGAAGTGTAGAGGTCAAGGAGGAATATGGTCGGAGATGAGTTCAGATAGATTGTCAAGGGTGGATCATGGAAGGCTATGCAGGCCACAATGACAAGTTTGGATTTTACTGTGGATATAATGTACATTCTTAATCAAGGGTTTTAAGCATGAGAGTGGTGTTATCTGATTTACATTTTTAAAAGATGACAGGCTTCTGGGTAGAGAATGTATTGGAGAGCAAGAGGAAGTTGAGAGACCAGTTAGGAGGCTATTATAGTAATCTAGGCTAGAGATAATGTTGGTTAGATTCAGGTGACAGCAATGTAGATCCAAAGAAGTGGACTAATCTAAGATATTTTGGAGACAGAGCCAACAGAACTTCTGATGAATTGGCTATGAGATAAGAGACAGAGAGAAATTAAGAATGATTTATAAGTTTTTGGCCTTAGCAACTGACAGATGGTGAACAATGGAGGAAAAACTATTCGGAACATGTTAAATTCAAAATGCCTATTATATATCCAAGGGGAAATTTCAGTAGGCAAGTTGATATATATCTATCACTTGCATGGGGGGCGGGGGAGTGAATCAGAGCTGGTGATATAAATTTGGAAATCATCATCATATAAATCGTATTTAAAGTCATAGGGCAGATGAATTACATAGGGGGAAAATATTCAGAGGAAAGACAAGAAGGCCCAGAATAAATTCTTTGGTACTTCAGTATTTAGAGGTCAAGCAGAGGAGGAGAAGCTAGGAAAAACAGCTGAATTGGTGAAGGAGCCAATGAGGTAGGAGGAAATCCTGGAAAGTATAAAGTTATGGAAGCCAAGAGAAAAATGAATGAATAAATGTCAAAAAGATAATATGCATAAATATTTTCTCAGCTCCAAATGTGTGCAGAAAACTCTGTTGGAAATTCAAGAGAAGTTTTCCCCATCTCAAGGACCTTAAGATTTTGGAGGGAGATAAAAATAAGCCCCATAAAAATAATACAGTACATAGCCTTCTAACTGATCTCCTATCTCTAGGTTTGTCTTTCAAAACATTCTATATAAACCACAAAGTTAATTTTTCTATAGCAGCACTCTGATCAATTAAAACTGATCAGCTTTAGACCAAAACTAACTAGAGTTACTATCAGCTCAAGAACTTTCTATGCCTGTGTAGTCAGCTCCAAATCATCATTTTGGCATTCAAGGAAGGATGGCCCAGCTTCAGCCCCTATTATTCCCTTTATGAAACCTCAAGATTCTTCCTTGGTTGTTCAGTTTAGCATTGATTCTACCCTTTCCTCCCCTTGTATGTATCTTTTCTTTGTCTGGGTTGTGAACTCTTTGAAAACAGAGATTAAGCCCAAACTCCTTGCCTAGCCATTAGTAGATTAACTCATCAGCCTTACTTCTTCCTGCCAAATAGAAAAAGACCACCAAATTTTGTCATATAATATAGAACATGGGTGTTATAATGGAGCAAAATTTGAGTACCATAAAACTAGGTTATGAGTAATGAAAAATGAAGGAGGGATGCATCCAGGAATAGGGAAGTAGTCTGAAACCAGATTACCACAGGCCTTTTATGCCAAACTAGGGGATCCGGATGTTATTCTGTTAGGGGAAATCTACTGAGGTTTTTGAGCAGGGTATTTAAATATTCTTGTCTGTGCTTCAGGAATGAATCAGTAAAGGGGATAAATGAGGATGGCCTCAAAATTGCAAGCAATGGAGCATTAATGGGAATGAATTTTTTGAGGCAGCGATGCCAGCCTAACTGGCTCTATGAGAGAAGACTGAGTATCTGGGAGTGGTGAAAAACAAGGCCCATAGAAGAGGTAGGGTAGAGCCAGAGTATGAAGGGTTTGAAAGCCAGGCAAAGGCATATGAATTGGGAACCCTGGGTTCTGATGTCTGTTCCGCTCCTTGGGGAAAGTCCTTTATTGTTTCTAGAGCTCAGTTTCCTTTTCCTAGGGTTTTCTTCAGCTGTAAATGTTATCATTTTCCATAATACTCTGACCTGCTACTGTGTTTCTCAAATCTTGACTGCACATTAGTCACTTAGAGAGCCTTAAAAGCTGCTGATATCTGGATCCAACTCTGAGAGATTCAGATTTATCTGGTCCTGGATGCAGCCTGGACATTGTGAGTTTCAGATGGTCCCTCAGATGATTCTACTGTGTACCCAAGGTTGAGATCAAACTAGAAAACAGTGAAGAACTAAGATTCTTTAAAGCATCATAGTAATATGTTGGGAGAAAAAGTGGTTTAAGGAAGACTAGTTAAGAGTTTACAGAGTTGAAAGAAAAGACTAGGAGAACAACTGAAATTTTTCAGTAATTCAGGAGAAAAATTTACTAAGGCATACATTAGCATGCATCCAATGACACTATAGGAAATACGATGAATGTAGGAAGATGATTTAGAGGGAAGTAACACTAGTATTCAGTAATTAATTGAATGTTAAACCTGATCAAAAGGAAAGAGGAAGTACAAAGTTTCTAGTACAGAAGAATGGGGTGGGGGTATGGCGCACGCTTAACATGCGTGATGCCCTGGGTTCAATCCCCAGTGCCTCCATTAACCAAAAAAAAAAGAAGGAGAAGGAGAATAGTGGGATCCTTTGCAAAACTAAAGAAATTGTGAAACAGTTGGCTAATCAATATTACTGATAATATGGTAACTGACATTAAGTAATTACTACACCAGGGACTATGCTATGTGCTTTACGTTTATTATCTCATTTAATCTTTACAACTCTGTAAATATATTTATTCCCATTTTACCGATTCAGAACTAAGAAGAAAGCTGGTAAACTTGCCCAAAGTTACACAGTAAGTGGTAGAGAAGATACCTGAACTAACTGGTCTGCTCCTTTTCCTTTTAAAAGGAAAATCATCAGTTACATACTGAGTGTATTGAATTTGAACAAATATCTAAAAAAAAAAAAAAAAAGGAACATAAATGAGTGAATCAAGTCAGATTTCACTGTGGTGAAATGAAAAGAAAACATCTATATGAGGTAGTCACTACTCAGCTATACTTGAATGTTGCCCTATTGGAATTTTAGACCCAGTATTGCCATATTTTAAGATTTTTCATAAAAGACAGAAATGGGGATTTGTATGTAAAAATCTCCTAAACTTTCAATGTCGACTAATTCAGATGTTTAACATATCTGTGCAGCCTAAACTAAATATGGCTGCAAGTCTACATCTCTGATAAATAGGCTGTTGGAAACTCAGAACTGAAGTTAGTAAGAGATTTGAGCTGGAGATGTGTGATTAGGAAAACCTTAAGCACAGAGAGAATAGTAGATACTTCAGTTGCATGCTAGAGTAATAACTAGCATTTTACATGATTAATGAAAATAAAGCAAATATATATGTTAACAAGTCAGTCAGGACTCTAAGAGTTTTCCAATCTTTAGAAAACTGACAAAAAAATGGAAGTGTTAAAACTAGCAGATTGAAGTGGGTGTATTTAAAACTCAATTTTCTATAAACTAAAAGCTAAATTCCATATGACTTGAATTTTCACACATCCATGATGTGATGGAAATATTACAAAATGTGAATATCTATGTTTCCCACTGATTGAAAGGTAATGTAAAGATTGTGCTTTATCCATATTTCCACTTGACTTCTCCTAGCCCAGTTTTTCACATACACTCATACCTGCAAAGCCCCATAGCAAAGGGGTTCGTAATTAGCCAAGATTAAATGAAAGATTAAGAAAAACTTCTTTATTCTCAATTATTGAATTTCAAGTTTCTCAATTAGAAGACCATCCAGGTTTTAGGGCTCAGTAAATATTCTCTTTGATCTAGACTAAAATAGTGTTTTTGAACACTAGTCTTTCTATCAGATTAATGTGTATCAGTCATAAAGAATGTAAAGCAATTATGTAAAAATAAAATATCACATATATGAAAGCATTTTTGCAAACTATGAAGGCCTACAGAAATTATTTTAAAATATTCAGGTGTCATTTTGAAGCTAGAAGTGTCCTAAAATTACAAAGTGGAGACTTGTATTTGAAACACAATTTGCATCTTTCCCAAAAATAGTTTCCTTCTTTTTTTTCTTTAACATGTAGCTAACTCCAAGGGTGAAAATATCTTTTCCAGTTGTTAAAGTTCAAGTAAAATTGACTTAACAGCGATAATTGTAGCAAAATATAATAACGAAGGGGCATGATCAGCCTAATATAGGGAAAAGATCTAAAGATGTTGGAATTGTGTTAGAAACCTTCAGGGCCCCACCACACCCTTCTATGATCGGGTTTAAACGTCCTAGGAAAAACTGGCACCTCGCTTGAAAATTGTATTAAGGACTAGGTGTTTTCAACCCCAAGAGCTGTTTTGACATGTCAAATGTAAGTGTGGGACTTTGAAAATCCTGCCCTTTATCGGACACTTTCTTTAAAAGAAATGCATGTTAAAACACACGCACACACACAGTTTGCTTTTGATTACACATTGTATCAAAAATTGTGCTCAAAATGAAAATGGGAAATTTTCTGTTGTTTATGTATATGGAAATATGACTCCATTTTTGTTTAGCTAAAATTTCGCAAACGACGTAAGGCTTCATTTTACTGCGTCTGTCCCTTAAAATACTACCTGAGAAGTATAAATAGTTCTGCCGGCTTTGAAAAGCCTAATCCTATTTGTTATGGTGGACCTTACATAAAACGGACATATGCAACTGTCAGTCTTCAATGTGTTAAAAAAAAAAAAAATCAGGAGCTAGCAATTAAAACCTTCCAAACGCCCGCGCTCCGCAAACACGTCTTCTAAAGAATTCTGGTACATTCTGGGTATTCCTCCGTGCCCGCTGGCCGAACATTCCTTTGGGGAAAGCTGCTTCTCCAGTGAGGAGTAAAGACAATAAACCCCTTCCTTTCAGTCCTTTCTCATTCTCTGCAGGGGATGGAATAAATACGGAGCTGAATGAATCTCGCTCAACGCTTTCGTGTGCGCCGTCTGGTCTCCCGAACTCTACTACCCGCCGCCCTCCCCAAAGGCTGCTGAAGCCGAGCACCTGGAGACCAACGATTCCCGGTGCTGCGCCCGGGGGCGACAGGCCTCAGCCCTACAGGCCCATCCTAGGGAGGCCCAGCCTGCGAGGGACAATCTTGAGGGCGCCAGGAAGATCAATGCTCTGATACGGCAAGGATTGGAAATTGGTCGGGTAGAAAGGCGAGTTTCCTTCCCACACTCCGGTTGAGAAAATGAGGTAGAGGGGCAGGGGGCCCGTTTAACTCGAGCTTGGGGTACGGATTCTGCGAACAAAGAGATAGGATGAAGACCAGGCAGCCACACCAACGCAGACTCAGAGAGCTCCACGACTTTACGCAAGTGGTTCACATCTCCACAGCGCTCAGTACGCCTTACGCCACTGACTTAAGACTCAGAGCCTTCGCGAATATGGCTTTGCGCACTGCGGCGGGGCTGCGCCGCAACCGAGCTTGGCCCTGTGGCTCCTCCCCGCCGCCCTGCGCCGATTGGTGGCGGACAGCATCCAGGCTGCTGATTGGGTGGCGAAGGAGCCATTCGGAGTGGTTCTGGTGGGTTCGGCTGCCCTAGAGTGATAAGTTCGGCTTCAGACACGCCTCAGCGCCAGCAGTGAGTCGGAGCTCTATGGAGGTGGCGGCGAGTATCGGGTGGTGGCTGCAGCAGCAACTCCTCTGAGCTGTTTCAGGCCGGTCCCGACTCCGTCCTCCCCCTTCCCTCCCCTTTTTTGTTTTCCGTTCCCCTTTCCCCTCCCTTCCCCGTCCCCGACAACCGGATCCTGAGGAGGCAGCTGCGGTGGCAGCTGCTGAGTTCTCGGTGAAGGTGAGTGAAGCTACTGCCGCCGCTGCCGCCGCCGCCGCCGCCGCCGAGCGCTCTAAAATGGCCGCCGTCTCTGGCCGCTTCTTCTCCAGCGGCACAAAATGGCGGCCGCAGGCGGAGCCGGGCGGGGCGACCCCTTTTTAGCTTTTTCTCCGCTCTTCGGCATCTGGAAATTCTTCGCTTTTGTTCTCCTTTCCCGTTGCTGACGGAGTAGAAGGAACCCGGCAGCCCTGACGGCCCCCGGCCGTTTTCGTGGCTGTCGGCGGCCGTCTCCCGCGGGGCCGGCTGGGGCGCGTGTGTGCTCGGACGGGGAGAGAGCGTGGTGCGGCCGCGCGCACGCCGCCGGGAGGGACGCGGGCCGGCAGGCAGGGCCCGGCCGTTGGCGCGGGACCAGCCGAGGCGGAGGAGTGCCGGAGCCCGGCCTCCCGGCGGGGAGGAGGTGTGTGAGGCCCCGGGGCCGGCGGGGGGCGGCCGGGCTGCTCTTGGTTCGGGAGCGAAGGGCCTGGCCCGGCGGGCCTCGCCTGGACGGGAGAGGGGAGACACGGCGAGGGTTTCTGTGCTTTTGTCGGTGGGGGAGGCCATGGCGAGACAGCTGTCAGTTCCTCGGGGATTTATGGGTGGGAGGGGGCCCGCTGGAGGCGGCGGGTGGGAAGGAGGCCGCCTTCCTGCCCGGAGAACAAAGAGCCGGGCGCTGGGCCGGCGGGGGCGGCCTCCGCTCCTTCCCGAGGCTTGCCCCCAGCGGCTTCGCGGGAGGCTGTCGGAAGCACTTCCCTAACTCGGGCCTGGGTGGGAGGAATCCACTGCTCTTTTGTTTTCAGTAAGGGGAAAAATGGGGCGGAGGTTCCTGCTGCCATGTTGTGCCCTGGTCTTCCGCTTGCCTAGTGCCAGCCGCCGGGCACCCGGTCCGTCGCCCTCCCGCATGCTCTCTGCGCCGGGTTAGAGGAATGGACCGTGGGGAAGTCTTGGGTTAGCCTTTAGTCTGTTGCTTTTGCTCGTCAAGGACGCATGAAAAACTGTAACAGTTCACCCTGAATGTGCTCGTGTTGATTAAGAGTTAGATTTTTTGGTATTGGTCTCAGTGTTCAGTTTTGAAGGAAGCAGAATGTGGCTTTTTCAAAGATTGGTTCTCAGCAATTAAGATGTTCTTAGTTTCTGTGGAGGCTCTTCTTGCGCTCTTTAAGACAAGGGAATTTCCAGGTGATAAACAAAATTTTACTGCCCATTTGTGTTTTGAGTACACTCTTTCAGTCTTATGAGATCTGCAATGCAGTGTAAGCTAAATCAACTGCAGTGTCAGGCTCTGAAATAAATTATAATTGAAGAGGGCTTATAGATCTGTATGTTAGTAGTGTCTAATTTCGGTACTCTTTCTCATTCTAGGTTTTTCATTTCTCCCATCCCCTTCCCTCCCCACCCCATCCATTAATATTATTCTTTTGAAGATTCTTCGTTGTCAAGCCGCCAAAGTGGAGAGTGCGATTGCAGAAGGGGGTGCTTCTCGTTTCAGGTATGTGTAGATTTATTTTGGCAACTGTTAGGAAAAGACTGACCACAAAATCAAAACAATAACCACTCCCAAGTAATTCTGACTTAATGTACTGCAAGGTTAATTTATAATGTGTCATGTACATTTTTTTAAAAGCCCTTAAATTTTCGCTGTCTTCCATTTGCCATCTGAAGAATAAATGTAATTCATTAATTGGTTTCTTTTGGGTCCAAGTTCAGTCTTCATCTGTGGTGTACTTTCTAAAGTGCAGAATAATTAAAGAGAGCTTTTATGCATTTTGAGTGAAGTGTTCTTGGTATACTTTTTTTTTTTAAGTTTTTTTTTATTTTTTTAAATAGTGCTTCTTCGGGCGGAGGAGGAAGTAGGGGTGCACCTCAGCACTATCCCAAGACTGCTGGCAACAGGTAAAGTAAACATGTAAAAAGAATGACTTTTATAAATAATAAATTTAGATTAACAGTCTTTCAAATGCATAACCGTGTAGTTTATGTCAATGGGATAACAGGAATTGTAATCTTAACTGGCATGGTTTCTGCTGCTTATCCTAAATTTAGAATATCAGCTTTTGATTATTCCTTAGCCAAATCACCTAATGTGAGTTGAGGCTCTCAAACTGCTAGTTTATCCTCTTACTCTTTGGACTATTTTCACTTATGTTTTCTGAAGTTAACTGTTACTATCTTTGCTAAATTGTAGTAGTAACCCAGTATGCATGTAATATAGTCATGAGAGATTGGAAAATGTTGGTTCTCAAGGTGTGGCTCCTGGATTGGCAACATTGACATCACCTGAGAGCTTGCTAGAAATACAAGTTATCAGGCCTTACCAGACCCACTAAAGCAAAAACTGGGGTGGGCCTAGCAGTCTTTCAACAAGCTTTAGGTGATTCTGATCCACATTATTGTTTGAGAACCACTGTTGTGAGTTGCTTAGTTGTAAGGGAAGTTGAGAAAACCTAAACTTTTTTATTTTGAAGGATTTCTCATCTGTATGACAATTGATACGTGACTGGGTGCTGTGTTTTAAGTTGTCTTAATTATAATTCTCTTAACTTTGACTAGCGAGTTCCTGGGGAAAACCCCAGGGCAAAACGCTCAGAAATGGATTCCTGCACGAAGCACTAGACGAGATGACAACTCCGCAGCAAACAACTCCGCAAATGAAAAAGAACGACATGATGCAATCTTCAGGAAAGTAAGAGGGTAAGTTTTTTAGGTCTGTTTTGTCCTTTGTCTTGAAGGAGGGAAGAATGGATTAGCTGTACTTCTTTTGTGTGTTTGTTATATTAGTTAGAAGGTACTCCCCCAAGTACGTATTTTAATGAATGCCAGTGTTGACAGTTTCAAACTGAAAAGCAGCCCATCAGTATTTCGGGCTCAGAGTTGCTTTCAGTCATTGAGTTAAAAGCCACAAGCCTATTGTGCTGATATCTCCTATGCCTGGTGTGTAACCCAGTGATGCCCAGAACATAATGGTCTTAGCTCCTGGATCTAGCCTTGATAACAAGGAGGCTCTTGTCCTGGGTTTAGAGGATGTAAGGAAATTTTCTTGTCCTACAGCTCGGGGTCCCCCCAGTTAGATAGAAAATAAATTTTATTTACTTTTTGTTGAAGTATAGTTGATTTACAATGTTGTGTTACTTCCTGGTATACAGTAGAGTGATTTCGGTTATACATAAAGATTTCTTTTTCATATTCTTCTCCATTATGATCTATTAAATTCCCTGTGTTATACAGTAGGTCATTTTTGTTTGTATATAGTAGTTTGTAGATAATATATTTTAAATAACAGGTTTATTTCAACATCCATTTGGTTAGATGAGTATGAAGATACGTCTTAATATTAAAGGGGGAGGTGATGGAAGAGAAAAATGAACATAATTTAAAAGCTGTTTTTCAATTTAATAATTCTCTGTGTGTTGGCTGATAGTCTCATTCCTTTTTTCCCAGCATACTAAATAAGCTTACTCCTGAAAAGTTTGACAAGCTATGCCTTGAGCTCCTCAATGTGGGTGTAGAGTCTAAGCTCATCCTTAAAGGGGTCATACTGCTGGTAAGTTAAATGTTGGCTAAACTGAAAGAGGAAAATATTTAATCCAAATTGGGTATTTTTGTTGTTGTTAACATTTGTGTTACTGCGTAAAACTAAGGTGTAAGTTAGATGTATGTATATTTGAAGATTGATAGTGATTTCTTTTTTTAAAAAAAGGAACCACTGACTTTTAATGGTATCAGATTTAAGGTGAATTTAAAATTGTTTATACTGTGCTTGGAGGGCTGAGAGGGTTACTTGGGGTATCAACAAGTTATTGGGGGTTTTTTTTGGTTTGTTTTTCCTTTTGTGAAAAACACCATAATTTGGTCTTGGAAATGAGTTCTGGGATGATTCAGCATCTGTTTATAGTTTTGATATCTAGATAATTTCAATTCCTGAAGCAGGAGAGTTTTACTAGTGTGAGATCTATATAATTGGACTTTCTGGTATACTGTAACAGCTAACATTTTAGTACTTATATCTTTGAAGGCTGTGTGCTAAAAGCATTTTACATGCCTCATTTGATTTGGCTTATACAATAAGTCCTATAAGAGGCATTCTCAAATTATAGATGAGGTGTAGAGAATTTGTCTACAATACTCTGATTGACGGAAATCTGTTGAGATTTAAGATCCTTAAGGCTGCGCGGAAGTATTAACTTGTGAGAAAAACTTTCTTTATAACATCGTATTTAGGTTTTTAAAATGACTTTTTCTGTAGATTGTGGACAAAGCCCTAGAAGAGCCAAAGTATAGCTCACTGTATGCTCAGCTATGTCTGCGATTGGCAGAAGATGCACCAAACTTTGATGGCCCAGCAGCAGAGGGTCAACCAGGACAGAAGCAAAGCACAGTAAGTGGTAGTGTTTGCTTGCCTATTCAAAGTTGATTTGAAAAGTTTCTTTAACAAACCCTAACAAATGTCTTTTGTTCCCAATAGACATTCAGACGCCTCCTAATTTCCAAATTACAAGATGAATTTGAAAACCGAACCAGAAATGTTGATGGTGAGAATTTATATTTGAAACTAGGTAGTTCTGTATATGTTCAATGTAATTCTGAATGTTTGACTTTATTCTTGTTTTTTTCAGTCTATGATAAGCGTGAAAATCCCCTCCTCCCTGAGGAGGAGGAACAGAGAGCCATTGCTAAGATCAAGATGTTGGGGAACATCAAATTTATTGGAGAACTTGGAAAGCTTGATCTTATTCATGAATCTATCCTTCATAAGTGCATCAAAACAGTAAGTATGGTTGGGAATTTAGATTTACATTGATCACTGGATACATCATTTAGGGGAAATGGGTCAATTATAATTAATTTGCCTTCTGAGAGTGTTAGTAGGCTATCTAAGTATTTTAGATTGCCAGCAAAACTTAATTCAGTGTTGTAAATGTGGTAGTATGCAGTGTGTTTTTGCAAGGTAGGCGTAGAAGTGGTTACTTATGTTAAGATTGCTCAATTTGGAGGGATTTCTTCAACAGAGCCCAGATAAAGAGTACTATGCTGGTTACTATAGGAACTATATGAGCAAATGCAAACTTAGGGGAAAGTGTTGTATCTAAACCAAGAAAGATTTGCAAACGTGGCCTTTAATTCTTTTGGTAGCTTTTGGAAAAAAAGAAGAGAGTACAACTCAAAGATATGGGAGAGGATTTGGAGTGCCTCTGTCAGATAATGAGGACAGTGGGACCTAGATTAGACCACGAACGAGCCAAGGTATGTGTTGGTGACAGAAACAGTGTAAGTAGCTTGTCTTAATTTTATTCAAATCAGACAGCTTATTTTTGTGATTAGAGGATTGTTGTTAGTCATTGGCCTTGATTATAATATCTAGAAGTTTTTAAAGCCTTAAATAGTATATACATTTGCCGTTAGCACTGTCTTCTAATTGTGTATTTTTTATTTTCTCTTTCAGTCCTTAATGGATCAGTACTTTGCCCGAATGTGCTCCTTGATGTTAAGTAAGGAATTGCCAGCGAGGATTCGTTTCCTGCTGCAGGTAAAGCTGGTTTCCTTTAGGTATGTTGATAAGCTGACTTTGTTTAGAAATATTAAAATAATACTTAACTCTAAAACTATTTTTATACTAAAGGATACTGTAGAGTTGCGAGAACACCATTGGGTTCCTCGCAAGGCTTTTCTTGACAATGGACCAAAGACGATCAATCAAATCCGTCAAGATGCAGTAAAAGTAAGTTTTGCTTTTTTAATCAAGTGGGTTTTAAGTTTATAATAGCACAAAGACTCTTAAACTTGTTTTAGGCTATCTCATCTTACCAGTGAGCTTAATGATTTTAATACCTTGTATACCCCTTTGAGAATTTGACAGAAATTACGGTTCTATAATAGTCCAGAAGTACATCTCATTTCCCCAGTGTAAAAATTTTTGGTTTTATGTGGAGTACTGTCTAGAAACAAGTGTTTATTCATTTTATTTCTGAAGGATCTAGGAGTCTTTATTCCTGCTCCCATGGCTCAAGGGATGAGAAGTGACTTCTTTCTGGAGGGACCGTTCATGCCACCGAGGATGAAAATGGATAGGGACCCACTTGGAGGACTTGCTGATATGTTTGGACAAATGCCAGGTGACTTTGAACAAAACAATTGTTTGGTTACATTTAAAAAATCAGTGTAACATTTTAATCAGAGGGTTGTAAAGAGTTGTCCATGTCTGTATTTTAAGGTAGCGGAATTGGTACTGGTCCAGGAGTTATCCAGGATAGATTTTCACCCACCATGGGGCGTCATCGTTCAAATCAACTCTTCAACGGCCATGGGGGACACATCATGCCTCCCACACAGTCGCAGTTTGGGGAGATGGGAGGCAAGTTTATGAAAGGCCAGGTAAGAAAACATCTAAGAATATTTCGGCAACAAGTATTAAATCATGCAATGTATAAGATTAATTTTGGATTTTTTTGTTTGTTTGTTTTTTTAAAGTGCAAATATTTTAGGCTTGGAAAACCTTAAAGACGTGTTTTTTTAAACCAAATTTACATCTGCAACAGTTAATTTCAAACTTGGTGAAATGCTTATCCTTAAATTAGTAAAGTATTAGTAAAATCACATCACTTTGATATAGTTAGGTTAGATTTTTATTCTTCCTTGTTTCATCTTTTACTTTCTCTGGGCAAATTCAGTTAAACTTTCCTTATGGCTTGGTCTCATCCCTCTGGTATACTTGATTATCATAATTTGTGGACCCCTTTTTATCTAGACTTACTTTCTCTCTTTCTGAAATAGGGGCTAAGCCAGCTCTACCATAACCAGAGTCAGGGACTCTTATCCCAGCTGCAAGGACAGTCCAAGGATATGCCACCTCGGTTTTCTAAGAAAGGACAGCTTAATGCAGATGAGGTACAATTGCCTATGTTATTTATATACCTTAGTTTGTCAATTCAGAAATCTATTGCCCGATGATTATAAAAAGACGCGTTATTAAGAGGACTTAATGCTGGAGTTCTTTACCTTCTTTCTCTCTTTTCTATACTTCTTTTTCTTTCTTTGGATGTCCAGCGTCCTATGAGCGAAGATTATGAGATATGAGGGCAAACTTCTTAAATCTTTGCTTGGAATAAGGAAAATGGTTGTCAAGATTGTGACTATGACTTCCCTGTAAATAGAATGACAGTTAAAGAATAAAGTAAAACACTTTCTGAACTCTAATTAAATTTTCTGGGTTTTAATATTTTAGTGATGCTAATCCTTGGAGAACTCTGATACAAATACAAGATTTATAACAGTATCTTACTTTTGTGTGGGTCAGATCTTTAGTTTTCTTGCCAGAAATTAAACTTATTAAACATGGGGTAACATTGTTAGTTATTGGAGAGAAAGCCATAAATTTTATTATCATGTTTGTGTATACTGAGTTTTAGGATGTTGGAATGTTGCATTTAATCTGTTAGCTAACTGAATATTAACTTTGATGTCTTTTTTGATTTGTTTTCAATTCTAGATTAGTCTGAGGCCTGCTCAATCTTTCCTAATGAATAAAAATCAAGTGCCAAAGCTTCAGCCCCAGATAACTATGATTCCTCCTAGTGCACAGCCACCACGCACTCAGACACCACCTCTGGGACAGGTATGGACTGCAGTAGGACACATTTTCTATTCCAGTACTTTTCTGAGGATGTCTAAAGACTTTATGGGTGTCTTCCCTCTAACTTCATAAGCTCCTTTAAAAAAAAAACAATCATGCCTTTTTTGTTGCTATTTTTTAGACACCTCAGCTTGGTCTCAAAACTAATCCACCACTTATCCAGGAAAAGCCTGCCAAGACTAGTAAAAAGCCACCACCATCAAAGGAAGAACTGCTTAAACTAACTGTAAGTCTCTAATCCCATAGTCTAGTTTACAAAGTGTATTTGAGATAGGAAAATGCTGAAGATGTTTGGATTTTTTTCTTTTCAGGAAACTGTTGTAACTGAGTATCTGAATAGTGGAAATGCGAATGAAGCTGTCAATGGTGTTAGAGAGATGAGGGCTCCTAAACACTTTCTCCCTGAGATGTTAAGCAAAGTAATCATCCTATCACTAGATAGAAGTGATGAAGATAAAGAAAAAGCAAGTTCTTTGATCAGTTTACTCAAACAGGAAGGGATAGCCACAAGTGACAACTTCATGCAGGTAGGACACATTCCTTAATCTGTAAGAACTTCCCTTTAAAATTTGAAAACTAATAAACTAACTGTATTATATGTTCCTTCTTAGGCTTTCCTGAATGTATTGGACCAGTGCCCTAAACTGGAGGTTGACATCCCCTTAGTGAAATCATATTTAGCACAGTTTGCAGCTCGTGCTATCATTTCGGAGCTGGTGAGCATTTCAGAACTAGCTCAACCACTGGAAAGTGGCACCCATTTTCCTCTCTTCTTACTTTGTCTTCAGCAGTTAGCTAAATTACAAGATCGAGAATGGTTAACAGAGCTTTTCCAACAAAGCAAGGTCAATATGCAGAAAATGCTCCCAGGTAAGAGAATGGGGGTGTCATTTTGTGTTTCAGTACTAAATTTAGAGATTCCTTAGTACCTTGAGTGAATTTGGACAGGTCAGTGTGATTATCCTGTGTGGATAATAAGCATCACTGCAGGTAGACTTCACCTTATAAAGAGAGACTGTTGTGCTTGAATTGTTCTCATTGGATTTAAATATTGAGAGTTTGCTTAGGTTAGTTCTCTATTCTTTTACATGAAGTGCGTTTGGGGTATTTGTACAGCTGTTACCTAGACCAGCTGAGTAAAATGAACTACCTGATGGTGGTATGGCTTTGTCTCCTCAGAAATTGATCAGAATAAGGACCGCATGTTGGAGATCTTGGAAGGAAAGGGACTGAGTTTCTTATTCCCACTCCTCAAATTGGAGAAGGAACTGTTAAAGCAAATAAAGTTGGATCCATCCCCTCAAACCATATATAAATGGATTAAAGATAATATCTCTCCCAAACTTCATGTAGATAAAGGATTTGTGAACATCTTAATGACTAGGTAAGATAAAGTTATGGTTGTCTGCATCTCAGTACAGGGTTAACGTGTGTTTTATTTTCTAGGAAAAAGTCTACAAGGCAAAGGACTAAGAATTTTCTGTTTCTTGAGCTAGAAAATTCACTTTGGGGTTCTAATAAGATCTCCTTCTGTGCAGCTTCTTACAGTACATTTCTAGTGAAGTAAACCCGCCCAGTGATGAAACAGATTCTTCCTCTGCTCCTTCCAAAGAACAGTTAGAGCAGGAAAAACAACTGCTTCTTTCCTTCAAGCCAGTAATGCAGAAATTCCTCCACGATCACGTTGATCTACAAGTCAGTGCCCTCTATGCTCTTCAGGTGCACTGCTACAACAGCAACTTCCCAAAAGGTGAGGACCAGTAGCAGAAGAGTGGCAAGTCAGGGGTAATTCTTAAAAACAGCACACTAAATAATGGAGTTTCATTTTGTCTTTTAGGCATGTTACTCCGCTTTTTTGTTCACTTCTATGACATGGAAATTATTGAAGAAGAAGCTTTCTTAGCTTGGAAAGAAGATATAACCCAAGAGTTTCCGGGGAAAGGCAAGGCTTTGTTCCAGGTAAATCTTTGTTTCAAAATTTTGATCTGCTTTTTCAGGTTACGTGGTACTACTTTTTTTGTTTGTTTTTTTACTTGGTAATACTTTAATAAGCTTTCTTAAGTTGAAATAAAAGCAGAAAAGCCCTGGTAATTTGTACGTACATGCTATTCTGCACTGTTACAAGCTATGGTAAAACAGCAAAATGAGGTAAAGGTATTAAATAAAAGACGTCAATCCTAGGAGTAGGTAAGGTGAAAGATTGGGTGATTGTACAAAATTGGATTTAAACTTTTTTTTAATGTTAGTAAAGATGAGATTGCTTCTGACTTCTTATGCCATGATTTTCTATCTTACCATCTGGAATTCTAGCCCTAGGGAGGAATTTGCCAGGGAAATTACACAGTGGACATAAGTCACCTGGAGAGTAGTTTGAAAGGAGGAGGTTCTAGGCCTGATTCTGTTCATTCTGATTGAGTAGGTCTGTGTGTGGTCTACAGCCCAGGTGGTTCTCATACTAGTTTTCCAGGGGTGAGGCTTTGAGAAGTACTAGTCTATAGTATCTTTACTCCTAAGGTTCACAGCTGGCTTCGAGGCTCACTCTCAGGCATTTATCCGTAGTCCTGTCCTGAGGGAATCTGATCCTATAATTCAGCGGTAGGGTTGGAAATTTAAGTCTGGGAGGAGCTACTGTCCTGCGTTAAAAAATAGTCCAGAAGTGTAATGGGAGCAGTATCAAAGAATGACACCTGAGCTAACTGGCCAGAAACAGCTTGTATGTTACCACAAGTCCAAATAATGAGCCATTCTTTAAAATAACTTAGTTACTATACAGATGCAGGTTTTGGAGCCTGTTTGCAATTATAAAATGTGTGTGATACTACCTAAAACTTTCGTCCTCGGGCAGGTTGCTCGTTTGACACAGAATCAAAATTTTCTGCCAAGAGTTTTTATATATTTTGTAAGTACTGCTTATTTTGTCAAATTACAAATTTATAGGTGAATCAGTGGCTAACCTGGCTAGAAACTGCTGAAGAAGAAGAATCAGAGGAAGAAGCTGACTA
The DNA here is from genome assembly GCF_048773025.1 of Camelus bactrianus. Lineage (NCBI taxonomy): Eukaryota > Metazoa > Chordata > Mammalia > Artiodactyla > Camelidae > Camelus > Camelus bactrianus. The sequence continues at coordinate 41,308,448 of NC_133548.1, forward strand.
AAAGAACCAGCCAAAGCCTTAAATTGTGCAAAACATACTGTTGCTATGATGTAACTGCATTTGACCTAACCACTGCGAAAATTCATTCCGCTGTAATGTTTTCACAATATTTAAAGCAGAAGCACGTCAGTTAGGATTTCCTTCTGCATAAGGTTTTTTGTAGTGTAATGTCTTAATCATAGTCTACCATCAAATATTTTAGGAGTATCTTTAATGTTTAGATAGTATATTAGCAGCATGCAATAATTACATCATAAGTTCTCAAGCAGAGGCAGTCTATTGCAAGGACCTTCTTTGCTGCCAGTTATCATAGGCTGTTTTAAGTTAGAAAACTGAATAGCAACACTGAATACTGTAGAAATGCACTTTGCTCAGTAATACTTGAGTTGTTGCAATATTTGATTATCCATTTGGTTGTTACAGAAAAATTCTTAACTGTAATTGATGGTTGTTGCCGTAATAGTATATTGCCTGTATTTCTACCTCTAGTAATGGGCTTTATGTGCTAGATTTTAATATCCTTGAGCCTGGGCAAGTGCACAAGTCTTTTTAAAAGAAACATGGTTTACTTGCACAAAACTGATCAGTTTTGAGAGATCGTAAATGCCCTTGAAGTGGTTTTTGTGGGTGTGAAACAAATGGTGAGAATTTGAATTGGTCCCTCTTATTATAGTATTGAAATTAAGTCTACTTAATTTATCAAGTCATGTTCATGCCCTGATTTTATATACTTGTATCTATCAATAAACATTGTGATACTTGATAGAGTTGTGTGTGACTTTTAGTATATGAGAATTGATAGCTTTTGTTTTGAAATTATGAAGTTCCCAAGATAGGTCTCTTTTTCATGGTAAGAATTCAAGGTGGTTATTCCTCTTTAGCTCAGGTTACTATAAGTAACCAGTCTGCAATTCCTGTACTCAAGGGCAGTGCTGAGAATCACAAGTCTCACGAATTATGAGGGACGTTGCAAATGCATAGCAACAAATTTGGTGGTATTTTTTTAATCGTCGTAATGAAATACATGAAACTGAGAGGTTTACCACACTCATGGTCAAGACAAGCATGGCTATCCTGTCATTCTCAGTAGCTAGCCCCACCCAGGAAATTCTCCCCACAGTAGCCCAGTAAAATTGGCACCTTAATCCAACTGAAGCTCTGCATGGAGGTTTAAGATGTGTCCAGAAACCGCGTAAGCATCTGCTGAAGCCCCCAACCTCTTGCTCACCAGCCCTAGGAATGTGACTTTGCTAACTGGCTGGGGCTTGGATAGGGGCTTTTGAGAAAGTGCTGGCATTCTGGTTGCTGTCTTTGCTTCTGAGAGCAACCTGTACCTGGTTTGGGGAACGCCTCTAGGCAGACAGTAACACACCTTACTGCTAAATCCGATAGAACCTTCGTCTTCCAAGTTCTACCTGCTTATTCTCCAAGGGGCAGAGGAGGGTAAAACCACTACCTATGTCCTATTGGAGCCGGCAGCTAGCTCTTCCTGTCTTCTGGCAGTCCTCTAAACTGAAGTTATAACAGAAGTACTTCATTATTAAAGCTCAGCAGAGGCTTGTGTATATGACTAGATACAACAATTTTGGGAAGCTGACTTGACTAGGCTGTAGAAATAATAAAGGAGCAATAAATGGCATTTCTGGTTGTCTGCCTAACCCTCCATAAGAGGGGAACTGATTTAAAACCCAGCAAGTGGCCTATTGTTAGGGAGGTGGGTCTTGGCTTCGGGTTACAGCCAGAGTTCTCCCAATTCAGCTAGAGACTTGGGCCAAAGGAAGTCCCAGAGTTAGGCCTGATGTGTAGAGGTTTGTTCCTGATTGTAGAAGTCAGACTTCGTCCTCCACCTGCCCCACTGCTTCAAGAAAACTTTAAAAGAATGGACACTCCCATCTTGTTCCAAAAACACTGACCAGGGTATTTTACAACCTGCCATACTATGGAGTAACATTTGGCTGTACTTGGCACGCGCCTTGTGTGGATGTCGTACTGCTTCGGATCAGCATGCAGTGACTTGTCTTAAAAGTAGGATTCCACATCTTCCCCAGTTTTGGCTTTCTTACGTGTACAGCAAAACAGGTTAACTATATTTTGTCAATTCCTGTTTTTCCTCATTTTCTAACAGGTTGCCCTTAACTCCACCAAACCTTTCTCAGTATCACCTGTAACTCCAGTGCTGTCTGTATCCAATAGGTTTTCATCATCTGTAGGCAGCATTTGACAGTAAATCATTCCTTGAGACTTCACTTCAGGACATCTTAATTTTCTTCCTTGCTCTGTGTTCCTCAGTCTCCAAAGGCAAATGCCGGCTGTCAAGCCTAATCTCCGATGATCAAATTTCCCTTCAAATTACCAAATTCTCCCTTAAAAACAATAGAACTTGCCTCTTCAATTGCTGCTGTCATTTCTCACCTAAGTACCACAGAAGCCGCCTGCTTTGTCCTTGCTGTTCTTTGGTCTCTTCAACACAATAGCCAGAAGAAGAATCCTTTAAAACAAAACAAACCGCTTAGCACAAAATCTACCAAATGGTTTCCACCTGGACTTTAAAGTCGAAATACTTAAATCTGATCGACACAGCCCTACATCTGATCTAGTCTTCCCTCCTTCCTGTCCTTACCCCACACCCTGTCTGATCTAAGTTCTTGCCGCCGGCCCTTTCCCATTCTGTTCCCCCGGCCCTGGCCTCCTTAAGTTTCCCTGGGACATGCCAAACGGGGATTTTCTGTTGCTGCTTTCCTCTGGATAATGGGATGACTGGCTCTCTTTCCCTCAAGTCTCGGGTTAAGTATCACTTTTATTAGTAAGGTCTCCACTGTCTACCCTATTTTAAAATGTAATCCTGAACACATTTTTCCTGCTGTAGGTATCTCCACGTCACATTAGCATGTGACACGCTGCAGTTTGTATCTGACTCCCACCAGAATGACATTCTTGACTTGTTAACTGCTGTATCCCCAGCACCTAGAACAGTGCCTAGCACACGGAAGCACTCGAGTTGATGAACCAAATCACAAACTAATACATAATCCTTCATGGCAAGATCTGGACGTGGAAGGGTGAGTGGAAAAACTCGAGGTTATGTTCTAGCTAGATCTAGGATTCATTCCTATCACTTATTAGCAGTGTGGTCTTAGGCAAGGTATTTTATTTCTCTGACTCTTGATTTCTTTTGAAAGTGGGGCTAAGGCTTAAGAATTGCCATGAGAGCTGAATAAGGCGTATGTGGAAGTCCCTGGCAGAGAGCCTCATACATAGTAGTCCTTGTCAATGTCTGGCTTCTCAGTAGCTTTCTCAAGACTTCTCACGAGGAGAGCTGCTTCCAGCCTGAGCTTCCAGTCGCCAGCTAAGTCCAGCGGGCATTTCTCAGTCTTCTTCCTTGTCCTATCAATAGCTTTCAACAGTCAGCTGCTCTCTTTCCTATTTTGTTGGTTTTCCTCAGGTTTCTTGGTCTCCTTTCAAGGCTCTCTTTTATAGCCAGGTTCATGAATGGTACTCCTCAGCACTGTCGCTCCTGTAGCTCCAGCGACCACCTCTGTGCTGATGACATCTATATCTTGAGTCCCAGTTTCTTCCCAGAACATTAAACTTGCACATCTAACCAGCCCCTGGACATTTTCTCTGCGTGTACCACAAGCACTTCAAAGGCAGCACGTCCATCACTAAACTCTTTCCCCCAAACCAACATTTTCTCTTCTTCTGGCTCTGAATGATAACCTATTTGCACTAGCTCACTAGATGGAAACTTAAAATAGGGATTTATCAATAAATTCTCGTTGAAGGAACTTGACTTTTTCTCATTTGTAGCCGCCCTGGCCTTACATTTCCCAGTGCTTCCAATGCAATTACAAAGCACCCAGTTCCCCACATTACATTAATTTATTTATTTGCACATGCACGAGTGAGCACCCTGTCTGTGCCAGCCTGGCACTAGGGGCTGGGACACAGCATGAGTAAGATGCCATTCCTCTCCCCAAGGACCCCGCTGTCCAGCAGGAGGGACAGGAACAGATCCTGTGGGACACACTGAGATGAGAGAAAGGGGATACCTGAGCTGAGAGGAGGAAACATCCTGGAGAAGCTGAGACTTCAAGGAAGAGTCACTTTCCCAGCAAACATTCGAGGGAGGGCTTTCCAGGCACAGGTGGGGAACACAACACCTTTCTTCTGGCTCCACAGTGCTCCCATCTCCCACTCTACACCTGGATAGAGTCCATGCGACACTTCTGAGTGAGGGGACAGACATCCTTCATCTTCTGCTCGATGAAATCAGCTGTGCAGTGGGAACAGGAGGACAAGGAATTGCAACGCTCTTTCCCACTTACCTCAATAGATTATGAGACAGTCTTCCAAGGAGCATCCTCCAAGGAAAGCCAGGGAGCTTGCCAGGGAGACTCCTGAGCACAGAGCAAAGAGGAGCAGAAGCAGGACACTGAAGTCACACAGGCTGCCCAGACCCACAGGCTGTCCTCCCAGCCTCTCTCATCTGGAGTTAGTCCAGGAGGATGAGCTAGAGCAAAGCCACCCATCAGGATTCTGTCTCTGTAGCGCCGTCTGCTGGGCTCCCAGGAGAAGGCCCCCACCCCCTCCTTGGCAGGAGGATACCCGTACGGGTCCTTGTCCCACAAGAAAGGCCAAGACCTATTGAACATGCTTATCAATGGAAGAAGAAGCAGTGAGAATTTTGGCCTCAACTGTGAATAATGATGATGAGACGGATAAGCAGTGAATTCTTGAGGGCTGCTCAGGTCTACACGGGACATTCAGAGTCACAGACTGGAATCTGAATCCCAGCTCACCCAATAATTAGTTCCATGAGCTTAGGTCAATCACTTTTCCTCTCTGGGCTTCATTTGTTTTTTCTGTGAAATAATCCTTGGTTTGTCCACCTCCTAGAATTATTTAATTAGCCAGGTAGACAGGTAATGAAAAACAGCATGGGCAGGTGTGGGATTGCCCTACCAGCCCATTCATCTTATACGTATTTAGTGAGTCCCAGCTACGTGCCAGGCACTATTCCAGTGCTGCGGATTTAACAGTGAATCAGACAGTCTTCTCACGGAGCAAACAATCTGGAGAGAGAGGGAATAAACACATAGTGTCAGTAGTAAAAAATGCTATATAAGGAGAAAGAACAAGAGAGAAGGAGTGTTGTGAATGCTACTTGAAACGGTATTCAGGAAACACCTTATGAGGAAGTGACCTCTGAGCAAAGATCTAAATACAGGGAGGGAGTGAACTATGCCGATGTCTGGAGGAAGAAGGGGAGCAAAGCCAATAGCCCTGAGATGGGAACGCAGGTAGGGGGCCTGAGGGTCAATGCAGGGGTCAGTGCAGCTGAGCAAAGTAGGGCCTGAGGCTGGAGAGGGGCAGGGGTGACATGTAGAGCTAATAGGACATGGTGATGACTTTGGTTTTTATTCTTAGTGAAGCAGACTGTCTTTGGAGGAATGCTATTATTATTTATTAGTGGTATTAATAACTTATTAATACTACCCAGTGCTGTGCTATGGCATATTATTATGATTATGCTAGCTAACATTTCTTGAGAGTTAGCCAAGGCCAGGCTGGACTAGGTACATTAGCTTAATCATTGCATTTCATCTTCCCAACCTCCTTGAGGCAGATACTTCACCATCATCTGCATTTTACTGACGAGGAAACTGAGGTACAGAGAAGTTAAGCACCTTGCTGAGATCTTTCATTCATTCAGGAAGTGGTTGGGAGCACCTTCCACATGCTCTTTCAAAGGGCTAAGACAGTGTGAAGTCACGGGGTTGTGACTCGGACGGACCCTGCACTGCATCACGAGAACCAGCCCTCACCGCCACGCTGCACAGCTGCAGCTGAGGGGCCAGAGAGGAGAGGAAGGCAGAGGCCTGTCCCTGCGGCAGCGCACCCCTCCTTCTGGGGAGTGTGTAGTCAGAGCTGGGTGAGCCCACGACGCTGCAGGCGCCTCTGAGGGTCCAGCCATACAACCTGAGGTGAGGAACCGTCAGCCTCCAAATCCTCTTGTAATGGGTTGAGTTGTGTCCCCCTCAAAAGATGTGTTGAAGCCCTAACTCTAGGTACCTGCCAATGTGACCTTATATGGAAATCAGGTCTTTACAGATGTCATCAAGTTAAAATGAGGTCATTAGGGTGGACCCAATTCCTGAGGATGCTGTCCTTAAGAGAGACACACACAGACACGCAGGGAGAACACAACGTGATGACAGAGGCAGAGATTGGAGTGATGTCTCTACAAGCCAAGTAACACCAGAAACGAAGAGAAAGGCATGAAACAGATGCTCCCCTAGGGCCTTCAGGTGCCCACCGACGTCTCAGTTTTGGACTTGTAGCCTCCAGAACTGTGAGAGAATAAATTTATTTCGTTTTAAGTCACCCAGTTTGCGGCACTGTATTACAGCAGCCCCAGGAACCTGACACACCTCCCGCTCCTGCAACCCCCCAGCCAGGGCCACCATGCGCCTTCTAGTCTGCACCTTCCTGTCCCCCTTCCCTCCCAGAACCCAGCAGCTGCTTCACTGCTCAGCTGGGGGCCAAAGGAGAGGGAAGGGTTTGGATGAATGAACAAATGAGTGAGTGCGTGCGTGGTGGAGCTCTGTTCAGTTCTGAGAAAAGCCAACTCTGAAGACGTGACCGCACTAGTAATCCACTTCAGCACTGAAAAATCATAAAATAGAAAGTATGCCCATAGAGAAGATACAAAGTTAACCACATTCGTTTTTTAAATAATCTGGGGGCAGGGTGACCTTTCTAAGCAGGATACCAGGGGCCATTCCAGACTTTGTAGGGCCTGAAGTGTATCTAATTTGAGGGAGTCCTCCTTTTAAGGAAAAGAGTATAAAATTACAAATACAAATTTGGGTACAGGGCCTTTGGGAAGAGGCCCAGGCAGGTGGAGTTCCTGAAGCATAAGCTTCTTTAACTTCATGGAAAATCCATCTCTGGGTAAAAAAAAAAAAAAAAAAATCCAGAAACCATAAAGGAATTGTTGACAAGATTTATCTATTAACCTGTTTGGCTCTAAATAAACAAAAGACAAAAGGGAAAATATTTGCCATATGCACAGCAAAGGGTTAACCTTAAAAATCTTAAAAATCAACAGGGAAAATGGTTAACCTTTTCGAGCCCTGATAATGTGCCTGGACCCCAGCAAATGTCATCACCTCTGATCCTCAGATCAGTTCTGGGGTGCAGATGTTATCCCCGTGCAAACAGTAGGAAACTGGGGCCAAGGGAGATCAAGCCACCATTCAAAGGCACACAGTTTGTCAGTGGAAGAGTTCGGATTTAGAATTTGAATGACTCTAAAGCTCATATGTTTTCTATTAGACATAGTCAAAATTGGAGCTGATTTCCAAAGGTGGAAAAAAGAAAAGAACATGGCAATCCAGGCCGTGGACAGCCGCAGTTTTTCATCCCTGAGAGAGGGAGTGGCCTGATATTTTAACGATTTGTTTCCAATTACAGTTACAAGGTTCTCAGTTACTTTTTTGTACAACAAGGTATTATTTAAGGATGACGCATGAACCTGAAATGGTCCAACCAATGTTGGTTTACTATGTTTATGGAGGATCTTTGGTGGACTTGGTGTAAAAAACCAAACTGAAAAAGCACAAAGAAATTTAACGCAGATTTCCTCATTATTCCTGGGGATGTGATCACATAATCTAAAGACTGAGCAAAAGTTATAAATACGCCATTTTAAAAGAATCGCTTTAAAAATCGGTACACTAAGTGGAGATGGAAAACACCCCCACCTGCTGGATAAAAGGGAAGCCCTAATGTCCTAATGCAACGCAGATGGACCCTTATAGCTCCAGTGACCTCTCCAGCCACACATAGACAGACCTGGATCTCAAACAATGCCATGAAAGGGAAAGAAACGTTCTCTCAAAAACCACGTTAGATGATTCAGAAAGTGGCTTGGGACCAGGATCCTGGTCAAAGATTTTGTGATGAATTTGAATAAAATAATTTTATGAAACATGAATGGAGAAAAGCACTTGTTCTTACTGTTTTACTTTATATAATACGTAATTTTAAGCATGCATTTGTAATTAAATTAATAAATATTACTGGTAGACGTGGAACTATTACACCTACATCCCCAAAGTTTATACACTTAAGTTAATCAAAAACCTTTGCAGTGGTGAGGTAACCTTTACCATCAAATGAGGTCACGTTGTAATTCAGACCACCATATATTTGGGCATATATGATATTTGGGGCTCAAAGTTCAATTGCTGCTTTATCTTTGGAAATGCTGAGCAGTGAACACTAAGTGTCTCGTGTAAAGTGGACACTGCATTGTTTGGTCCCATCGCTTTACAAAAGCAGCATCAATAGCAAAGCACCATGGAGAGACAAGGTCGCATCCACACACTTCTGCTCCAGGGCCACAGGGGAGCTGAGAAGGGCACCCAGCCTCTGCTCTAGGACTGACGTTGCTCCCATAGTTCTTATGCCCCACTCCCCGCTGCAGGAGAGATTATCGCCAGTGGCTCCCTCCATGCAGCCTGAACTGGTCACCCATCTTCCCATCGTGCCTCACTCCCTCCTCAGCCCACCAGAAGCCTGAGGGTGCCCCCCGCTGTCTCCGTCCACCCTGGACCCTCGCCACTGTGAACTTCTCCATACATCTGTCTCTCTGTCCCAAGTCCCCACCCCTGCTCTCTCGAAACCTTCGTCCGCACCCTCTGGGTCCCACAGTCTCTCACCAGCACCCGTCCCTGTATCCTCAATCTCTCTCCAGACATTCCTGCCACCTTGTTCTGAAGGAAACCTGGTTGTTCCCTGATGCCATCACTTCCCCCGCTGTCTTTCCTCTCATGCCAATGGCCTTGGTGGTCCAGTGTCCACCTCACTTCCCACCAGCACTGTCCAGTCACTTCTGCCCTCCTTTCTTCCAAGGACCTGGATCCTTTGAAGTTTGCACCACCAGACGTTACTACATCCCTGGGGTATGCATACTTCCCCACTCTTCAAAATAACCCTCTCCCATCTTCTCCTCCTTCCCCACCTAAGCCTCCTCTGACTCCTCCCTCCCACTTCCATGTCTCTCCACACTCCAGCCCTAGCTGGTGAAGTTGCCTCGCCAGGCTTTTCACCCTCAATGGAAAAAAACATTGTTGGTGTTCCACCAGCCAGAGCGTATTTGTAACAGTATATAATCTCGCTACTCCCAGTGTAGTCTTTGGACTAGTATCACCTGGGAGCTTGTTAGAATTGCAAAATATCTGGTCTTACTCCAGATCTACTGGATCGGAATCCCATTAAGGTTGGACGAGCCCTGATGCACAATTTACCAGGCCTCCCTTGCTGACAACCAGCTGTGGTGGCCTGGGACTCAGCTGCTACTTCCTCAAGAAGCAGTTCTTTCCCTCCCATGCCTTCCTGCCGTTGAAACTACTGACTTGCCCACAGTTGCCCCAGTGTGTGATCCCCCTCCTTTTACTATAGTTGAAAGGTCCCAGCTCTTTCCAAAAGCCTAACCCTCTCCCCATTCTCAGACCCCATTCCCTGGGACCAAAAAACTGCAAGGCATTTGTTGTCCCCACCACAGGGAGCAGGGGGCCACTGAATCCAGCACAACTGTCTGTGGGAGTACACTGCCAGCTCATATGACAACCAAGAGCTTTGAGGCTGCTTTGAATAGGGGTTTGGGACAAGATCAGCTGTTTGCAATATGAGATTCCAGCAGGATGAGCCCCTGGGTCTTCTTGGAGGACCAAAAGGTTGGATACATGAGTTCCGGAACTTCTGTGAACCAAGAAAAAGAGGGATGCTTGTGGCTCCAATGCCAAAAGTTCAGAGTAGACCAATAAGATGGTTGCAGGTGTTGAAGGAAGGTTTAAAAACCTGCTAAACCAGCCCCAGCACTTGTCCTTCACTTAATTGCTCACAGCCAAGGAAGATGATGGTCTCCCGCCTCCCATCTCCTTGGCCCAAGAATGCCCCTTCGCATGGCTTCCCTGCCACTCCAGGTTGGAGGCAGCAGGAGGAGAGATAAACGAGGAGTGTGCTGCACACAGCACGGCCACACACGCTGGCCAGGACAACCCGGCAGCAGGCAGGAAATGAAGTCTCCACTTCTTTCCAGTGGAGGAAATTGGAGCACTAGCTTGCACAGGAGAAATCAAAGCAGCATTGTTTCAAAGAACAAAACAGCCCGGGAGAGAGCAAAGGCTGTGGCGTGGAGCCCGCTTGGGAGAAGATGCTATCACAGACACTCCACCCCACTTAGAGGAATCCAATCTGTCTGGGACTAAAAACCCACTTACAGATTCATTAACTAGGATCGTGCTTAGAGGAGTCATCTTTTAGTTTGACTAATAGTCAGTGCCTTCACGATGGTCAAAATGAGAACAAAATCTGGTGAGCATTATTCATGGTTTCTAAGAAACAGCAACGTGGAGAGTCCAGCCGCGCCCTTGCTGACGGCCGCCATGTCTGGGAAGGGGCCCCTGGACTCAGACCCAAGGCCTGCCATTCACAGTTCAAGTGTAAACATGGCTCCAACAAAACAGATCTGCTGAAAGCCATTGTAGGAGAGAAGAATGGAGCTGCCGGAGCTCTCAGAGCAGAGGCTCCAATCTTTCTCTCCATTTTTAGATAAGAAATTCCATTTTAAGAACAAAGTATCAGTGAGCACCTACTTCTTGCCATCTTAGGCTCAGCCCTTGGAAAACAGATGAAGAAGGTATAATCCCTGTCCTTGGGTTCACTGTCTGGTGGGGACAGATGAACAGATCATTTCAGTCAGTGGTCTGGGGTCATTCAGAGCAGAGGTGAGGAGCCTGGCACAACCTCACTTTCTGTAGGAACACACAACAATAACCAGTGTTCAAATTATGACCCTGAGCCATCCAAAGAGGGATAAATATCTCACTCAAAAGTGCTATATGTGGGTACAATTGAGAAAGGACACACGAGAAGCCTCTGGTAGGTGTGTAGGTGTCATATTTTCATATTTAATCACATCACATCTTTGTCTGTGTTCATGATAAAAATAATGAATGAAGCTGAGTCTTTGGCAACATGGAGTATTGTGACGGAACTTCCTTTCCCCAGATCCAGATTCCAGCACAGGCTACAGTCATCTTTCCTTACTGTTAAGTCAGTTTGAAACAGTGTTTTCTGTGATTTGTCATCAAAAGCATCTTAATTGCAATAGGATGCAGCATTTACCTAACTTATCTGGCTGTGGAATTCTTTCTCAAGGAACAGCTTTTGGGACTGGTGCTTCAGGGAAACCATTCTGGTGAACACACTGGATTAGAGTTCTACTTAGGAGACAGAAATGACAAGAAGGTGAATTTACAAATTTAGTGGCTTCTGGATAAGGGACTTGAAAATCCAGCCCTGATGTCTTTTATCTAATAAATGTCCTCTTCACGACTTCACTGTGAGGTGCATGAACAAATACAGATTTGTCCTGGGAGTGTTGCCATAGTGACAATCTAGAATTGATCAACTATGTCAAGGAAGATGCATAAAAAGTTAAGATCTTTTCCAAAACCCAATATTTTCAAAATGAAAAATGTTACCAAACATTTTTCCTATAGTAAGCAGAATAAATAAAAGCAAAAAGCAAGAGCAAACACACGTATTTCACAAGCAAAAAATATAATCTATCTGTACTGATGAAAAAATTAGGCCTAACACAGCATAGTTTCCAATTACTTGACACAGAAGGACCTCAAGGTACTAACGCAGTTGACATAGGCTAGACAGTCTGTTTAAAATTCACTGCAATGACCCTGGAATGTATAACTTGAAAGGATCCCAAATAACCTTATTTTATAAGTAGGGATACTGAGGTGGGAAAGTGAAGCGTTTGGTCACATCCGTGTGAGTGACAGAGCCAGGCTAGAGGCCAGGGCAGCCAGCCTTTCACAGGGGCCTGATGCAAAGTCAGACTCTGAGGACAGGCTGCAGTGTGTTGATTCGCCCCACCCAAAGCAGTGGATGCACTGACATCTAGAAGGACTTAGTTGGCCTGTAGCATCTATTCTGATGCTGTGCAGGTGAGCGTCACCCCCGACCTGTTCTGCTCTAACCCTTCCGACAAGAGCATCAACTACCTTTAGGAAAAGGCTGTGCTGTCCTGTGCTCCAAATGCTGGTTTTAGGAGCCGATTCTCATCTCCTTTAAAAGGTCTTCCTTGCCTCTATTGGCTACTTACTCTCTCAGGGAAGAGATTATTCATCAGTGGAATCAAAACAAGGGATACTTAAAAAGCTCCAGGAAAGTCATATTTCCTGGAGATTAAAAATATTTTTCTCAAGAGGAATTAGGAAGAAGCCAGCATTTTTAAAAGGATGACCTATGAAAGAGTAACTGACCCAGCCCCACTTGAACAAGGATCAGTGAGCCTGATGAATACTGTCAGGCATTCAGAACCGATTCCATCACGGGGAGGACGTTGCCGGGAATTCAATATAGGCTCACACTGAATCTGCCTCCATAATCCTCGCAACAACTCCATGAGTTAGGTATTGTCTTCTGCTATGATGGAATTGTTGCCCCATTAGGAAACTTCATGTTATAAACATAGTAACGTCAGTGGAGGCAGTGATTTAGTTTCAGAGTCAGAATAACAAAGTGGTTTTTCTTGCCTCAACTTAAGCAAAATTTATTTTAAAATTTAATAGCTCGAATTATGGTTGTGGAACTTGGTCTAGTCCTGAGCCAACATCAAAGCCAATGCAAATCAGATTCTCTAAATGTGGCAGATCCAACTGAGGCTTTCAAAAACATGCAGTGTAGGAGAAATGGCTTGTTCTGGAGGGACAGAAGCCTAATTAGGGAACTAACTTGCCGCACGTCCCAGAGCTTGTCAGTGGCAAAAAGTGAAATTCCACTCGGGAACTCCTGGACTCCAGTATCTCCGCTCTTCACCAACTAACCACTGACGCCCTCCCCCGCTGACACCAACTCCACCAAGACAAGAAGGTGCCTGTTCAGGGTGGCAACAGAGGAGGATCCTGAACTCACCTCCTCCCAGGGTCATGCCGAACCTACAGCTACCTACGGGACAGGTTTCTCTGGAAAAAACCTAAAAACGAGTAAAACCACTCCTTCATCACATCAGACACATCAGACAAAAGCCACATTAATGTGAGTCAGAAAGGCTGAGACACAATCCCACAATGGGGAGGGAACCCCATACCCAGAGCTTCTCCCTGAGGAGGTTTGTACCCCACACTGGGCACCCCAACTTTTAAGACCTCCACCTGAGACAAGCCCCCAAAACATATAGCTTTGAAAACCAACGGCTCATGCCTCAACGACCCAGGGGGCTGTGGCAAACTGAGAAACATCTCCTAAGCAGCTCTGCAGACTCACTCAGGGCCCAGCGCAGAGCAGCCTCTGAAAAGAGCCAAGGCTTTATGTGAAAGTTTTATTTGCTATTTTTTTCCTTTACATTTATTTTTTAAAACTTTTGAAACTTTTTTTTTGGCGAGGGGAGGTAATTAGGTTGTTTATTTATTTATTTAATGGAGGTGCTGGGGATTGAACCCAGGACCTTGTACATGCAAAGAACATGATCTGTCACTGAGCTATCCCCTCCGCTTCCTTATTTGTGAATTTTTTTAAGGCATTGAGCTGCAGGACTGGGGCCTGCTGGGATGCTGTCCTGGGCTGGAGGCTGGTGGGTGACATCTTTTTCTCCCTCTGCCTTGCTAAAGCCAGCAGGCATTGTCTTTGTCTTTTTCTTTCCTTTCTTTTTTCTTTTTGTCTTTTCCTTTTTTCTTAAAAATCTTTTTTTCTTTCTTTTAAAAAAATTTAAAAAAAATTTTTCAGTGCGCTCCATCTTTGCACCTCCCTCACACAGTGTCTATCCAGCCAGCGCCATCTTTGCTCCCCCTGCAGAACCAGGACCAGGACCTCCTGGAGGAGAGCTTCTACACTCGTCTGGTGCCCTGGTTTTTACACCTGGTGACCCAGTTTTTGTGGCTGTAGCCCAGGGGACACCCCTCCATTGCCAGACTCTGGAGGCCAGGGTCGAGGGGTTGAGTTCCTGGGGCCCATGGGACTGTAACAATCAGAGATTAGCTGTTGGCAGGCAACCACCCCCAGGGCACTGCACAGACAGCCGACTTAAACATACCCGACTTTCTGTTGAAAGAGGCCTACTTACTTATCCAGGAGCTTTGGCCGGAGGGGAAGGTAGACTTCAAGGGCCCGTCTCAGGGAACAGAGGCTGGTGGACGCCATCTTTGCGTTCTCCCTCCGCCTCGCCTCAGCTCACCTGTATCCTAAATGAGCAACCTCGCTCCCAGCACAGCGAGAGGCAACAGGCCCAGGAATTCAGACTTTCTGTGAAAGAGGCCTATTAGCTTATCATCATAGCTGCTGCCTGAGAGTCTGGCTTCCAATCAGCCTTCATCTAGGTGCTGATTGAGAGCCTCCGTTTTGGGACACTGACAGGTGTCAGCACACCTTCAACCACTAAGAGCTATTAAAAATAAAATAGGCTGCTTGGACAATCACAAAGGTTGAAGAGGTAACCAAGAGCTGGGGGGAGGGGTTTGAACAGTAAAGTTCACCTGGCACCATCTGTGGTTACAAAACATTTTATTTTCTTGTGCTGAGAACTTTTAAGATCTACTGTTTCAGCGGCTTTTACCTATAGTCACCACCCTGTACATTACATATCATGACTTACTTGTTTTATACTGGAGATTTGAACCTTTCCACCCCCTTTACCAGTTTCATCCACTCTCCCATCCCCTCTGCCTCTGGCATCCACCAATCTGTTCTCTGTGTCTATGAGTTTAGGTTTATTTGTTTTTTAGCTACCATGTATAAACGATCATTCAGTATTTGCCTTTTTAGCTACCATGTATAAACGATCATTCAGTATTTGCCTTTCTCTGTCTAACTTATTCCACTTAGCATAATGCTCCCAAGGTCCATCCATGTCATTGCAAGTGACAAGATTTCCTTCTTTTTTATGGCTGAATAGTATCATATACGTATGTATATCACATCTTCTTTTTCTATTGTTTTCGTCTATTAAAGGATACTTAGGTTGTTTCCATAGCTTGGTTATTGTAAATAATTCTGGAATAAACATGGGGGTTGTAGATACCTTTTTGAGTTCGTGTTTTCAATTTCTTCTGATCAATACCAGGAAGTGGAGTTGCTGGATCATGCGGAGGTTCTGGTTTTAATTATTTGTGGAACCTCCATAATGTTTCCACTTTTGTAACTCTGTAAGATGACAGACATTAGATTGAATGTGGTGATCATTTTGCAGTATATACAAATGTAATATTATGTTGTACACTTGAAACTAAGATCATGTTATATGTCAATTATACACGCACCCCCCTAAAAAGGCCTGATCCTGACGTGCAAGCTCCATAGCAAGGGAGTTGCTCTAAGTCCCTGAGGGCAGCAGCTGCAGAGGAAAGACAATGGGTTAGTCAAGTTTCCTTTGTCAGAAGGGCCTTCCGTCCTCAGGGGCATTCTATGCAACTCTGTCTTATCTGTCATCTCCAGGCTCCAAAACGTGGCCAGAGGGAGTTGCACCTGAAAAAACCACACGGTGGCTTCTAATGTGGGCCAAGTGGCGGGGAAGAATATTGCTGTTCTGCTGATCTGAGGGCACATTTGAGAGAAACATCCTTATGAAGATGAAACTGACTCACAAAGTGCAAATGAGGATGTTTAATGACCAGGGTAGCCAAAACCTGAAATGGGCAGCGAACGTTAAGAGAAAGAAATCACTATCCGTATTAGGCTGAATCCCTCCATAAGTAGCTTTCCAAGGGACCATCTATCAATAGTCTCGGGTTTAGTTACTGCTTGAAGTCAAGTGAGTCATCAGTTGGGAAATGCTTTTTAATGTAGATGGATTTGTCATTTGGGGCTTAACTAAGTCACCTCAAGTTACGTTAGACATATTGGAAAATGCAGGGAGGGAGGAGGTGGAAGACCTGGGTTCTAGTGTGAACCTCATCTTCACTAGATTCTGAATCTCAAGCTGTTCATTTTCCACCGAGGACTGGCCACTCTGCCTCCCTTGGTTATTCTAGGAGCTGCACGTGCAGCTCCCACCTCCGAGAACACCTCCCTTAACTCTCCACTTGGTCCTTTGAGTGACCTCAGGCCTTCCGCCCTCCGTTTGCTCCCACAACCTGCACAAACATTACCCTCTGTTCACACCATAGGAATGATGAACTTATCTTCTCCATTAGATTTTTGAGGACAGGAACGCCATTTTGATTTTTAATGAGGGGGAGGTAATTAGGTTTATTTATTTATATTTGGAGGATACTGGGGATTGAACCCAGGACCTCGTGCATGCTAAGCATGCACCCTACTGCTGAGCTATACCCTCCCGCCATTGAAGACAGGAAAGACATTTCATCTCTGTGTCCTCAGTGCCCAATATAATGCGTTTCACACCCGACTAAACTCGTTACAGCTCTTTACAAGCTGTGCAGTGCTCCTCAAAACTATTACCCTTAAATTCTTAATCCAAGTTAATAAAAATAAAAATACTTACCAGTACCTTAGTTTTCTTGTATCTTTTAAAAAAACTCCACAAATCTACAAACATTTATAAAAGTTTTGAGTCAACAACCTCCAGTTTAATCCAGATTTTCCTGAATATCTGCATAGTTTTATGCTAAATTTTTATATACACATGTACTGAGCTTCCCCTCCCCCCTCCAAAATGACATAAAGTTACACATAAAAGTTGGTAGAAGAATTTTATTATGTGGCTTAGGTAGGTCTTTGCATTCTACTAACAGAAAAGCATTTTCCCACATCTTATTCAACCTAACAAATTATATATTTGCGGCTTTATCTACATGGCTGCAGTATTACATTATCGAAGAAACCCTTCCTTTCATTTGTACTTTGGTGCAATTATACAGTAGATACCTCTTCCTCCAGAACATAAAAATATTCTCGATCTACACTGGAAATGGAACAAAGACATTAATACCAAGTTTGTCACACTACTTGGTAGAAGACAGCAATAAAAACCCAAATAGTATGCTACTTAATATACAAAGAAGATGAGACACTTGCCAGTTTCAATCAAACCTTTGTAGGAATGCTTTTGCATGTGGGTTTATTTTACTTCAGTTTTCACATGTGACAGGTGGAATTGTACCATAATGAAGAACAGTCACCTTCATTTGCTTGCGACTCAGATATTGGATTCTAGGGCACGAAATGTCTCTTGGGGTGCAGCAATATACAAATGGATAGGAAAAAAAACTGCCTTAGGAAAAATCTCACCATTGTTTGAACACCTGAAATGTTTTTATCACAGCTTTCATATATTAAAAAATGTCTCCTCCAGAGATGAAGTTTATTTATGAAATAAAACCTAGTCGCTCTCATCTGACCCACGTTCCGAGCCCCGATCCGAGGCCTCATTGTTGGACCCCTCGGGTTCGGAGTCATTGCCGGAGCCTCGGCCGGAACCCTCGATATCCGACCCTCGGTCGGAGTCTCGGTCAGACTCGGCGCTGGGAGACGGGGATGCGGGCCGAGAGTCCAGCTCCGAAGCCCCCGAGCGGCTCCTCCCGGACTGTAGGGACTCGTTGTCGGACGGTTCGGAGCCCGAGGGCCTTCGCTTGCGGGCCGGCTGGTCGCTGTCTGAATCCTCCTCGGAGCGCGGCCGCCGCGGCCGCCGGGGGCTGCCGGCCTCGCTGCCGGCCTCGTTCAGGCTCTCATCCGACTCGCTCTCCGAAGACGCGCCCTTCTTCCCGCCGCCCTCGTCCGAGTCGCTGTGGCTGTGGCTCCGGCTGCGGCGGGGGTGTCTGGGAAAGACAAAGGCTGGTTAGACACCGGATTCCGGCGAGCAGGGATGCGCTTTTAAAAACATAAGGACGTTTAATGTCCCATTTCTTGACCTGAATGCTGTTTACACAGGTGTTCATTTTTGTGATACTTGTCTTTTTTGTTCATGTGATGTAGTTCATAATAAAAAGAGGATTAAAAAGGAAGAAAGAACAAGGCACTTTAGCTCTAAAACAGATCATAAACAGAGAAGGATGCCTGACTGGTTGTACCAGGCACCTTTCATCAGAATGAAGTGTTCCTCAATTTCACATGTAACGTTAGGGAAAGGAAGGGATACATTTATCTCCATAAGCAAATACACAGCGGGCAGAGGTGAAGCCCAGGATCTGACTCGGCTGTAGACACTCTGAAGACAAACCCCGTCCCCCTGCCATCTGCGCTAGGAGATGCTGAGGAGCAAAGCCATCATGTCCGTCCCCGGGTCTGCTTCTGCCCCAGTGCCCTCCACCACGACAGGGCTTCCTCCAGATGGGAAGCTGGGGCTGAAACAGGTCGGCAGCGTGTTTCCTTTTGCCCGAGCACCCGCTCTACTTGTCGGATATTACGTGAAAGGAAGAGGACTTGTGCTGACGCTTAGACTCACGCAGGGGATCGTGGCTTCCTGGAGGCTCTGGAGGAAAGGACATTCCCTTAACCACTGTGACGGCTGCTCACCCCCCAGAGCTGTGAAGAGGAGGGCATACTTCTCCTCTGGTATATTCTCAATTTTTGGTTTCCACAACAGATATTCCAAGAAAGGAATAAGAAACCCTACAGGGTTCAGTCTAAGGAGGGTGAGGGAGGTGAAATATATTTCTCCCCTCAGAAGTGAAAACATCCCTGCAGACTGAAGAGAGGCTCGTGTTTACGTCTGGAAGAAGAAATCCAGACACACGTCACGCATCCCAGGTCACTCTGACAGAATGGGAAGAGTGACTTGGGGGGGGGGGGGGGAGACACTGGTTATTCATTCTGTATCTACCCTACGGCCCGTGGGCCCCTGGGCTCTCTCACTCCAGCCCATCTGGCCAAATGAGCCAACACTCCATGATGGTCTAACCATCAGGCCTCTAACCAGTGGACCAGGGTGACACTGTGGCCAAGGGCCAAACAGTGTTTTAGGGAAAGCAATCCCAATTTGTGTCAGTCAGTGTCTTCACAGAAAAAGAGAACTGCCAATCTTTACACATGGTTCCCTATAGGTCTCAATCCTACCCGGCCAGTCTGCCACCAGGACCCTCAGCCCTTCAACATGCTAACCCCTCACTCCTGCCTCACCTCTAACCAACCAGGACTTTCCATTCTTTTGATTTTTCTATTTAAAAAATTGTTTATTTTTATTAAAATATAGTTGATTAGAACCCTCTCTTCTTCTAAGACTCAACTCAAACAGCCTTTTACAAAGAATGCCCCAACAATTCCCCTCACTATCCCGGCTCCAGGTTATACATGGTCCCTGGAGAGCAAAGAACACAAACTGTGAGGGATAACACTTTCCGCACAATAACGTGGTTTAGGTTTCTCTGTTATTCTTCACTGTTTCTAAAGCATGAATCCCTCGGGCGCAGGGTCTATGTCTCTTTCCTCTGCATCCCCAGCACCTAGTGCCTTATCTCATAGCGTGGATGTTCCAACGTCTGTTGAACGAAGGAATGAAATGACGGCCATCAGAACGACCTGGTGGAGCACGGTGTCGAGTCACAGTCTAGGAATCCAAGCGCAGGGCACCTTGAGCTTGAGGGGCAGATTTGGGACAAGTGAAATAGAGTACTGCTCCACCAAGCGGGACGAGTTAAAGGAGTCTAGCATGAGCCTCCACAATGCAGGCAGCACTGGGTTATCCCTCCCTGACAAGGGGGGAAATGGTCGAGAAAGTCCCTTTCTCCCTGTGACCAAGATCAGGCTACACGTAATACTTTAAGCCAGTCAATGGCAGTGTAGCAAAATGGTACATTTTATTTAGGAAGAGGTCACCTGGGATATTTCAGCTAATCTCCATGAAAAAACGAGATTTTAAAATAGGTTTCATCATCTGAGGGACAAACGTGGTAGGACAAAATGACCAGATTAGAGAGATGTGTGCTACGGTTGCTTCCAGTTTTAAGAGGCTAAGATGCTGCAGAGGAGACCTCTCAGCACAGGGACCACTCTGTTATCTTGTATTAGGATATATCAAGTGAAAAATTCCTACCCTTCATCAGCAATTTTAAGTTTATCTTCATCAGATGAATCGTCACTTGATGATATTATGGCTTTGGATTTTATTTTTCCCTTCATTGAAGGAGGCAGACGTTCCGGCTTGGGCTGAAGAAAGATCAATAGATTAGGCAAGACCCTTGCATTATGACATCTTGTTAAACTGGGTTTGCACTACAATGATACAATCCAACAGCAACCAAAAAACTTCAGAAACGAGCACCTGTGCGTGCAGAAACTGCAGGGGAAGAAGGCAGCCTAGTGTGCTGCACTTCTCCCTACAGGGGACGGAAAACCACAGTGTTAGACACTTACAGCCTTCTTCTTCTCCGCTTTTGGTGGACGGCGCTTTTTCGGTTTGGGGCCATTTTCTGTTTCCTCATCATCAGATCCTTCGTCTCCCTTCGGAGGCCTTAAATGGTGAACAGCAAGAGAAAGTCTGTCAAGATTCGCTCATGCCTATAAAGTCCAAGGCTTCTTTGCCACCCAGTTAACACAGTCATTCTGCACAGCCTTCTCTCCGGGCCTGCCCTCAACCACCCTGTACACTCCAGGGCAGAGGCCACCACTTACTCCTGCTGCATGCGGCTCAGCAGCCTGCGAAGCCCGTGTGCTTACGCCATGTCTGAGGACTACCTTAGTCACTGCTGACCCTCTTATTAACCTAAGATGAGCCTGAATCTTGCCCTTGTGAGTGAGAGAGGATGTGAGAAAAGAGCCAGGCTCCACACTCAACATCCTTCCCCTGCTTTCTTCCTTCCTGACTACTCATTCCAGGCCTGCTGAATGTCGCGCCACAGTTTCAATCCCACGGGTCTGTGTGTGAATGAATTCAACAAGTACGGTCAGCGGCGGGCTGGGACGAGCAGGCGTGGGTAAGATTAGGGCTTCTTGGACGAGGAGGCACTGTGAGGGGAAGGGGGCAGCGCGGGGCAGTGCAGGTGAGGCGGGCAGGGCACCACTACCGTGACAGCGGGCGGCCCTGGGAGGGCCAGGGGGCCCTTCTTTCTGAGATTCATATTCACAACCACGAGGCAGACTATCGCTACCATTTTACAGAGAGGAAACTGAGGCTCCATGACTTTTCTAAGATTGCACATGGACAGTGAGTGTGGACACACTGAGTTGTCCCGTCCTACACAGCCTACATTTTCAAATAAACACTATCGCTATAATGTTACAGTCGTAGGAAAGGCAATGGTGAGCTCCGGGAGCGCTCAAAAGGAGCTGGGCGACATGTGGAGTCCAAGCACTCGGGGGACTGGGCAGTGGGCTCCATCTTGGGATTAAAGTAGGAAGCGGGGAAAGGAAAGGCTTCCCTGTCTGGGGGACCAAGTGACAACCAAGCGTTTGCAAATCTTCTGCCTCAGATTCAGAACGTGAAGGTCTCTGACTGCTTTCATGAGGGGACTGAAAACCCCGGGGAGAGACATGGTCATCTCCCGGTCTTACCTCCTCCTCTTCTTCTTCCTCCTCTCACCACCCTCCTCCTCTTCGCCCTCTGGTTCGCTACCACTGCCCTTCCTCCTCTTCTTCTTTTTGGAGACAGGCAGGTCCTCATCGGTGTCATCGTTGACAAATTCATCAAACTCTCCTCCCTTCTTGGAACGCTGAAATCAAACAAGAGCCCATCAGTGCTCCCCTGGCTGCCAGAGCGCGGCCGGGAGGCTCAGGCAGGAATCCGGCCGCGGCCCGTCAGGCCTCTAGCCACATGGAAGGGGTGCTGGTGAGGCCCGTCCTTCGAAGACTTCTAGTTGACGTGAAATGCCTCAAAGGGCAAAAATCAGAACTGCTAAGTAAAACTACAAGGTAAAATGTATTGAGCTAACACTGAAATGCATTTCTAAACACTGGATACCATTTAAAGCACTCTCGGTGTTGGAAGACTATTTCTTAGCAGAGGAGGAAGCCAGAGTTCAGGGCTAAGTGCTGCGTGAACGTAACCACGGAACTCCCTCTAACCGGAGTCGTCTCTTACCCGGCCCCCACCGCCGCCTCTTTTCTTCTCTTTCGTTGCTTCAGTCTCTCCAGTAAACATAAGAATATTTTTGGTCTTCTCGACATACTGGGCCCGCTGCTCCAGAAGTTTCTTTTGTTCTTCTTTTTCTCTGAGACGTTTCTCTTCCTATGAGGGAAAAAATTGTAGGAAAAAAACCTCATCTGAATGTTCTTATTGACAAAAAAAACCTGAGGCTACCATCAGGATTTTTTTTTTAATGGATAAAACCCAGGACCTCACACAGGCTAAGCACGTGCTCTACCACTGAGCTACATCCTAGCCCTTGAAGGACTTCTTTTTTAACACACAAAGCATATGGATGCACACCTTTAATTCCAGTATAACTGGAAACACAATAAATAAATACCTGTTCTTTGAGAAGTTTCTGCCTTAATAGTTCTTTTTCCTGTTCTTGTTTGGCCCGCAACTCCCTTTCTTCTTCGTCCTGTTTTCGCGCCCGGGCCACGTGGTATTGGGCCTGGCTCAGTAAGTCAGAGCACTGCCTAGAATGTTCCAAAGTGAGAGAAACATGAATGCCGCAAATACGCTCTTTATACAAAAACTCAGAGCATCTGTTTTCCTTACACAAATTTAAAAGTCTGAAGCAGGCCTCTATGGAAAGTCTTAATTAGCAAAACTAACTTAGTTTCTCATAAGCCAATACTGTCAACTATGTTATGTTTCCAAATTATAAACGTCCTCCCAAAGCACAGCTAAAAAGATTCCCAAGAGTCAGGAATCATGTCTTGATTCTGGCGACACAGCTGATATTAGTGAAATAGAGAAGTGTTTTCCCATACAACTTAAATACTTAAACTAAATTAATTTTGCCATATTCCTTGAAAGGACCCTTAGGAAAAGCCTGGGTCCAGGTTGGGGAGTCGCAGAGAGGAGTGTGAAAGGCTGCCATCTGGAAGGCCAGGAACACTTCCCTGCTGTGTCCCTCTCCCAGCCCACGCTGTTATCACTGCCTCACCCAAGGGCAGCTTCCATAAACAGCATCATTACCTGGCTTCTGTAGCAGCGAGGGCCAAGTCGAATCTCATTTTATCTCCCACTTTACTCAAGTAACTGAAGTATCTAAATGGAATGAGAAAATGAAATACTTTACTTTTTAAAAAAAATTAATGAAACAGACCCTTTAGGTTTTGATCTGTTCTACAAAAACAGTCTGAAAGAAGGCTTACTGTTGACTGACTTATATGAATGCATTTAATACATGAAGGGCTGTCATCTCGACAGGAAAAAAAAATATATGCAACTCACTTAAAAAAGGACTCTCATCAATACACCACTCAACATGTTTAGTAAGAGATAAGTTCATTGTACAACCTACTAGGCAAGGGAAGAAATGCTTAAATAAGAATTCAAATAAAGTTGGAAAAAACCTGAAGAGATGTCAGGGTTTAATTTTACTACACACTGAATTACCAAATAAATACTAAACACATAAATTTAATGTTGAGCCAAATAAACCTATTCAATACTTAAGAGGAAAGGCTTTAATCTAGCTCAATGAAAATGTCTCATCTAAAGACACTGGTATAACCAGTAAAACCAACATAAATAGAGTCTAAACATTTCTAGTGTGTAAAATGCTAGGTCATATTATTATCATTTAATGAAAACTCGAGGGCAAGCTTGCGAAGCTAGCCAGGGAGTTGTAGGGGTTGAGCTACGAGATCCAAATCTGGCAGGATCCTTGCTACGGTTTGGCGCCACCAGGTGGCAGCTGCCTACATTGGCGGGAATGTTTTTAATAATGATATTCCTGAGGGTAGTGATTTTCAGCACCTTTTGTTTAAAGAAACAAAGCATTTCAAAGGTTGTTCCTACACAGTCTTACCTGTGTGCAAGCTCCAGTTCTTTCACAGCATTAAGTACTTCCTTCAGATTACTCTTTTCATCTTTCAGGACAGAGGTAGCTAATCTTTGCAGGACCAAGGCCACATTGAACATAAGAACTGTGTCATTGGGTGCCACATGTCTAGCCTATAAATGAAAAACAAAGCAAATCTTTGGTATGGTCTAATGACATGAAAAGGATTTTGGTCAAATAGAGTGTTACGTGTGTGAGCATGCATAAAACAGAATACAACACAGAACTGAACGAGAATGATGAGTTGTTCTTACCTTCAGCAAAGTCTGCTTGCATTCCTGTAACTTGCCACACTTGAAGAGCGCCCGGGCCAAATAGAGCACAACTTCGGTGTTCTGGTGTTTATAGAACTTTCTGAGGCAGTTTTCATACTGCAATAAAAGAAAGAGTTAATTTCAATCCAGCAAGAACTAAATGATATTGTCATTTTGTAACAAAGTTTCAAGCGATTTTAAAGCTATATGAAAAGGTATTTTATCTTTTGAATGGCGAATTTCAAAGATTAATTTGAGAATCATTTTTTACTTTCACCAGGATACATTTTCACAACATAAAAATCTGATCATAAGAAAAGCTACTACTCGAAAAACTTTTTCCATTTGAAATTTGGACCAACACTGAAAGGTTAAACAGATTGGAAGGACTTTCTTATATCGTTAGCAGTACTAACTAGATCGGCTTACCGACAACTTACTAGAAGTCATTCACCCGGCCCCTCTGGCTCTCTACCACCTTTCTTAAGGACTGGTGGGACCTACTGACAATGAGCATGAGACATCACACAGTTCTGGCTGCTAATTTCTCCATAAAACCCACGCAGCTATACTAGCAAAAATTTGCCATGAACATGTCATGTCACTTTCTAACCATGGTACAGATCTCGTCATAGGTAAGATCTTTTTCATGGAAGCTGCTCAGACAGGTTTTCTCTGAATATTCCCAGTAATTAATTTGCAGATCAGGGAAGCCCCCTTCCAGAAATACAACCTCTGAGACCACCACATGCAATCTGGGTCCTGTAAGCCCTTGTGACTAACACCTTTCCAATATTCTGAATACAATAATGATATCCAGCCTTCTGGGAAAAAGGTTAACCAATTTCCCAGAGCCTGGACTGCTCTTGTCTCCTGCCTTCGGTATGAAACTTGTTTTTTCTGACCATAATACTTCCCACAGAGCCTCAGAGCCTTTTCACTTTCTGACATGCTACAGATGCTGAGCAGGACTCTCTTACTTCCAAAGTTCCAGCACTCAACAAATGTGAAAAGCATACAAAATTCTATAGTCATAAAAACTTATCCCCGTGGAGTTTCTTCTTTTTAAGAAACTCAGTTCTCCCAACTGAGAAGTAAGAGGGTAAAACAAGCAAATGAATATTAAACCCCTCTACCTTCTGGGTACTTACTGATATGCCAGGCAACTTAGTGCCAATGATGGTGCCAATACCATCATTCTGGAACCTCACAAAATTCTATGGGATTAAGGTACAATTATTTCTATTTTGCACATAGGAAAACTGGCTCAGAGAGGATGCCCTTTACCTAACGCATGTAATTAACAGTGGAACCAGGACTCATATCTCTGTCTGGACACCAAAGACTGGCCTTAACCTTACATAATTATAAGCCTCTGAACAGATAACAGTACCAGAAGAGACAGTATGCAGCTCCAAGACAGGGCCAGACCAGTTAAGAAAACAAGCGCTCTAACAATGAACACAGTGTAAAAATATCTTGAAAACTAAGATATTACCATCTGAACGGCGCTGATATATTGTTTTTGTTCCACGTAGATGTGTGCTAGGTTCAACCACACATCACTGATATCTGCTGTTGCTTCTCTTACTTGGGCAAATACATCACGAGCTTCACGGAAATATCCTTTGTGGGCCAACACAGCTCCTGAAGTTATAGAAAAATTCAGTTAAGAATTTTCTAATTGTAGTCAGAAAAACAATGAAAAGTCCTGTTTTAAAACTACGTTTACTACATTTAGAAATTCTGATCTATATTCCTCCAAAAGCATTCATTTCACAAATGATTATGGCTATCCAAATCTTCTAATTACCTATGCCATTAGCAGCATACAGATTCTTTGCATCATTTCTGAGTACTTGCTTATAGATGGCCAGAGCACGATCTTGATGACGCTTTTCCTATAAAAAGATGCAAACATTATTAGAAACAATTCGAACAAGAATCAAACAAGTATCAGTTTTGTTTTAAAGAGATAAAAAGAAATTACCTTTTCTCTATCTCGGGTGGGCTGATGCAAAGTTTGCAGCCAGACGTTGCCAAGGGCCAGCATTGAGTAAGTGTCACTCTGTGTAGCTGGCTGTTTTAATATCCTCTCGAATTTCTTCTGGCCTGGACCCCATTCTTGTTTTGCCAAATGAAGATTACCGATCAAAGACCAAGCATCAGGATGGTCCTGAAACGCACATATAAAAAGAAGCATTCAGGGAGATCAATTATCTTTCCACAGCAGCTGATGACTGCAGAGGTTTACAAGGTACCTTTACAACAGAGTTTTTCAAACAGAATTGAGATGAATTAGTGACTTGTAAAATCCGTTTAGTGTGTAGTTATCAGCATAAGAAATGCAACAGAATGGAATACAATAAAAATATCAATGTACTGCCTGTGGCAAGAGCACATAATGATCTGTGAAACTTTGAGTCCAGTTGTTGGTACACACGTGTGTACTAGGCTGCGATGAGAAATCTATTTCTTACTGTGGGCCACAATCCAAAAGTTTAGATGACTTCTATATTCTTCAGTTTTAAAGATAATGAGTAAATGAAGAAAATACGGAGATGCCAAGCCTAGAAATATGATAGCCATTAAAAGGAAAAACTGATTTACTGAGGGAAAGTGGTGAAATAATTATTTTTTAAACCCAAGAGTTAATATTACCAACCTGATTAATCTGAAGAGCTTCCTTAAACCAATCTGAAGCCTCATAAAAGTTTCCTTTATCTCTAGCCATGGCTCCTAGACGCAGATAGCCTAAAAATACACAACTTTTTATGTTTAAAATATTTGCTATAAAATAGGATCATAATTTTAAAGTCATACCTTTGAAACAATTGTTTGTCATTAATACGTTCATAAAAATGAAAAGTCCTACAGGTGAAAAAATATCAAGCATCAATATAGCTAATTAATATTCTAATAAGTTTAACAGCAACTCTGTCACCATCAAGTCTTACTGTTTAAGATCTGAGATTTACCTCTTCTACTCCATTCCCAAGGCTAGCACCCTGGACCAAGTCCTCAACTCAAGCTAGCTTATTTTAAAAGCCTCGCCCTGCTGTTTCCAATTCCCCTCTGATGCACAGCAGCACTGGACTTACTTTTCCTCAAAGAGCTGCTTTTGGCACATGGCACTGAAATACTGAAAGCCAATCTACTAGGGATTACTGGTTAGCTCTTCCCACTTAAATAATGACAATAAAAAAGTGCCACACAAATGTAAGCTGTTTTCTCCAGAAAATGTTACTCTCCTCAAGAAACCAACAATGGCTTACTACTGCCTATCAAGTCAATTCAAATTCAGCCTGGCATTCAACTAAAATCTTATTTATTTTAAATCACTTTTGTATCCATAACAGTATGACAGGGGCCAAGTTAACAGCTCCTGATTTGACCTGAGTCAAAACATCATAGCTTAGGTTCTTTCAAGGGAAGTACAGCATATAAATTATTTTTAACTAAAAATTTTCCAAACTTCACGATGTCTAGGTTGTAAAAACTCAAGGTGAGACATTTTTAGTAATAATTACTTCAAGGGAAAACATAGTTCTCACTATCTCATTATTATAAATGCTGCAAAATGTTTATATGAAATCAAAGCATCATAAAGGAGGAGTTGTTAAAAATAAAGGTAGCTGATCCACTGAAGATAGCCTAGTCTATCAAATACGGTCCAACTGGTTTTTAGTTGCTTCTTTTCGTTTCTAGCATAAATTTAGGTGAAGCTGCATCTTTTTTTTTTTAAAGCCACAAATTTGCCTTGATAAAAAGTGTACATTATAACCTTCAAAATTTTTTACTCTTGGTTCTAAGAAAAAAAATTTTTTTTCAGGTTAAATTTTTGCTGCTATTATGGGCATTTCAACACATAAAAAAAAAAAAGGTTTAAAATTCTTACAGTCAACATAATTAGGATGTTCCCGTAAGATGTTTTTATATAGTTTTTCTGCTTCATGGAATTCACACATGGCCTCATACAGCCTGGCTAAATTGTATGACGTTGTAACAGAAATGGCATTGTAATAATGTTCATCATGCTCAGCTTCTGCCTTTGCACGATCCAGTGATGCCAAAAAGTATTTCTAGGAGAAAAAAAAGAAATTACATTGTTAAAAGACTTGGTCATACATCTAAAATAGCGTACATTGAATCTGACAGCATAAAAGAAGGGACTATTTCTATATTGCTACCTTTGCTTCTCCTAGATTCCCAAGTCTGAAATGAAGGGCACCCACGTTATTCAAAATCTCCGGGGGGACATCAGCCTGCACTTTCTCCTGAAGGATCCGTGTTGCTGTTCCATAGGCTGACAGGGCACCCTGTGTTTTCATGGCAGACAGAATAAGTTGTAAGTGAAAATAAGAGAGAAACATTATACCAGGCTTACCAAAACACATTAGGTGGGAGATGAAAAATATTGCTAAATACCTGGATATCAGTCTGTTCTAAGATTTGTGCCAATTCAATCCAAGCTTCAACATCATCAGGATATTGTTCTGTGACCTTCTTCAAATGGCCCTGGGATAAAAGAGATCATTAAGCTGAAACATTCCAAGAATAGGCTATAAAAAGTCAATTGTTATTTCAACTGGAAAAACTCAGCTAACAAAACTGTGTCCACCATATTTCTAGCAGCAATAATAAGAAATGAGGAAGGAGGGTCTAGGGAGAGCTAACAGAAAATAACTAAGATTTTTAAAAAAACATACCTTGGCGATATCTCGCTTCTCTTGATCTTCTGAGGCAGCATATAGAGAGCCAAGAATTTTCATAGTTTCGTAATTATTAGGATAAGCTTTCAAAACTTTCTCAAAGCACTGAGATGCATTTTCTTTGTCACCTCGATAAATGTACATTTGTCCCAAGCCAAAAAATGGCAGCACGAAAGACGAGGAAGCAAACTGTGTGGCTTGATAGTAGTACTGGAAAGCTTGGTCATAATCTTCCTAAAAAGTGAAAATAAAACAAGACGGACAATATGTACAAAAGTTTTTAAAAGATCTGAAAAATCACTAAAAAATCAGATATTTAGAGAGGGCATAAAATTCACTTACCTGGACGTGGAATGATCTAGCCAACTGGTAGCAACTTTCTGCTTGCATAGCCTCCACTTCTGTGTTGTGGAATGCATGGAGAGCCAGGTGCTGGACTTTACTGTAATCCTGCACAACCAAGACCCGGAAATCAATCGACTGAACTCAAACAATGCTAACTGTCTCAATCATAAGGCTTCCCCAAATTTCATTTTTAAAATTTGTTAACTGAATTAGCAACAACAGCACTGGACCCAGAATTACAAATCATTTTCCTCATTCCCCTTGCTGATAAATCCAGGGAAGAGGAGAACTAACATTTGCATAGCACTTAACATTTGCTCAGTACATTTATTACTTCATTTAACCCCCACGACAATCCTTTGAGGTATTAGCCTATTTTTGTGATAAGAAAACCCAAGAGAGGTAAAGTCCCTTATTAACAGTAATGTGAGCAGTTACAATTTATTAAGGACTATTACATGCGAAGCACTCTGCTAAGTATGATACTTACATTAGCTCTAAGCTTAATCAAAACCCCTGTGAATTATGTCTTTATTACCATTTTATTAATGGGGAAATAAAGGCTTAGAGAAGTTTGCTATCTGAGGTGAAAAGCTAGAATCTTAATTTAGCTTTTTTTCTGACTCCAAGGATATGTTCTATCACATGAGGGTAGCAAGTGCCAGCGGCTTGAACTTGCATTCAGCTCTATTTGAATGCATGGGTCATGATCTTTCTATTACACCTGACTTTCATTTGGATTAATCTGAGAGACTCAAAGTCAGAGTTCAAACAACAGAGGTAGAAACCACTTCCCAGTTTTTAAAAAATATGTTCTAAATTTAAAAAAATTTTTTTTAAAAATTCTGAGCTCCAATCAAGTGTAGAAACCTTCATAGTTAAAAGGTCAGTAGTAAAACCTTTTCATCATTGCTCAAAACTGGTAAGCCTTTCACACGCACACACCCTGAGCCCGTTCTCACTCACCCATCAACAAGTCCTGTTATCCACTGTCACCTTTACACACACACACCCCACTACCCCAGACATAAGCTTCTGTTATTTTTAATATTTTATACTTTTGCTTCATAGAACTACAGAAATCGTGTATCAGGTAGATTAGAAGGTCTTTTGATGCTCAGATTTGGCTGTTTTCATCACTGATCCACCTTAGACAACTTACCAGTTTTAATAGGAATGTGTTTTATTCATTTCACTAGCACTAGAAATTCGGTCTGAAGTAGAGTTTTTATTTTGTCAATGACCAGTTTTGACATTTTTTTTACATTAGAAATAATAATGGGACTGCAGTTTTTAACAGTAACTGAGGGTTTCCCATTAGATAAGTATTTAATATTCATATTTAATCCTAACTACCACTCCTCAAATCCTATAAGGTAGGTATTATTATTAGTTTATAAGTGAGGCAATTAAAGTTTGGGGAAATTAGCTTATTTCCCCAAAGCCACAGAACTATATAATGGTGATGCCTGAATTTGAACCAAGTGATTTAAACTCCACACTTTTACTTACATTATACAGACTTTTAGCTAAATTTATACATTGTTCACTGGGATGAGGATATGGAAATATCCTGCCTACCTTCTAGGGCTATTGTAATGACCAACTGAGAAAATGTTTGTAAACGTGCTCTGTAAACCTTAAAGACATATATTCAGTGCAAGATGATCTCATGTCACCTGGCACAGTGCTGATCACAGATCAGGTATTCAGTTGACACTTAATTAGATTGGCTTGATTTATATATTTCACTTATGTAATCTAAGGTTCTGAATATACTGATTGTGTTAACTAGAAGCAAGTCTTATCTTCAGCAGTGGAAGGGTGACTAGAATTGAAAATTAAAAACTGAATAATTCTCATTTGGTTCTAGGAAGCTGTCCCAAAAGCTGTGAGCACTGAATACTAGGTAGGCACTCAAATATTTAAAATCATCAGTCCTTTGGGTTTCCCCCCACCCCAGTAAAAACCAAACTAACTTGTGTAACTTATTTTTTCTTAAATAGTAACACTTCAGCTACTTATAAGATACATTTCCATCTTCTCCCTAAATAGTTACCTTTTAGTACCATAGCAGGTACAGCTTAAAGTGTAATAAATAATTCATTATGAAAGGGGAGTATGCTTCCATAGCTAGAGAGCACAGCATCGTGGTTATAGCTGTGTGACCTCAGGCTATTAACTCTGCCTCCATTATTCATCCACAAAATGAGGAAAATATTACCTACCACATAGGATTGTTTTGAACGATATATAAATTCATGGAACGCACTTTTAATAGTACTTGGCATTTAGTAAGCACAGAATGCATATTAATAGCAACAATGGCAGCAACATAGCATCTATTATTAATAAGGATTGATGCTGTTTTGTGAACTTTTACTTAAACTGCTATTTAATTAGAGTTCTTAGTATAATTTATTACCTGGTTTCAGTATGACAGATTAAACTCATGCTTACTATATAAACACTTTGCCAATGACATCTTGGAGTTAGTATTTAAGAAATCCAGAACGCCACTGCTTCTACAGAATGAATGACAACTTTAAAAATGTCATGATCAAAAATAAACAAGCAAACATCTCCCCATATGTTATGCTCTTAATAAACTGAGACTGTTTCATAGATCTATGCTTCTTTCAACTACCTAGTGACCTTTTTCTAAAAACCTAGTTCAAGAGCTTTTCTTTCTTGGAGGTGAAAACTCTCCTTAACCACTTAGTCACTTCATCTTTCATTTCTTTACCACAGCAGGGTAGAGACCTTTATTTTCACATTTTCATTTGTTTACATGTCTCTGTTTTCAAGAAACTGAACTCCTCGAGTAAAGATACCATGAACTCCACAACCACATTGCAATGTTGGGTACAGTACAAAGGATCAATAATTATTAAACAAATGTGTGAACGAACGAACAAACATATCCAACCCCAGATACTAACACAAACTCTTAACTTTTGTTTTTTTTGGGGGGGTGATTAGTTTGTTTATGTTTAGAGGAGGTACTGGGGATTGAACCCAGGACCGCATGTATGCTAAGCATGCGCTCTACCACTTGAGCTATACCCTTCCCCTTACAAACTCTAACTTGAAAAAAAATTCTTGACTCAAATTTCTTTCCAAGTTAGAAAGATAACGTATCAACTGCAGTACAAAAAACCCCCAAAATGAAGATTTAAAGTCAAACAACTCATAAATGGCCTTGCCTACCTTTTTGAAGAAAAAGTGGTTTGCCAAGTGGTTCAAGACCATAGGGTTGCTGGGGTCAATAGTATAGGCCCTGGAAAGAAGCTGGACGCCGTTCTTGATAGAGTCAGCCTAGAAGAAAAACAGTGATGGCGGGGTTGAGTGGAATATTACTTAAATAGCACTTTTGCAAAGTTTCCTTTACAGTCTAAAGAAATAGTTATACAAAAGTGCAGATACCAAAATATAGCTCTTGTTTTAGTTAATTTTCACCAGGGATAAAAAAATTTCAAATAGTGAGCGAAACTCTAAAGAATTTAGCTTTCTTAAACTTAACTGCAAAGGCATCTCCACTGGAAAGCATTTCCTGCCCTTTGAAATTGGGTGCATGTAATAAATATACTTGATATTATTGTTCTAAATAATTTACTGCTCATCCCTAAGGCAAATAATAGGGGCAAAACCCCCAAAAGATTGTGTTTAACAGCTTTGTTGAGATAAAATTCACATCCTATTCACCTGACAAATCAGCCAGGAACTAGTTTCTTCACTCACATACCTCTTTATTGTTGAGTTCCAGAACAGCCAGTCCCACCAATGCCCCTACACATTTGGGATTGAGTTCCAGGGCTCTGCTGAATGCCAGACGCGCCTTCTCCAATTTGTTAAGTTTCACAAAGCAATGGCCCATTCCTAAACGAACTTCCGCTAAAAAAATAAAGTCAAATCATTCAGTCTGTTATACTAGGATATTTTTAGGCTTCAAATTTTTAAAAATGTTTGAACATTCTCTATTTATGAGTTGCAAAATCCCAAAATTAACCTCCATCTAGCTACACTATAAAATCTTCTGCTGTATCACAAACTTGATTTCCCTGGAGGTCAGATCATACACTCTCCCCACAGCCTGCCAGCCTCACCCCCTCCTTATGGATGCCTCTCTCTTCATAGCACAGAACGTCTATAATAGTGCTATTTTTCTCGTCTTCCAACACTCCTGGTTGCATTGTACCTTAAATATCTAATTTTTGAAGAGTAGTTTTTAAACAGAGAACAAAAAGCTTCATTAAGGCCTTAAATATAGTAACTGACCACATGCGCATCTGCAGAGCTATGCTTATAAATGCTTCCCAATTTCAAGGCCCTGCCAAAACACAGCCATGTTCTGAAGGCCAACCTCTCCACTGTTCACTAGATCCTACTCCTTCTCATCCAAGGACACTACTCCTGCAACCCTCCCCTACTTTTTCTGCATCATCAAATTTTCCCTCCTTTCTAGATCATTCTCATCCATATACATTTTCCCATTGTAAAAAAATCCTCTCGATTCTACCTCCCTTTCTAGTTGTCAATTCATTCCTACTCTTCCCTAGATAGCAAAACTCCATGAGAGATCTATCTACACTTGCTGCCTCCAATTCCTTTCCTTCCCTTTTCGCTTGACTCCACTCCAATGAGTATCTCTCCTCGAGCATTCCAGGAAAACTCCCTTTATCAAGGTCACTAATGATTTGCATGCGGCCAAATCCAATGATCAATTCTCATTCCCTATTTCACATGGCCTAACAACAGAATTTGACACAGTCTGCTATCCTCTCCTGCTGGAAACATTTTACATTTGACTTCAAAAATTGGCTAAATAAATTGAGATTTTGGAAAGAAAAAATAGTATAGGGCAAAAAGATTATATTATGATCTACTATTCAGCTTTTGAATCAAACAGGAGTATTTTAAGTTGGAGCATACATAGCTTAGACTTAAAGTTTTTCCCTTACCTGGACACCCTGGGTTAGTACGCAAGGCTTTCTTATAGTAAGCAAGAGCTCCCCTGTAATCCTTCTTGTTGAATGAAATGCAAGCTTTACCTGTAATAATTTTTAAAAATAAACATACATTTATTAAAGAACACAAATCTCATATGTTCTGCACTAACTCACCTAAATCATATATATCTCTCAGTAAGAAATACTTGAAAAGAGCAAAAGTGATTTCATATTAAAACTTGTTTTTCCATTAGGGTATTTTAATTTATGCCTATAAATAGAACAGTACTATCTTTATGTTAAATGTTATAAAACAATAATCAAAGTAGCTTAGAGTTGTCCAAACAGACTGCTTATTAACTCTTTAGAAGTGGATAACAAATTATGCTTAACTGGTATATATCTTATTTCTGTAATTTCAACAGAAACAACAATCTATTACAACAGTCTTATTTTTAATAAGGCAAAGCTCTTCTACTTTGCGGCCCAGCCCAGTTACTAAGGAGATAGTAACAAAGAGATATATTCTAGGCACATGATGAGAAATACAGATTCCTAAGATGGTTGTTGAAAATGACTTACCAAGAAGAGCTGGAATATTATTTGGAGACTGGTTAAGTACAAAGTGAAACTGTGCATCAGCCTGATCCATTTTGTCCCCTTCAAGTAGGCAGAAGCAGGCTCTTCCCAACAAGTGGTTCTGAAAAAGTAACGCATCATCTCAGACTTGACTTCACCACGGACTGAACACAATTTAACAGGAGTGTGTAACACAAAAATGAAAACCACAGAGGAAGGAGGTGGAGCATCACACAAATTCCTCTACCACTGTAATGTGTCTAATCTACCAATAAGCAATTCTTAACCAGAAAACTGAGAAATTATCCTGAAATGCAAGTCTTCTGTATCAGGAACAAGTGACAAAAAGAAAAGTTCACACTCCTTAAAGGACCAAAGAAATTTCTATTTTAATAAGGAACTACTCTTCCTTTTGGCTATTTTTATCAACCATATTATTTTAAGAAAAATTTTTAAAAAATCTGCTGTCTATTACACACGTTTTGCTTTCATGTGGTATTTTTTTTTCTTTCATAAGTTCAAAGAAATCTGACTTATTTTACCTGATCATACATAATAATTTTATCCGCCATTGTATACAGCAGTGTTGCTTGTGTAATAAGATCTTTCTTGTTGTCCTTATTCTTTTCCTTCCGAGCTTGTTGTACATAGTAGGCTGCCAAAGTATCCAAGCAAGTCATCTGGTCTTTTTCATGGTCTCTATAGTCCAAATTGCCATCTATACGTGCTGCTTCCAACAACTTTACAAACTCTTCTGTTTTTCCTTGCTTGTAGTATTCCAGCTATAAGATAAAGAATCAGATTAGAATTACTTAAGCATAAGTCCATACAAAAAGTTGTACACAAATGTCTACAGCTCTATCTGTAACAGCCCCAAACTGGAAACAACCCAATGATTGATCAAAAGGTGAATGGTCAAAGAAACTGTGGTATATCTGTACAACGACTACTGCTCATCAATAGAAAGGAACTACTGACACATGCTACAACATGGATAAATCTCAAACTAATCTTTAGCAACAAAAAGCAGATCACTGTAAACTGACTATAACTCAATTAAAAAAAAAAAACCCCAAAAAGCAGATCAGGGGTTTGCTAGGGCACAGTGTAGGGCAATGAAGAGCTGGGAGAAAAGTTTTTGGGGGTGATGGATATATGATCTTGATTGTGGTGAAAATTTCACAGGTGTATACATACGCTAAAACTTCTCAAATGGTACAAGTCAAATAGATGCAGTTTACTATCAGTGAGTTATATCCAATAAAGCTGTTTAAAAAAATTACAATTGCTACAAATGCTTCCATCTTACTTCTTACCTAGGAATAGTTGATTTCAAACTAAACCAGAGCCCAGGAGAGAAAGCAATAATGAGAGGTATAAAGAATTCTAAATAGAAAACTTGAGTTCTAGATTTAGATCCATCAAAAATTAAATGACTTTGGGCCTGCTGAATAACTTCCCTGGGCATCTGTTTCAGTTATAATAAAAGAAATATCCATCATTTATTAGCCACTTACAATGGGCCACATACAATGCCAGGAGCTTCATATACATTATCTGTAATCTGTACAACCAGCTGTTAACCACCTGTTAAGGTGAATACTAGCATCCTCCTATTTTAGATGAGGAAACAGGCTCAGAAAGTAGATTATTTATCTGAAGTCACATAGCTAGTTACTAGCCAAGTTGGAATTTGAACAAAGGCCTCCCTAATCCCAAAGCCTACATTCTTTCTTCTGTAACAACCTATAGCCCACAATGTTTCCATTTATTTGACCACAGGTGCCATGTTAATCCTCCAGCACTCCAATTTTCATGTAAGTGCTGTTAAAGGAGGCATCTATACTAAAAAAAAAAAAAAACCTAGGTTTCCTTCTGGTTTTAAAAATGTGTGGCAAGCATTAATGGCTTGTTGTCCATACCCTAGGAAAACAGCACTTCAAGTCAGGAAGGCACTGCTTGTCACTGAAAGTACTTCTCTGTAAACTCATACCTGAGAAGAGTTAAGCTTGTGCACTGGATGTAAGCCCAATTCCAGATCTACTTCTCTGACCCTTCAAGACAATATTAGGGGTCTCCTATGTACCTTTACATGGAAGTGACCTGTGGCTTAGGAGTGATGATTACAGCATTTACCATATTTTATTACTATAATGTTCCCACAAAAAGGAAGCATCGTTACACAGCTGATACTGGGGAGGGTAGAGGGTGTTAGAATTTTGGGCTCTCTGAGGTGATCTTCCTGACAGTCTCCAGCAGTTTTTATGTTATGGAAGGGATCAAACAGGACAAAAAACTTAAGGTGGAGATAAACTTCATCCAAAGGGCTTTTGTGAGTTAGCATGAAACCTAATCACCTTCTAGAATATTTCATGAGAAATGTTACCTTGTTATGGGGAACAATGGTAAGTAGCAATGTTTACTTTGTGGCACCTTGTTTTTTTTCTCAGCTTATCTCTAATCCAGTCTTCACTGAGGAATCACTAAAAAAATCAAACATTCCTTACAGAGTACTATTTAACTTAAATGAATTGTTTTTACCAACCTATACCAATTTATCAGAGGCCAGCACATCATTTAGGAAACTGGACTTTTGCTCATAAAGGGTAATACAATTAACTTCCATACACAGAGTACTATTAATTTATCACGCACCCAAACTGCCTATTACTGTATTTGAAAATAGAAACCACATATTTTTCCCAGTCAACATATAAGAAATATCTGTTACATGAATACTCACTGCCAAAGCAATCCATATGTGCAGTTGTGTGTGTTCCTGTTTCAGAATACTGATAACTTCATCTCCCTCCGGTAACTGATCGAAGTCAAGTTCAATGACCTAAAATACAAAACACAAGCTTTAACTCTTATTTTTCTTTTTATGAGACTGACACGCTACCTACTGAGCTAATGACGCAGCTTTATTTTTCTTCTTAAATTCACATTTCTTCTTTGCTGCTTTCTTGAGCATAGATCAATATGGTTATACAGAGGACTTGTGCTCACTTTCAATACAGCTGAACAAGTATATGTTAAGAAATGTTTAAGGA
Organism: Camelus bactrianus; assembly: GCF_048773025.1. Classification (NCBI taxonomy): domain Eukaryota; kingdom Metazoa; phylum Chordata; class Mammalia; order Artiodactyla; family Camelidae; genus Camelus; species Camelus bactrianus. The sequence goes on from NC_133548.1 coordinate 41,346,237, forward strand.
GCATATGACAAAGAGGTTATATGGTAATATTAAAATAAAAGCACAGAGAAGCAAACAAATCCTGCTAGTTGTCAAATCACTAGAACTATAATGCTACAAAAGCTTTGCTTACTTAAAAATAAAACAAAACCTATAATGCAAGTAAAGCGCAGATAAACACCCCAGAGACTCTGATGCCATCAGTAGGACAACTTGGGCAGCACAATCCTAGAGGCAATGCAAAGTTGAACGCCACTGTACACATTAATCATGGAGGCAGCATTTGAGTTACACACACTCTTGAATGTGGCACAAAAATAACAGTAGGAAAATGTTCTAGAAGTAGGTAGTGGTGATGGTTACACATCTTGGTGCATATTACTAAAAACCACTAGATTTTATGGTAAGTGAAATATATCTCAATCAAACAAACAAATATAAGAGAATGAGATATCCAGTAACATTAATACTGAGAGCTTTACACAGACAAGCCATAGGCCACCCATGAAAGAGGGAGAGGGGGTTAATTCTATCAGCACACAGCAGCGGCTGTGAGGGTCTCAATTTCCCTGATGAAGCCTTGTGTGGTGGACCTGGTGCACCATGACAGACTCGAGTTTCTAAGGGAGCAAAGGAGACATCCTATATATTCCTGGGGACAGATACTTAGTTTGAGCAGCAGAGAGAAGACAGTGACATCAGCGCCCACCTCTCTGATCTGTTTTACATTTTACCAGGCGCTCTCTGCGCCCGTGAATTAGGAAAAAAGCAGAGTACTGTCAAAAAAGAACAGGTTGGAGGGGAACTTTCAAGAACTCCTTCTCGGGGTGGCCTCGAGGTTGCGGGGACGCGGTTCCCAGCCTGGGAGGGCGCAGGGGCTGGGGAAGGTGATCGGCCCTTCGGCCGGGGAGTTCCATCTGGGGAGAGGGTGCTCTCGCTTCGGAAAGGGGGAGGGGGAGATCGTCCAAGTTCACGACCCCCACCTTTCCCCATACGCGGCACCTACCTCGTCAGTGTCCCGGAGGGGAATCTCGATGGAGCCCCGCGACATGGTGAGATCAGAAGGCGAGCGGGCGTGTGGCCTCGCCGCTCCGCAGCCGGTAGTCCTGACTTCTGGATCGTCCTGAGGGTAGCGGCGGCTCGGGGTCTGGTCGTGACTGCCGCCCCGCGGCGCAGCCGGAGCTGGGTCTTCTTCCCGTCAGCCGCTTAAACAACGAACCGCAGGAGGCGTCCGACGACTTCCGGCAGCCCCGCCCCCTGCCCCGGAAACTTTCCCCGCGGGAGGGCCTGTCCGATGGGAGGGCGTCTCCTGAGGCTCAGGGTCCCCGAATTTAGGAGGAGGGCTCCGAGGCTTCTGTTGGCGTGCCTACCTCTCCGAGGGCCTGAGGCTCCGGACCCTCGAGCCGCGCTGGCGCCGGAATAAATATATTGAGGGCGTATCCGCACTGCTCTCAATGGGCAGAGCGACCAATCAGGCACGGGCTCGGGGCCCGGCTACTGATTGACGTGGGACACCTGGCCAATGATAGTCATGCTCTCCTGAGCTTGACTCCGCCCCCGACCCCGGACTTGTCCTCAGGTCTGGTTTTCCAATTAAGATTGCTATGAATAATTCATTCATTGCTTATCCCAATCATCAATTCCTTGTTTAGCGGCTATTATTTGCGAGTTACACCTATGCTATCTTTGTGTAACCAGTTTAAATATAAATGTTACAAAGAGTTCTGTAATCATTATGATAGTTCATGTATTTTGTGAGGATTTTGCTTTTTGAGTTTTTTTCGTTGTGAGAATCTGCTAGATTTGTGATTTAAATAAAATTGTTGAAGAATCGGATTAAATCTGTAGTTAACGTTTTGATTAAATTATAAGATTTGATTAAATGCATTTTAATTTGTTTTAATTAAATTATAAAATATGACTAAATTACTTTGTAATCAATATTTTGATTAAACCAGAGAAGAATCTGAGTAAATAAATTTGTGAACACTGTCAATTTTACCAAGTGCCTCTTACCACCTCCTTCTGGCCCAAACCAATATCATCACTTTGCTGCAATAACCTCCTGTTTTACCCAGTACCTCATCCACTCTTGGTCCCAAACTCCAGTCCAGCTTTAGGAAGTTACACACCTATCTTAAAAAAAATACCAATTTGGTGTTTGTCTTTCCTCCCACCTCCCTCAAAACCTTTAGATGGAAACTTTATTACATTTATGTTTTGATTAGTTGTGTAAGTATTTCAACCTTTCCAGCTGTGCTGTCCAATCCAAGGATAGTATTAGTTATGTAGGTAATTTTAAATTTTCTAGTAGCCACATTAAAAAAGTAAAAAGAAGTAGATGAAAATAGTTTTAATAAAATATTTTGTTTTACCCAATATATCCAAAATATAATTTCAATATATAATCAATATAAAAATTGAGATAGTTTGCATTTTTTTATGCTAAGTCTTAGAAATCCAGTATGTACTTTACACTTACATATTTAATTCACTTGTTTAATTTTAACTGGAAACACTGGATCTGTATTTAGACTTCATAAAATTTGCAGCAGAAAAAAATAAATCCACATACTTGAGTTTTTCCAAACATGCTTACAAGTTTTCCAATAACTGAATCAATGATCACTTTAAAATTTTAAGTTAATTAAAAATTTTAAAAAATTAAAATTCAGTTCCTTAGTTGCATTAGCCATATTTCAAGTGTTCAATAACCATGTGTGGTTAGTGGAAGCTGTACTAGACAGCATAGTACAGTATTTCTAGGAAATATTATTTAATACATTTTAAGGTTTATAAAGTAAGCATTAAAAAAAAAAAAAAAGTACACCTAGTGATGTTATTCTTCTTCCCCAAACCCTGGCCTTAAAGGCCCCAGAAGTACTTTTGAATTGGTGTTTCAGTGGCAACTGAAGGTATCCTAACTGATAATACAGAACACTATGATTGGATAATACAGAGAACTAAATTTAGACTTGGATTTGGAGGAAGTGACATTTAGGTTGCAACTGGGAAGATAGGAAAAATGTGGCTAGGTAAAGGTTATAGGAGAGTTGTGTACCAGACAGACGGACAGCATGCGGGGAGGAGCTTTGTGAACCTGAAAGAAAGCCATGTGGCTGGAACGTGAAAAATGACAGGGAGAGTAGCCTGTAAACAATGAGGCTGAAGACATAAGCAGTAGCCAGATCATGCCCAGATTTATCCATGGAAAGCAAAACTAGTGCCTTGACCCGCTTCCAATACGAGTAAGTGTAGACATCACAGTTAGGAAAAATAGAACTCTTTGCACTCTAAGGTAAACCAAAAAAATCCATGTCACACTATCTATGAGTCTCTAAAGTGAATGAAACCTTCAGCATTTCCTACGTATTACTGACTTCCTAACAAAAACAGCTCAATCGCTAACTTTTGCAAGGCTGAAGATATGCAGGAGTTTGGGGGGATATGGCCAACATATGAGAAAATTGCTCTTTTTCAGTCATGAACCAGCTAACTCTAACCTTATCACCTTGGGAGGAGGGAGGGGTGTTTGAAGAACCAGTCCTTCTAAAGCCTTAAACTCACTTGTAAACTTTTGCAAACATTTTTCTAAGGACTTTTATTCTAAAGATTTTGTCTCTGAGACTTGTTTTGATATAGGATATGTTTTGGAGTTTGGATTTTATCTCAAGTGCAATGTAACTGAACAGTCTGAAGTTATGTATAAGTATCAATAAATATATGTGTATGAAAGAGAGAGAGTTGGTTTTGTGGCTTCAAACTGTTGTTCTGGCTACATTGTGGAGAATGGATTGCAGAGTATGTGAGAGGATATGCGCAGAAGACCTAGGAAACATGTGTCCGAGTAACAGATGATAAATAGCTCGGAATAAGTTTAAGGTGGCAGAGGTGGAGAGATATACATAATGTATCCCCATTTCTCTCCACTTCCACTACCTGGAATAAATATATATAACCCTTTTTTTTTTTTTTTTTTTGGTTGTCACTGCTCTTTTTTTTTGTTTTGTTTTTGGTTTTTTTGGAGGGGAAGTAACTAGGTTTATTTATTTATTGTTTTATTTTATTAATATTGTTTTTAAGTGGAGGTACTGGGTATTGAACCCAGGGCCTCTTCCATGCTAAGCAGATGCTCTACCACTGAGCTATACCATCCTCCTCCTCACACCCTTATAATCTTAATTACTAGGACTTGCTAATGAGTTGAATACAGGGGTCATCGAAAAAGTAGTATCAAGAAGGACTTCCAGGTTTCTGGCATGGACAACGGGGTGAATGAAGTGTCATCTTTCAAGATAGAAATGATGAGTGGAGGAGTCCTTTTGGGCAAGGGTAGTTCACTCGTGTTTCAAGTGTGTTGTTTGCCCTGTTTCTGACATCTCTGAGACAGGTATCAGACAGGCAGTTGGATATACAGCTCTGCAGCTCAGAAGACAGTTTTTGAGCTGGAGAAATAAGTCCAAAAGCTGCTAGCATACAGATGAAATGTAAAATGATGGGATGGGATGAGATAAACTAGAGAGAGACTGTAGAATGTCAAGAGAAGGGCCCGGGACCAAGCTCTGAGGAATTCTGGTATACAGTGGGCAGGTAGGGGAAGAGGTTCTGCCAGGAATCAGAGGACTAGAAGGAGAGAAAACCACATGGCAACAGTTGGGACTTAACCTGTAATTCGGTACAGACAGCTACCCTGAACTGTAGCAGACACTGGTGAAACTAGATGTTTTTAGGCTGTAGACCTAGTTTTGGAGTGAGTACAGAGATGTCACTTCAGCTGACAAGACTGTGCAATGTCTCTTCACAAACGCTGTGCTCCCTGCTGGGCCTGAGTGCCCCAGGTAAAGCAATGTGTGCACTTGCGGTGTGAGTGATGTTGAGTATGTGTTCCAAATAGATTTCTGAGATTGTTCAGTTTTCTGTTGTTGATACTGTGTTTGGTTGTAGGCTTGGTAAATGCATATATTTAGCCAGTCTGAAGAGTGGGCTATTTCATATGTGGACAAAATAGGCTAATTATTAAAATATTTGATCTTAATGAAGAATATTTGAGGTCTTAAATTAGGTGTCTTTTAAATAGAAGGACTCAAAAGGATATATTTAAAGTAGTTTGTACACATTATTAAGAAAGAATAGGAATTGTATTTGTTTGCTAAGGCTGCCACAATAAAGTACCATAGATTGGGTGACTGAAACAACAGAACATTAATTTTCTCATAATTCTAGAGGCGGAAAGTCCAAGATCAAGGAGTCAGCAGAGTTGGTTTCTTCTGGGGCTTCTCTCCTTGGCTCGGAGACGGCTGTCTTCTCCCTCTGTCTTCACCTGGTCTTCCTTCTGGGTGTGTCTGTGTCCTAATTTCTTCTTCTTATAAGGGCACCAGTCATATTGGATTAGGACTCACCCCAATGACCTCATTTTTAACTTATTATCCCTTTTTAGATCCTATCTCCAAATAAAGTCAAATTCTGAGGTGCTAGGGGTTAGTACTACAGTGTATGAATTTGGGAGAACAGAATTCAGCCCTTAAAAGAGCCTCTTATAGGGTAAGTCTTCCCAGATGAATTTTTAAATTGTGCTTTTCCCTGTCATTTACTAAAATAAGGCTTGTTTCTGAAGTAGCAGGACATATGATCATTAATAAAACATTTTAGGGTTATAATTTGTCATTACATTTGTCTGGGTAGTTGTTTTATAATCTAGGTCATGGTCTCCTCTAGGTTTCTTTTTTCTTTATCCCCCCAGCCCTGGGTTCTTAAATAAATACTCATCTCTAAAACATGAGCTTATTTTCAGGAATTTAAAACTGTGTAAAATGCTCCCTTAGGTAAGAACCAGGAATGTAAAGTTTAACAGAACTAATTTGATTGTCAGTAAAAAAAAAAAAACAACTATGATAGAAATCTTAGTTCTGGCAAATTAGAATAACCAGAAAATCCTCCTGCTATAAACACCCAGGTATGCTGAGTTAAAAACCAACAAGAACAGCACAGTAAATGTCCTTGTAAATGCATAACTGAGAGAGCTACTAATCTGAATAACAGAAACCAAAGCCTGCGCTAAGACTACCCAGATAGTGGTGGGTACAAGCGGGATTCTGTTTTCCATTATTTCAGGGCGGTGAGTTTTAATGCTCACGCAGAGACAGAATTAGAAGCCTTAAAGTGCTACTCCCTATGTAAAAGTGGGTAAGAAAAAAAATCCCTAATGGAAAAAAATTCCACCAATACAGAAAAGAGTCTAGTCTCTGGGCATAAAACTTACAGCTGGTGGTGGTAGTGGTGATAGAGACTGGATGGGAGAGGTGGGGAAAGTCTCCTTCAAGAAGCTGCCGTTGCAACCACCGGTCTGCATCTCAGGTTGATTGGGTGTTTGACATTTCCCACTTGGCCTGGGAATTCCAGGGGAAGAAATCAGCATAGGCGTTATCCCTAAGTGTGCATATATCCCTGGCATGCCTGGGCAAGTTACATAATATTTTTGACTGACTTATCCTTAATTCCCCTGGTGGGAATTAAATAATAGTAACTAGGTGGTGTTGAATGTTTACTTGTGTCAGCACTTTTCATGCTGAAACTCATTTAATCTTCAGAACAGCCCTGTGTCACGGGTACAGAAATCTGTCAGTGGTGTGAGGCCATGGAAGCTGGTCATAGCTGTCTCCTGGGACTGGTGTGAAAATAAGATGAGGTGCAAAGTGACAGGCCAATAGTCATATGACTCTACCTTGGAAACTGTAATCATCTGCTGTATCCCTCAGGGTTTTCTCACTTCAGGTAGGACACAGACTCTCAAACTCTTCCCTTCCTCTTTCTTGTTGTCACCAAAGGTAAGAAGCACAAGGTCACTTTTTTTTTTAATTGAAGTATAGTCACATAATTACAATGTGTCAATTTCCGGTGCACAGCATAATGTTTCAGTCATACATATACATACATACATATGTTTTCATAATCTTTTTCATTATAGGTTACTACAAGATATTGATTATAGTTCCCAGTACTATATAGAAGAAACTTGTTGTTTATCTATTTTATACATAGCAGTTAATATTTGCAAATCTCGAGCTCCCAATTTATCACTTCCCACCTCCTTTCCCCACCCTGGGAACCATAAGTTTGTTTACTATGTCTGTAAGCCTGTTTCTGTTTTGTAGATAAGCTCATTAGTGTCTTCTTTTTTCTTTTTTTTTTTTAGATTCCGCATATGAGTGATATCATATGACATTTTTCTTTCTCTTTCTGGCTTACTTCACTTAGAATGATGATCTCCAGGTCCATCCACGTTGCTGCAAATGGCATTATTTTCTTCTTTTTTAATGGCTGAGTAGTATTCCATTGTATAAATATACTGCAGCTTCTTTACCCAGTCCTCCACCAATGGACATTTGAGTTGGTTCCATATCTTGGCTATTGTATATAGTGCTGCTATGAACACTGGGGTGCATGTATCTTTTTGAATTAGTGTTCCCTCTGGATATATGCCCAGGAGTGGGATTGCTGTATCATATTAAGGATTTTATTATTGATCCTTGGTGAAGGAAGGGAATGAAGGTAGAATTTGAGGTGGCTTTGAAAGATGGGTAGGATTTGATAGGCAGAGTGTGGGAAGAGTTTTGAGCAGAGAAGATAGTAAGCAAAATCTTTACAAAAAGTGTTTTGTGTGTGTGTGAGCAAAATCTTAATGGTAAGAATTATACACTCTAAAGGCTGGTGACAAGTGAATTCTTCCCAGCATTAAAATTGACCCATTCTTTGATATCCATCATGTGTCTGTTGATGAAAATTCAATTAACAGTCAAGTTAAGAAGGAAAAATGGAGTTTGATTTGAGCCAAACTGAGGGTTATAACCCAGGAGACAGACTCTCAGAAGCTCTGAGAACTGTTTCGCCTGTTAGAAGTCAAGGGCACAGTCATGTACATTTTTGAGACAAAGGATCATGCATCAAAATGATATACCGATATTTTACTTCAAGTTCACCAAAGATACATAGTCCAGAGATACATAGCACAAAGTGAGCAGTAAGTCACTACGACCGCCTACAGAGTTGAGAAGGAACTTTTGAGAAGTTACATTGCCTCAGAAGAAAGGGGGAAAATTGATCTTTAAGGTCAGGAAAGCACCCTCATCTCTGAGGTGGTCTGGTTAACATGTAATGCAGATGCACACTGCATGATAGGGAGGGAAGAAGCCTAAATGGGCAGAGAAAGAGAGAATATTATATTTAAGTTTTCTTGTCCTGCCTTAGAATATAAATTTGATTTCCTTGTGTCCCATCTCCTCCAGGAAGCCTTCCTTGTTAACATCATTCAAGGAGCTTCCTCCATCTTATTGTCTCCAAAAATAGCTTGGCATTCAACTATATTCAATTTGGAAAAAAAGTATACATCACAGTATATTTAAAATACGTATTTTGAATGTAGTCTTTACTCCCCTCTGACTCTGACTTTCCTCAAAGCCAGAATACTTTTTGAATACTCTCATCTCCCAGTGAAGGGACCCAAGAAGTTCTCAATACATAGATTTTGAACTTTTGAATTGCTTTATGAAAATCACAGTTGGAAGCACAGCAAAGGATATTGCTCCCAAAAGCAAAGGTACACATGGAATTTGCATGTTGCTGTTCTGTGTGGATGAAGCTTTCTGCTCGAGTGTTGAAATAAATATTTTGAAAAGATTCTCAAAACCTTGAAAAGTGAAGATTGTTCTTTACATTCATCCCTGATTTCATGAGAAGCATTTCAAATTCAAGAAGAGATGGATTCTCTTGACTGAATTATCTTAGGTTTTGGATATTAAAAGATCTTAGTTTATAAAATGAGTTTAGAGCTGTTTAAAAATACTTTTACCTGATTCTTTGTCCAGCTGTATGTGTGAGATAAACACATCACTGTATTTGGGGACTTGTTAGGGCAGAGAGAAATATTAATGTGCACTCCAGTGGGAATTCTTTTAGTTACCCTCAGGGCGACTTTCTGCTAAAGAAGTATGTTGTAACAATTTAAGAAATTGTTTTCCAACTAACCTACCTCTATGAGTGTGGGAAATCAACTCAGCTGTGTGGTTTATGATTGGTCAAGTAAGTGGTTTACACAGTGTAACCAAACTAAGCCTATTTATCAGTGCTTTTTGCCTCAGGGCATGCCAAGACCTGGTCATACTGACATATTTACCCCAGAGTGCAGGCGACTTGCCTGTGAAGCCTGTTTACAAATGCAATTAAAAAAAAAAAAACTTAAAAAGGTATTGGAATCAACATTTTAGCACTATTTTCATTTTAAAATAATTTCATTTTTGGTGTATTAAACGGGGAGCTTTTAAGTCTTGGAGAGATTTTCCATTCTTCTGTTTCAGAGACAGGACGGTCGCTTAGAGCAGCGCTTTTCAAACTCTTTAGTGTAACGAGCATCACCTGGAGAGTTAGTTAAAACTCAGATTTCTGAACCCCATCCTACTTTCTGATTCAGTAGGTGTGGGTGGGATGGAGAATCTGCATTTCTAATGAGTTCCTAGTGATGCTGCTGCTCTTGGTCCAGGGACCACACTTTGAGAACCACTGCTGAGAAGCCCTGGGATTAGAGAATCCTGGAGTCAGAACTCTGAAGGAAAAGTTTTAATTTCTTGAGTACTTACATTGTGCCAGACACTGTGCAAGTCATTTTCCATCCATTATGTTTAATCAAGGCAATAACCTTACAAGTTGGGAACGAGTATTCCTATTTTGTAGATCAAGAAACTGAGGCTCAGAAAGTTAAGTTATCCAAGCTCACACAGCTAGTAAGTGGCGGAGTCAGAATTTGAACCTGGGTTTTTCTGTCTCAAGATGCATGCTACTTCTGTTAAAATATGCTTTCTTAAAATCTGAATTAAAGTGCTTCCAGTCCCAGTTCCTTCCTCCTGCAGGAATAATTTCTCTACATCCCTGAACCATGGTTCTTTGACTTCTGCTCAGATCATAGAGGGGCACTCACTACTTCATGAAGGTGGTCTTGTTAGGGACATCTAGAGAGATCTGGCTTGCTTGGGATCGAGTAGCCTCCCAGGGTGAGACTTTCAGTTTTAAAACCCAGAATGACTAATCACTCTAGGGTGGTTCAAACCATTTCAAATGCTTTATAATGAGCCCACCTTCTTCCCTATACTTTTCCATTTCTACTGTAGTTTTGTTTAATAGGATCTTGTACGTGATAGTACTGCAGATATTTGAAGACGACGATCATTCCACGAGTCACCAGACTGTCTTCATTCTTCTTGACCTTTCCTCACATAACATAGCATATATAGCACTTGCTATGTGTCAGGAAATCTAAATGCTTTATGTATATTAGCTAATTTAATTCTCACAAGAGTCCTATAAGATAGGTACCATTACTATTCCCATTTTACAGAAATGGGAAATGAGGCATAGTTAAGTACCCTGCTCAAGGTCACACAGCTTTTAAGAGGCTAAGCCAGGATTTTAACCTACAGAGCTAACCTCCAGAATCCTTGGTCTTGACCACTATACTTTATTGCCTTCCACTCAATCAGTAAGGCTTTATTAAGTATCTACTCTACACCGAGTAAAAAGATACAGGAGAGAGACATGGTCCTTGTCATCATGGAGTGTATGGTCCAGAGGGAGACACATGAACAATAAGTAATTAAAGAAAAAAATACAAATTAGGGTAAGTGCTATGAAGTAAATAGGTGCAAAGATAGAAAACACTGGTGAAGCCATTTCGGTCCATTCAGGAGACAGAAACCACACAGGAGGTTAAACAAGGAAGCTTAACATAAAGAATGATTGGCTGTGATAAACGAGCAGCTCTACGATGTAAATAAACCCTGGTACCCTAGCATTGAGGGAGCGACCCAAAGAAGGACAAACGTGGGAGGGATTCAGCTCTCATTGGAGAAGGTGTGGGTATTAGTCAGCTTGGGCTGTCATAACAAAATGCCAAGATTGGAGGCTTCAATAACAGGAACGTATTTCTCACAGTTCTGGAGGTTGGGAAGTCCAAGATCAGTGTGTCTACTGATTAGGTCATCTGGCGAGGGCTTTCTTCCAGGCTTGCAGATTGCCACCTTCTGGCTGGGTCCTGAGGGAGAAGAAAGCAAGTTTTCTGATAAGGCCCTAATCCCACCATGAGGGACCCACCCCCATAACCTCATCGAACCCTAATTACCTCCCAAAGGCCCCATCCCCACATACTATCCCATTGGGAGTCGCGGCTTAATTTACACATTTGGGAGGAAGATACTTCAGTCCCCAGCAGTGTGGTGCTGCTGTGGGACAGCAGAGCAGCTGGCTGATCTGGGCAGGTCGGGCTGGTCTACAGTCACTGGACAGCAATTGCCCACCCTTTGGAATGCAGGATGGGGTGCAGGCCATCAGTGTGGGTGGTCTGGGGCCCTGGGTCCTGGCTTGGGCCAGAGGCTTTTACAGCCCATGAGCTGCATGGATTTTGAATTTTGTGGAAAGGTTATCTACAAGCTGTGGCTGCTGAGTTACAGAGGGACATGGTTCTGGGCTGTGGCTGGGGCAGGCTCCAGCATATGGCCTCACACCTACCCCTCTGAGCCCCAAAATGGCAAGAAAGCCTCTTCCTCCTGCAATGTCTCTCCTGTGCGTGGGATTAAGAAAGCTTTCACATCTTGCTCACTTCAGGAGACATACTTAAAGACATTCTGCTGTTTAGCACAGAACATGTACTGAAAGGTGAATTCAGAGCTGAGAGGCCGTAAATTGATTACAAACAGTTGAAAGCGAAGTTTTTTTTTAAGTTACTTTTTATACATATATAATTAAAAATAGAAATTATATTTATATAATTAAAAATAAAAATATAATTAAAATAATACAAATCCAAAGTTTTTTCAGGATTTGCAGATACTAATATGTAAAAAAATAGATAAATAACAAGTTTATACTGTACAGCACAGGAAACTATATTCAATACCTTGTAACAACCTATAATGAAAAAGAATAAGCAGAAGAATATATATGTATAACTGAATCACTATGCAGCACATCAGAATTAACGAAACACTGTAAATCAGCTATACTTCAATAAAACATACAAATAAATAAATGAATATTTTTGATAAGCTTTAATAGTTTTTCCATGGTATCTTTGGGATTCTCTGTGTATAGTGTCACAGGTGATGGATAATTTATTCAACTGTTAACGGACACTTCAGGATTTTATTTTATAAAAATTCTGCCAGGAAGACTCCTGTACATATGTGGCTGAAGTTTTATAGATATAAACCATATCTTGGCTGCTGTAAATAATGCTGCAATGAACATTGGGGTGCATGTACTTTTTTGAATTAGTGCTTTTTTTTTTTTGATATATACCCAGGAGTGGAATTGCTGGATCACATGGTAGTACTATGTTTAGTTTTTGGAGGAATGTCCATTGTTTTTGGCATTTATCAAATTTATCTGCAGTGAGAAACTGCTTCAGTTTGTATCCCACCTTCCATCAAAAGTGGATGAGAGTATTAATTTCTTCACATCCCTACAGCATCAGAGAAGACTTGTACCAGTTTGGTAAGTGAATAAAGTGTTTTCTTAACATTTTGAATTCTTTAAATATACATGTATTAAAGCATATTTCCACATGTTTATAATCTTTTAAATTTGCTTTTCTATAAACTGTTTTTATCATTTGCACACTTTTCTTTTGGGCTATTCTTTTTTTTCATATACATTTATATCAGTTCTATTGAAGTTAAGGAAAAGAGCTCTTTGACAAATATGTTTTAAGTTTGTTTTCTCTGTTTTGGAACTTAGCCTTTCATTTATCTTTCAGGTTTTGTTGTTGTTGTTTTCCTTTTTTTTTTTTTTTTTTTAAATACCAGAGTTACATTGCTTCTTAGACACATTTACTAACTTTTTCTTTTATAGCTTCTGGATTTTATAGCCTTCTCAGAAAAGCCTCTTTCTTAGGTTAGTATTTAATTAACCCTCTTTTAAACATATTTTAAATGTTTGAAACCGACAAAGGCTTGATCTGCAGAATATATAAGCAGCTCAACGACTTAATAAGAAAAAAAAGCGAACAACCCAATCCAAAAATGGGCAAAAGACCTAAACTAACAATTCTCCAAGGAAGAAATATAAATGATCAATAGGCACATGAAAAAATGCTCAGTATCACTAATTATCAGAGAAATGCAAATCAAAACTACAATGAGGTATCACCTCACACCAGTCAGAATGGCCGTCATTCAAAAATCCACAAATGACAAATGCTGGAGAGGCTGTGGAGAAAGGGGAACCCTCCTACACTGCTGGTAGGAATGCAGTTTGGTGCAGCCACTATGGAAAACAGTGTGGAGATTCCTCAAAAGACTAGGAATAGACTTACCATATAACCCAGGAATCCCACTCCTGGGCTTGTATCCAGAAGGAACTCTACTTCAGGATGACACCTGCACCCCAATGTTCATAGCAGCACTATCTACAATAGCCAAAACATGGAAACAGCCTAAATGTCCATCAGCAGGTGACTGGATAAAGAAGAGGTGGTATATTTATACAATGGAATACTACTCAGCCATAAAAACCGACAACATAATGCCATTTGCAGCAACATGGATGCTCCTGGAGAATGTCATTCTAAGGAAGTAAGCCAGAAAGAGAAAGAAAAATACCATATGAGATCGCTCATATGTGGAATCTAAAAAACAAAAACAAAAACAAACAAACAAACAAAAACAAAGCATAAATAAAGGACAGAAATAGACTCACAGACAGAGAATACAGACTTGTGGTTACCAGGGGGGTGGAGGGTGGGAAGGGATAGACTGGGATTTCAAAATTGTAGAATAGACTACACTGTATAGCACAGGGAAATATACACAAAATGTTATGATAACTCACAGAGAAAAAAATGTGACAATGAGTGTGTATATGTCCATGAATAACTGAAAAATTGTGCTGAACACTGGAATTTGACACAACATTGTAAAATGATGATAAATCAATAAAAAATGTTAAAAAAACATATTTTATGATTTTTTTTACAGTTAATATTTGATCAATCTGGAATTGACCTGGATATGAGGCATGAGATAGGAACCCAGCTGTGTCCTTATCTCTGTAGGCACTGACTATTTGTGCTGTCACTGTTTATTTTTATTTTACTTACCAAACTTTTTTCCCAGTTATTTGAAATCTCACTTTTCTACCTTTACAGTATAGAAAATTCCCTTGTGCTTTAGAGCCCATTTCTTATTTTTCTTTGGTTTCATCAATTTCTTCTCATATCAAATTGTTTTATTAACTGAAGTTTCATAATGTTTTGGTATTAGACCTAGAAGTGGACATATTTTGGACAGGGTAGGAAGTGAAGGTCTTGCTGATGGGTGACATTTAGGCTGACATTTGAAGAATAAGAAGTAACCAGCTTTAAAGGGAACCCTCCTACATTGTTGGTGGGAATGTAGTTTGGTGCAGCTGTTATGGAAAACAGTATGCAGATTCCTTAAAAAAAACAGAAAATAGACTCACCCTATGATCTAGCAATCCCATTCCTGAGTATATCTCTGGAAGAAACTCTAATTTGAAAAGGTACATGCACCCCAATGTTCACAGCAGCATTATTTACAATAGCCAAGACATGGATGCAATCTAAATGTTCATCAATAGATGACTGGATAAAGGAGTTGTGGTATATATACACACAATAGAATACTACTCAGTCATAAAAAAGAATAAAATAATGCCATTTGCAGCAACGTGGATGGACCTGGAGATCATCGTACTAAGTGAAGTAAGCCAGAAAGAGAAAGAAAAATACCATATGATATCACTTATATGTGGAATCTAAAAAAGGACACAAATGAACTTATTTACAAGACAGAAACAAATTCACAAACATGGAAAACAAACTTATGGTTACCAGGGGAGGAAAGAGGGTAGAAAGGGATAAATTGGGAGTTTAAGATTTGCAGATACTAACTACTATAGATAAAATAGATAAAAAACAAATTTCTTCTGTAGAGCACAGGGAACTATATTCAATACCTTTTAATAGCCTATAATGAAAAAGAATATGAAAGGAATACATATATATATATATGAATTTATAACTGAATCACCATGCTGTACACCAGAAATTAACACAACAGTATAAACAGACTGTACTTTAAAAAAAAAAAAAAAGAAGTAACCAGCTTTACAGAGATGGAGGCAGGAACATTTCAAGGAGAGGCAGCTACATATCCAAAGGTTGGGAGGCAGAAAACAGCCTGACTTATTTGAAGAAGCTAAAAAAAAAAAAAAAAAAAAAAAAAAAAAAAAAAAAAGACCAGTGTGGTGAGCACAGCAAATGTAGGAGAGAAGGATGTGGGATGGGGCTGGAAAGATCGGCGAGGTTTTGTCGGGAGAGCTTGGTTTTGTCCTCGGTACAAAAGGAAACACTTACTAGATTTGAAGCAGGGAAGCGACCTGCTCCAGTTTCTTGGAGGATAACATTGTCACTCCAGCTGTTATGATGGGAAGGAGGAAAACAAAAGTTGCAGTGAGGACGTGTTGCCTCCTCCTCATCCAAGTAGCTTCCTCTTGTTATATTCTAGGAGAGCATCTTATTTATTCCCTCTTTGGGATAGTTTCTTTTTTATTCCGTTTTGTATTCTTAGTGACAACATGGAGTCTAGCAAACTGCCTGCCATAAGCAAATCGTGAATGAATGAATAGGTAATCCCTTTCAATCTTCACCATGGCCCTGTGACATGAGAGTTTTAAGTTACTTACACCTTTAAAAATATAATTAAACATCTGAGTAGCGATAGGTGGGTTACAACATTGGCGAGCTATGATCCAGCGGCCAGATGAAAGGGGAACTCTGAAAGAGCTGGGGGAGAGAGTCCCCTGTTCCCCGGTTGCTGGCGAACTCCAGGGCTGTGTGAGCAAGACCCCAGCAGAGGGCAGCAGAGCGCTGCACTGGACTGGGGATCCTCCCGATTGGCGGGGGTGGGGTGGGGGAAGGGCTGGGCAGCCGGCCAGGCAGCTAGAGCTCGAGCTGGACTAGGGCTTGAGGAGCAGGTGACCTTCCGGTCCTTAGCTAGAGTCTAAAGTGCGCTGGTGGAGAGCGTGAGGCCTGCTTTCTCTTTGTGTTTATTTAGGGTGTGCGCTTCTTACCACGCAGAGTATAATGAAGCTGTTTACTGTGGGCCCCTTGCAGCTGGGAAAGGCGGCGTCTCCCGGAGCAGTGACGGGGGGAGGGGAGCGGCGGGGGGGACAGAGGACGGTCCCTGAGGTGAAATGGTGAGCGCAGGTGGGAATTTTGGCCTTGGCTGCAAAGCAACAGGTTTCCTGGAGGCTGTTCTGCAGCGCAGGGAATGAGGCGGTGTCCCTCGGTCACAGCCAGGCGGGAGCTGGGAAGGCTCAAAGGCAGACAGCGCTCTGGGGAAAACTTCAGGTAATTATTGGCTCCACGACGTACGTTGCCAGAAATAACTTTGAACGTTTCTTATGCTCTCTGAATTGTTTTCCTTTCTGTTCTTCTTTGTTAGTATAATTGTTTTTAAGATTTCCAACGTCTCGTGTGTGTTTAGGGGAAAAGGATTTTGCCCACACGTTGGCCAGAGGGTCAAAGGTGGGCCACAGTGCCGCCTAGTGGCCACCAAGATGGTAGCAGCAGAGATCAGAGTGAAAGGCCCCAAACAGAAGCGAGACAATCTGGATACTTCGTCTCCTCAGCTATACACAGACTCAATCCCCATGCACACACATACACACAATCACCCAGCGTATATACTCTTTTAAAATTTTTACAGTTTTATTGAGAGACGATTGGCACACAGCATGTATAAGTTTAAGGTGCACAGCATAATGATTTGATTTATATATATTGTGAGACAACGAGCAAACACACATACACTTAAATACCTGCATCTCACACACATGCTCACACCGACACATTGCATACACATCACACACACTCACACACACACACACTTCACACACACTGACATATCACACATACACACCTTGACACACCCAACCCAACACACCTGCACCCAGTGATAAAGGGTTTTTGTAGTGAATGTTACAGTTGCCTCTCCAGCTGCCATCCCACTGTGTATAACAGCCATGTGGTTTAAGTCCAGGTCAAATCAACTTTTGGATACCAGGGTAGCTTCCAGCTGGCCTAAATCATCAACATAACCCCAGCCCCCTGGGCATTCCCTTGGCCTCTGCCATGGCTTTGGGAGTGGACATCTAACAATATCCATCCATCAGATGTGAAGGAGGAAACATGTCTCCCGACAGCTGCCTGCAGCCATCCTGCTACCCCAGGAAAAGGCCAGTTTGGAAAAAGCTGATGGGAGGGGGAGGGGAGAGACTCACAGACAAACAGAGATGTAGCCCCCCAAATACTGGGATCCTCTAAACAACCCCTACTAGAAGCCCACCCTGCCTCTGAACTTTAGATTTCGTGAACCATTAAGTTGCCCTGGTGTTTAAGGCCTTCAGGTTGGGTTTTCAGTTTCTTATATCAGAAAACCTCAGAACAGATCAACTCCTCCCAGGAAGTCGTCTGTGGAAGGCCTCGGAGGGGTCCAGCTTTAATAGGAGGACTGTTCTTTCCTATCCCTCCTTTTGCCTCTTGGTCCTCAAGAGGACTGACCTGGCAGAGTTCTTGGGGCTTCTCATGGGTAGCAGAGAAGAGAAGAGTATTTAAAACCAAGACCAATTGTAGCTTCTTTGTCTTGGAAGGAAAATGACACAATTCCAATCTATGCAGGGGTAAATCTCTAAATGGATCTTAGTCCTGGCAGAGGCTGAGATGAGTTTCAAGTCAAGAATTCTGTATTTCGAAGGACTGACACCGGAGACTTTGTATATGTAATTGGGCCTTCCCTGTGTGTAGATTCAACCAACTGTTGGATCCCACATTGGATGAATCCACGGAGGCGAAGCCTGTGGATATGGAGGGCCGACTGTGTTCATTGTACTGCACCAGTTTATATGAACAACTTGAGCATTCGTGGATTTTGGTGTCTGCGGGAGCTTCTGGAACCGATTCTCCATGGATGCTGAGGGGCAACTGTGTACATAGTCATTTAATCCCTCTAGCCACCCTAAGAGGTGAGTATCACTTACCCTACTTGACAGATAATGAATGAGGCTCAGAGAGGGTATCCCCTGCTCAGGCTCAGACAGCTACATGGGGTTGCTCTGGGCTTCCAACCCAGGGCTCTTTGGCCCTAAAGCTCACAGTCTCCTTTCCAGGGTAGCACATACCCACCCCACCCAAGGCTGCCTCCTGTTTGTGTCAGTCTTGGGGGGCCTCTTGGGGAGGGGGCTATGAAGAGGGAGGAGGGAGGTATCCTCGTATGTTTATTTAATGGAATGGGGAGGATAGAGATCCTCTTACACCAGGGTTCTCATTGTGTTGGGAAGGTCACCGAAATGGACCTCGGAAAGTCAGCCTCTGCCAGGGAGGCCGTATGGTGTGGTAGCTGGGCAGAGACTCAGGGCCCAACTGGACCTGGGTTCAGGTCTCAGGACCACTGATGTGTTAGCTCTGTGACCTCTGGCAAGTTACTTAACCCATTGAAGCCTGATCATAATGAGACCTATGCCCCAGGGTCTTCATGTGGGTTGAATAAGAGACCGCAAGAAAAGCACTTAGCACAGGGCTTGCCTCCCCACCACCCCACGACAGTAGCTGTTATCATCCTAGATTAAACGACAGACCGCTGCAGGCTTGGGCAGATCTTCTAAAGGCCCCTTCTAATCCAAAATTTAATGCTCAAACACTGTATAATGTAGAGGAGGCAGCTCATGCACAGTGCTTTTTTTTAGTTAAGAAAAGTTTTCATAAGAAAAACTAAGGACTGAATAAATTATTTTTTCTCAAAAAAATTAAGAAAAGTTTTCATTGTGGTAAGATATACGTAACAAAATCTGCCATCGTCCATCTTAACTATTTTTAAGTGTGCAGGTCAGTAGTGTTAAATACCTTCACACTGTTGCACAACCAGTCTCCGGAATTCTTTTCATCTTGCAAAACTCTCCATTCTCCACGCCCCACCTCCTGAATCACCATTCTACTTCCTGTCTCTATGACTTTGATTACTCTAGGGAAGTGGAATCACACAGAATGTGTCTTTTTGTGACTGGCTTATTTCACTTAGCATAATGTCCTTAAGGTTCATCCATGTTGCAGCATGTTTGAAATTTCCTTCCTTTTCAAGGTGGGATAATATTCCACTGTATTTATGCACCACATTTTGTTTATCCATTCAGACATCAGTGGACACTTGAGTTGCCTCCACCTTTTGGCTATTGTGAGTAATACTGCTATGAACACAGGTGTACAAATATCTCCTCAAGACCCTACTCTCAGTTCTTTGGTGTATATACCCAGAAGTGGGATTGCTGGATCGTATGGTAATTCTACTTACAACTTTTTGAGGAACCATGATACTGTTTTCCGTAGTGGTTGCCCCAGCCACTACTCAGCCTTCGTTCCATTTGCCTTCCAGTGGACTGTTCCAGTACTGCCAAGACTGGAAAGCTAACAACGACATTTCCCAGCCCCCAGCAGTCAGGTAATTAAGGCTTGACCATCAGATGCACTTGGGGGAGAGGCGCGGGGGCGGGCAGGGGCCATGCTTCTGCTGCCCCTGCTCTTTCTGCTGGCTCTGCAGTTGAGGGGCTGACGGAGCTGTGTCTGGTGGCATGAGCAGACATCCTGGTGTCCTGTCACTAGCCTCGTGAATGTTGGGAGGCCAGGATCATCCCTTTTGCTGGTGGCCTGGTGTGGTGGCAGGAGCGGTGCTGGTTCTGGAGCGAGCGGCTTCCTTGGTGGCCCAGATCTTCTTTGGGAAGCTTTTCTGAAAGCTCAGCCTAAAGTCTTTCCTAAATTCCTCCTGGTAGTTCTGGTAGATGCTTAATATCCTGTCATAAATCCCTCCTTGCTTACTTTAGCTGGAGTGGATTTTGTTCCCTTCAACTAACCAACACAAATAGGATGGAGAGACTTTTATTGCCAGATTCTTCTTAGAGAATGCACTGTGTGTGTGTTTTGCAAGGATAAGTTGGTAAGTCCCTGGAGAGGGTGTAGTTCCCCTCCCCCTCTACCCTCACTCTCTCCCCCAACCCTGGGCCTAGGTGTTACCTGAAACTAAGTTGCTTCCGGAAAAAGGGGAGGAAAGAGACGAAAATGTGGCGAGAAGGCAGAAGGACTCAGTGAATGGCTGAAGGCCAGGAGCCACTCCCCCATATTCTGTAAAACCCGTATGTCTCAATGCTCGGTGTGATTCCGTTTTTCTGTTGTGGAAATCCAGGGAGTGACTGAATTTCATGTTGGGGAGAATGTTGTGTGGGGACTGAAGTGGTGTGTGAGGAAGCTAGAATTTTGAGAGATAAAAGGGCCAGGAGACCAGGGTCCCCACAGGGGATCAGCAGAAATCCTAGAGAGGGTGTGGAATGCCGCAGTCCATGGGACTCAGAAGTCCAGGCCACCTCCCTTGGACATCAAAGAGCAGAGACCCTCAGCGGATGTCTGGAGTACACGGGAGTGCTTTTAGGACTGGTTCCCCTGTGCGTGGTCCTTTACCTTACAGCTTGGGCTCTCTCCCCCATGAAGTCTCAAAATGCTTAAGCACCTCAGTCTTTCAGAGCATCCGTCACTTTCTCATCTATATTTACGTGCATTTTTGTTTGTTTGTGTACCTTCTCTGTGAGACCCTTAGCTTCTGGAAGGCCTGTCTCTGAAGTCATTACATGCACAGTGTTGTGTGTATGGGCTTGTGTGTATTTTCTGGGGAGACCACCTGGAGCTTTAATCACATTCCATGTTGTTGCAAATGGCAAAATTTCATTCTCTGTCATGGCTGAATAGCATTTTATTGTATGTATATATGAATTTATCTATTTTTATGTATATACCACATTTTCTTTATCCGTTTGTCTGTTGATGAGGTTAGGTTGCTTAGGGCGCTTCCATATCCTGGCTGCTATAAGTAATGCTGCTGTGAACATTGGGGTGCATGTATCTTTTTGAATTAGGGTTTCTGTTTTCTTCAGAGAGATATCCAGGAGTGGGATTGCTGGGTCATATGGTAGTTCTATTTTTAGTTTTTGAGAACCTCCATACTATTTTGCACAGTGGCTGCATCCATTTACATTCCCACCAGCAGTGTAGGAGGGTTCCCTCTTCTCCACATCCTGGTCAGCATTTGTTATTTGTGGTCTTTTTGATGATAGCCGTTCTGGCAAGTGTGAGGTAATATCTCGTTGTGGTTCTGATTTGCATTTCTCTGGTGATTAGTGACATTGAGCATCTTTTCATGTGCCTGTTGACCATCTGTATGTATTCTTTGAAAGAATGTCTATTCAGATCTTCTACCCATTTTTTAATTGAGTTTTTTAAAATATTGACTTACATGACCTATTTATGTATTTTGAATAGTAACCCCTTATTGGTCATATTACTGCAAGTATTTTCTCATTCAGTAGATCGTCTTTTTGTTTTGTCAATGATTTCCTTTTCTGTGCAAAAGCTATTAAGTTCAATTAGGTCCCATTTATTTACTTTTGCTTTTGTTTCCTTTGTCTTAGGAGACTGATCCAAAAAAATATTGCTATTATTTATGTCAAAGAGTGTTCTGCCTATATTTTCTTCTAAGAGTTTTATGGGCTTACATTTGGATGTTTAACCCATTTTGAGTTTATTTTTGTATATAGTGTGAGAAGATGTTTTAATTTCATTCATTACATGTAGTTGTCCAGTTTTCCAAGCACCATTTATTGACGAGGCTGTCCTTTCCTCATTGTATATTCTTGCCTCCTTTGTCTTGGATTAATTGAGCATAAGTGCGTGGATTTATTTCTGGACTCTCTAGCCTGTTGCATTGATCTATGTGTCTGTTTTTGTGCCAGTACCATACAGTTTTTGTGACTGTAGCTTTGTAGTATAATCTGAAGTCAGGAAGCATGATACTTCCAGCTTTGTTCTTCTTTCTCGAGATGGTTTTGGCTATTCAGGGTCTTTTGCGTTTCTATGCAAATTTTAAAATTATTTGTTCTGGTTCTGTGAAAAATGCCATTGATATTTTGATATGAATTTCATTGAATTTGTAGATTGCCTTGGGTAGTATTTTAACAGTATTAATTCTTCCAAAAATGAGCATGATATGTCTTTCCATATGTTGATGTCATCTTCAGTTTCTTTCATCAGCATCTCATAGTTTTCTGAGTATTCATTTTTTTACCTCCTTAGATTTATTCCTAGGTATTTTATTCTTTTTGATGTGATTGTAAATGGGATTGTTTCCTTAATTTCTCTTTCTGATAGTTCATTGTTAGTGTATATAAATGTGACAGATTTCTATATATTAATTTTGTTTCCTTCATCTTACCGAATTCATTGATAAGCTCTAGTAGTTTTCTGGTCGCATCTTTAGGATTTTCTATGTATAGTATCATGTCATCTGCAAGCAGTGACACTTTTACTTCTTCCTTTCCGATTTGGATTCCTTCCATTTCTTTTTCTGATTTCTGTGGCTAGGACTTCCCATACTATGTTGAATACAAGTGGCAAGAGTGGGCATCCTTGTTTTGTTCCTGCTCTTATAGGAAATTCTTTCAGTTTTTCACCATTGAGTATGATATTAGCTGTGGGCTTATTGTATATGACCTTTATTATGTTGAGGTATGTTCCCTCTACACCCACTTTGTGGAGACTTTTTGTCATAAATGGATATTGAATGTTGTCAAAAGCTTTTTCTGCACCTATTGAGATGATCATATGATTTTTATTCTTCAGTTTGTTAATGTGATGTATCACATTGATTGATTTGCAGCTGATGGCAAGGGTTTCATATGACTCATTTCTATGTTTCTTGTGGCTATACAGAGCCTGATAGGTAATAACTGTGGTAGTTTTAGAATATGCTCACAAGTTCTTTCTTTTCTCTTCAAAAAGTGGAGTCTTATTCTTTTCCTTTTAAGTCAGGGCTAAGCTTTCTATTAGAAAATGAATAGAATGTGGCAGAAGTGATGTGTGACTTCTGAGACTAGGTCATAAAAGACGTGGCCTTATCACTCTTGGACACTCCAGCAGCCCTATGGAGAGGGCCACATGGCAAGGAACTGAGAGGCCTCCTGCCAACAACCAGCACTAACTTGCCAGGCATTTTCTTCTCCTAGGAGGGGAACTCCCATCCAACCTGGGAGAACATTCAAGGCTGTTGCTTCCCCTGATCCATTACAGTGATTAAAAACCACATCCTGTTGACTTATCTATATTTCCCATGAGTTGAGTCTTGGTGGACAAAATAGAACTGAGGCTGGGAGTTCTCTGTTTTCATTCAGAGTTACTGGTTGGTTTTGGCCAAGCCTGATTAATCCTGTCGAGAAAGGTGAGGACCGACATCAGTAGGTCAGAATCCCCTCACCTCTCCTTGTTGAAGAGGAGCTTGTGGTCCTGATGAACCCCAGGTATTTTGGTATGTCTCTCAGCAGAAGAAGGAGAACCTATCAAGGAGGGGTCTTCCAGACCCCAGACTACCCTGGTGCACTGCATGCACCTGAGTGGTCTGGAAAGGCTCTTCCACACAGCCGAGACAGAAGGGTTGTTACCCAGCAGCAATGCAAAAGCGTTAAGACTTGCCCTTCAAGCAATGCCTCCAACAGGAGAGGCCACCATCTCTCAGCTTCCTGTGGCAGCTGGGGGTAAATGAGCATCTGGCCTCAAGCAAATCAGCTGAGGGTAAAAATCTGCTTCTGTAAGAGGGCAGGGCCTTGGCAATCCTTGGCCTGCTCTCCCCATGCTGAAATCCTACATCTTCTTTTCTTTCTCAGTCAGTACATTTTCATTGTAAAATACAGTTCAAACAACACAGTTATATGGAGTAAAAAAAGCGAATGTCCTCCTTTATAACTTACCTTCAGTTCCATTTCCTCCCCACAGGTAACTGCAGCTAACAGTTTGACAAGCAGCTTGCCAGTCCTCATGGATATGAAGGTATCACACTGTTTTTTGGCTCTGCAATTTGTTTGTTATTTTCATTTGGTGGTAAATCATTGGCATCTTTTTTTAGGTCGGTACATACAGATCTAACCTTGTCTTTTTTCTAATAGCTATATAATTGCCATAGTATATGTGAGAGGAAGAAAAGGTATGCTAAAAATAACCACTTTGCACTGCCCTCTGTGGCATGGGGAGTGAGAGTGTTGACTGGAGCATCTTGGGGGCTTGGGGCGGGGGGAGTGTTGGGGAAGGAGTTATGGAGAGCTGAGTTAGTCTTATAATAGAGGGGAGGGACTTGGAGCCTCTGAGGCTGTCTGGGAGGAGAAATGAAAAGGGGAGGGAGATGCAGGAAGTCAGAGGTTGCTAACAAGATGGAATATGAGTGCCCTGCATAGTGAACCCTCCACACATCGCTCTCATCTTTAGCCAGCTTACTAAATGCATGACTGAATATATTCCTCGTGTCTTGAGTGTTTCTGTGGAATGACATCTCAAGGATGCTATTACTGGGTCAAAAAGTAGAATTTCTCTATGGTTCTTGTGACATTGTTAAACTTATCAAAAGGGCTGTAAGTTATTTTGCTACTTACAATGTTTCCCTGTGTGGGAAGATTGAAAGGAATCCCAGTTTAGGGAGCGCATTTCTAGAATCTGACAGCAGAGTCTGACAGGTCAGCACATATGTATGGATGCCTACCATGTGCTATGTTCTGATGCTGAGGAGACCAAGTTGGCTCAGGTATCTGCCTCAGCTCTGAGCCCCATGGAGCTGACGTGCTTGGGGGCAGGACATGCACGCAGAGAGTGGCTGTGAATACAAGGAAAGCCACAGGCCAGAAGCAGCAAATGTTTGACACCCATGCCTCCCTGCCCATGTCCACACTTCTGTCCACTGATTGATCTTGGAACTCCTCCTTGCTGAGCCCAGATGTCTCTTGAGAATCCTTCTCAACACAGTGCTCCAGGCAGACACTACCAACCAATCAGAATTAGACTGAATGGAACATATTTGCCTTCTCCTCTATAGGCTCAACCTGAAATGGGATTCTAAACTTTTGCCTTTTCAAAACATATGTTAGATTATATACAACTAATGAAAGGCAAGTATTTGCACCAGGGGATGTCCTGCAATGGTGTGAAAATGGGTGAGCAGAGCTCAGAGGGAAGCAGGTCCCCTGCCACCAACTTCCTGAAGGCTGGCCTTGGTCCCAACTGGTGAGCCCATAAGCTCATATCTGATACCCCAGCCACTTGGGGAAGCAGTGGTGGCCAGCTGATAGTGGCTGGGAAATACTCAGGAAGTGACTGGGGCAGGTCTTCTGGGCCTGTTGGTCCCTTATCTGGTAGGAAGTCAGGGCCTGGAATCAGAAGAGAAATGAGGAAGGCATGTTTTGTCCAGCGCTGTTAAAAGCCTTTCATAACCCTTGGACTTGAACCAGACATAGTAGGGGCAGAGAGCCCCAAATAGAAACCAGTAAGGCTCTCTAAGCCTGCCATTGGGTGAACTGCTTTACACGAGATTTTCCCCATTTGCCTCCTTTGCCCAAAGGGAGTTATTTCTCCGGTAGTTACACAGAAAGCCCCACCAAAGTCAGACCCATGGGAATCAGCTTCAGAGACCAGTGACTGCTGACCTGGGGCCGCATCTTCTCTGAGAGGCTCCTGTGGTCTCTCCCCACCTTCTGGCCTTGAATTTCAGCCTCTTTGGTCTCCGTGGGTCCCAGATCCTGCACCTCTGCCCCATCTTGTCCTTATTCCTCTCCAGGCTCAATTCCAAGTAACTGCCCAACTGTTTCCTGCCTACACGGACTTCTCATTGGCATCTCTTAGTGCCCAGTGCCACTCACCCTGGAGAACCATGACCGAGCCTGTCAGGTCCATGAGTACTGACTCACCCCTCACCTTCCTGCCAAATCCTGTTAACTGGGCCTCACCTCTCAGCCCTTGTTGGCCTTTTGGCCTCCCTGGTCCCTGCATGGCCATCTTGGCCATCTGGGAACTGCCAAGTGTTGTGTACTCTGAGTGGCATGCTGGGAAGCCCATTGTATTCATAACAGTGAATTGAGCATGTCCTCCCAGGAAGTAGAATGACCAGGCGTAGAACCCGCGAGCCCGGTTGCCATGACAGCATTATGCATAAGGACATCCCTTCTGTCCAAGGCAGTGATGGGTGGTGCAGAAAAGAACAGGGATTTCAGAGTCAGGCAGCAGAGTTCAAATCTTGGCTCCGCAACTTAATACTGTGGGCAAGTGTCTTAACATTTCATAGTCATAGAGTCCTCGTTTGGAAAATGAGGCTAAATAAAAGCACTTGATTCATGGGTTGTTGTAGGACCAACTGGAATAAGTGATCATGATTTACAGTGAGAATTTTTTAATGGGAAGAGTATTAGTTTGTTAGGGATGTCATAACAAAGTAGCACAAATGGAGTGGATTAAACAACAGAAGTATTTTGTCTCGCAGCTCTGGAGGCTGGAAGTCTGAATCAAGATGTCTGCGGGGTTGGTTCCGTCTGAGGGCTGTTTGGGAAGGATCTGTTCAAGGCCTCTCTCCTTGGCTTGTAGAAGGCCATCTTCTCCTGTGTCTCTTCACATAGTGCTCTCCATGTGTGTGTCTGTCCAAATTCCCTTTTTATAAGGACACCAGTCATTGGATTAGGCCCACCCTAGGGACCTCACCTTAACTAATTACATCTGCAATGATCCTTTTTTCCAATATGGTCGCATTCTGAGGTATTGGGGGTTAAGACTTCAACATATGAATTTTGGGGTGACACAATTCAACCCATAGTAGTAAACTATCATTATTTGTCAGGAGCTCTTATAAAGCCCTGATAGTTGATGGGATTTTAGTGGAATTAAACCATTCAACCTTCGGCGTGAACTGCATTCTACTGAGATACCTGTTGTATCAGTCACACACTGGAAGTGGCAGGTCTGTGGGGCCCCACAAGCTCCGGAGTTCATGTGTAGGAGCTAATATTACAAAGTCGTTGTTTTTTCCCCTTTTCTCTAAGCAGCAGTGGCAGTGAGGTGGGGTGGTGATGTTGGTAGTGGTGGACTCACGAGGGTCAGACAGGCTGTACTTGAGCCTGGTGTCCCTGTTGGATCCCTAGGGTTCAAGACCAGATCCTGACTCTGTTCGCCTCCTTTCCCTCCCACCTCCACCCCAAGTCACCAGCAGGAAGCTTCAGGCCTCATGGCAAACTCCAACATCGCTGGGAATTCATTCCCTGAGGAGTGGAGGGGCTGACAGCTCCCCACCTTCCCTGTTCCGTGGGAAACCTGGGTACCTATGGAGGCAGGAGTACAAGTAGCACCCAGAGGCTGACAACTGGGTCTTCTTTATGTGGTACCAAAGGAAGTGGGAAAGCTGGAAGTTAGAGGGACCTCGGTATGTGCAGGTTGAACAGAAGACCTTTCATAACCTCTATAAATTCTGTACACCCCAATCCATCTTGGTGCTGTTCACTGGAGCCCAGTGTCATGGCTGGCTGTCCTTGCACCCCCCTCCAAGGAGAGTCGTATTCAGAAAGGCTCTGTCCTGAGAGGGAGGCACGAGCGTAGGTGCTTGAGTTTGGGATGCCCACTTCCGGCATTAAGGTCGCAGCATCTTAACGCCCAGGTGACCTGAGTTTAGATGGTTGTTGTGTCTGCTTCTCACCAGGTCAAGGCTCTGCCTTTGAACACAGGGCTGGATTTGTGTGGCTGGAGACAGCTGTGAGCCCTGGGATGTGGCCAAGCCTGGGGACACTGTGGCTTCCTCCCCAGCTTCATCCTTGAGGGCGTGCTGGCTTGATGAGAACACAGCCTCTATTCTTTCTTTCTTCTGTTAACTACCCCAGAATTCCCTTTCTCTTTTTCTTAAATTGAAGTATAGTCAATTTATAATGTTGTGTTAATTTCTGGTGTACAGCATAGTGATTCAGTTATACATATGTATGTATTCTTTTTCATATTCTTTTTCATTATAGGCCATTACAGGTATTGAATATAGTTCCCTGTGCTATACAGTAGGACCTTGTTGTTTATCTATTTTATATATAGTAGTTAGTATCTGCAAATCCCAAACTCCCAATTTATCCCTCCCCACCCCCTTCCCACCTTGGTAACGATAAGTTTGTTTTGTATGTCTGTGAATCTGTCTCTGTTTTGTAAATAAGTTCATTTTGTCCTTTTTTAAAAAAGATCCACATATAAGTGGTATCATATGGTATTTTTCTTTTTCTTTCTGGCTTACTTCACTTAGTATGATGATCTCCAGGTCTATCCATGTTGCTGCAAATGACATTATTTTATTCTTTTTTATGGTTGAATTGTATTCCATTGTATATGTCTATCACAACTTCTTTATCCAGTCATCTGTCAATGGACATTTAGGTTTCTTCCATGTCTTGGATATTGTAAATAGTGCTGCTGTGAACATTGGGATGTGTATATCTTTTCAAATTAGAGTTTCTTCTGGATATACGTTCAGGAGTGGGACTGCTGAATCATAGGGTAAGTCTATTTTCAGTTTTTTAGGGAATCTCCGCACTGTTTTCCATAATTCCCTTTCTAGTTTCATCTTTGAGATCAGCTCTGATTCAGCAGATATTTATTGAATATACACACCATGCTAGCAATTTAATACATGACACTGCCCTCAAGGAATTTACATTCAAATAAAGGTTTCACTGAAGCAAAGGCAGAGAGTGACGAGGATGGCTATTTAGATGATGACAAGTACTAAGAAGCAGAGAGAAATGAGAAGTTGCTTCCAAGTGGGACGGCTTCATGGAGGAGGTGGTATTTGTCTTGAGTTGTAAAGAATGGCTCAACTTTCGATGAGTACAGAGAGGGAGGAGGGCTTCAGAGGGGAAAGAACAGACTGTGAAAAGATAGGAAGGTTGGAACCTGCAGAGCATTCTCGGAGAGCGCATATTTAGGTCTCGCCTGAGCACGAGGCTGGGGATTTGTGTGGGACTAGAAAGGGAAATGAAATGAGAAGGGTAGCTTGTGCCTGGATTGGGTTTGCCATTGAGGGATTTAGAGTTTATCCTGTAAGCCATGAGGACGACATTGAAGAGGTTCAGGCCAGCTTGACAGCCCGACCCTGATTGTGCCTGGAGAAGACTGTTGGGGTCGCCTCCCGTGCAGTGGGTTCATGTGGCAGGGGTTGGGGGTGGGGCTGGAAAACCGGAGGCTGCTGCCTCTTTCTGTCTCCAGGAGAGAGATGGGGTGTGACCTCAGCTGGCTGGATGGGTCAGGAGTCAGAGTGGATGAATGATGACTTAGAGCAAGAATGGGATTGCTGGATCATAGGATAAGTCTATTTTCAGGAGGGCAAGAGGGCTGGAGACAGGATTACCTGCTTCTTCCCCCCAGCGCAGCCAGCTGGGTAGGTGCTAGAGATGGTGACCCAATGGCAGGTGCGCACAGTGGATTCTGACTGGCGCGCGTGGTGACCAAGCAGTAAGCAGCAGTTATTTCACTGTCCCTCAACAGCATGGGTCCAAAGTAAGTTGGCGATGCCTCTCTAGTGGTGATCCGGACGACAGGGAAGCCTAAGTTGGCAACAGCTGGAATCTCAGATAAGTAGCCAGGAGCCAGGAGCTCTGTTATGGCTCCTGCCTAGTTGTGCATTTTGACTGCACTTTCTTCATTCTGCTCTGTACTCAGGCCCCTTGGTCAGCTCAGCAAGTGCCTGGACTAGCTTGTCTTCCAGGTTTGCCCTTATTCAAGGTGCTTGAGTCCAAGATTCATGAATTCCATCCTCTGGTCTGATCCCTGTAACCACAGCTTTTCCCTGAAAGCCTCCCAGCTTTTCTAAAACCACAGGCTTCAGTTGTAAGAAGTATATGAAAGTACCAGCTGGTCCTTTGCCCTTTGGGCATCTTTTCATATGTCTGTTGGCCATTTGTATGTCTTCTTTGGAAAAATGTCTATTTACTTCCTCTGCCCGTTTTTTAATCGGGTTATTTTTTTGTTTGATGTTGAGTTGTATGAGTTCCCTTCTGTAAATAGTTGTAATTTTGGTGTGCTTATGGGAGGAGGTGTCTTGGCCACTGATCAATCTTCTTTAAGTAACGGCATAGACTAATTTTTGAGAGAGGTTATAGGCATTTCGGGGAGTCCAAAACTTCTATTTCACATGAACTCATTGGAGTCTTTTTTTTTTTTTTTTGGCTTTTCACTAGTTAGGGCAGTGGTTCTCAAATTTCAGTGGGAATTTCTTAGAAAGCTTGCTAGAAATGACAGAATTCCCAGCTCTACCACCCCCAATCTGGGCTAGAATCCAGGAACCTAAATTTAAAGCATGCATAGTAGGTGATCACATGTTGAGATACACTACTTTGGGAGAAGGCTTTCAAATGTAAGCCTGCCTTGATAGAGTAATTAGGGGAGGATGCACAATTTCAATTTCATATAATTCTATTTTTTGTTTATACAGAGGATTTAGTTGAATACAAAACCAAGTGCCATATGATTTTTAGGTCATCAGGAGACTTTTCCTTTAAGTACATTCACAAATCAGAAAAGAAATCTGTCTTGCCAAAGTGTTTTCTTAGTTTTTGGTTCAAAGCTTACGGTCACCCTCTAAGGGCAAACTTTAGCATGCCATTTGTTCAGATGAAATGGTAATTGCTGACTCTCCAAGTGCCAAGTGTGGGGCTGCTTAAGGCCTTGAACAGCCTGGGCCTGGAACAGAAAGACTCTGGCACTTGGAGTATTTTCAGCATTTTACAATTCCTGAGTTGTTCTTGGCTGAATAGGTTTGCTTCCTCTAGAAATGGGGACCTCTTCTTGTGAATGGGGACACGCTGGCCTTGTGCTCGCTGTGCACTTGCTGCAGGGTTTGCTTCTGGGGCTCTGCTCCTCCTACCCCTTTTCTAGCAAAGCTAGAAGCTCCCAGTGTAGGATAGGTGGCAGAGAGTTGTAGCCAGAGATGGACTCTAGGTAGGGCGGTGGCCATTCTTAGCAGAGGAGGGAGGGGCATGAGACCTAGGACACTCCAGGGCAACCTTGACCTTTAGAGCTATGCTCAGGCAGGTTTAAGTTTCCACTTTCAAGATGACAGAGAGTGGAGATCCTTCTCTGGAGAGGCTCCTGGCACTACAGTAGCAGAGGGAATGTCTAAGAGGAAGACAGGCAAAGACACGAAAAAGGAAATGGAGTCGAATTAGAAGAGGAAAGGGGACTAAAGAGATGAGGATCAGACCAAGGGCATCAGAGGGAGGCAAGCAAATGTTGTGGTTTAGAGAGAAAATTCTGGACTTAGAGATGTTTGGGTTTGAATCAGAACTCTGCCGCCTGCTAGATCTGTGTCTTTGAAAAGGATACTTCACCTTTCTAAGTCTTTGTTTCTGTAAAAAGGGGTAGTATTTCTACCTACTTATAAATTCTTGTGTGGATTAAAGTAATTCGTATGAAGTGCTTAACAGAGCTTATCTGGCATCTGGTTACCAATGATTGACTGTTTACTGTTACAATGATAGGCCATCTTCTTGATTTTGCATATAATTCATATGAACTGCCTTCCCAGCTTGGAGTACAACTAAAATCATCTCCCTTAAAATTTCTGTGTACCCACATGCCTGTCTTTTAGCAGGAAGTCCAGTGTCTTCCACTTGAGGTACATCCTCCCTCGCCTTTCCTAATAACCTCAGAGGTTTCCTCAGTCCAAAGGGAAGTCCTGCAGCCAAATGCCAGGCAGAGAGAGAACTCTATGAGTCTCATTGGTCCAACGGTGATGTTGCTGCCACTCTTCTGTAGCCATCATCTGGTGTCATATTGAAAACAGGTCTTGTGTAGTTGTGGGTCATTGCCATGATAATGCCCTCATTAGTCTAGAGCTCTCTGTGGTAGATTGTCCCTCCTGGGCCCTGCTTGTGAAAAGATTGTATTTCTCACTCCATTGCTGTCTAGCTTGGCCCTGTGAATTGCTTTGGCCAATGTGATGGAAATAACATGTGCTGCTTCTGATTAGAACCTTGAAGAACCATCACTATATGTCTTTTATTTTCTGCCACAAAAATGGCAACGTGGGATTGCTCCTTCAGTTTAAGTCTTGGAGTGAAGAGTTCATGGAGCAGAGCTATAGCCAAACCACAGCCAGCATGTAACACGACTAAGACATACACCTTTACTGTTGTAAGCCACTGAGATTTTGGAGGGTTTTTTTGTTACTGTAGCATAACCTTCTCTAGCTGACTGATATACCCTCTTGGGTGACAGGAGTGTCTCATATTTAGGTCCTAAAGTTAAAGCACTTTTAATTCATTCAACTCAGGCGTTAGACCCAAAGCACAGCGCAGTGTCAGGGTGGCTTGGTTGAGAAAGACTTGCAGCCTCAGCTGTGGGCTCCACCAAAGCCATGCCTCCTCCGTGAACACTTGACTCTTACCACGAGCTGGATCAGCAGCCCAGACCCCCAGGGTGTGTTCCCCTCTGGGGCCCTTGATATACCTTTCTGTTCACAGATTCCAGCTGAGGACTTCCCAGTACATCAGTGAGATTGTAATAATGCCTCTGCAAAAGGAAAGGGTTAGGGGTCAGTGCCCCTGCCTCCTATGCAGATTACCAAAGTAGACAGCACAGATGTTTGGGAGAAGTGGTCTTTGTCAGGCTGCAGGAGTTTCTGTTACATCTCTTTCCTGTGTATGAGTGTTTATTTGCTTTATATTTGTTAGGAGAGTTCACCCAGTTGATTTTTCCCCCATGGTAGGTATAATCTACCCCAACGTGGTTTGCTATTCCCGCTTCTAACCATAGTAAAGATTATAGGTTTTTTTTTTTTTCCCATTAGCAGTCCCTCTGTTACATGTAGATGTTACATGGAAGTCTCAAAGAGAGGGTCTAGGGGCAGAGTGAAATGGTAAATGAGTCACAGTGAGGCGGCATCATTTGTTCTACCCCACTCACCCTTTTCCTCTTCTAAAAACTCCAAAAAATAAGATTAAACTCTGGAAGTTCAAAGAGTTATTCTAATACGAAATGGAAGGAGACATCACTCCGGCTTTTATATCAACACAGCTGGAGAAGGTATGTGAAAGGCCCAAGATCAGCAGTGGCTCTTTTAAGCAGGAAGGTGGAGGGTAGACTTAGCAGAGCTCAGGGAGAGCAGCTCTTAATACAGGAGTGGAGTCCTTTCAGTCAATGGGGTCTCGTCTCCCTCTGCCAGAGGGTGTAAGCAACAGAATGGCATTTTAGAAGTGTCTCTCTGGCTGCTAACAGGGACTGAAATGGATTGGACAAAGGCAAGAGGAAAGACAAAGAGACTTATTAGGAGGAAGTAGAAAAGATACATGTTTATTGAACAAATGAATGAATGAATGAATGAACTTATATTAAGCTGTGGATTTTAAGCTGTGGCTTTGAGTCCATGCTCTGGCCCAAGGCCACTCTCTGCAGTTGCATCATGTCCCCTGAGGACCATGGTGGGTCTTCAGACTTCTGGAAGAGTAAAACCCTTCCCTTACTGCTCTCCTCCACTGACCCTACAGATCCCCACTCTCTCCCTTCCTGGCAGGTCCCTTTGGCTGTAGTCCCTGAGATCCTATACTGTTTTTCTGTGAGCAAATTGGTGTTTTTGGAGCTGGATCACAAGCTGGTGTTAAGGCTGGTTCTCTGCGTTGGCACACTCCCCTTCTACACCTCTTGTAGTTCTGAGCTGTGTCTTGCTTAATAGCAGACACTACATTTTCTCAGAACCTTTCTGGTTCACATCACATTTCTAGCCACCCCCCCACCCCCCACCACAATCCCCAGCCATATCCCCTACATCCACATTTAAATCACAAGCAGGTTTCTGTGGGCCATGGAAAGACAACATCCATGCAGAGCCAAGGTGGTTGCCCAAAACTGAGTCTTCTAGGGGGTGACTTCTCTGTGAAGGCCCTTACTGCTCTTAGGGAACCCATCACCCAGGTGCCCTGCCCTCAGGGTCCTGCCTTGTAGCTTTCCACTCCCGAATGCTTTCAACATTCAGAAAAACAAAAATAAAAAACTGACAGCATTCCCACCGAGGAAAGATGAGGGTGGTCCCTAGCACCCCTCAAAATGAGCTTTCGGAGAATCCCAGACAGGCTAAGATGCTTTAAAAAGATGTCTTTTGCTTTTAATCCAGAAGAAGGAAGGATGATCGAAAAGAAAGGCTCAGATCCAAAGTGAATTCTTTTGTCTAGTACATGGTTTATTTTAAATGTGAAAGTTCAAGGTTACAAAAACAAATGGACTGGATGGGGCATTTGTGGATTCTGAAGCATAGACATTTCTCCAAGTTTGGAGGATGTGCTCAGATATTTGTGCAATTTTTGTCATTGTTGAAATAAAAGAGCTACTGAGCCTGAGGAACATTGCACCCAGAATGATGTGAAAAATAAATAAATGATGGCACAGGGCTCAGAATCTCAATGATGGGAAGGAAAGTAAATATGGCCCTAGTTGGTATTATCCTCATGTGGCCTTGGGACACCTGGTTGAAAAGCCTTTCTGATATATCACACCAGAAGTTGGATGGATCTACTGACTGAATGAAATAAATTGGGCAGGTAAATTGCTGTCAAGAAGATTGACCTATACAAGTGTTCTTCCTGCTTTTCTTCTATTTTTACCTGTCTGATTTTGTTAAAATCTCTTTTTATGAACTTGACTTTAGATTGCATTGACTTCATTAGGCAGCCAGCTTTGAGAAAGGGATTTCCTGGGGACGAAAGTTGAATTCTTCTTCAGCAGCTGGATTGAAGAAAAGAGCCTGGGCCTTGAAGTGTTCGGGTCCATCTCTTCCAAGGAACAGCTGTGTGATCTCAGATAAGGAGTTTCATTTCACTCCCTTAACTGGAAAATGCAGACAGAGCATTTTGGGGGAATACATTTTGAGAATAAGTGATGGGTATAAATTGCCATGTATAGTACCTGGTACAAAGTAAGTCTTGTAAGATATGATATAACTTATGATGGAAAAGAATCACTCTGCCTCCTCTGTGGGGCAAAAGAGCAATCAGGAGGCAGTTGCACTGATGATATGACAAGAAATCATGGAGGCCTAGACCAGAGTCATAGTGGTAAAAAAGTAGTAAGAAACAGTCTGACTCTGGATGTATTTTGAAGATAGAGCTAATGGGATTTTCTGCTGGATTCCCTGTGGGGTGTGTGAGTGAGGAGCAGGAAGGGGCCTCATGAATGAGTCATGTTTTGTGCTTGAGCAGCTTGAAGGATGGACTTGCCATTTACTGAGATGGAGACAACTGAGGGCAAAGCATATCCTGGGGGTTGGAATGGGTTAAGTTGGCGCTGTCACCCAAGAGCAGGTGTCGAGAGGGCAGTTGGGTATAGGACTCTGGAGTTGTGGGGAGAAGTCCAGACTGGACATAAACATTTGAGAGTCTTCAGAGATTTTTAGATAGATGGTATTTAAAATCATGAGCTCAGATAAGGTCCTCTTGGGAGTGAGAGCAGTAGAAAAGAATCTAGGTCTGAGAGCAGCCCAGAGTTCCATATCCAGGAGATGAAGAAAAACAAATGCATCCTCCTCCTCCTCCCCTTCCTCCTCCTCCTTTTTCTCATTCTTCTTGTATTGCTGTGAAAGGGATTTGTTCTCTTTAATTCAGTTAGCCTTCATTTGAGCAAAACTGCTTGCAAAAATTTCTTTGGGGTTCACTCTTCAAAAATGATATATGCTCTTTGCAACTTCAGTTTTTAAAAAGGAAAAACACCCAACTCTGAGCCTCGTAGAGCAAGCATCAGACCAACAAGTCAGTGTATCTGGAGTT
The DNA here is from genome assembly GCF_048773025.1 of Camelus bactrianus. Taxonomy (NCBI): domain Eukaryota; kingdom Metazoa; phylum Chordata; class Mammalia; order Artiodactyla; family Camelidae; genus Camelus; species Camelus bactrianus. The sequence goes on from NC_133548.1 coordinate 41,381,949, forward strand.
GAAGTTCCTCTTAGGATTAGTGAAATTGAGCTTTTGTTAGCATTAATTTAATGATGGAATTCAACTTTCAAACCTCAAAAATCCTTTTATGTGTACATCTCTTTCCCTTTAAAAAAAAAAAAAACTGAAAACCAAAACAAAAAATCCCACAAAAACCTGTGTGAAGCCAGAAGGGAGAATCTGAAAAAGGTCTGACTCTTCCTTTGGTGAGATGAACAATCTGTTGTGTCATTGCACCAGCACAGAAATCCTGTGTTTGAAGAACAGACTGAGACTACAGTGTTACTCAGGATAGTTTAGAGGAGGGCAAGGTATTGATAGCTCAATTTTTGTGATAAAGATCTGGGAGTCTCAGTGGACCACGGAATTTCTATGAGCCAAGAATGACTTGGTTGTTTTAAGAGTCAGCACAATTTTAGGTTGAATTCAAAGAGGTCCTGGCCTTCTACCAAACATACAAAGAAGAACTCATACCAGTCCTTCTCAAACTCTTCCAGAAGATTGAAAAGAAGGGAATACTCCCCAACTCATTCTATGAAGCCACCATCACCCTGGTACCAAAACCAGGCAAAGACACCACCAAAAAAGAGAATTACAGACCAATATCACTGATGAACATAGATGCAAAAATCCTTACCAAAATATTAGCAAATAGAATCCAACAGCACATAAAAAAGATTATACATCATGATCAAGTGGGGCTCACCCCAGGGACACAAGGGTGGTTCAGCATATGCAAATCAATCAATGTAATACATCACATCAACAAGAGAAAGGACAAAAACCACATGATCATCTCAATAGATGCAGAAAAGGCATTTGATAAAATTCAGCACCTATTTATGATAAAAATGCTCACCAAAGTGGGTATAGAGGAAACATATCTCAACATAATAAAAGCTATATATGACAAACCTACAGCCAGCATAGTACTCAATGGTGAAAAACTCAAAAGCTTCCCACTAAAATCTGGGACAAGACAAGAATGCCCACTATCACCACTCCTATTCAACATAGTCCTGGAAGTCCTAGCCCCAGCAATCAGGCAAGAGAGAGAAATAAAAGGGATCTAAATTGGAAAAGAAGAGGTAAAAGTGTCACTATAAGCAGATGACATGATACTATATATAGAAAACCCTAAAAGATCCACACAAAAACTACTAGAAATAATCGAAGAATTCAGCAAGGTAGCAGGTTACAAGATTAACGTTCAAAAATGAGTTGCATTTCTTTGCACTAACGATGAATCAACAGAAAAAGAAAGTAAAGAAACAATCCCCTTTAAAATAGTACCCAAAGTAATAAAATACCTAGGAATAAATCTAACCAAAGAGGTGAAAGACTTATACATGGAAAACTATAAAACACTGATTAAGGAAATTAAAGAAGACTTAAAAAAATGGAAAGATATCCCATGCTCCTGGATTGGAAGAATCAATATTGTTAAAATGGTCACACTGCCCAAGGCAGTCTACAGATTTAGTGCAATCCCTATCAAATTACCCAGGACATATTTCACAGAACTAGAACAAATCATAGTAAAATTTATGTGGAACCACAAAAGACCTAGAATTGCCAAAGCATTACTGAAGAAAAAGAAAGAGGCTGGAGGAATAACTCTCCCAGACTTCAGACAATCCTACAGAGCTACAGTCATCAAGACAGGATGGTACTGGTCCAAAAACAGACATTTAGACCAATGGAACAGAATAGAGAGCCCAGACATGAACCCACAAACTTTTGGTCAACTCATCTTTGACAAAGGAGGCAAGAATATACAAGGAATAAAGACAGTCTCTTCAGCAAATGGTATTGGGAAAACTGGACAGCAGCATGTCAATCAATGAAGCTAGAACGCTCCCTTACACCATACACAAAAATCAACTCAGAATGGATCAAAGACTTAAACGTAAGACAAGATACAATAAACCTCCTAGAAGAAAACCATTATCTGACATACACCTCAAAAATGTTCTCCTAGGGCAGTCTACCCAAGCAATAGAAATAAAAGCAAGAATAAACAAATGTCATTCTAAGTGAAGTAAGCCAGAAAGAGAAAGAAAAATACCATATGAGATCGCTCATATGAGGAATCTAAAAAACAAAAACAAAAACAAACAAACAAACAAAAACAAAGCGTAAATACAGGACAGAAATAGACTCACAGACAGAGAATACAGACTTGTGGTTGCCAGGGGGGTGGAGGGTGGGAAGGGATAGACTGGGATTTCAAAATTGTAGAATAGATAAACAAGATTACACTGTATAGCACAGGGAAATATACACAAAATGTTATGATAACTCAGAAAAAAATGTGACAATGAGTGTGTATATGTCCATGAATGACTGAAAAATTGTGCTGAACACTGGAATTTGACACAACATTGTAAAATGATTATAAATCAATAAAAAATGTTTAAAAAAAAAAGAAAAAAAAAACCAAAACAAATGGGACCTAATGAAACTTACAAACTTCTGCACACCAAAGGAAACCATCAGTAAAACAAAACGACAGCCTACAGAATGGGAGAAAAATGTTTGCAAATGAAACCGACAAAGGCTTGATCTCCAGAATATATAAACAACTCATACGACTTAATAAGAAAAAAACAAACAACCCAATCCAAAAATGGGCAGAAGACCTAAGCAAGCAATTCTCCAAGGAACACATACAAATGATCAATAGGCACATGAAAAAATGCTCAGTATCACTAATTATCAGAGAAATGCAGATCAAAACTACAATGGGGTATCACCTTACACCAATCAGAATGGCCATCACTCAAAAGTCCACGAATGACAAATGCTGGAGAGGCTGTGGAGAAAAGGGAACCCTCCTGCACTGCTGGTGGGAATGCAGTTTGGTGCAGCCACTGTGGAAAACAGTATGGAGATTCCTCAAAAGACTAGGAATAGACTTACCATATGACCCAGGAATCCTGCTCCTGGGCATATATCCAGAAGGAACCCTACTTCAAAAAGACACCTGCACCCTAATGTTCATAGCAGCACTATTTACAATAGCCAAGACATGGAAACAACCTAAATGTCCATTGACAGATGACTGGATAAAGAAGAGGTGGTATATTTATACAATGGAATACTATTCAGCCATAAATACCTACAACATAATGCTATTTGCAGCAACATGGATGATCCTGGAGAATGCCATTCTAAGTGAAGTAAGCCAAAAAGAAAGAAAAATACCATATGAGATTGCTCATATGTGGAATCTAAAAAAAAAAGAAAACATAAATACAAAACAGAAACAGACTCATAGACATAGAATACAAATTCTTGGTTGCCAAGTCGGGGGCGGGGTGGGAAAGGATAGACTGGAAGTTCAAAATTTGTAGATACTGACAGGCATATGTAGAATAGATAAACAAGATTATATGGTATAGCACAGGGAAATATATACAAGACCTTGTGGTAGCTCACAGCAAAAAAAAAATGTGATAATGAATATATGTATGTTCATGTATAACTGAAAAATTGTGCTCTACACTGGAATTAAACACAATATTGTAAAATGACTATAGCTCAGTAAAAAAAATGTTTTAAAAAAACCCAAAAAACAAAAACAAAGAGGTCCTGGCCATAGGAAATCAGAATCCCCTGAATAAAGAGGCTTCTGGTTGGCTGACAACAATATCTGAGGTTGCTGGCCTCTGTAAAGGGCTACTGTATTTAACACATGACCACAGCTATGACTCTTAGACCAGAGAGGGTACCTGCACCCAACGTAGCTAATGACTTAGGAGACTTGTCTTAAACAGACAAGCTAGGCCAGTCAGATGGCTTTGAAAATCTGAAACAAGACACTTGTCAAGTGATTGGGGGAGGAGAAAGCTGGAGCTGAGAGGCCATGTGAGCCACAGCAATTTAAGTGTCTAGAAAAAGCAGGAGTAGAGAGAGGAGATGGAGGAGGGAGCAGATGCACAGAGAGAAGGAGGGAGAAGAAGAGGGAGGTAGGGGAGGGAGACAGAGACAGACAGAGAGGATTATGTGGCCCTCAGGAGACATCAAGACAGATGGGGTAGAGGCCTCAGGTCCTGATAGCTCTCTGTTCCTTTGAGGCCTGGGTCTGCTGCTTCTTCTGTCCCTAGGTTCTGTGGGAGTTCAGTTATCATTGGCAAAACCCCCTTTACACTTGAGCCAGCCACAGTGGGTTTCTATTCTTTGCAACTTAAGGAGTCCTACACTTTCCCCATCCATTTTGGCCATTAAGTTTTGCTCCCCCGAGTTCTTCTCACCTGTCAGCCCAACCTGGAATTCCTTCTTCCTCCCCTGATTTCCCTGTTGTACTCAGCACTTGAGGCCCAGCTGAAGTTCTTTCCTTTCCCATGGAGCCTTTCCTGACCAACCTAGACCCCAGAGATCTCTCTTCCTTGAGTCTCTATTGCTTTTCTAGATTTCCCTGCTCTGCCATCTTCTCATGGGCAGGCTGGGTAGTGGTCTCCTTGGAGGCAGAGCCCAAATCTCATTTCATCCCCTACATGGCCTGACCTCTGCTTGGAGCTGAGAAGCACCCAGCAGGCAAGTATCATCCATTGGCTTATTCACTGAGCCCCTCAGCTGGCTGTGCCTGGGCCTCTGCTCTTTCTTGGGAGGGACGTGGTGCCCAGCAGACTGGTACTCCCTAGGCTCCTCCTCCTACTAACTCATCTCTCTATCCACAAATCAGCTTACATATCCCCTCAAAGACCTAGACCCTGTCTGCCCACACCCCGTCACTAGCTCTTTCATTCTCAGATTAATTCAGCCAACATTTTTGAAATATAAAACATGTATCAGATATTAAATTAGGCACTGGGCCCATTGTACAAGGAGGTGATATGGGTGATGGTTTGTGGTGCTGGTTCTGGAGTTTGACTGAATTAAAATCTGAGCTTGCTTTCTGACAGCTGATAACCTTGGTCAATTTACTTAACATTCCCAAGCCTCAGTTTCCTTATCTTTAGAATGGGCGGATGTTGAGTGCCTAATAATAGAGTGCCTACTGAGGATATGGAGAAAAGGGAACCATTTGTATACTATTGCTGGGAATGGAAATTGGTATAGCCACTGTGCAAAACAGTATGGAGGTTCCTCAAAAAACTAAAATAGAACTACCATATGATCCAGCAATTCCACTCCTGGGTATATCTCTGAAGAAAATGGAAACACTAATTCAAAAAGATACATGCACTTCAGTATTCATAGCAGCACTATTTACAATAGCCAAGACATGGAGGCAACCCAAGTGCCCACCAACAAATGAATGAATAAAAAAGATGTGGTATATATACACAATGGAATATTACTCAGCCATAACAAAGAATGACATTTTGCCATTTGAAACAACATGGGTGGACTTGGAGGGTTTTATGCTAAGTGAAATAGACAGAGGAAGACAAATACTGTATGTTACCATTTATACGTGGATTATAAAAAGTAAAACAAATGAACTAATATAACAAAACAGAAACAGACTCACAGATATAGAGGACAAACTAGTGGCTACCAGTGGGAAATGGGACAGGGAGAGGGCAAGATAGAAGTAGGGGACTAAGAGGTACAAACTACTATGTATATAATAAATAAGCTATAAGGATACATTGTACAGCACAGGGAATATAGCTAATATTTTGTAATAACTTTAAATGGAGAATAATCTATAAAAATATTGAATCACGATGTTTTACACCTGAAACTAATGTAACATTGTAAATCAACTATACTTCGTAAAATAGAGTGCCTACCTCATAGGGCTTTAGTGAGGATTGAACGCAATTATCTGTGTGAGAAGCTTAGCACAGTGCCTGGCCCATAAAAGATACTCCACGCATCACTGTTTTCATTGCTATTATTACCAGTATAGAGATGCATTGCCTAGGGCCCCTGTCTTTGAGGACCCCACAGTTAGGTAAGGGAGGCAGAAAAATCCCAACACCAAGTGACAGGTGTCTAATATTGAGTTTCTCTTAGGGGTGCTCCAGCATTCCCATAGGCTATGAATAGGATACAGTAAGGCTGAGATACTGATTCACTCAGCTCTTTGGGTGTATTGGTGGGGTCTGGGGCCACCAAAATCTCCAAATGATCACTGGCAGCCATGAAAAACTTTGTTCATTTACCCCTGTGTGCAGGTATGTCAGCCATGGAAAGCTCTTCTGTGATGGATGTCTGTGAGCACAGGATGCAGGGGAGCCCAGAGGAGGGGATAGATTCATCCAGGCTTCTCCAAAGAGCAGTACTGCCTTCTCTGAAATCCTCCCCAGTCCTCTCCCCCTTTATGGGACATCTAAGGTCACCCTGGTATCATAGTCCATTCTTGCCCACAACCTCCTTCCCTTTCCCATACACTCATGTCAGCACGGGGTTGCTGAGTGCATGATGAATTGAGCCTCATGGCCATCACATCCAAGACCTCACCAAAACCCGTAACTAACCCCTGCAAATTGGCTTCTTTTTTTATTTTTAAGATTTTATTATTATTTTTAATTGAAGTACAGTCAGTTACAATGTGTCGATTTCTGGTGTACAGCACAATGTCTCAGTCATGCATATATATGCATATATTTGTTTTCATATTCTTTTTCATTAAAGTTTATTACAAGATATTGAATATAGTTCCCTGTGCTATACAGAAGAAACTTGCTTTTTATCTATTTTTATATATAGTGGTTAACATTTGCATATCTCAAACTCCTAAATTTATCCCTTCCCACCCCCTTTCCCTAGTAACCATAAGATTGTTTACTGTGTCTGCGAGTCTGTTTCTTTCATGGATGAGTTCATTAGTGTCCTCTTTTTTCTTTTTTTCTTTTTTTTTAGATTCCACATATGAGTGATATCATATGGTATTTTTCTTTCTCTTTCTGACTTGCTTAGAATGACAATCTCCAGGTCCATCCATGTTGCTGTAAAGGGCATTATTTTATTCTTTTTTTTTAAATCTCTGAGTAGTATTCCATTATATAAATATACCACAACTTCTTTATCCAGTCATCTGTTGATTCACATTTAGTTTGCTTCCATGTCTTGGCTGTTGTAAATAGTGCTGCTATGAACATTGGGGTGCACGTATCTTTCTGAATTAGAGTTCCCTCTGGATATATGCCCAGGAGTGGGATTGCTGGATCATATGGTAACTCTAATTTTAGTTTTTTGAGGAATCTCCATCCTGTTTTCCATAATGGTTGCACCAAACTACATTCCCACCAGCAGTGTAAGAGGTTCCCTTCTCTCTACACCCTCTCCAGTATTTATCGTTTGTGGACTTTTGAATGATGGCATTTCTGACTGGTGTGAGGTGATACCTCATTGTAGTTTTGATTTGTATTTCTCTGATAAATAGTGATATTGAGCATATTTATTAATTTTCTTAATGCTAGAATGCATAGAAAGCATTTTGAAAATTGCTAATCCATATGTCTATGAAAAAGAAGTCTGCTCAATAATTGTTTACAGTTCTTTTTTCCCTTTAGCTTAAAAAAGGCATTTAGTCTAAATACTGTGTACAAAAGTTACTTGAAGTGGTTCCTTCCCAGCCCCTCTGTCCACAGACTTTTAATAATCCCTTCGACTCCATATCTCAATTCTGTCCTTGTCTCACCTGGCTTTTGAGGTCCAGAGCCTCTCAGGGGCACCAGAGCAGCCAAGCCCCCTTCTCTCGGGGTCGTCCAGGGTCCCACCCTCATTAGACAGGCTCCTCCATCCTCTTGCCAGTTCCAGAAATGTGTGCACTCAAGCCTCTCCTATCCCCTCTGGGGGTAAGGATTTATAAGGAGTCCTTTGCTGTCATTTTAATGGGATCCTGGAAGGGAGAGGAGACACCTTATGTTCCTAGTCTGCTGTCTTGAACTTGCCACCCAGAGACTCTAGAGTCACAAAGACCTGGGTTTATAGATTGTGAGGCACTGGCAGGCCCCTTGACCCCTCCAGGTCCCAAATTCCTCATCTAGGACTTGGGGGTGAGAAGCCCTACAGCACATGGATTTGGTGAGGACTGACTAGACCTTATATGTAAAGTATTGGATATAGTACCTGGTATCATGTTCAGTAAAAGACACCTGCCGTTGGCACCTTCATTGACACCTGGATGCCATTCTTGCCGATTTGGCCACTTATCTATTTGCTTACTCATCCAGGGCCACCTAAGAGCTTCGCTTCGCACAGAGTCCCAAAGCATAAATCAGGCAGGGAGGCCAACGATCCCAGTGCGGTCGTCCCAGCAGCCAGTCCCTGAGCTGGCAGTCTTCTTGGCAAGCTGCTGCTCCTCCCGGCTTGTCCTCCCTTGGCCCCAGGATGTGCTTTTGGCCTGGGACTTACAGCTTCTACCCTGGTCTTGAGTCAGAGGGCCTATGGGGAGAGCCTCCCCAAGCCTTATGCCAGTGCGCCTCTGCAGGCCCTCGGCTTTGATGCTGTGAACGCACGATTGTCTCCAATGGAAATGAGTGATGAGCTGGAGATTTTGGTAGAGCGAGGCCAAATCCCTGTGTGGCTCCAGGAACGAGGATAAATATAGCCTGAGTAATTGCTTATGCTCTTTTAAGGATTAAAAGTCAGCTTTCAGGCAAGCTGTGAAGCTCCATGACCAGGACAGTGAGGGACACAGTGCCTTTTTTAGAGCCATGGTCAGCACCCCTTGTGCACTACTGGATCCTGGGTCTCCAAAGCTTAAGTGAGGGGCCACCTTCACTAGTCTACACCCCATAAGGGCAGGGATGGGTCTGAAGTGGCCCTGCCACACCCCATCATCCAGCCCTGGTCTGGCACACTGAAGTTGCTCGATAAACGTCTTAAATGAATATATGAGCTGTGAGAAGGCCTATATATTTTTTTCTTTATTGAAGTATAGTTACAATGTTGTATTAGTTTCTGGTATACAGCATAGTGATTCAGTTAAACATATATATATTCTTTTTCATTATAGGTTGTTACAAGATATTACATGTAGTTCCCTGTGCTATATAGTAGGACCTAGTTTATCTATTTTATATATAGTAGTTTGTTTCTACTAATCCCAAACTCCTAATTTATCCTTCCCTCTCCTTTCCCCTTTGGTAACCATAAGTTTGTTTTCTATGTCTGTGAGTCCCTTTCTATTTTGTAAATAAGTTCATCGGTATCATTTTTTTTAGATTCCACATGTAAGTAATATCATATGGTATTTGTCTCTCTCTGTCTGACTTAGAGAAGGCGATATCTTAAAAATAACCTTTAGAATAAAATCTGTAGTCTAGTTAACAATAACATGCCAATGCCCACTTCATGGTTTTCATGTCATACATCAGCCATGTAAGACATCACCACTGGGGGAAGCTGGAGGAAGGGTACAAGAGACTCCATGTACTATTCTTGCAACTTCCTGCGTGTCTGTAATTATACCAAAATAAAAAGTGAAAACCAAAAATAACCTTTAGTCAGGCTCGCGTCAGTACTCTTTGACACTTAGAGGGGCAGAACTGGAAGAGGAATTGATTAAATTCCTGTTCACAGCAATGCTCTTGTGTCATTATTATTTTTTGAATGTAAACACATGGCTTATTCATATGATCCAAAACTTTAAATGTATAAATGAGGTATACTGTGGATACTCTTTGCCCCAGCCACTTAGATTCCCTCCTTATAGGCACCTAATGTTAATGTTATTTGTTTCTTGTGCTAATTTTAGTGAGATTGTGTGCACACACACATATGTACTTGTGTGTATGTGTGACTTTAAGTATATTTGTGTGTGTGTATATATCCATACTGTTCTGTTATCTTACTTTTTGCACTTAATCATGTGATTGTGGAAGCTTTTCATATCACTACACAAAGATCTCATCTTTTGTTGTGACTCTACTCATCATCTTTTATGGCCCCCAATTGGTGGACATTTATATTATTTCCAGTCCTTTTGCTTTTATAGACAAAGCACAATGAATCATGGTGTTCATCTATCATTTCCCAAGTGTGGGAGTATGTTTATAGAATAAATTCCTTGACGTGGAATTGGGTCAAAGGATATAAGCCTTGTAATTTTGATCATACTAAACTGTCTTCTGTAGAGCCTGCTCCATTTCACACTCCAATCAGTAATGTGTTTTATGAAATGCTAGTGTTAATGCAGTGATTTAAAAAGTATTTGGTGACCCCTTTGTGAGTCTGGAGGAAAGCTGTGGGCCTGTACTCAAGAAAAACAGAAATCACACCATGTTTTGCACACAATTTCAGTTGGCTCTGAGACCCCTGAAGGCTCTCCATGAACCTTAGTTTAAGAAACCCTGATGGGAGGGGAGGAAGTATGGTACAGGGGGAAGAGCTTTAGGCCAGACTACCTAAGTTCTTCTCTTAGTTCTGCCACTTATTGGCTGTGGAACATCAGATAAGTCTTCTACCTCTTCAAGTCTCAGTTTCCTTTTTGAAAGAATGGTAAAAATAATTCTATTTCATAGGGCACTTTTATGTGGAGCATCTAATACAGTGGTTGGGAGACAGTAGGTGCTCAACATATAATTGGTATACAGACATGCAAACCCTCCTCACATGCACACAAAGCCTTTAGTTTCATTTCAGCCAAAGTTTCTAGTTACCTCTGCAGTAATTGCTGCTGGAGTCACAAAGTCAGTCTTAGAAGCACCATTCGCTAAAGTGGGGTCCTTGGACCAACTGTAAGAATCACCTAAGGGCCCTAATTAACATATAGGTTCCTGGGTCCCACTTGTAGATCCATGGAATTAGAATTTCTGAAAGAGAGGTCCAGAGAGCTTCTTACTTGGGAATTCTAATGCACAGTGAAGCTAGAGAAACTGTGCAGAAGAGTTTGGTAAATGCCTTTCAGCCTTATACCTACAGTTCTAGTAGTTACCACTACGTGGCTTTGCCAGTGGGAGCCTGTTTCCAGCAGATAGATAGGTGTTGACACCTGAGAGAAACATGACCTGTACCCAGGAGAGTCTCCTCTGGGTACATCTATAAAAGCACAGTTATTTATGGTTGTAACAGACAGCATGCACTGCAGTCTCAGCAGGAATCTCTCTCAGAACAAGCAGGGAGGAGAGATAGTTCAGGACTGGATGCCCATGGAAGTGGCGGCATGGAGGCCCAGTGGGCCAGGTTCAGTGGAGAAAGCTTGCCATGGCTGGGGTGACTGACTCATGGCCAGGAGCTGGGGATAAGGACTGTGTACAGCCAGGCATCTGTCACCAGGAGGGCTGGAGGCCACAAGCCTTGAAGCACCAATCCCTGGAGCTCTCAGCATGACTGGTGAATGCTTCCTGAGGTAGCAAGAGATGGCCCAGGGCTAGAGTTGCCAGATTTAGCAAATAAAATTACAGGATAAGCAGTTAAATTAGAATTTCAGATTAAAAAAAAAACATTTTTTTAAGTATAAGTATGTCCCATGTAATATTTGGGACATACTTATTACTAAAAAAGATACATGTTGTTTTTCTGAAATTCAGATTTAAGTGAATGTCCTGTATTTTATCTGGCAACCCTACCCAGCACTTCTCTGAGCTTCTTCCGCAGAAGAGGGCTAGAGCCCCTGTGTGACTGGCCCAGAGCCCACAGCTCCGTGATCTTTCTGTAGATGGACATTGCATCCAAAGTGGGTGAGGAGCGAGTTAGGCAGGGTGTGGACTTCCAGGAGAGAGGCAGCCCTTCCTCACCTGTGTCTGGGCAGGGGCAGGAAACTAATTGTGCCTATCAGGAGGTAGGAGATGCTGGCACTGTGCTAAGCCCTACAATCTTATCTTGTTGAAGCCTCCTGCAACCCTAGGAGTTAGGCTGGTGTTATCACTATGATTCCCACTTTCGAGATGAGACAGGCTCCACGAGGTTTATCACCATAGGCTGTTGAGTGGAGGAGCAGAGATTGAAGCCCTTGGGGCTGGGGCCAGGTCTGGGATTAGCAGAATCTTCCAGGCCCTTCTCTCTGCTAATCCCAAGGGTTTAAGGTAGGAACAGCCCTGCCTCCGAATCCCTGGGACAGGAAATGTTCCCAGTTTTCCTGGCACAGGGCCAGGGTCTTGTCCAGGCTCACATGCTTGCTGGAGATTCCAGGCTGGGAGGCAGATCTGCCAAGTTCCCTTGGTCCCAGTCTGGCCAGGACAGTGGCCGGCAGCATGAGCTGCCCAGGGGCATGGGCATTGCCCTCCACTGTGCGGGTGCCCATGGGAGGGGCCCAGGGCGAGCTGCTGCCTCGCAGGCCTGGCCGGTGCTGAGCCCCCAGCCGCCTGGCCAGCTTCCCTGCCGTTAGCCCCCTGAACCGGGCCAGAGGGGTCCCTGAGGAGCTCTGGGCGCTAAGTCCCAGCCCCTCTCGGAGGAGGCGGGCAGCAAGTCTCGGCAGCCAGAGGCTTCTCAGCTCCCAGCTCCGGAGCCAGATGTAACATTGACCTTAAATGGTAAAAGCTCCCCAGAGTGAAGAGAGGCTGGCCAGAGGAGGAAAAGGGAATAACTCAGTTTTAGGTAAGTCGTCGCTATCTCCAAGAATAACCTGCCTCTTCAGCCGGGAGCAAGGGAACCCTTTTCCTCCTTAAAGGTACAGGGTGCTGGGATGGGGGCATCTGACTTTAACTTTCCAGGGGAGTTGGCTTGGTTGGGTAGCATTTCAGCCGAGTATCTTTATTGTTGCTGTCATCATTTTAAAATAAGAAGTGAATCTGACCCGTCCTAACTTAACTAAATTGTGCTCTTTTTGCTTGCTGTTGGAAAGCATGCATGAATTAGAGTGAAAATGCGGATTCTGACTGGGGATCTCTACCCCAGATTTCCTGTGGGCCCCTTTGGAGCAACAGTGGGCCCCCAGATTACATAAGCCCTCCAGGCAGGGCTTCCCCCAGCCGCCTGTTACCCCTTCCCCAGCCTTGCTCTCTGCTTACTTGTGCCTCTCTCTGCCCCCAACCTCCACCCTGTGCTGCCCTCTGTCCACTTTTGACTTTGTGCTGGCCCAGCCCTGGCTCTCTCCTTGACCTGCCCTTGTTTCTGTCCCTAAACCTTCTGTTGTGTGCTCTGGTCGCAGCCACTGTTTTTATCCCTGTCCCCATAACTCTTGTCTCCAGTTTTGCCCCACCCTGTGCCCTTTCCCTGCTCCTTCCAGAGGTTGTGTGTGCCCAGTCTGTGCTCTGAGAGTCTGCTCACCTCCAGGAGCTCGGTGTCAGAGCTATTTCTAGAATGAGCAGCACTCAGGCTGCCTTTCTCCAAAGGAAAGGCCAGTGGGAGCCGAGGCCAGAAAGGGGTCCAGCTGTCCTGCTTCCTTCTGCCCAGTCAACGGTTGTAAAAGCCCAGAGATGCTCTTCAGTTTGAATAAACAGAGTAGGGGGACCTGAGGCCCCTGGCCTGCATTCCTGTCTCCCAGAGCTCAACAGCTGCTGTTTTGACACTTACTCTTCAGGTTGCTCTTTGAGGGTCTCGGGGAAAATAAAGCAGCCCATGGACTGGTCTGAGCTGGGTCTCATGCAGGTAAAAGGAGGCAGTTTCCCAGGACTGTTCGGCTGGCAGCACTAGGGAGTCAGAGTCAAGAGGGTTTCTCTTGTTCCCACCAGGGGGCAATGACATGCTGGTGAGACAGGTGGAGTTAACTCCCCCCAGCCTCATGCCACCACTCTGATGGGGAGGAAACTCAGGTTAAGTGACTTGCCTAAGGTCAGACCACTGAGAAAGAGCAGAACTAGGAGAGCTAAGAGTCAAACCCAAGTCTGTGTAAGTCTTAACTCCAGTGCTCCTGCCCCTGAACACAGCTGTGAGGGTGAGGGTACACTCCTGCCTTCAGTAGTGTCTTGTGATTTTTGACCTAATGGACAATACAGTTGTCATTGTCATGCTTGGTCCATGATTCAGAAGGGGGTGTGTGTGTGTGTGTTTGTGTGTGTGTGTGTGTGTGTGTTTGGCTATTTGTATTCACAGCTGATAGACCTTCCTCTATACTTGGTAGTAAGTGGGATGTTCCTGTATTCCCTCTAAGATCATCTTGGAGGTATAATCATGTGCTCATTGCTACAACATGATCAATGATCCCTGTAAACATGTTTTCTAGAAGAAAAAAAAGCAAACATGCCATTATTACTGTACAGGGAACACTGTTCTAAGCACTTCCCGTGCAGTAATTCAAACTTTACAACTCTGCAAAGCTGGGGTTCCCATGACTACCCTCATCTCTAGGTGGGACGTTTTAGCACAAGAAGTCACACAGCTGGTGACAGGTGGTGCTGGCAGCCTGTCTCTGGAGGCTCTGCTCTTAACCACTGTGCTCTATCCATCTACAGTTGGTGCCATTTCTGAGACAGCGGTGGGGGAAGCACTGACTCTTCCAACGCTGCATCTGAGGCTCTCCACACATGATTTGGTGTGCTCTTTTCAGCCACGCTAAGAGGGATGTGTCTTTAATTCAGTTTTACAGGAGGGTGCTAGGACTAGGGAATGTGACACAACTTGTCCAAGGTCACCCAGCCACCAGGTGACAAAGCAGGGGACTTAGTATCTTGGATGAGGATAGTTAAGGCCATGTAATGCCTTCTACTTGAAGCTAACTCCCAGGGGCACCAGGGGACTCGTAATGTCAGGGTGAGGGATTCCATGAGTCTCTGTGAGAGGAAAGCTAGATTCCTTGCCTGATGGGCAGAACCACACATAAAGGGTTCTCAGCTTCCCAAACAGTTCCTGCCTCTTTCCTGTAAGTCTTGGTAATAGGGGTGGATGGATGCACCCACGCCTCCAGCAGGAGTGGGGACTGAGCCCTGTGAGGGCAGAGACCCTGTCTCATTCCCCACTGTGTGTCCTGCACCCAGAGTGATGCTGGGAGTATACTAAGTGCTCAGGATCAGTTGGTTTTTTCTTATGAAGAAATGAACCTAATACTCAAAATGCGTGTTCTGGTTAATCAGGGCCCTGGGTTTATTCTGTGTGTGTGCCTGATGAGCAGATTCTTCTCGTCTGTCTTGAGAGGATGCAAGGTGGGAATCTCAAGTTGTCCACTTCCTCCGCAGCCTCCATCTCTCCTGGGTAGTGCCAGGGAGCCTCTGGGCTGCCCCTTGGCCGTCCCCTCTGTGCTTGGCAGTCAGCAGAGGGACTGTTTGATGAGTGAGGAGGAACGGAGGCCCAGATGGATGGGGAGGAGAGATCCAGGAGCCCCCAGACTCTGCTCCTGCTCCTTGGGGAGCTCTTTGAGTTAGTGAACTAGCTCTCTTATAAATGTGAAAAGAAGGAGGAGAGAAAATTCAATGAATTGTGTTCCTACCTTGTGCCAGGGTCTGTACTAGAACTGTTATGCAATTTCATCCTTGTGATCGAGATGAGGACGTTGTGATTGAGGTAAAGCAAGGCACATGGTTGATACGTGGTAAGTGGGGATTCCTGCTCAGGCCACCTTGATCTAAGGTGGGCACTTCCAGTGTTAGATGCCACCCTGCCTCTAGTTAGTAACGGGTCTCAGGGCAGTTAGGAGTGTCACAGCCCACATGACAGGGAAGTCAAGGGGACTGCATTTGTCCATGGACCTTGGAGGCCAGGCTCTGAGTTCAAGGGACAGCCCAGGGCAACCGCACTAGATGGGATGCAACATGAGTCCGTGACCTTGGACAGGCCCTGCCTTCTCTGTGAGGGCCTTCCCCAGGGGAGAAGGAAAGCAGGAGACAGTCAGCCAGACAGAAAACCTCTCTGCTAGTCGGCCTTGGGTGTAAAAAGGAGTCAGGGAAGGCTAGGCTTAATCAGCTCTGGTTACTTTCTTCCCTGTACTTTTGAAATTTAGAATTCTTTTTCAAAGTTTTTTCCTGGTAATGAAAGTAATGTATATTCCTTGCCAAACTTCCTTGGAAAATATAGAATTAAGTATAAAAAGAAATTCAGAAATAAATATAAAGAAATAAAACATCTCCCTGGAATCCTATCACTCAGAGATAAATATTGTTAATATTATGGTGTGTTTCTTTCTCTATATTTCTTTATATTTTATAAAACTAGAGTCTTAGCATATATGGTTTTATAGTCTGCTTTAAAAATTTTTTTTTAGATTTTATTTTTTTAGAGCAGTTTTAGGTTCACCACAAAATTGAGAGAAAGTTACCACAGAGATTTCCCATATCGCCACACCTGCACAATGGGCTTATGATTTCGGGGTGAGGGCTTCTGTGAGTCTCTGTGGGAGGAAGCTAGATTCCTTGCTCAATGGGCTTGATTCTCCCCCATTATAACAGAGTGGTATATTTGCTACAACTGATGAACCTACATCACGGCATCATAATCACCCAAAGTCCGTGGTTTACCTTAGGGTTTACTCTTGGTGTTGTACAGTCTGTGGATTTGGACAACTTGTATGATAACACATATCCACCATTATAGTGTCATACACAGTGTTTTCACTGCCCTAAAAATCCTCTGTGTTCCACCTATTCATCCTTCCCCCGCAACCCCAACCCCTAGCAACCACAGATCTTTTTACTGTCTCCATAATTTTGCCTTTTCTAGAATGTCATACAGTTGCAGTCAAACACTATGTAGCTTTTTCAGACTGGCTTCTTAATCATATGCATTCAAGATTCCTCCATGTCTTTTCATGGCTTGATAGCTCATTGCTTTTTAGCCCTGAATAATATTCCATTATCTAGATGCACCATGGTTTATTTATCCATGCACCTATGGAAGGATATCTTAGTCTGCTTTCTTTTTTTAGTTTTTAAAAATTGAAGTATAGTTGATAAAATAACCTGTGACATAATATTATACAACATAGTGATTCACAATTTTTAAAGGTTACACTTCATTTATAGTTATTATAAAGTATTGGCTGTATTCCCCGTGTTGTACAATAATACATCCTTATATCTTATTTTACACCTGATAGTTTGTACCGCTTAATCCTCCACCTCCATCTTGCCCCTCACCCTTCTCTCTCCCTCCTGGTGACCACTAGTTCCTTCTCTACATCTGTGAGTCTGTTTCTTTTTGTTATATTCACTATTTTGTTTTATTTTTTAGATTCCACACACACATTATAATATACCATATTTGTCTTTCTCTGTCTGATTCATTTCACTTAGCATAATACCCTCCGAGTCCATCCATGGTGTTGCAAATGGCAAAATTGCACTCTTTTTGTTTTTGTTTGTTTGTTTTTGCGGGGGGGGTAGAGGTAATTAAGTTTACTTATTTATTTTTTTTGATGAAGGTACTGGAGATTGAACCCAGGACCTTGTGCATCCTAGACATGCGCTCTACCACCGAGCTATACCCTTCCCCCTGTGTTCATTTTTACGGCTGAGTCAGAGCCTGCTTTTTTAAACTGAACATTCTATCATGATCATTTTCCCATGTCATTAAAGATACTTCAAAGCATGATTTTTGAGGGATTATATATTACTGAATAATTTTAGCTGTGCAACAGTTTAATCATCATTCCTCTCGCTGGGCATTTTCAAATGTGGGTTTTTTCGGGAGCCTGTCTTAGTGGTGCACACATGACAGCTCTTCCATCCGTTTATGGTGTTTGGAAACTCTATGCTCCCAGGTGGGCTTGTGCGGTGTGCCCTAGGATGTGGGCTTGTTCTGCAGGATGATAGTAAGTGGGATCCTGACTCAGCCCTAAATACATGGACTCACATACACGTTATTGCCTTTTAAGCGCTTTTCCATCCCTCCGAGGTGGCCCGGGAGGGCGGGTGCTGCAGGACTTTCAGTACTGAAACCGGACGTCCCAAGCAAATCAGGGCAAGTTGTTCTCCAGGGTTTGAAGCTACTTTGCCTTCAGTATCTTTCAGATGCTTGCTTGTGTCTCTTCTTGACAAGATGAGAGCAGGTCTTGGGCCTGGAGCCTTCATCGGGAATGGCTAGAATTCAATAACTATTTTCATTAAGTTTATTTTTACAACTCACTCCTCTCCGGTGGTGGGATAAGTGGTACTGACCTTTCCATTGATGGTAGGGATATAAAGATTCCTTTTTAAATAAATGTGATGACAGGGGTGGCTAACACTGAGCGCTTACTGTGTGCTGGGCGCTGTTCTAATGCTTTCCCTACAGAACCTCACTTAGTCCTCACAGCGACCCCTGAAGTACTTACTACAGATAACCCTGTTGTACAGATAAGGAAACTGAGGCCAGAGAGGGTGAAGAACTTGCCCAACAACAGGAAGCTGGTAAATGGCCTGGCTGGGATTGCAAGCCTGGCTTTCTGGCTTATTGCCAATCAAAGATGATGAAATTAATAAATGTAGAGGTGGCACCCAGATGTGGTAGAAAATGCGAAGGTGATTCAAGTTTAGGAAATGTTGGTTTGGAGGAAACCGGGGTTCTATGAGCAGGGGCATCTGTGAGTAGGGGGTGGTGAGGGGTGAAGCTGAGCCACTCTGGCAAACCCAAGGGAAAGTTAGGAACCTGTGGGCCCACAGGAGAGGTTGAAAGGGGTGGGGCCATACAGTGATCCCTGTGGGGCTGCAGGGCTGGGCCGCAGTGCTGAGGGCATTGTGGTCGCCCCAGGAAGGGACCCACAGAGGCTACAGGGCCTTCTGCCACTGGCAGGCTGACTTGGAGGAAGTTTCCAGAGAGCCCAAGGTCCTGATTCTTTAGAAGGATAAGAAGGCCTGAAGACACCCTTGATTTTGCTCATGCAGCTGTGGTCGAAAGAGTGCTGGCCCTCAGTGGAGAGGGTGGGCTCAGCTTTGACCAGCTCTTCCCCCGTTGTCATAGTGGGATCTGGCGTCCAGACATAGAGGCAGCGTCGTGCCCAGTGGAGAGTGCGACCCTGGAGTGACTGTGTGGCTCCACCACTGACCAGCTGGATGCCTTGAGCTGCACCTAACATCTCCGAGCTTTAGTCTCCTCTCCTATAAAATGGAGATAATGATGGTGCCTACTTGGCAGGGTTAAATGCCTCAGCCTGTTGTCTGTTCCTAGTACCCAGCACACATTAGCTATTATTATTTCTAGCCTCTGTCTGTCCCCCCTCAGAGATTCCATCAAGGACACTCTCCACGGGGTGTGAGGCTCTGACTGCCCATCATTCCGGGTCCCAGTCTCACTCCTTTAACACTCCGAGGGCAGCAGCAGACTTACACTCTAGATGATTGGCCACTGGTATCCGGTGGGGTCTTTAAGGAAGCTTAGTAAAACCACTTCCTCCCTTCACATAAGTTCTAAGGCTCGTTGGGAAGTCAGTCTAATATCACCCTTATGACTGATAAAGCTAATATTGGAGAACGTAGTTTCCATTGGCAGGCAAGCAGACTCACCCCCCAGCCTTGTGTAGTGCCCTCCGGTGGAGGCAGGCCCCTTTAAATCTTAGAGCCTGGAGGAGCAGAGCAGAACATGAGTGCCCTGCAGGCAGCTCATTCCCAAGAAGAAGGGGAGAGGAAGGGGCTGACTATTCATATTAACACTTCTCTGAACTCCCCATCAGATAGCTGTTCCTCTGGGGTAGAGCCAGGAGTCTTACACTCTCGGGGCTCCTTCCACACATGGGGAAACAGTCATGTATGGAGAAGAAGTATTATGCTACTAATGGAACCACAGTGAGGGCCTGGCCCAAGCCGTGCTGCAAAGCTGATCTCATAGAGAACATACATAGGGCAATGTGCAGTGCCCTAGGGAGAGACAGCGAGTGCTGAGGCTGCGGGACTGTCTCGTGGTCCCACCAGGGCAGGCACCGCAGCTTCCCTCCTTTCCGTTCTATGGAA
This sequence comes from Camelus bactrianus, assembly GCF_048773025.1. Taxonomy (NCBI): domain Eukaryota; kingdom Metazoa; phylum Chordata; class Mammalia; order Artiodactyla; family Camelidae; genus Camelus; species Camelus bactrianus. Next base: position 41,401,586 of record NC_133548.1, read on the forward strand.
CCTCGCCCCTTCCCCTCCTGAGATGCCCACTGGGCATCTGTTTGAGGACAAGTCCTTCCTTGGACAAGACAAATATCCAACTAAAAGTTATCTGGTGTGATTTTTTTTTCATGAAAATTCCGTTTAGGCAGCTCCATATAGGGAGCAAATAACCTTTCAACTCCCCCTCCTCTGGGATACTTCATATAGATAGACAGGAGACAGGGGGAGGGGAACTACCTTTATTTGAGCCTGCTGTACATATCAGGCATTTTATGTATAATATCTCATTAAATCCACATGTAGCTATCTGAGGAAGTTATATATGAGCAACTGACTCAAGGATGTTAGGCCACTTACCCAAGACTAGTAACTAGTAACTAGTCAGTGAAGAATGGGGAGTCAAATCAAAAACCATCAGACCCTGAATCCATAGCAACTTCCATCTCTCTGTGGCTTATATATCAAGCCACAGGGCAGAGTGAGAATGTCCAGCCCTCATCCCTGCTTCTGTAGTTTGAGCCAGGAGGCCCCAGCACTGCTGCACAGAGCAGAGGCCCTGAGCTTTTGGGGCAGGAGCCTGGGACAGCTGCTCCACTAGGCCAGCTCTATTTTGTGTCTCTCTTTTTAGTACATGACAGTCTTTATCGGCTCTCATAACCTCATCCATGAACAAAGCTCTCCCTCTGTTTAGTAGGAAAATACAAGTCTGGAACCATGAGCTTTCTGTTGGCAGGAAATGCCATGTCCTACATTGCAAGTCTTGAGTCACTCTCTCTGACTCACCAAGGCTTATGCCCAAAAAGTTCACAGATATCGCCATGGTCACCCAGTCTGCCTCAGAGGCAGCATGGAGGGGCAGTAGGGACCTCAGGTTCTGAAATCAAGTGACCTGAATTCAAGTCCCAGCTCTACAACTTGCTCTGTGACCTTGGGGGAAATACTCTAACTTTCCTGTCTTACTTTTCTTACCTACAATAATAGGGCTGATGATGATAATATGTCTCGCTCAAAAAGTTGTTACGAAGGTGAAATAGATTGTGGTATCTAAAGTACTTCTATGTGTATAGGTACTCAATAAATAATAACTTGTTTAAGCCCAGATGAATATCAAGCACACGGAACTCCTCTATTTTGGGGCTCCAAATGGTTGGGTTTCCCTAAGGGCTGTCTTATCATGATATTTTCAACTTGTTGGGGGATTGGTTCCCTGATAGGAAGACTGAAGTGTTCTCCTGGACTTCTTACCTGAGACATCTTACCTGTTTCCCAGCTGAGGTCCATCTGGTCCCTGATGACAGTGATGATGATGAGGCTGAGTATTGTCAGGAGGAACCTAGATGGCTGTAGTATCATCTTGTGGGATACTCTAGGGTCCTGGACCTATCTCTAAGCCTGGTCACTGGCCCGGAGTTGATTATGTACATGGAGACTGACTCACGATCATCAAACTCACAAGAGACTGAAGTATAGAATTCTGAATGTCTGTGTGCTAATGTATGGTGAGGGAATTACCCTTTTACCATGACCAAAATGCTTGGGGGATAGAGATTTTGCTCAGAAGATGGAAAGTCCCGAGGGGTATTTCACTTAGATGTGGCCTGATACACATCTCTGACTATGACAGAGAGACTCCCTGAGAGCACAAGAGGGGTCTCTCCTCTGGGAACTTTCAATAAGCATTTCTCTTTGGTGTTCCCTTTGTCTTCGGTAGAAAGGTGGGATTTGTTGGAAGGTAGCTCAGGGAATCAAAAGAAAGAGTAGACAGACCTCAGGAAGACAGCCACCAGGGCAGTGGTGGGACCCGGCAGCAGGAACTAGCCAGTGTTTTCTCCAGAGCAGAGGTCTTCTCTAAGGCAAAGAGTTTTTGATGGCTCATGTCATCAATTAAAAAAAATTTTTAGCTTGCCTTTCCCATTTATGTATATTTCTTTATTTTAAATTATATTCATGAGCTGCTGTATTAATATGTGAGTTATTTTATAAAACATGTAAAAGTAGAATTTTTTAAAGTCTGAGAAAGATAAAATACTATTTGAAAATCTTGCTTTATGTTTTTAACAGCACCACCATCTTTTTTTTTTTTTTTCTTTCCTTGAGAGTGTTCTTTAGTGAGAGAAATGTGATTTATTGTGTGTGTTTTAAGATCTCAGCACTTTGGATAACCCCTGGCTTTAGTGACTGTCATGGCCAAAAGAGACACTGAACCAGTCAGTCTCCTAGCAGGGAACCAGATCCAACTCAACTGGCTCAAGAGACTTTAACACAAGGACTATTTACAGAGATATGGGGACCATAAGGGATTGTGCCCGGATACCCTCAAAACTAGCAACAGCAGGAGGCTGTTACCAGCCCTAGCCAGGGAAAGGGGGGTGAGAAAAAGGAAATAGTGTGATTGGAAGCCAGTGTCATCTGGAGCCAGGGAGGAGGGACCCTCCAGGATGAGCTGTAATTATGGAGGGATACAGCTGCTGCCAGAGATGAGGCGCTGAAGCAAGGAGTGGGCAGGGAAGGAGATGCCCAGCCCCTCTTCTCACACCTCCTGCTGGCCCATTGGGTAAACTCAGCCAGCAGGCATGGAAACTCAAGTGATATGCCCCACAGGTGTCATGTGGGAGCACAGAGCAGAGAATGGATCGTGGCACAGGGCAGGGAGAGGGAGGGCAGGGAGAGGATAACCAGCTCAGATAACTGATGTGCAAGCAGGGCATCCTTACTTACTGAATTGTGAGTAAACTTTTTCCACTGGGTCCACTAGTTTGCAGAAACTTTTGAGAGTTGCTTGTGGTGTTAGCAGTAGTAGTATCTTCAGTCCACATTTTTTGCAAGAGCCTTTTAAGCCACCTACCCATTTTATGATGGTTGGTTTAGTTAAAACTAGAGAAATAGATTTCATTAATCCACTTGGGCACACATAAACTGTGTCATCCTTCACTGAAAGCAAATGAGTACATGAGTGTGCGATGTCAGTCCCTTAACATTGTAGAATTTCCCCTGATCCCTCAGGACATCTCATGAAGTGGACTTGACAGTGACCTTTCAACAAGTGACTGAATGAAGGTACCATTGCCAGTATGCTTACTTAATGCTATGGAAGTAAAAATAAATAGGTTTCCAATTGTCTTCCCATAGTCCAGTGGATCATTTTGCATATTCCCTGGGCACACATACTCCACCCTGAAGACCATCATGCTGAGGCTCAGCCCCTAGCTCGACCAGGCTCCAGTGGCTCCTAGTCTTTGTCCAAGGTCTCAGGAGAGATACCCCAATGGGCCCAGCTTGAGTCAGTATCAATCAGCCATGGTCAAGCAACAGGATCGTGGGGTATCAATGTGGCTATGGGGAGCCATCCCTCATATCTAGGGGTTCCTCCTAGAAAAGGGGACGTTGCTGAAAGCAGAAGTCTCTCCAGAGGGTGTCATCACCTGCTAACTTATCATTGTCTTCCTGTCCTGCCTTCTGGAGATCCTGGTCAAGCCTCCCAGCTCTTCAGCCACATTTACAGACAGTTTCTTGGGTTACTTCCATAGACTAATCAGGTCCCGTGGGGTGGTTTTTCACATGGTGGGACCACAGGGGGCAGCCATGTGTCCTTGCTGCTGTACAGTCAACATTCCTGACACCTCCAGGGTTCAGGGGCCTGACACTGATCGGGGCAGACTGTTTCTCTGGTCAGCTGGGTTCAGCAGAGAAAGATGGATGTGATGATGACCTCAAGGATCTGGCACAGTAGACCCAGAAACACTTGCAAGTTGTCCCTCTGTTGTGAGTAACCACAGACGTTGCTTAGGCATATGAACAAGCAAGCCTGATTTCTCAGAGTCCTGGCAGGGGAGGTTCCATCTGCTGAAATCTCTAGGAGCTTGTTTGACTTGACAATAACAAGAATCATAATAATATACTTATTATCCTTACTGTCACAGCTATCATTTATTGAGCACCAGCTACCTAGTGTGTTAAATGCTTTTACATATATTATCTTATATTTTTGCAACACCTTGTAAGATGGATAATAATATCTCTATTTTAGTGATGAGGAAATTGAGGCTTTCTGAGGTTCATTAGTTCACTCAGAATTACACAAGGGAAAGTGGCAAGGTCAAAACTAGATTGCCCTTGATGCAAAGTGTGTGCAGTCAATGGATAGAATCTCACATTTGGAGCTATCAGGCCAGGAGGAAGCAGAGGCTGAGCCAGTCAGATCTTTTAGAAGGTTAAATGGGTTTACTGAGAGGTACTGAGGGAAGCTAGAACCGTGGCAGGTTTAAGCAGGTTCTTGGTAGGTACTGAGTGAGTGAATGAATGAATCAACTCTCCCAGGTTTGAAGACAATGAAAGCCTTCCAGTATCCATCGCTGGTGCTGAAATGAAGACAGCATATAAGCAGTGGTCCCTAGTCCTAGGCTTGGCTTCACTTCCAACTCATTTTGTGCCCTTGAGCAGATCGCTTCTCCCTTCTGAGACCTTGGTTTCCTCATCTGTGAATCGTTCACCCTCCAAAGCCCAGTGGTTCACCCCGGCAGTTGCAAAATGATTGAGGCCAACGCAGAGCAATAGTCAAGTCAGACACTGTGTCTGTGACAAAGAAGGGTTGCAGGTATGTTAGAAGAGCCAGCTCTTAACGTCCATTTTCTAAGATCCCATGCAGTGCTTTTGGGGACAGTCAGAACTGGCATCAGGTCCAAAGTAAATTGGACGGCTGTGTTTTTAAGGAAACATTTACTGCTGAAGGGAATGCTTATTCATTCTCTTTCTTGTTAACAAGGCATTTGACTCATGCTTTGGAAATCTGCTGCTGAAATCAGAGATGATGGCCTTGTGTTCATTGCTAATAAAAGCAGCCTTTGGAGCCTCCCTTACACTACAGGGCCGGCTGCTCCCAGCTCCCCAGCTCTGGGAGCCGATGGGTGTGTCCTGCAGGGTGCGGGGTTGGGACGAAAGGACTGGAATTCCCTCGGGAGAGATTTGGGACATCAGTGTTCAGAGGTCTCCAGGAAGCACTGGGTACCCCTCAGAGCGCTTTTGGTGGAGATCTGGAGAACTTGAGGAGACTCAGAATAGTGGTTTGAGCAGCTGCCTACCGTCTGCCATAGCACGTTCTCATACTGTGTCTCATATGATCCTCCCAGAGGACCGAGGTGCCATGTTATCTGTGTCACCTTTCGTGAATTCTCTGGATTTCACAGTCCTATGCACTATAGGTAGCATAACCCCTCCCTCTGCCCCCTGTCCTGCCCTCAGGGCCACATTAGGATTTTTGTGGACTCTAGGCATTTTTGCCTTCATGAACCCCTTCTTGCTTACAAAATTTATTTTATAACTCTGTTGGTATAAATATATTAATGTTATATATGAAAACATTTTTCTTTGACCTAAAAGTTCATTTTTTTCTTCTGATTTTTAAAAGTAATTAAAGCATTTTTATGAGTCCTGGACACTGTTCCTACCGTATGTAATGGATAAGTCAGCCCTGCCCTATGACCTTACTATTCAGAGCGCAGTCTAGTGACCAGCAGCGTCAGCATCACCTGGGAGCTTGATAAAAATACAGACTCTTGAGTGTTGCCTCAGGACTACTGAATCAGAATCTGCAGCTTTACGAGACCCCTGGGTTATTTGTATGTACATTATAGTCTGAGACATGCTGTCTACCACACTGTCCCATGGAACCGATGCGGGTATCTGAATCACAGGTCATGCCGTTACCCCAGATTACAGCAAGAAGTTTAGTACCAGAAAATCCTATATGGAAGACACATCTGGCACCAAATGGCTGTGTAAATGCTAAGAATTCCTGGATGGCCCTGTGTGCCAAAGCTGTTCTCCTCTCTTAACCACCTGATGTCCCTCTGCCCTTCTCCCTGCTCCCGTACACTCCGTAGAGAAGTCAGACCCAGGAGGAGGAGATGCATTTGCTTCTGAGTTGGCTCTTTCAGTGAAGCACCTGGCCTCCAGAGCCATAACAGGGACAGAGATGGATGCAGGAGGCACGGCCCTCAGTGCCTCAATCAGAGGTGACACATAGTCTCTTGGGCAGAGCTGGTCATACAGCCCCAGCCAACTGCAAGGGAGGCTGGGAAATGCAGGGGACCACGGGAGTGTTCAGGGAGCACTAACCATCTCTGCCTCTGGTGGAGAATCAGTGTGACAGGTCACAGCTACGGCAGAGCCTGAGGCCTCCCAGAGGCAAGAAGTTAAGGAACTGGAATGTGGACAACCAGAGAGTCAGAGCTTGCAGAGAAACCCTTAAAAAGCTGAGAGAATTAACTCAGAGGCAAACGCATGCCCTCCGCCAAGGTCTTACTTCTCCAGTAAGGGGGAGGGGAGCATCAGTTAGGCAGCAGTGAGTGTCTTTGGCAGCCAAGGTCATCCAGGAATTCTTGGCATCCACATACCCACTTAATGCTGGCCATATGGTCCATGTAGGATGGCCTCTTCCAGAACTTCTTGCTACAAGGTGGAGGTGGGCACCCCAACTTGCATTAGACTTAGTCCCCAAGATGTACATGGAAAGCCACTGAGATCTGGGGTCTGTTGCAGCAGCTACTGCGAGTTATCCTAATTCATTACTCAAGCATCCTTGTCATAAGCACCCTGTCCCATTTCCCCAAAAGGGGAAGACACATACCACGGGTCCCTGGTGCTGTCCTCTCCCTGGGGCTTGGCCATCCAGCCTGCGTCTGCTTAGTGCCCTAACCCCACCCACTGTGTGCCTTGCCCCTCGATTCTAGGCTATTTATGTTGCATGTTGTAGGAAGGAAACTCGGGATCCCACTGGCAAATAAGTAAGTAGGGTGCAGAATCTAGGTCTTCTGACTCTTATGTGCCTGTGAGGGAGAAAAAATGAAGTAGGAGACGTTTGCAGCCATCAAGAGTAGGAAGGGTTATTCCTCAGGAACCACACTAGCTTTTAACTGGCTTTGCACCATCTTCACTGAGAGATTTTATAAAGCGACAGGCTGCTGTTGGGCTGGGGGCGGGGAGTGCCGGGTGTAGACTACCAGGGGCCCCTGACCGCATGTGGGAAATCCACGCTGCAAGGCTCGGGAAGGATCAAAAATGCCAGCGAACATCTAGTGTGCACCGACTGTGTGCCGAGCATTGTTTTAAGAATCTTATGTGTAGGATATAATCTACACTGTTATCATCACCCACGTTCTACAAATGAGGAAACTGAGGTGGGGCAGGTACAGGAAGTGACTTGCCCGAGGTCACTCAGCTACTACGTGGCAGGGCTGGGATGTGATCCCAGGCAGCCTGGCTCTGGAGCCCACGTGCACAACCACGTGCTCTCTCAGTTCTGGATGCCCAGTAATCAGAGGGCTTAGGGACACCTCTGCTCAGTGCTTTGAGGAGGACACACTGAGATACTCCTTGAAAAAGGAGTCATTCCATTTGACATTCCGTAGTCAAATAAGTTTGGGAAACGATCTATACTTTCTCTCCCTCTTGGAAAGTTATACTGCATGTTTGCTCCTTAAGGGCTGAGAAGACCTGCTGGACAGAAACCTGCCTGATGCTCAATATGTCCAAGTGTATCAAAATACAGAACCTTTGTTTTCAGAGCTCCTAATATCACCCAGAATGAGGCTTGCAGAGGACATTCCTTGGGGAAAGCTGGCTAAGGACATTTGTGCTTGAGTGGATGTGAGGCAGATCACACGACATCTAGAAAGACTTCGCCACTTGCAGAACTGCCAAGACAGGCTCTGAGTGGGCCAGGTCAGCTCCAGAAGCTTCTCCCTGGGAGGCAGACGGTGGCCAGAGTGGGGACAGCATGGACTTTGTTGGTTTCCAGTCCTGCCTGGCCACCCTCAGCTCTGTTAGTCTGGGGAAGTCACAATACCACACTGAGTCTGTTTCCTTCTCTGCAAAATGACACCTTCGTTCTAGTGCAGTCGGGGGATTGAGTGAGTGAATATCCCTAAAGCGTCAGCAACACAGTATGCTTTGATGAATGGTGCCCGTTGTTATTGTCATCTGTTGTCTGTTTTGTTGGCCTTATTCTCACAGTTTTCCACGTGGTTTCATGGAAGGAAGGGTTGGAAGCTTCTAAGGAGTAGGCTGGGCCCAATTCTATCCTGTTAGGCTGGAGGTTGATGTGCTTCTTTTCTGCTCCAAATAGGTCAGGGGATTCCCCCGTGTAAGGGGTAGTTTCCTCCTGAGAAGGGGAAGGGGCTGCTATTGGGTTGAACTTGGGTTGAACAAAAGAATAGGGAGGAAATTTTGAGAGCTGAGGTTGGGCCACACTCAGATTTAGCTTTAGATTGACATCAAAAGGGAGCTTTAACTCAGGATTCCAGAAGGTCCCAAAAGACCCAGAAAAGGAAAAAGTTGATCTCCTTGCTACAGGCAGAATCTGCCTCACAAAAAAGGTTTTGATTATAAATGAGGTGCCAACTGGCAGAGTGTGTACGGAAGTCTGTGCCAGCCCTCACCAGTCACCTAGCAGGGGCACTTCTAAACAACAGTTGACCTGAGAATACATTACAGGAAGGTGATTATTTAAAAAAAAAAGATCTTGGACAGAGAGGGCCACTGTGGTTGTGTGGAAAGAGCACTGGGCTGGGAGTCACTCTCAGCTGGTCCCCTCATGGCTATGACCTTGTCAAGTCACGCCACCCCACTGAAACTCAGCCTCTTCATCTGAAAAAGAAACAAAATAGGATCTACCCTGTAGTGTTTCTGTGAGAGACAAATTAAACAGTGGATCGGAAAGAGCTTAGACACAAAGCTCTAAAGAGCAAGAGGTTAATGTTAAAAACTAGGCGCGCTCTTTAAGGACTGCCACCAGGAGACAGCCATCAAGATGAAACAGCCTCTTTCTCAAAAGCTGATGGACTCCCCCAAGGTGAAGTCAGCCAAGCAGACCCAGGATGTTGGTGAGGATTGGAGGTGGCCAGTGTAGGAGGCTTCCCGGGAGGTGGAGAGTTACCTTGTAACCCAGCAACGGCACTCCGAGGTATGTACCCAAGAGAATTGAAAACAGGTGTCCAAACAAAAACTTGTCCCATCATGTTTATAGCAGGACTGTTCACAATGGTCAAAAGGTGGAATGTCCAACCTAATGTCCATCAACTGATGATAGATAAACAAAATGTGATATAACCATGCAATGGAATATTATTCAGTCATGGGAAGGAATGAAGTACGAACACATGCTACAACATGGATGAATCTTGAAAACGTTCTGCTGAGTGAAAGAAGCCAGACACAGAGGCCACATGCTGTATGACTCCATTTATATGAAATCTGCAGAACAAGCAAATCCGTAGGGACAAAAAGCAGATTCATGGCTGACAGAGCCTGGAAGGAAGGGAGGAATGGGGTGACTGCCTGATGGATATGAGGTTTCCGCTCGGGGTGATGAAACGTTCTGGAAATAGATTGTGATGATAGGTGCACAACATTGTGAAGCTGCTTAATGCCACTGAACTGTACACTTTAAAATGGTTGAAGTTGTACATTTTATGTATATTTTACCACAGTTAAAAAAAAAGGTTTCCTGATGAAGAGGAGACGTGACCCCAAGGTTAGGAGCCCCTCTTCTAGGGTGTGGTTGAGGTTAAGGGCCAGGGGTTCAGAGTTTATCAGCTGGAAGCTGAGGTCTTGTGTCAACAAATTTCCCAAGGGCCTATGGCGGGTAAGCCTTGTGTGGGGCCTCCAGGGGAATCTAGCGTCCAGTACAACATGCTTCCTGCTCTTGAAATGTCTATACATTATTCTCACTTAAGGACAGGCTGACAAGTACTTTATATAACAAGGGAGTGAGTGCAGGGGAGTGAGACAGTCATTCTACCTTGGTCATCTGTGCAGGCTTCTCGGGAGAGAAGATAGTCAAGGAGGTGGAATTTGGGCAGGTTGGTAAGAGATAGAAGGCTTTCCAGGGAAATGCACAGGGGGAGGTGGGCGGGGGAGCGTTTTAGAGTGGTGAACGGGTTGCTATGAATCAGGTGCGGTATCTGCGGAGCTGGGGGAGAGGGCCCTGAAAGAGAGGCTCCTGAAGGAAATGGGGCAGACTGTGGAGGGCTCTGAAGGTGGAGCTGGGGAGTGGGGACTTGTCTCTGGGCAGAGGGGAGCTGAGGAGTCTTCCAAGTGAGTTGTGGCGTGGCTAAGCCTGTGTTTGAGATGATCAGTGTGGTGGAAGAGGGACTAAAGGGAAGGAGGCTGAGGACGGGGAGAGGAGCTATGGCATCACCCCTGCAGGGATCAGGGAGTCCCTGCCCCCCTATCTTACAGCAGTGGAAGTGAGGAGGGTCAGCCGAATCTGGTGAGCTATGCACTAGGCAAGATTCTAGTTTGCATGCAACAGAAAGTCATTCAAAGTAGATTAGACAGCAACCAGAATTTTCTGGGTCACAGAACTGAGAAGTCTAGGGCAGTTCCAGAAGTGACCGGATCCATACGGCTTGTTCCCTCCATCTCCAACAAAAGTTGCCAAATTGAATTTACTGGTCCATTCTGAGTCTTGTGTTCACCCCTCAGTTAATCCCTAGGGCCAGGGGAATGGGGTGTTCTAATGGGCCAGGCCTGACCCACAGTGGGGTCAACCACCCCATACCAAGCACAGGGATAATGAAGATGCTGCTGTTCCCAGAAGAGGGGGGACTTGCTGCTAAAGGGTCATGAACTGTGGGTGTACCCCCGAAGCACCAACTCTGTGCCAAGTTGTTTACACATCTCATTTCATCCTCTCAACCATCCTGAAGTGGAATCCGTTATCTCCCTTTTACAGAGGAGGAAATTGAGCTAACTTGTTTTCCCTCCCCACCCACCAAGCGCTTTCTCTGTTCTGTGCTGCACGGGCATCTCTTAGGGAGGCAAGGTGGAGCCACTCAAGAGGGTCACAGCTGAGAAAATAAGAACTAAAGCGTGATCTTGAGGTGAGAGACACTCAAGTTGCACTCACCTAGTTCAAGCAATGGTTAGAGATCCTGACCACTTAGTTGTTGAAGATTGGAGATCTGTCTCCACGGGGCCGGGGAGATGCTCGTCCCCTGCATCACTCCTGTCCCGGGGGCCAGGCCACTGGGAATCACAGTTGATCGGGGGTGGGAGAGTGGGGAGTGTGCATCTCTAGATGCATGCAGAGTACAACCTGGTGGTGATTCAAAAGCATTCATAACAGACAGACTTCCTGAACACCGCAGCTTCCCTGCCCTTAGCAAGGCATCAAAGAAGAGGGTAATGGGGCATTTGTCAGGCAGGGAAGAGGGAGTAAAGAGCATTCCACGCATAGAGTGAAGATGTACAAAGGCACTGAGGCATGCTTGGCATGACAAGTCTTCACGATAATAAAATTTCCTGGGACTGCAGCATAATTTCATCAGAGAGGCAGGCTGCTGTAGAAATGGCTTCCTTTAGCATCAGCACCAAGCCAGAAGTTCAGGCCTCCCCCAGGTGATTCTGCTTCCCCGGTCTTCATTTTTAGGAATTAATTCACAACTAATGACAGAGTCACCCAGGCCCCTCTTTGCTGCCCAAGCCATGTGCCAGGTTAAAGGCCCTTGACTTGGTAACAGTAAGCAGCATAAATCTCGAGCATTTCCTGTTTGGGAAGTAGTGTGAGTGATGCAGTGTTGAGAGGGACTGGCAGGAGTGGACGGAGCTTAACTGTTGCCCAGATCCCTCCAGGGTCTGCCACAAGGCACTCTGGGTGAATTGGGGACGTTCTAGAAATGCTGACATTCCCAAGGGACTGGCCCGGCCCCGGGTGGAAGGCGATTTTAGATGATCTGACTACTATTTTTGGAGTCTGGATCACATTAATTCACTACTGGTCCAAATGGTGGGCTGCCGAGGAGGCCTTCAGGGAGCCTGCGCGCTGTTTCCCAGCCCAGCCTGGGCTCAGCCTGCCCGGAGTCTGCACGCTCTAGGGGGGTTGTGCATCTCCTGGTCAAGCGCTGATCCTCAGCACCCAAAGCACCCGACACCAACTGCTCCAAAGAGAATCCTTCACAGACGAGTACACAGGGATGAACCACCATCTTAGGATGTGACTCAGGACTATTTCAGGCTATTGTGCAGCTTGGACTCTGGCTAAGTTAGGAGAAAAGGCATCAGAGCAAGAGACATCCAGAAACTTCCCTGGCCTTCCCTGCTCAGAGTTGGTGGGACTCTGAGACTCTGGGCAGGGAACAGAGTCACTTTTCCCGTGGAGCTGAGAGTCCCTTTCACGTGTGTGTCGGCAGGAGAGGAGCCACAGGACAGGGGAATGGGCAACACAGGCTGCCTTTATTGGGCTCGGTCTGGATGGAGGAAAGGAGAGGGAACAGAATTTGTTCTGGGAACTTTCCAGCTGAAATGCCAGAGGAGCAGGGCTGGTGTGCGTGTCGTAGGTCACATTCCTCTGTTTCCAAAGCCAGTCCTCACTGATGAAAGGGGTGAGTACAGGGAATCTCCAGACTGAGGTGCGTCCTGTCCTTGAGCCTCGTTTCATAGAGACCTCAGGGTGACAATAAAAGACGTTATTTCCATTTGTGCCTGTACTCGTAAAAGACATCTATTTGAACGTCCTGACTAGCAGAATTCTAAATGTCTTGGGAAGAAATAGTGCATCCTGCAAAAATGACTTGACTTTTGGGCATGTTGCGTGTGTTGAGTGTGGTCTGGGGGGAGTGCGTGTATACATGTGTGTCCATGGGCGTGCATTCACCCTGTGTACTTCCCAGCTCTAGCCACGCCTGTGAGCACCAGACCATGGTTCTGTCTCTTACCCTGGAGTTCCGTGGCTTACTTTACCTGGTTTTCTACTCAACACAGAGCCTGGCATCGTAGGTGCTCAGTAAATATTTGTAAATGGAAAGACGGATGAATGATCTGCATATGCCTCTTGGTGAATTTCTCTTTCTTTTGGGTGTAGTCTTGTCTCCAGGTCTGTGTGTCTGTCTCTGTGAGCTCATGTCCCTCATCCCTTCATTTCTTCCTATTTCTTTTCATTTTTTTGTCTCTTCCTCCTTCATTTCTGCCTATATAACCCCATATACATGCACATATACTCCATCTCTTTTCCTCAACCTGTTTTCTTAAATTATGCACACTCAGGAATTTTAGAGATGGAAGGAAACTTAGAAATCATCTAGCTTAATTTCTACCTTTTATGTTTGAAGAAACTGTGTCTGGAGAGGTCACAATGTAGTAAGAATCGGAAGTAGTTTCCTTGTTGTTGTTCTGCTCTTTCTTTTTTTTTTCTGCAAAAGTTTTATTTTTTTTAACAGCTTTATTAATTCACATACCATATAATTCACTCAATTAAAATGTACAATTCAAAAAATAAATAAAATATACACTTGAATGGTTTTTAGTACATTCAGGGAATTGCACGTCATCACCACGATTTAATTCCAGAACATTTTCATCACCCAAAAAGAAACCTGTACCTATTAATAGTTACTCCCCATTCCTCCACATCCCTCTAGCCTTAAGCAACCACTAAACTACTTTCTGTCTCTATAGATTTTTATTGACATTTTGTATAAATGCAGTCATACAATAAATGGTCTTTTGTGATTGGCTTTTCTCACGTAGCATAAAGTTTTCAAGGCTCATCCATATTTTAGCATGTATCGTACTGCATTCCTTTTATGGCTGAATAATATTCCATTGTATGGATATACCACATTTTATTAGTCTATTAATTAGTCGGACATTTGATTTGTTTCCACTTTTTGACTATTATGAATAATGCTACTATAAACATTATGTACATGTTTTTATATGGACATATGTTTTCCTTTCTCCTGGGTATACACCTAGGAGTGGAATTGGTGGATCATAGAGCAAATCTGTGTTTAACCTTTTAAGGAACTGCTGATGTGTTTTCCAAAGTCTGTATCATCTTACATTTCCACTGGCAATGTATAAGGTTTCCAGTATCCACACCATTGCCAATACTTGTTCTTATCTGTCTCTTTATTTTTGCCATCCTAATGGATATGAAGTGGTATCTCATTGTTGTTTTGATTTGTACTTCCCAATAGCTAATGATGTTGAACATACTTTCATGTGTTTATTGGCCATCTGTATATATCTTCTTTAGAGAAATGTCTATTCAAGCTTTTTGTCCATTTTTAAATTTTTTTTGTCTTTTTATTATTGATTTGTAAGAATTCTTTATATAATCTGGATACAAGTCCCTTATTAGATATATTATTTGCAAATGTTTTTTTCCTATTCTGTTGGTTGTATTTTTACTCTCAGTTGTGTCATTTGTAGTGCAGAAGTTTTTAATTTTGATGAAGTCCTATTTATTTATGTATTTATTTTGTTGCCTGTGCTTTTGGTATTATATGTAAGAAAGTATTGCCTAACCCAAGGACACAAACATTTACTCCTGTGTCTTTAAGTGTTTTATAGTTTCAGCTCTTCCATTTGTGTGTTTGATCCATTTTGAGTTATTTTTGTATATGGTTTAAGGAAGGGGTCCAGCTTTATTCTTTTAAATGTGGATATCTGGTTGTTTCAGAACTATTTGTTAAAAAGACTATTCTTCCCTCCATTTATCTTGGAACCCTTGTTGAAATCAATTGACTATAAACATAAGTGTTTATGGACTCTCAATTCTGTTCCATTGATCTATAGGTGTGTTCCTGGTTTTTTATTTTTTTGTCTTATGTATATATATTTTTTATTGATGTATAGTCAATTTACAGTGTTGTGTCAATTTGTATTCTTGTATAGTATCCAATATCATGCTTATTGTAGTTTTATATACTAAGTTTTGAAATTAAGAGGTGTGAATTATCCATTTTTTCCTTCCTTTTTCAAGATTGTTTTAGTTATTCTTGGTCCCTTGCATTTCCATATAAAATTTAGGATCTGCTTGTCAGTTTTTTGTTTTGTTTTTTTTTTTTGCAAAAAAAAAAGGCAAGTAGGATTTTGACAGGGGTTGTGTAGGATATACAGATCAATTCAGGGAATATTCCATCTTAATATTAAGTCTTCTGATCTATGAATATGTGATGGCATTCCATCTGTTTAGTTCTTTAATTTCTTTCAGTAATATTTTTTTGTTTTCAGAGTATAAGTTTATCATTTCTTTTGTTGAGTGTATTCCTAATGATTTTCTGCTTCTTGATGCTATTATGAATGGAATTGTTTTCTTAATTTCATTTTTGGATTGTTTATTGCTAGTGCATAAAAGTATGGTTCATTTTTGTATATCAATCTTGTATCCTGCAACTTTGCTGAGCTTATTAATTCTAATAGATTTTTAGTGGATTCTTCAGGATTTTCTATATAGAAGATTGTGTCATCTTTGAATAGTTATAGTTTTACTTTTTTAAAACTAGAATTCTTGTAGCCTACTCCAGAGCATTTTTATTTTGTTAGAGGGTCCTGAAAGGAGCTTTGTGGTTGGCCTATGAAAGCAGTTTTTCCTTCAGATTTATTGATACTAATTCCAAGGATTTAAACCTGATATGGCTAAGAAATTCTATCAATAACTGTATTAGTTTGCTAGGGCTCCCATAACAAAATACCACAGATTGGGTGGCTTAAACAACAGAAGATTCTTTTCTCACAGTTCTGGAAAAGTCCAAGATCAAGGTGTCAATAGGCTTGATTTTTCCTGTGGTCTCTCTCCGTGGTTTGCAGATGGCCACTTTCTTGCTGGGTCCTTACATGGTCTTTCTCTGTGCATACACACCCCTGGTGTCTCTCTGTGTGTCCAAATTTCCTCTTCTTATAAGGATAGCAGTCAGGTTGAATTAAGGTCCACCCTAACTGTTTCATTTTAATGTAATCATGTCCTTTAAGACCTGTCTCCAGATACAATCACATTCTGATGTGCTGGGGGCTATGGCTTCAATATATGAATTTTTGGAGGACACAGTTCAACTCATAACAATAGCCTTATTCACATTCCTCTGATCTGATTTCTGGTTAGTTGCAATTAGTGAAGCCAGAATTTGTTTTAAAAATCCATTCCCAAGACCATCAAGTTACAGTGACCTGAAGCCACAGTTAAAAGGCACTGCCTCTAGTCCCTGAGCTAAGGATTTTCACTTGTGATTCTGCATGTTTCCTGAGTTCATTTAGTCAGTCTACCCTCCAGGCACATCAAGGAGGGTCAACTACCAGTCATCGGACTCAGACATGCATGTAACATCTAGAACCTCTATTTATATTGCCTGCTTAAAAATAAATAAGTAAATAAAATTAGCCCCAATGCTGTGTGAACAGTATTGTGGCATCCTTGTTTGAGGAGTCCATCTGTGAAGTGAAATTTGAAGTTCTTAAATGGAAAGTCTCCTGTGAAATGAATTTTAAAGTTCTTCAATGCAAAAGCTCACTTTAATTTTGTTCTTTTTTGAGCAAAGGGTCAGTTTTGGAAGCTCAGGGTGCTAGCTATTCTTTGCTCATTAATTTTTACAGTAGCCCCAAGCAAAATTAGTTATGTCAGGAGAAACTGAATATTATGAATTCTCTCCGGGTCATCCGAGCTGAGGGCCCATCCCACCTCGGCTGGTGAAATTATCTCCCTCTTTCTTCTGCACAGTCTCTGCTCCCTTTTTCAGTCTCTTATTTTTAATTTTCTTGCCCTCTGTGTGTTTTTATTGACACCTGGCCTCAAACCCTTTTAGGAAGCAGGCAGTTATAAATCACCCAGAGAGAAATCAATAAAAACCAGTTCAATCCCCAGTAAGACTGATTTGCTCCCAGATAACCAGGATCCTGCAGGCTGAAGTTGTGCCTATGGGGGGATCTGCAAGGAGGGTGAAGGGTAAAGGGGGCATGGTGTTCTGAGAGAGGAGGTGGGCTGCCAGCTACCAGAAACTCAAGGAAGGGATGGACTTTGGCCTCCATCCATGTTTCTCATCTGGCCTCAGGGGAAAGCTCCGTGTTTCCATTTCATCCAGCCCAGATTTTTCCAAGCACATCAGTTGCATTTTCTTATCATCTAAGGATCTGCTTCAGAGCTAAAGAATCTTCTTTAAGCCTCAAGAAAGGGCAGTAGGAATGATTGCTGTGTTTGCTGGGGAGTGGGGAAGATGGCAAAATATGTTGCTATAGTGCAGAGACATGGAAGAGGAAGGTAGTTCCATCATGCTGTCTGTTGTCAGGCCACTGCTTTTGGTCCCCTCCAGGGAATCAAAAGTCTGAACTTTATTGTATAGAAGCTGAAAGCTTGGCCCGGAGAAAGGCATGACTGGCCCCAGGTCACAGAGTGGTTTCATAACGAGGTCACAAAGAAATGGCCTCACTGCTTTGAAAGCCTAAAGTTTTCATCCCAAAAGAAGCTATGCTCAGGAAATGCAAATTCATGGGTAGTCAGAACTGAAAAAAAAAAAAAAAAAAAGTAAAACTACAGAGAAAATATCAATCAGATCATTTATTAAAAATGAATACATCAAATTGCCCACTCTAAGGGGCAGCTGATCATTTGGACCAACCATTTATGCCCTCTTGGATAATGGGAATGAACTAACCTTTGAAAAGAGAATTTCCTAGAAGCGACTTCTCCCCTCCTCTCCATCCAGGAAAATATTGTAACTGCAAGGCCCAGGGTATTGGAGTTGGGTGGCAGGAGGCATTGAGACTGTCTGTGGTGCCCTGACAGTGGGGCCTCCCCTTCCCCAGAAAGGAGAATCAGGCTCAGAAGCAGGGCTGCAGGGAAAAACCCCAGATTCCACGAATGCCTGATTTTACTCCCCAGGTGGTCCTGGTTTCCTCAAATTGTGCATCTCTGGCCCTCTAGGAAGTCGCGTCCCCTCTCCTTTTAAGGGCTTTCAGGAGATGTATTTATTTAAACTGGGCTAAAGAATTACTTGATTTAGTTCAACATTTGTCAAACCCTAATTATATATCTAGTGCTAGGGATATGAAGATGAGAAAATCTGGGTTTTGAAGGTCGAATAGGAGTCTGCCATGAAGCCTATCGAGTTGCTGTCAGCCAAATGAGAACAACCTGAAGATAAATAATTGTGAAACTGTGTTAGAGCAGAGTTGGCTAACTTTTTCTATAAAAAGCCAAATAGTAAATATTTTAGGCTTTGTGAGTCAGATAGTGTCTGTTTCATCTACGGCCCTTGTAATATGAAAACAGCCATAGAGAATGTATAAATAAATGGTTGTGGCTGTGTTTCGATAAAACTTTCTTTACAAATAGAGTCAGATTTGGGTCAGATTTGGTCCATAGGCCAAATCGTTTGCTGAACCCTGTGTTAGAGGAATATTGTCATAATATGGAGATACTAATATTAATAATGATAATAATAAAAGCTACCATCTGACTCTGTGCTAGCCCCAAATAAGGCACTGTACATACAATTTATATACATTTGCATCCTTATTTTTCACAACAATTTGTGAAGACACTGAGATTCAAGAGCTGAGGTCACAGAGCTAGGAAGTGGCAAATATGAAGTAAAATCCAACCCTGTATGGCTCTACAGCATATGTTCCCAACTAAACAATTCAAAATTCTGATGGGAAATGAGCAGAGGGGTTAATCTGGTGAGGATCGTGTGGGGGATCCTAAAGGATGAGGTGTGTCTTCCATGGAGACAGATGCCAAATGTGGGCCCTCGAGGCAGAAATAGTAGCACAGAGGTTTGAAAGCACATGGAATATTCTGGAAACTGGGGCTGTGGGTGTGGTTGGAGTATGGATAGTACCATCTACTTTGATGGTAGAGGCCGGAGAAGAAACAGGAGAGGTGAGTAAGCTCAGAGTAGAAAGTCTGGCCGGTGAAACTGTACTTCCTCATGGACCAGGGGTTCTCCAGCTCTGGTTTCCAGATATGCTGCATCAGACTCCTCTGAGGGACTTAGCCAACCAGATTACTGGGCCCCATTCCCAGATATTTTGGTTCAGTAAGCTGAGATGGGTCTGGAAATATGCATTTTATCAAACACCTCAGGTGATTCTGGTAAGCATTCTCAGATTGGGGATCAGTGCATGGAAAACCCCTGAAATGATTTTAATCAAAGGAGATATATAACCAAAGCTATGTTTTAGGAAGACCACTTCCACTTGGAAGATGGATTACTTCATTAGAGAACCAGCCTTCCCGGGGGGTCCATTTTCTGGTTACCACCCTCTTTCACCTAGAAGTGCAGATGAGAAATTTCCAGAAGCTCCAGCATTTCCAGAAGCTTCTTAAGAATGACTCAGCTTAAACCTTGGATTGAACTCTATACTGTTTACCAAACAGTTAACTGAAGAAGAGATATCATATGTATAACAAGCTGCAGTTTAACAGACAGAACATAGGTGAATCTGATGTTGAAGATGCTTTCTCCGTGAGGACTCGGTGAATCCTTAGCCAGAAAAACCTCTCCTGGTCCTGTGTCTGTGTTTCTTTTGTGCCACCCCTGCTGCTGGGTTCTGTATTGCCCTAGAAGCCTCATCATGGTATGTGGAACAGAACCTGGGGCTTGGAGCCATACTACCCTGAACTCAAACCCTATTTACTGTGCTTGGTAATTGTAATGTCTGGAGCTAATTATTTAGCCTTTCTGAGCTTCAGTTTTCTCATCTGTAAAATGGGAATGATAATGCCATGCAGGGCTGTTGTAAGGACTGAATAAGATAAAGGATGTGAAAAGCCATGTAGAGCACCTGGTGCAATGAATACGGGTTCCCTTCTGCTGATGCCTCGGAATTGTTTCCATGCACTCCCCATCTTTCCATAGTGGAAAGATGACAACTTCCCTGGAGAGAAACCCTCTATGGTCACTTCCTGTCTCATATCACTTAGCAGCCGCTGTTGCTCTTGCCTGTTCGAGAAGCAGGATGCTGAAATCCCTGTGCCTCAGGCCACCAGGGTTTGCTGTTGGGACAGCCATTCCCAAGCTCCTGCTTTCACTCTCCCCACCCCCAGCCTCCCACCCGTTTCACATCACTGTTTACCATAGTCTGTTTTCAAGTTGTGCTAAAGACTCAACTCCTGCAGCTATTTGCATAGATCTGGACCCTAGGGGAATTGCTCCATTTTATTTTAGCACATGGTTTCTTGTGGCCACAGCCTCTGTCCAGGGAGCATCTTTGGAGTTGACCAAATTGCAAATGTGGTTCAATTCAGATTCCCTTGGTGAAAAAAAGACCCCAACCAAGATCTATAACTGCTTCTGTCCCCTCCACAGGCCTTGGTGGGCGAGGTGTGAGCTTCCTCCTTATCCTGCAAACTGGAGTCCTCACCCCAAACTGTGGGGCTGAGGTCCAGGGTAGAGGGTGGCCTCCCATTGCTAGGGTCTCGGGGGCTGCTCTCCTTGGGAGGAGTAGCAGTCAGATCCTGTCTGAATCTGAGCTGAGAAGTAGGTGGCGTGAGTTTCTGGTGGTCATTGCAGGAGTCAACGATATTTGAAAATCATTTGAAGGTTGAAGTTTGACTCAACAAACATGTTTTTATGGTCACTGTGCTGTCTTTTAGGCTGGAACATGCAGGCTGCTCAAATCTAGTATTGCCTCTGGAGCCTGAGTTTAAATGAGTGTGTGCGTAGTACGGGGAAGGCAGGAGACACAATTCATGGGGGTAGGGGATTCAGAAATTTGGGCTGAGGGTTGTGGGAGGATGCCGAGCTCATCAATGGGGGCAGGGAAAGCAGAATGAGGAGCAGGTTCTGAGGAAAGGGCCATGGTGATAAGTTTAGTTAGAAAACAACTTAGGGTAAGTGCATTTGCTACAGATCTGAGTTTTCCAGATCAAACTCTCATGTAGGCCACAGAGCAGTGAGGGGAGAGAAACCTTTGTTGCTGAGAAAGACCCTGTACAGCCAGCTTTACAAAGGCTAAGCAGCTTGTCCCAGTTGGAACTCTTTATTGCAGGAGCCAAAAAAGCCAACATAAGCCAGTTTAAGCAAAAAGAGGTATTCATTGGTTCTTGAAACATAAAAGGCCAGGGATATCAGGCATGGCTTGATCAGGGCCTTAGATGATAGTCTCAGAACCTAGTTTCTTTCCGGCTCTTTGCTGTGTTTTCTTTCACACTGATTCCATTCTTGGACAAGTTCTTCTTTACTGTCACAGCTAGGCTTCTGTTCCACCCTCTTATATTCAACGTCTGCACTTAAGAGTAAGAATCTTGTTCCCAGGATGCCCAGCAAAGTCTTACTGTGTCTTGTTGGCTCTAGTTGGTCACATGCTAACCCTTGAACCACTCGCTATAATGGGGGAAGTTGTCCACAGGCTACCTCCAGCCTTGGGGTTGCCAGGTAGACTCCTCACCACTGGTTATATGACTGCTCTCAGTAGGCACCTTGGACCCTGAACTCGTGGGGCATAGAGTGGGGCACAGGCTGACAACTTAGCCTAACCCTGTGCTGTAGAGATGGGGAGCCTGAGTCCTAAGGGGTGGAGGAACTCATCCCCACAGAGGCTGCTGATGTCACAGTCTGCTCTCCACTCACCCAGAAGGCCCCTGTCACCAACCCGTTGTGGCCCTTTCTTTGGCCTCCCGAAGCACACATCTGGCCTGACTCTGCCCTGCAGCCCGGCCCAGGTTATTGGGCTATTTCCACAGCTTCTGAGACCTGGGATTCCCAGAGTGGAGACAAACAGGGGGTGGGACTGGAGCTGGGCACTGCATCCCAGCAGGGAAGAGCTCTCTCTCTGTCTGCTTAGATGATGCAGCTGCTTCCTATGGCCCCTGGGGGATGCTGTGAGAAGGACTTTCAGTTCTGTGCCTCAGCTACGGTTGCCCTTGTTGGCCCTGAGGTAGGGCTGTGACCTGCAACAATCCAGATCCTGCGTCTGGAAACCTCTCCCAAAACTCTTGTTCCATCTCTGCTGAGTCTAGAGAACAGGAAGGACTCTGCTCTTGAGAAAGAAGACCCCATTTTTGGACAGGAGACCCCGGGTTTAGTCCTGACTCTGTTTCCTGACTGTGTGACCCATAGCAAATCACTTTCCCCCTCTGAGACTCAGTTTCCTCAACTGCAAAATGGAGATGTAATACCTTCCTCATGGAGCTGAGAGGGTTCAAAAGCTAATATCTATCTATCTATCTATCTATCATTCATACATACATACATACATACATACATACATACATACATACATACATACATACTGTGCTGTGTGTGTAGTAAGACCAGATGAAAAGTAAGATTTGATTCCTAGAGTCCTTGCTTTCAAAAGGACGACCCACCAGGCACTGAGCTCTGGACCCATGCTAGCTATGTGCTCACAGCCGGGACACAGATGGAAGCTCTCTGCCCTCAGGCTTGGCAGATGCGGTTAATGTACAGGAAACCGATGCATGGCAGATGGGGGCAGCTGCACGGTGCTATCTCAGACCAGAGAGCACGCAGCATCCGGGAGAGGTCAGGGAAGGCTTTGTGGGGAGGCAGCCTCGAAGGACACACTTGGAGCCCCTGTGCCCAGCACAGCACCTGACCTGACCCTGAGCAGGCACTCACAGGCGTTTCTTGAATGAATGAATGATTTAGGTGAGCACCATACAGACCGTCTTTTCCTTCTGACTTTCCCAAGCCAGTTCCTACACCTGGACCCTGATGTCACTTGCCAGAGCAAAGCTGGGAGGGGAGAGGGGGAGGAAGGGTCGCAAAGGAATGGCAAACAGAGGTACATTGGGAATTAGACATTCTTTTTTTTTTTTGTTGTTTTTTTGGTTTGGTTTTTGTTTGGAGACGGGGTGTTGCTGAGTCAAGGAAGAAATTTTATTTTTATTTGGAACACAGTTCCCAAAGTGATAGTGTGCTGATCCTGGCAGTTCCCTTTAACTTTCAGGACACCAAAGGAACTATCTCTTTTTCTTTCTTTTAATAATTTCATCATTTATTATACAAGTAAGTCAGGCTCCTTGTAGGAAAAAAAAGGAAAAATATAGATATTAATATTTAAAAGATGTTAGATTAAGTTTATTCATAATTCCACTTGAAGATAACCACTTTTAGCCTTTGGGTTTTAGCCTTCTTGACTTGTCCCCAACCCCATGGATAGGTAGAGTCATATATCTATCTACCTATATTTCACATTAAAAATATATACACAAAAATAAATACAATTTTTTTAAGCAGAAGGTTTTTTCCTTTTTTTAAAACGAAGGACATACTCTTTTTTGGGGAGGGGGAAGGTAATTAGGTTGGTTTGTTTGTTTTTTTGTTTTTAATGGAGGTACCGGGAATTGAACCCAGGATCTCGGGCATGCTAAGCACACACTTTACCACTGAGCTATACGCTCCCCCCCAGGTATGATTTTTAAATGAAAGTAGAATTGTACCACCTGTTTTTTCTCCCAGTTAGTATATTGTGAACAAAAATGACATGTCTAAAAGTCAAACCTTTCTGCCTTTTAACCGGTTTGGATGGAAATGTTCTAAAATGGAACTTGTTCTCCAGTCTTTCCCAGGGAGCCAGCATGGGAGCTCTGCTTCATTCATGCTCACCATGAACGTTCCAGCCGTCCAGCAGAGCTGAGTGCAGGGAATGGGAAAGGTGTCTAAGGAGACAGGCCCTGACAGAATGGCCCCAGGGTCTGTACCGGGCTGAGTGCTTGTATTTGCTCTTTGAAGTGTGGCTGGCTGCTTCTTTCCTTGCAGTCAGTTTTCCCTTCTGGCTGCTTTTAATCTGCTGTGTGGGCTGGAAGACCAGAAAACAGAGCCCTTGAGAGCATGGAAGGGAAGGTGCCTAGGTTGTGAGTCAAGTCCTCTGTTGCATGAGGCACAGGTGACTTGTGTGGTCAATCTTCTCTTTCTCAGAGGTAAAGGAACGGTTCTTAAGTATTTACTATGTGCGGGATACTTTACACGCCTGTTTTATTTAAATCTCAAAGCAACACTTGAAGAGAAGTATCTTAACCCTGTTTTACAAATAACAGCCTGATCTCAGAGAAGTTCATTGCTTTGTGAAGGGTCACTGATCTTCAGCGCTCGATGGGACCTGGTTTGTGTCACTCCCGAATCCCTGTTGTTCTTACTGTGCCACGTCTCATGCTTGCTGCCAATCCTGGGCTGGGTCTGGTTGGATGATGTTGCCAGAGGCAGGGCCACTGGACTGGTGAGATACTTTTGCACGGATCAGGGCTTGGCCTCCCACGGAGATCTGAGGCCAGGCAAAGAGCTGCCTCCCCAGGCAGCAACTCCAGGGTCTGGACAGCAAGGAGAGACCTGTAGAATCACAAGCCACTCAGAGAACACGTGGGACAGGGACTCAACAGTCTTTAGGGAAGGCCAGTCTCTGCTTAGCTCACTGGCCTTCTCAGTGCTTGTAGTTGGCACTACTTTTTGGACTTGATTTGAGTCAGTTGAAGTAGCAGAAAAAGCCCTGGGGAACATTTTTCTCACGGTATAAATCAGAGGTGGCAACGGGTAGCTGCAAACTGAATCTTGACCAGAGATATGTTTATTTGGCCTGCATGGTGTTTCTCTAACTTTTTGAATTCGATTTAGCATTTATCAATTGGAGGATTTCATATTTAAACATCTGGGACTTTGGCTTTTCTTGAAAAATTGGGAGATCTAGCCAATGAAGACTAGTATTTTTTCATGACTCCCAAATTGGGTAGTAACTGCCCCTGTGCTCTGTGGTCGGCCACACCCCATAATGAGTGTCACCTGCCTGGCCCAAAGGATTTGAATTTGCCATCTTTGCATGAATCCTTTTTTTTTTTTTTCAACAGAAGCTGGTTGCCAGTTAAAAGCAAAGCCTTCTTCATCTGCTTATTAGTGATATGTTTTCATTCATTAACTAATTCCACCAACATTTAGTGAGTGGCCGTTCTGTGTTTCACCCTGTACTGGATGTGGTTCATAAAAATATGAATATTTATTAAAATAGTCATAAAATACAAATAAGGTATAGTCCCTGCTGTTGAGGTGCTCTAATTCTAGCTGAGTCGAGGTCTGTGCAAATTGCTCTGGGAGAACAGAGAAGCGTGGTAAAGTGAATAATCCTCCCCCGCTCCCCGCCAAGATGTCTCTGTCCTAATCCCTGGAACCTATGAATATGTTACCTTAAATGGAAAAAGGACCTTTGCAGATCTGATTAGATTCAGGAGCCTTAGATTTGGAGATCATCCTGCATTATCTGCGTGGGTCCAGTGTAATCCTAAGGGTTTTTATAAGAAGGAGACAGGACAAAGACAAGAAGGAAATGTGAGACTAGAAGTAGAGGTCAGAGAAGAGAAGAGATGCTACACTTCTAGCTTTGAAGATGGAGAAAGGGCCACCAGCTCAGCCATGTAGGCTGCCTCTAGAACCTGGAAAAGCAAGAAGATGGAGTCTCCCCTCGACCCTGCAGAAAGAACACAGTCTTCTCATACTGATTGTAGCTCACTGAGACTGATTTTTGGACTTCTGACCCCCTGAACAGTAAGATAATAATCTATGTTGTTTTTAAGAGACCAAGTTAGTAGTAATTTGTCACAGCAGCCATAGGAAACTAATACAGGAAGGGAGTAATTTTTTTCTAGGGCTAAGAGAAGGAATGGGTTTATGAAGGAGGAAGATTTGAACTGGATGAATAGGAGGTCATCAAAGCGGGGATGGAAGGCAGCTCAGGCATAAGGAGGGGGACTGTGCAAAAAGTGTAAAAAAGCAGGGCATGGTTGAAGTTTGGCTGTTGATCCATTGTGGTTGTAGCCCAAGGTGTATGAAGGCTGAGATAAGAGAGGGGGCCAGGGAGAGGGGCCAGAATCGTGGCTTAGAACCGGTCTCAGGGGGAAAAGGAGTTCTTAAAGATTAGAAGAGAGGGAAGGACCATCCAATTTGTATTTTAGAGAGACTGCTCTGGCATCTTGTGGAGGGTGGTTGGAAGGGGCCAGAGCAGAGATGAGGAGACCAATGGAGCTGTTGCAGTGACTCAGGTCACACAGAGCCGCGGCGGGGATGGTGGCCACGGGAAGGCGGGAAGTGATTCAGGACATCTGAACGAGGATTGACGGGACTCGCAGACTAACTGAATGTGGGAAGTGATGGAGGAGGCGGCGTCATGATGACTGCTGGGTTTTTAGCTTGAATACGTTTACCAGGCAGTTGCAGGATGGCAATCACATCGCCACAGCCCCATTGTCTGGGGTGATGTTCAAGTCGTCTGCATTCCTTCTGCTCCCTGGCAGAGGCGAGGAGCAGGGAACCTGGGACTGACGGGCTCGGTGGTGTGCTGGTATATGTTTAACAGCCGGCAGTCTGGGGAAAAGAGACTTTGCTACATAACATTTGCTGATTCCTGTGGTATAAATCCTCCCATCATGACTAAGTTTAAGCTACTAACTCGACATCACTGAACACGGAGTTGGGAAGCTGTCCACAGTAGCACATCATTAGCTAGTGCTCCCTGCGTACAAATACGCTAGAAACAAATCATCTCAGGAGCAGAGAAAATAGTATAATATAGTAAAACAATTAGAACATGGTTATTGCAGGCATTCATTTCCTTTGTTTTTAATATAATTTAATTGTGATTTAATTTTTAGTAATGTCTCTGTTTAACAACAAATTCACAAAATACTGGACAATTTTACGTTTGGCTCCTGTGAGCCCGTATGAGCAGGTACCAGAACACTACTGGGGAAGTTTCCACAAAGTACCACATGGAAGGGCCTAGAAAGCCACCTCCTTCCCCAGACAGGGTCAGTGGCTCCCTGAGGTCACACACCTGAGGAGGGCAGAGCCAGCTGCAGGACCTAGGAGGCAGCTCCGGGTCCTCCATTCCTCCCTGATGGCCCCTTGGTGCCCTGGTCAGCCTCGGGGACCTGGGCACACTGTGTGGTCCTTGACCCAGAACGATGACTCATGTCACCGGTGAGTGGGTGACTCAGGGAAGAGGCTGCTGGGCAGCCTGGAACAAAGGGAACCGGGCAAGACTGATTTCTCCTGGGAGCTAAGTGGGAGGCTCAGATACTTTTCTGCTGTTCCTGGTGCCTTTGAACTGCCTCCGATTAAGCAATTGCACATATTTCCAAGAAGAAAAAAATTTTTTCAAGTGGACTTAATTTTAAAAGAAGAATTGGTAAAGTGAACAAGCTGGAAAGGAAAGCTGGGGAGATGTTCTGCTTGCTTCCTGTCATGGCTGGGGCTGGGACTGAGGGTGGGGGTTCAGGGCGGGGTGGTTGGAGGTCTGGCTTGACCATTTTTCAGGGGGTGTAGAACCAGGATCCCAGGCATTTCAGGGTTTCTCCAACCCTTCTGCTCTTCCAGAGTGCCATCTAAGATCCACGGGGCTTACCGAGTGCCAGAGAGTTGGGGTGAGGAGGGTACCCGTCACCTGACAAGATGTCCCTCGTGGTTCTGTCAGTCCTTGCTTAGTAGATAACCTCTGAATCCGCCCTCTCAGGCACCTTCAGTCCGGAAACTCTCTGCTACTAGGTGTGCCGAAATTACTGTGTTCTCCACCACGTGCCCCGCCACCTCGCCCCTGGGGGATGTGAGGAACCCTGTGAGGATGTCTGAAGGCCTCATCTGTCAAGTCATACCAAGTAGCCATTTCTTCTCTTTGGGGTCTTCTCCTCTGGGTTCTGTCTGGGAAATGGGGCCCAAGGCCTCCCTGCTCTCAGAGTTAGGATCTTTCTCCGCCTCCCCGGGGAAGCAAGGCACAGGCCCCTTCCTCAGGGACTTGCCAGAGCCTACCCACACTGCTTTCACACCAGCTCTCCTGTCGCTCCCTCACCCCATGATCTCTTATTAGTCTTGGTTGGGGGGAGACTTACCCTTCTGTAGGATGTTTTCCCCCAAATCTTTTTTCTGTGCCTTCAGCCCTTGCCATTTCCCTTAGACTAGCAGTTGGCCACATATAAGGCAGAGATAGAATCCCTTTTCTCTACATCAGCTGCTATAACTGCCCCCCCCAACACATCTCCACCCCCTCCCCAGGCATTGAGCACAGAATGGCCTCGTGTTTGCCTGAGGGGAAGGGCAGTGTAGGGGCAGGAGATGTGTGGGAAGTGAGGAGTCTGTTACTATTGCAGACATGCCATCTATCTTGTGTGGCCCCCGCCCCCTACCAGCTGAGCACTGTGCCCACTCACATGCCCCTTCTCTGGGGGCTAGCCCGGCCTCTCCTCCTGCATGTGGCCTGGCACCGGTCTCCGCAAAGGCTGGCTTCCTCTCTGGCCTAGAATGGGTTCAGAATCGGGAGGAAAGCATCCCCAGCCAGCAGAGCCTGTCAGAGAGCCTGAGGGCTGGAGAGCATGGCCAGAGGGTGCAGACCCCAGGGAGTGTTGGGAGTGCTCGGAGCTGGCCTTGCTGAGGCACCGCCAGGCTGCAGCTGTATGCTCCCAGCGCCTGGGCCAGAAGGGTTGTGTTGGGGGTGGGAAGTCATGGAGGGAGTCCCTTCCAGTGCCTTGTCCTCCCCTCTCTGTTGCCCTCAAGGCCTCTTCCTCCCACCCTTCTATACCCCACCCTGTTCTCCACTCCTCCTTTGGATCCAAGTCTGCTTTCAGGATGGAAACCTGGGGCTCCCACTGACATGCTGAGAGCTGGGCCCCTTTCAAGCCTTCATTCTCCCCTTTACCCAGTACAGCCCAGGCACCTGCTCAATGAAGTTCTCAAGCTAGGTTTCATCTTTCACTCACAGAATTAAAGCCTCTGTCCTTTGGGAGTCAGCACAGGGCTGGCAGAAAGGTTGGAGGCTTTGGAACCAGACAGACTCAGGACTGACCACAACACAGACCTAGGATGACCACAGCACAGGCCTGTGACTGACCACAGCACTAAGGAAGGATGCCTACAGCACAGAGCACCGCAGTGCTGTCCCCTCTCTAAACCCATTGCCACAGCCACTGACTGCCCACCAGCAGAGTGAATATCAGCAGCACCAGAGCGCATGGCCCTTGGTGGGTTTAGTTCCAATCATTTCTGATGGTCTTTTATCCATTTGTCAGTATGGAGAGAAGCCCTGGCCAAACCCTTATTTGTAAGAGACAAAGCCAGGAACTCTGCCACCCAGGATGAACACCAGACCCTCTGGGCCTTGGTTGGGTTTGGATGATGCCGTGACTCAGAGAACTCAGCTGCCTGATTCAGAGACTGGGAAAGGAACTCATCGAGTGTATACTCTGGGCCGGCACCCTGTGTCTATTCCCTAATTTAATCCTTACAACAGTTTAAAAATGTAGGTATTGTTACCTCCATTTTACAGATGAGAAAACTGAGGTTAGGAAGAGACTAATGCAGCAAGAAAGATGCAGAGGGAGAGTTAGAACCCAGTCTGCCAAGGTCCAAAGCCCTCTCGCAGCGTCCCAAGGTTAGGAAGCAGGATGGGGCTACCAACTTGGGCTCACTTGTTGTGGGGCAGGACCCAGTTCTGCCATTGGCCAGGCCCAGGGCCCCACAGAGGCACCTCTCAGCATTTTGAGGTGATCTCTGATGTCCAAGGAGATTTTCCAAGTGTGTCCAGGGCTGCCTGGGGCAAACACAGGGAGTTGGGATATCTTCATTTGCCCAAGAGAGTGACCACTGGAGGAGGGAAGACGGGAAGTGGGAGGCGCTGCCAAGGGATGCCTGCTTGTACATCATGGACACATTGGCTTATTATTGACTAAAGCAAACCCTTCAAAATAAGAGACCAGAAGGTAGTGGGAGTTGGGGGGCAGGGGTCCTGGGACCTTCTCTGAATGCTCCTCACTCACAGGTGTGGCTTTGGTCAGTCCCTGCCCCAGTTTGGGCCTGCAGGCTGGAAACAGGGGTAGGACTGGATATTCTCCAGTGGCCTCTCTGTCATCCTCTGAATTTGCCGAGGGACTGAGAGAGATGTATGTGCACTCACCCCAAACCATCCCCTCCATCGAATTCTTCATCTAGAGATAGACCAGTGGTATTAATAGCAACCTAATCTCTTTCAAATACTTTGTGCTGCTAAAATGAAAGCAAAAATCCAAAACTGGAAGAACAAAAAAACTCCCTTCTGAGAATTCTGAGTCATTCCAGAAAGGTCAGTGGAGTCTGGGTTAACCCATTATTTCCCAGAAGGGCCTCTGGCTCTTCCAACACCCAAAGATTAACGGAGAGAAAATGAGAACCAGTCAGTTTGTAGGCTGTGCTCCTCGGACACTGTGGATTCAGAGAGGGGTTTCGTCTCCTCTGGACTGATTAAGAGGCTCTAGGAGAGGCATTCTTGGGGCCATTGTAAGAGGCCACTGCTTGCCAAGAATGCTGCCCATGAGCCAGTGAGCTTGGCCCTTCGAGGAGCTGAGGAGTCAGACAGACCTGCGGTTGATTTCCAGCACTGCCACTCATGAGCGACGTGACTTTGGGCAGGTCTTTGAGCCTCTGTTTCCTCATCTGTAAAATGGGGCTAATCATAATGTTAACAATACTTACGTTACCCACCTCAAGGGTTGCTGAGAGCACTTAAGGGATGGTCTCTGGAAAGTGTCTTGCAAAATCATAACTCTTAATAATGGCCACCATGCCTACTGGAACACAGGCAGCCCCACAGGAAGCCCCCCGCCTCCCTCCTGTGGCCGAGGTATGTGGGGTGGAGGTGCTCCATCAGTTGCGGAGGGCCATGCCTGTGTTTGTATGGCCGCTCTAACAAAGAAGCCCGTCCTGCCCTCTCCCCACAGTCTGCAGGTGTCCCGCACGGGTAGAGCCCGTGCGGCTCACCTAACAAGTGTGGGCTTCTCTGGGGTGAAATGTTAGACAGGCAAACTAATGGACAGTTGTAAGAACAGAAGAGTCAGAAGGCAAGTGGGTGAATGCACGGACTAATAGACCGATGGGTGGGCAAATGGGTATGTTTGCCACCCCACACAGCGTGGGTAGTGCAGCCTCTAATGGTGGGCCCACTCTTTTGTCCTCATAAGACCTCTGGCCTGACAATGTGCTACTTCCTCTCCCCTGCCCCACCACTATCTTTATCCCCACTGTGAATGCACCCCAACTCTCCTCTGTGGAGCAGGGTCGCCATGTTGGGTTCGGCTGCTGCACTCTAGCAGAACTCCTGGTGGATGAGGCCGAGTAGAAGGCAAAGAGGAGGGGCCTTGGAATCCAACTAGCCTGGGTTATAATCCTTGGCCTGCCACTTATTAGCTGTGTGATCTCAAGCAAGTTGCTGCACCTCTCTGATCCTTAGTGCCTTAATATATAAAATGGAAATAATAAACAAGATAGCACCTGAAATGCACCCAGCATAGAGTCTTATACTCAGTAGGCAACCTAGACATATCTGATGAATAAAAATGAATAAAAGTATCTTAGTTGGCTTTCCTTAATGAATAGCCAGGGGCAAATAAAAATATTTAAATATAGTTTAGAGACTTCTGGGCTTTTTGGTTATCCGAATGACTGGATAGTTATCCCAGCAGAGGCTTAGATAATTTTCTCCAGATACAAAGGTAACTGGACCAGTCAAGTTGCTTCACTTCTTTGCACCTCAGTTTTCCTTCTTGTAAAATGGGCAAGCTATATATGTGAGCACTGGCTGTGGGCAGAAAGAGTAGAGTCCAAAGAGCTGAAGGCTCTTGGCAATGACTCACCTAACCCTTTACTGACCAGGCCGGAGAGGCAGCGAGAAGGGCCCTGAAAATGGGTTAAAGAAGGAACAACTTGGAGACCAAACATTACTAAATATTTTTTCCTTTTTTGGGTCAGGGCTCTAGATCACCACTTCCTGGAGATTATATTCTAAACTTTGCTGTGTTGGATGTGAGGTCCACGTGCCCAAGAGCTCCAGCAGAACCCAGATGTCACCCTGGGGGAGGGCCTCTGCTTTTACCTTGCTATTTTAAGCAGGGAGTTTATAATAATGGATGGGAGAGAAAGCAACGAGGCTGGAGCAGCGTGGGAATGGCCTCTGCAGGCGGAGCACCCCCAAGGGGCTCAGGGTTCCATCCTGTCAAGTGTGGGACCTCAGCCAGCCTCCACTCTGCTTTATCCTGCAGCAGCTGACACCTCTTAGTGCTTGTCTGAATTAACTCAGTCCTGTTTTACTTTACTTTCTGACCCAGGGACTGACTGAAGGTCTTTCTTGAGGAGCAGGAGGTAAAGGAAAGGAAGTAGAGATATTTCTGATGCAACTTTGTAATACCATGATCCTAGAATCCATGGGGTGGGACCTTCACATCTGTGGTTTATTGTGACTCGGAAGAATTTGGGATTTCAGGGACTCCCAGGGTCGGAAAAGGCCCCTGAGGTGGGTTAGGAATCCTATGACCCTTGCTTCAGCCTTTGCTGAAACTCTCCCAGGAATGGGGAACTCACTACCTTAAAGAGGAGCCCATTTCATTTTCAGATGGTTCCAGCCACTAGAAAGTTTTCCCTTGCATTGATCTGACATTTCAGTCATTGGCCGTGACTCTACCCTTTGGGGACAATAGAATTACATGAATGGCTTTCAAGTATCAGCAAAGAGATTTTATTTCTTCCTGCACCTTCCCCTTTGTAGGCTAAAGGTCTTTAGTTTTTTTTTTTTTTTTTTAACATAGTTCTTGTCCTGCTTTCCCTTTTTGGAACATGCCTCAGTTTATCTGAATCCCTCCTAGCATGCAGAACACAATACACTTCGTGTAGGTTAAGACATAAAAAAAGAAAAGTAGAACTGTCACCTCCCATATTTTGGAAACCATATACCTATTAAGACAGCCTGGACCTGCACATACATTACACATCATTTTAAGAGTTTTCTTGGGAGGTGTAGCCAACTTTGCTGGTAGAACTGGATTTTGTAAATACTCTTTTGTTACCCTCAAACCCCTCTTTTGTTATGGTACCCGACTACCGTATACTTTGCCCAGCATCACTGTTGTCACTGCTACAGAAATCCAAGTAAAGATGATAGAAAATAATCACAGAGCTCACCTTTGAGCTGGGAGACACAGCACTCATTCCTGGGAGCCAGGTTAAGTCTGTCCAGTAGGGCTTCTCCCTTCCTGCCTTATCTCCTCCACTAGGCCTGCAGCTCTTCTGTTCAGAGAAATTCAGTCAGCATTTCAGTGTTCGTAACTCAGCCCAAACATCATTTCTAATGTGGAATCTTCCCTATAACTATATCCCACCTGTCCCAATTTCCACAGTTAGGGACCCTTTTCTGGGATCCTGCAGCTTCTCACTTTCAAAGTGTTTACCCCCTTATCTTGTTTTCCATCTGCCTCCTACCAGTGGACTGCGTGCGCTTTGAGGGCCAAGACCACATCTGCATCATCTTTATGTCACCAGCGCCCAGCCCAGAGTCTGATAGAGTAGGTGTGAGTGTTCATGGTGAAGGAATGAATGGATCAGTTCGTGGATAGTCTACTTGAGATGAGATTTCTTGAGCCGGCCAGCAGAGGGCATCCCAACTGTTTCATAGCTGTATGGGGCTACCTTTCCACTGCAGAGAATGACCTAAGTCAAGATGGTGGTCATAATGACTAACCTCGGAGCTGAAGTTCTCCAGTTCTTTAAATACAAGTCAACAAGCATTTTTTGATGAATCTTCTGGGTAGCTGTGATTAAATCAGACCTATTGCCTGCCTCGGGGAGCTCAGTCAGAGGTGTGTGTTGGCTAGGGGCATCTGTCAGAGAAGTGGCTGATGGCCAGGTCTGAGCCTCCCCACGCGGAGCTCTTTCTGTGGGATGGGAATAGCGGCTGGTATCATCGGTGGGGGCAGGGCTTTCTGACTCCTCCTCCTGAGGCCTCCAACAGACAGCACCTCACACAAGACCCAGGATGTAGTAGGTACTCAGTAAATGACAGAGTCCTCCATCTCCCCTGTGTGGATCCCAGCAGCCCCCTGACTGTGGCTGAGGGCAGGGTCTGAGGATGACTCCTGCCTCTGGTGGTTTTCATCTGCTGCCCCCAGAGCAGCTCTTTCAGGGAATCTCTGAGGTTGCAGAACCAGGCTGGTTGTTGGTTCTTCGAATCCCCACTCAACTAGGGCAGGACACCTCAAGGAGTTTAGGGGTGGGAAGAGGCCAGGCAGAGCCCTCTGGACTCTGGCCAAGCTTCTGAGCTGCAGCCCAACATGCAGGTGGCCTCTGTGAGGACCTACTCCATGCTGAGTGCTGTTGCTTTTCATCCTTGGAATAATCCTGAGAGGAAGAATCCTGATTCTTATGTCTGTTCCCTTGATGAGGAAACCAGGGCTCAGAGGTGAAGCCGTGATTCACAGTGAGCGGCAGAGCGGGCAGTCAAATCCAGGTATCTGGTTTCGGAGCCTGTGCTCTTTCTACTTTGCTCCCCTGCCTCTCCAAATAGGGACCTGACGTGACTGGTCCCCTTTCCTAAGAGGAAGCCTAGGAGCTGGACCCATTGGCTCAGGTCTGTTGAATGGATTATGGTCCTAAACCTCTTGACTGGCAAGAAACATGGAAGAGTGATTAGTGGTTACAAGTAACAGTAGTGGGTAGTTACAAGTAGTTTGTACTAACAAGTAGTTACAAGTTAGTAGTTATAAGTAAATCCAACCCAAACTGACTTAAACACTGAGAGATTTAGTTGTTTGTGTAACTCGCTAGTTCAGAGAGCGTTCTGGCTACAGGTGAGCTTTGATCGGGGCTCCAGCTCCATTTCTCTGCAGGTCTCCTGGCTCTGCTTTCTTCTGGGTATGCCAGTTTTATCCTCAACCTGGCCTCGCTCATGGAAACAAAATGGTGTCTGCAGCACCAGGTCTCACATCTGCACACTCCACCACCCAGAGCAAGAGAGAGCCTCTGAGTCCCAGAACACTGCCATGTGCTCATTGGCTTAGGCTGGATCTATTGTCTATCTCTAGGCCAATCACTGTGGTGAGATGGATGAGATTATGTTGACTGAGGTCAATCCCAGCAAACCCTTCAGACCGAAGGGGTAAGTCTGGCTTTAGGGAAGCAACACAAGGTTGCTGGGGGTGAGCACTGCACAAGGCACCTGAGATCCACCCTGGCTGAGCCTCCAGAATCTCTAAAATTAGCAGGCCTGACGGCTGTCCTTAAGTGAGGAAACCCCGTACTGAGGGTCAGAAGAGCTGTTGAAGGGCCCAAGGTAAGCCATGAGGCAGAAAGTTAGGAGACACCATCACTTCCTCCTGCCCTACCCGGCCAAGCCAGGCTGTGTAATACAGTGGCCTCCAAATCAGGAAGATCTGGATTCAAATGCTTGGTTCTTTGTATGGTTTGGGCAAGTGGCTTCTACTCTCTGAAGCAGTTCTCTCATCTATAAAGTGTGAATATTAATACCTGTGTCAGAGGCCATCGTGAGGATTAAATTAGGTGATGTCGGTAATTCTCCTAGGATAGTGCCTGGCTCCGAGTAGCTGCTCAATAAATGGTTGACAAATAGAAGTCTGCTCCCAATGGTCCTCCATTGGCTATGGCTTTGAGGCATTTGAAGCTCTCTTCTCCCTTCTGGGATGGCTGTGTTTACTGTACGGCCCAAATTAGATGCAAAATCTCTAAGGTCACCTCTGACTTTGTAAACAGAGCCAGAGAGCAGGAGGAAATGCAAATCCAAATGCCTTCTACTCGCCTATTTTAGCCCTCATTGCTGCAAACTCTAGCCAGCTCTCTCCACGGTTGGTGGCTCCTGAAAACGGGACCCAGCATGGGTCAGGGATGGGAGCGGATTTGACTTGTCCTTTTGGCGTCTCCCCAGCCTGTGGAGCCCAGGCCTCCTGGAGCATCTGTGGGGCTGACACAGCGGAGTTTCCGGGCACACGCAGCCACTCCCGCCAGGAGGCTGCCATGCCCCACATCCCTGAGGACGAGGAGCCCCCCGGAGAGCCACAGGCAGCCCAGAGCCCCGCCGGCCAAGTAAGTGCCCCCTCCCTGCCTACAGCCAGCCCAGCCCGGGCCACGCCAAGCACCCTGGGCTGAGGTCGCAGGGTTTGCCGACAGCCTGTGCAGGCTGCAGTGGGCCTGGGGAAGATGTGTGGCTTCCACACTGAGGAATAAATACCCAAAGTTTGTTTGAATTGACCAAGGCCCCCACATACCCTGAGTGGAACCTCCTAGTCTGTGTCTGACTGAGGCTTCATGGGAAGTCAAACCACCCTCCTAGAATGGAGAGAGATTTGG
Source organism: Camelus bactrianus (assembly GCF_048773025.1). Taxonomy (NCBI): domain Eukaryota; kingdom Metazoa; phylum Chordata; class Mammalia; order Artiodactyla; family Camelidae; genus Camelus; species Camelus bactrianus. Next base: position 41,437,438 of record NC_133548.1, read on the forward strand.
AGGAGAATGATCACGGAGGGCCTTGTCATGTCAGGGTTGTGGGCACCAGCACAAGGACACTTACAGTGAATCTGCTTAAAATGAAGATCGAAATTTCTTAGTAAGTGGTGAAAGGGAGTTTCCGTGAGATTTTATTATAAAAAAGGAAATGATGAAAATAAATGAGCGGGTCTCACTGAGGTTTGGTACAAAAGAGATGTGAAGAAGAGTTATTTTTAGCTGCACATATTACAAAATAGTGGTTACCTGCTAATTTTTAAAATGAATGAAGAATTAATCATGTCGATTTTGGTACTGGTATATTTATTTTTGTCTGTTTTTTAATGGAGATATTGGGGATTGAACCCAGGACCTTATGTATACTAAGCCTGTCCTCTACTACTGAGCTATACCCCTCCTCCTGGTATATTCATTTTTTATACCAACAAAACGATCTGTTCACACACTATCACGACCCTCACATCTTACTTTTAGTACTTTTGTTGAGAGATTCTGGTTGTTTAAACTTTAAGGGCTTCATTAATTTTCCTAAGGACCTCTTTCAATCATTCAATATTCAAATCATTCCCTCTTGAAGGACCTATCCTGCCACCACCCTCATCATTTTGTCTTCCTTTGTTACCTGGCTCCATCTGCTCCTCCCTGCTCTAAGACCTTGTACGTAAAGTTCTCAGACATGCTTTTCCAGACTTTGTGAACTTTGCAGTTGGTTTGCACTGAACTTGTATCATCCTGTTGCATCTGGCAGGTCTCCCAACTGCCCTGAGCTAGGGGGATAGACACTTGTTAAGTGAGGGAAGATTGTATGAGGGAGCATTAATGTGAGAAGTAGGCAGATATTTAGTGAATAGTTTCATGTTATGATGACATTTGTTTTCTCACACATCATAATTGTGGGAACTAAGATAATAAATACTTAGAAAAGAATGGCCTCGCATGTGTCCACATCCCAAGCTCGTGGGATCGAGATGTTACAGAATTTGGCAGCCTTGAAGAGCCCTTGAAGTTCTAAATGACAGTGAGCCAAGCCCTCATGCCTTTGGCCGCAGGCACCAGCTCAGGGTTTTATTGAGCCCCATTCCGGGCCACGTCCTGGGCCACGGTGGGTGCTGTTCATAGGTTGCTTTCAGTGGCTCCAAGTTGTCCCTCTGCTTCTCTGAGGGTGACACCCAGCCTTCCCCAGACTGCGTGCTCTGCTGTGCCACTGTCCTGCTGCTGCTCCTCCCCACATGTGGACAGTTCCCTCAAAGAGTTCCCAACAGTGGGCTGTAAGGTTTACCCAACAAAAAGATTTGTTAATCTACTGAAAGCTTGGAGATTAAAGAAGGGAAGGACGACACCGAGCAAAACACTCATACCTGGATTCAAATGTCACTGCTCCCTACCCTCAGGTCACAACTTTCCCACATTCTGTCTCCTTAGCATCCCTACCCCCCAGCCCTGGACCACTTATTCCCATGCCATCCCTGACTCCTTCCAATTCACTCACAATGATCGTACCCTTAAGCCAGATTCTGATGCAAAATCTCCCAGATCCTGAGCAACTCCCCCAAACAGCAGTGATGCCTTGCTCCCAAAGAATGCAAATGTTCCTGAAAAATAACTAGAAAGATTGACAAAGATGCAACTATACCCTCAGTGAAGAGATCCTTTTACACTGAGTTCAGTTCCTCTTGGTTCCAAACCTCTCTAATTAAAAGACGCTTCAATCCTTCTCCTTAACAGACACAAAAGCAGACATCACAAAAGCCTGCTGGCCATTATGGCCATCATGGCTTGAAACTCCACCTAGGTGTAGCTTCCCTGGGTCAGAGGTGAGGGTGAGTTTCTAGGGGTGGCCAAGCAGGGGGAGGGCTCCATGAGCTCATCACACATAGGGGTCAGAGAGCCCCAGCTGAACAGCAGGAAGTCCAGATTCCAGGCCCCCACAAAGCTCACTCTCCCTGTGACCTTGAACCAGAACCAGACTTCGATAATATGAGAGGGGGGCCCCCATGGTTGCTGAAGCTCCTTCAAATGCTCATGGGAAGCCAAGACAATAAAGAGACTATTTGTAGACTCTGATAGCCTCTGCATTGCCAGAGTCCAGCAGGAGAAGGACCTGAAGAATTCAGGTGAGCTGGAGCCCGGATGCTCAGGTCCTATAGGGCAGGACCATTAGCACAGGATTGAAGAATGTGGACTCTGGAGTCAGACTAAGCTGGGTTCAAGACATAGCTCCTCCACATCCTGGTCGAGAGACCTCATATGAGTCTGTTAAATTTTCTGTGCCCCTGGTTACTCATGTTTCCCCAAAGCCAGTGTATTTGCTGCCTTCTGGGCTCTGCTCAGCCCAACCCTTGAGGGCCTTCTTTGGCCTGAAGGACCGTGGATGCTGGGACAGGTTAGACCCCAGGCAGAAGGCCACATCAGATTCAGTATTCTTTTCACCCTGCCCTGACTGACAGGCCCTGGGCATCCCTGAGTTCTCCAGAAGCCCACGGGCATCGTCAGCAGAGGGCAGCTCCCTCTTGCACCCGGCAGACAACCCACCTTGGGCTTCTCTGGCAGCCACAGGCTCATGGGAGGAGTCAGGCCTTGTGAGCTGGGCTAGAGCCTCCAGGGCCGGGGCCTGAGTCCCTGAGAGCAACGGAAGCCAGGGAAGCGGGGTTTGTCAGGAGGACTGGGTTAGAACTCCTGGTACAGTGTGAATTCCCACTCTGTGAAGCAGGCAAAGAACAGAGCATCCTTCTGAGTTTACAGCTCCCTGGGGTCCAGCCCTACTTCTGGTTCCTTAGGCCCCAGCCCCCATTTCCCATCACTGGCACGAGCACTAGCTGAGGCTTTCTTACACCAAAACACAAATCTGTAGGCATAGATCCTGGTTTTCTTTCTGCACATATATACACAGACCCTCATACACCCTCTTAACGCACACACACTCTGTAGGACCTTAATCAGAAGCTGTAATCAAAATCCAGGAAGAAAGAAAGCCTCCTGACAATGCGCTCTGTGAGGAGGCTGTGTCCTGAGCAGTGTTTCCTGGCTTGGCCCTTGAACAGGGAGGGGCTCAAAGGCAGGAGCTTGTAGCCAAGAGGTTCTGGCAGGAATACAAGCTGTCAGGACAAAAGCCTGGAGTCTTAAGGGACCACAGAATGACAGACTGTCAGAGATAGAAGGGAATCACAGATCACAACTAAGCCCCTCTTCCCAGGCAGGCAAAATTCTGCTTGGTGTCCCCCACCCCACCCCCGCTCCCCCGTCACCTGGGAACTTGTTAACCCGAGATTCCCCTGTAAACCCAGACCCACTGACCCGGAGTCGCCTGGGGTGGGTCTTGGGAACCTGGAGGAGCGACTTGTACCCAGAGCTCCCTGCCACACAAGGAAGTCTGTGCTGTGAACGGCACCCCTGCCTTCTGGTCAGGCTGGGGCCTGCCTGCCCCCAACTCCCCATCACTTCTGCCCTCACAGCGGCCTGCCGTGGGAAGACTCCCCAGAGGCAGGAGGGCGGTTTCTGCGTCTTCCCGGAGCCTCTTCCCCTCCAGTTCCTTCAGGCTTTGCTCCCATGACAGTTTTCAGAGCCTCCTCCAACCCCCTGACCTCTGGACACATCCTGGCCTGTCTCTGCCCCACCGAGAGCACCACACCTGGCCCCAGGCCCCAGGGCAGTGTGACCAGGACATCAACTCTTTCCAAGCCTATCAGCAGCAGCCATCTTAGAGACTCTGCTTACTGGGACAGTGTGGCCTCTTCAGGGGGCCTTACAAGCCTGTGAAGAAGTTAATATTAGCTGTAAGGGCCCAAATGGCACTGCTTCCCACTTTCACCTGGACAACCCCGCCCTCCTCCACGGGTTTCTGGAAGTCCCCGGGGCAGGTCAGTCTGAGCTCATGAGCAGATCTTACATCTTTCACACCATCTGCTCTGGCATCCCTCCTGCCACCACCCCCTCACCACCCCCCACCACCCCCTCACCACCCCTCACCACCCCCTCACCACCCCCCACCACCCCTCACCACCCCCCACCACCCCCCACCACCCCTCACCACCCCTCACCACCCCCTCACAAACCCCTCACCACCCCTCACCACCCCCCACCACCCCCTCACCACCCCTCACCACCCCCTCACCACCCCCCACCACCCCTCACCACCCCCCACCACCCCCCACCACCCCTCACCACCCCTCACCACCCCCTCACAAACCCCTCACCACCCCTCACCACCCCCCACCACCCCCTCACCACCCCTCACCACCCCCTCACCACCCCCCACCACCCCTCACCACCCCCTCACCACCCCCTCACCACCCCCCACCACCCCTCACCACCCCCTCACCACCCCCTCACCCAGTCTCCATTATCCACAAAGCCACTAATGACAACTAACCTCATGCCGCCAGCTTAAGTAGTCTACTGTATTAATCCATTTAACTTCCAAGCAACCTTATAAGGTAGCTATCATCATCCTCATTTCGTCGCTGAAGAAACTAAGGCACGGAGAAATTAAGTACCTTCCTCTAGGGTCACACAGCTTGTAAGTGACAGGCCCAGGATTTGAACCCAGGCAGCTGGACCCCAGAGCCCACACTCTTGTCTCTGCCCTGCCCTGAGCACTGTAAGCTTTGGCTCCGGGGCCCTCTGTGAGAGGTGCCTGGACCAAGAGAACACTGTCCCCTGCTCCCAAAGAGGGCCAACCTCCACGTAAACCCCAAAGCACCACAGAATGGGGCACTGGGTCTCACCAAATGCCTTCTGTCTGCTGTCCCTTACGGTGCATGAGCCCCTAGGCTTTGCTGGAAGCTCCGTCTATCCTTGGATGCACGGTGACTCCTAGAAACCCAGCCCACTGTGCTGTTCCTGCTTCACACTGCACACAAGCCTCACTCTGATCCCAGGCCTCCCTGAGCGCCTGCTTGGTTCCACACTTTCTGATCCTCTGACGGAAACTGGTGCTTAACTCTCACATACAGCAGCGTCTGGCTGACGGGATCACGGCATCCCTGCTCCCACCCTGACTCCTATCCCCAGTTGATAGCTAACTGAAAATAAGGTTGGAGTGTGCTCTGGAGAAGCAGCCCTCTGCATGTGGCCCCAGCGGGAAGGGACATGTGTGTGGAGCCCCGAGAAGCTCTGGCCTCCCCCCATTTTGGCCCTGAGTTGGATAGCGTGGTAGCTACTGCCATAGCAGACCTGGAACTCTCCCTGTTGTGTCAGCATAGTAAGAGACCCATCCAGGCTCCCCACCGTCATCCTTCTTGGCTGTCCTTTTAGAAGAGTTCCAAGCAGGGTTCCTCAAGCAGCCAGGGATTTCTGGAAGGGACAGGAAACGCTTCTGATTCATAGGAATGTGAGATTTAAGCTGTGTGGGGGAGTGGAAAGGGTCTGGGCTTCACATCCCCGAGTGCAACCTTGGGTAAGTTATTCATTGTGCCTCAGTCTTCTCCTCTATAAGCCAAGTGTTACAGTAAATCACCACTAACCACAGCTAACTTTTAAGGCACCCTTGCTGTGTTGCAGGCACTGTGCTAGGTTTGTTGCCTACATGATCTCATTTAATTTTCACACTGCCCCTGTGAGGTAGGTACTATTGCTGTTCCCATTTATAGATGAATTTCAGCACAGGTTAGAAAGTAACGTGCAGTAGGTAACACAACTAAGTGGTTAGGTGATAGGAGCCTAGATTCAAGTGCTCAGTCCCTCATACAGCACAGAACAGTTTACAAACAGCTTTCACAGGTATCACTGCAATGGGTCCTGTAACATCACTGTGAGGACAGAGATCATCCTCCCCAGGCAACTGGAATTGCAGAGCAGTTAAGTATGACATCCAGTTGCAAGGAAAGAAATTAACACTTGGGGCTCCTACCATGTCCTGGGCTAGACTGTTGACACTTGTTATCTCAGATACCCTTCCTAATGCCCTGTGAGTCAGCAGTGACTGTACCCATTTTACAGATCAGGAAACCGAGGCACAGAGAGGTTAAGCCAGCTGTCCAGAGTCACATAACAAGGCCTGGATTCCACCGCCTCATGACCGTAAGCCGAGGAAATGGGCCTAGAATGATTGTTTCTTCTTTCTAGTCCAGAAAGTGCCCCATTTTACTGTAGTGGAGTTTGAGCGCACAGGAAAGGGATAACTGTTCATTTACATGTGGTAGGTATTCAATAAATATGGAATTGAGTTGAATTTACTCAATGAATGTTTATTGAATTTATTCAACAAGTGTTTATTGAGCCCTAACCAACCAAGGCCCCGCTCTCAGGGGGTCACTTCCCAGTGGATTTACAGTTGAATGATGATGCTTTCTGATCTGATTTGCTCTCTCTGATCAGGAACTGGAGGATCCTTGTTCTGTGCTGTACCTAGGAATAGAGCTTAACAACACGCTTTACTGTGTAAGGGGGGTTGCCAACTTTACTCTTCATCTTACTTCCCCTTGGCTGCTCAGGCCTTGTCATCACTGGCCAATGGACTGGGGTTCTGTCTACACCTCTGTGGAGACTCTGGAGAAATACGTGCTCTCCATTGGGGGAAAAGGGTTTAGGACTCAAAGAATTGATCCTCTCTCAGGAATGACATGAAGACAAAATAGATAATGCATGTAAAACACTTGGAATCTGGTAAGGACTTTGCAGAGAGGGGAGACCCCCCCAACCCTCCCAACTAACTTAATGAGAACCCTCCTACCATGCTTCCTATGTGACAGGCACTGCTCTGAGCACCTTACACATAGTAACTTCACAAGAACTGTAGAAGGTAAGTATGATCACTATCCCATTTTACAGATGAGAAAACTGGGGCAAGGAATTACTAGAACAAGGGCAGTACCTTGAATGTGCCACTTGAGGATTTTGGATTCATCCTCTCTGAGCTCACTTCCACTTATCTTATCCCACCCTTTGCAAGAACAGCCTCCATTGAGATCTTTAAATACATTTTTAGTAAAGCATTAGGATCTGTTGTACAAAATATTGGAGACATCTATTGGGTACCTGCTATGTGGTCTCAACCCCTCAAGGTAGATATTATTATTATCTCTATTTTATAGAAGAAGACACTGAGTCTCTGGGAGGTTATGTAATTGTCAAAGGTCACGTGGTTGTGTCATGGTTGAGGGGAGATTCAAACCCATTTCTGCTGAGGTTTTCCTGCTACCTTTGCCTCCTTCCCTGACCCCACCTAGGAGTAAGGCTAGTGTCCTGGACACCAGAAGCCCCAGGGATGGGAGGCAGGTACTTGATGCCTCATCCTCTGTGGAAGAGAAGCTTGAAAAAGGTCAAGAAGACAGTTCCCCCAGGATGGCTTCTAGTGGTTCTGGTCAGAGAGTAAGCACTGAGATTGTAGCTATGGACAAAGCAGAAAGTGCTTTAGAAATGCTGGTCATTACAGATGGTCAAGAATATATATTACAATTACTTATCCTTAGTCCCTATTGTGAGTAATGGAGTAGATTGTCATTTTTTGTTTCTCTGATTTACCTGTCAGATTGCGTATCAGCTACTTAGGGTCAGGGGCAGTGCTTTTCATGTATCTCCAACCCTCAGCATAGGCTCTAGCATGTGGTAGGAGCTCATGGAAGGATGGATGGGTGGATGGATGGCCGATGAGTGGGTACATGGGTAGAGAGATGGATGGTTGTGTGACAGGTTGGGTGGATAATTTGGCTGTATGGATGATTAAATGCTTGGACTTGAGGGAGGGGAGATGGAGGGAGGAACAGTGTTAGGGCAGGAGGGAGGAGGAGAGGATAGAAGAGGGTGATGATGATTAGTGGCTGGCGGGCTGGATGATACCTCTCCACAGAGGGAGACTAACAGACACTGTGTGCACGTTCACACTGCTGCCGTCTGTTGGCGTGAGACTGAGAACAGTGATGAAGAGGGCAGGATCATCTGGTGGTGGCTGGTCCCTGACCACTAAGAATAGGGTGGAAAATGGCAGGAAAGAGGGTCCACCAGAGGCAGGGCGGGCCATGGGTGCGTGAGGAGATCCACACGATGGGCACCGGGGAGCCTTCGGGGAGCTGGGAACTGGTCCTCCGTGCTTGGCAGGGAGGAGCCCAAGGCCCAGTAGAGCTCAGCAGAGGCTCTTCTGCTCTCTCCCATGCTCTGACGACTCACTGCTGGAACAATCATTTTCTTGCAAGTCCCCAGAGTCCTTTTATCCTGTCACAAGAGTGCTGAGCCCTCTTTGCTGCTGGGGCCCCTCTCTGCAGAGGCAGTCCCTGTCTACAGCCCAGGCTGTGAGGGCAGGACCTGAGGATACAGTCACCACAGCACAGTGCCCACCCTCCGTCACCACCCTCACCATCATCATCATTATTAGTGCTTTATTTCATCCAACCCTTAAAACAAGCCTGGAAAATAGGGATTATTAGCTCCACATAATGTTTGAGAACATGAAACTCAGAGACGTTAAGTAACTTGCCCAAGGTCACCCAGGTGAGATGCCAGTCTGGACCTCCCGACATCACCACCCACACTGCCTTCCTGCAGGATCCTTCTCTCCCAGTCCATCTGCCAGGGCCCAAGTGCAGGAGCTAAACGCCCCACTCCCTCCTGGGCCGGCTGGGCTGGTCTGTTGCTCAGAGCTTCCGCGCCAGGCCTAGTCACGTGACATTGGGGAAGGGATGCTAATATTCCCGGCTGTGACACTGGCCTATATTTATCCCTGCACCCAGGCAGTTAGGAAACAGTGGTGCATTCCTGGGAATTTATGAGAGAAATAAACATTTAACTGTTTCTATAAGGTTTATTTAAGGAGAACAAAATGTGACCTGCTGGCTTATTATATAGAATGAGCTTGCCAGGAGATGGCCCAGCCCCGTCAGTGCCCAGGGCTGGCTCCAGAGAAGGGGAACAGATCCCTGAGGAGACTGGGCCTCTGGCAGGGTGAGAGGGGTGCCCCTGCTATCTTTCCTCCAGCTGTGTGTTCAGCCTGGAGGGCTTCCTAGAGGAAGAGGCTCTTGGGGGAAGGTGCAGCTTGGAAGAATAAGAGAGGAGTGTCAGAGGCCTGTTGGACACCAGGAACCAGGGGAGGTGAGACTCGAGACCTGGAGACAATTGGTAAGGGCAACATGTGTAGTGGGAAGGCCAACAGGCCCTGTGTTGGTCTCTTCCCCTATTTCCCGGCTGCGCAGCCCTGGACAAATCCTTTTTTTTTTTTTTTTTTGGTGAAGTGGGGATTGAAATGGGAAAAGAGGGGAGAAAAAGAAATATATCAGCCCCCTATTCCACGCTCAGGGCTTTTGCGTTCACTTTCTCATCTCCTCCGTGCGATTCTGTAAGGCCAGGAGGTATTATCACCCCCGGCTGTACATGCGCATCCTGAGGTTCATTCGCAGAGTTGCTGGAAGGATTACGAGAAAACACACAGGAAGTGTCTGGCACAGGGCCCCGCGTGCGGTAACTCAGAGTAAATGTCACTTCCCTCTATCCAGGTTTGTCTCCTTGCTTCTCCTGTCTGTAAAAGGCATCTCTACTTGGCCTGAGATGCAGATGGTGAGACAGGACGTGGAGCCAGGTGAAGGGGGACTTGGAGTTGGGCTTCCGTGGGACTCTGATTACTTGAGCTTGTGTGGCCAGATGCCCAGGGAAGATGCTTTATGGCTGTGACCAGAAAGGTGAGGACCTCCTAATTTAACTGCAACAGATGGTTCAGACTCAGAACTAAGAACAACAGTCTCCTCAAAACCAAATTCCAGAGTCACTCATTTAGCCCCAAAAATACCAATAACAATGTAACATCTGACTCACTGAGCCTTTACTAGCTGCCAGATGCCCTTCTATGAGCTTTCCATCTGGAGTCACCAGATTTAGCAAATGAAAATACAGATATGTGCATGCAATACTTGGGACATACTTACAGTAAAAAATTATTTGTTATTTATCTGAAGCTCCAGTATAACTGAGCATCCTGTATTTTATCTGGCAATCCTATTTCTATATAAACCCATTTAATTCTTGTAACTACCCTGAGAAATAGTTATTTTATAGATGAGGTAACTGAGGCACAGAGAGGTGAGGTAACTTGCCCAAGGTCACACAGCTAGGAAGTGAAAAGCTGTATTGTAAATTAGTGTGGCTCCAGAGCCTGAGGCCTTTTAAATCCTAACGCCATTAACTTTCCTGAGTGCTGCCCCACTAGCTTTCTTGAGGCCCTGCCTTCTATTTCGGCAGCTCAGAGTGGGAGCAGGGATGAATATTTACACTGCATTAAAACCTGGCAGAATTCACCCCAGCGGACCCCTGGAATCTTCCCACTGTCTCCTGATTATGGTCTCCCCAGTGGTCACTAAAGTGAAACACAGCCAGCACAAGACTGAATGTTCCCCCCAAAGACAGTTTTGTAGAAAATTAGAAATGGCCGAGAGCTTTCTGTGAGCTGATGAGGGAGAGAACACTTTGATTTTATTATTGTTTATTTTGCACACATTGGAAGGAGAGAGTGAGGACATTCTAGGACATTCCATCAGAGGATTAGAGGACTTACCCCTGATGGCTTCATGCCTCCTGGTTTTTAAGCGGTTTCAAATTATATGTGTCCGTAGTTACATGCTTGGCACTTGCCACCCATGGCTTGTTTCTGCCTTTCTGTGTGGGCACCTCTGCCCCGACTGTCCTCTGAGTGAGGGTACCTGCAGCCCCATGCGGGACAGTCACCTCCTGAGAGCTTTGCTGCAAGTGGCCTTTCGCCAGGAGGCAGGGAGAACTCCACCAGGAAGCAGCTCCTCCAATGCCTTGCAGATCATCCCTCAGTGTTGACACCAGGTCCGGGGCCTACCTGGGATGGAGGTGGGGGCGGGGAGCAGGGTCCTCCCACCGCACTCCCCATCCCACTGTGTTAACTGGGAAACATTTCAGAGGCCTGCCTAGTTCACCTTTGTCTGCCCAGGTCCTAGCATAGACCATAGCACATAATAGGCATTCAGTACATGTTTGCTGGAGGAAAGGACAGAATAAACTGTAATAATGTGGAATGTTTACAGACCCGCACCTCTCTTAGACTCTTAAGACTTTTAAAAACTTTTGTGAGTCAATCCTAAAAAGGAAGGGTAAGACAGTTTGCAGTAATAGACAATAAAGAATTGGATGGAGCTTGAGGAGTAAGCTGAGGAGGGAGGGAGGGAAGGAGGGACGGAGAGAAAGAGAAGAGGGTGGGGAGGGGAGGGGAGATTTGGGAGGGTAAGCAAGTAAGAGTCAAAGGGGAGAGGAGTGGAGAGGGTGGGAGAAAAGATTTGTTCCCCCTTCCTGTCCTCTGAGGTGAGAGTGAAGAGTGGAATTCTCTTTACATTGCTGCTGACCAATTCTTTAAAGCAAGCTTTCTCAGATGCTGGCCCACATGGGTCATGGCTTCATGAGCTTTCAGATTCAATAGTTTAACTTCAGAGTCAAACCATGGACTGTAAGAAGGAGCATGTATTTCTTTTTATATGCTAGGGGTGTTTATATTTATCAAATCATTCCCCCACTTTCCTAGTTTTGCATTTTTTGTATCATATAGTTTATTGTGGGTGACATCAGATTGCTTTGAGAAATAGGTCATGTGTCGTCAAAGTTAAATAAATAAATGAACTATATTCTACTTACTTAGCAGCTGGAATATGTGAAACTCTTGGAAATGGGTATATAGTGTAACCCCATAACCACCACCGCAACTTTATTTTTCGGAACACAACAGGCAGACATTAATGTTTGGCCCCTCCTGCACCAGTGCATGCCGGGAATTTGTAAAAGCCCCACCCCAAGGGATGGCAGAAACCGTAAGATATAACAAATGTGAAAATGATATTTTCACCAAAGTGCATGTCTTCTTGTTCATTAGAGGAGTCATACAAGAAAGAAATTCTCTACATATGACAAACTTGGAAAGAGTAATTTCTGAGCTGAGACTTTCACTGTTGAAGTAAACTCCACCCAGAGAAGGAACCTCATACATGCTGTAAGCATAGTCAGTGTTTTGATTGGCATTTCCGTGGTAACAGTCACCCATGAGGCCATATGGACAGAAGCTCCATCAAGATGTCATGAAGTTGCACATCCACGAATAAGTCCTAGAGATTTATGGTACAACATGGCACCCAGAGTTAACAATGCTGTATTGTTTGCCCCCAAATTTGCTAAGAACATAGATCTTATAAGTGTTCTTATCATCATCATCATCACAGCAATAATAACAATAATAATAAAATAAATAAGGCAGGAGGAAACTTTTAGAAGTGATGGGTAGCTTTATAGCATGGAGTGTGGTAAGGATTTCCCAGTGTTTGCATATCTCTAAACTCATCAAATTGTATACATGAAATGTGTATAGCTTTTCATATATCAAACATTCCTTAATAAAGTAGTTTGAGTTAAAAAAAAATGATGTGGGTAGAGGAGGCTTTAAGCACAAACTTCCTATGCCCCAGAAAACCAAGGTAGGCTAAGAATTCAGGGTTGCAGGGCAGTAACTCAGAGGCCTTTGGGGCCAGGCAGGGAGTGTAAATGATTGGAGCTGACTCTAAGCAAAGGTTATTCTGCAGAACTGTGGACCAGGATGGCTTGTTCTCTTGGTTTTTCAGGAAAAGCAGGAAATCCAGACCTTTATGGGAGTTCTTCCAATTCTGAAGTGTTGGTAACTAATATAAACACTTGTAAACACTACTCACAGCAAATGGCTCCCAGGTCTCCAATTTGCACCTCTGAGCTCAGAGGATAGGTTTCAGAGGATGCTAGTTCTCTGACTGAGATCCATGGGACCACCTCGGCAGGAAACCCTCTTAGTGATGTGGAGAGGAGCCTTGGAAAAACGTTAGCCCTTCCTGCCTCCCGGAGAATCTACACAGTAGAAAATGCCCCCCCAGTCCTTCCTCTTCACTGGCTCTCCCATTAGCTGGGCACCTGCCCCCAGCCCTGCCTGCCCCAGCTCCACCCCATCACCTGCCATTTTGACACAGTGCTTGCCTTTCTTGACCTCAGCAGCTCCCTGGGATGCTGGTCCACTGTGTGTCCCCAGGCCCCACACCATGACCCAAGATCCCCCTGCTTTCCTCCTGCCCTTTGGAAAGCCCCAGCCCCTCTGCTGCTCTCTGGCCTCCCACCAGGGGAGCCTGGTGGACAAAAATAGGGGAGAACTGAGTGGAGCTGCTGTTCATTTGAATGATAACCATGAGTAATGGGTATTTTTAGACCATGTGACACTTATCAAAGTGGATACACATTCATTATTTCATTTCATTTGCACAAACTTCTGAGACAGCAAGCCTTTGACCATCTTATAGTTACGGGAAGTGAGGGAGAATATAAGAGGACAAAGCAAGTGACCAGCTCATCACAAGCCATCAAGATGAAACTGTCCATAGAAGGAGTTGTTTGCTTTTTGGGAAACTACCAACTTCTGTCCTTGAGACAGAATATATATATATATATTTCTTATAAGTCACAATGTCACAGCCCCCATCCCTGGACTCTCCTATCTCACATACTCCATAGTCCATGCTCCAGCTACACTGATGAATCCCTAATGCCCAGTTATGCCTCTTGCTAATGCTGCTCCCTTTGCCCAAAGCGTCTCCCCTAATATCTTTGTCTTGCAAGCTTCTATTCATCCCTCAAGACCTGGCTCAAATGTCGCCTTCTCTGGAGAGTCTTCTCCAACTACCCTGATGAAGAGAGTTCTCTTTCCTTTCCTTTGGCTTTTACAGAATGTGGTCCATCCCTTATCACCTTATATATATTTTAAGTATTAATTACTTCTCTGTATCCCTTGCTTTACTGTGAGCTCTTGAAAGTCTTTGTATCTCAAGCTTCTCCTGGCACATGATAGGTAACTACAATGTGTCTGTTGAATGAAAGAAAAAAGTAATCTGACTATTATAACCATTTATTGAAAATATCCATCATGTGCTAAGTCCTCACGTCAACCTTTATGATAATGGAGCATATCGAAGTTCGATAACTTGCCCAGGAAACATGGCTAGTAGATGATGAGCAGAAATTTGAGCACAGGTCTGTATGATTCTTCCAATTGGCAGTGCTGCCTCCTACTCCTACCCAGCCACAGTCCTTGCCCAAACTGCCTTTCTGTGTGCTCGGGAGTTCTGAGAGCTTTCCCTTCCTCCAAGCACTGCAGCTCCCTCCAGCTGAAGAGATCCCAGAACACAGGGGTCCGATGTTTCCTGGCTAGACTCAGACACTCTTCACCAGCTCACCTGGCCTGATGTCTGAGGCCAAGGGAGGGAAGAGATGCAAATGAATGTGGGAAGAGCTGGTCAGTTTCACTAAAATTTGTGGGATTTAAGAAGTTCAGACAGCACTGTACAGTCCCTACTTAACAAAGAGCAATAATGTGAAAAGGACAGAGGGTCTTCTCCCCTCCTTGCAAGGAGCCAACATCTGCATACTGAAGGCTCAAGAACACAACTCAGCCGTGGCTCTGCAAGGGCAGCCCCCAGGCCATGGCTTCAGTGGGGCCAGTAGAGGTAAGAGCACTGAACGCCCAGGGACTCCAGAAGAAAATGAACTCCAGAGAAAGTGCCCAGGGGGATCTGCCTTCTAAAGCTTCAGGAGGTCACATCAGCAGTGGGAAGTGGTGTGGCATGCTTGGGAGCATGGGGAGACAGACCTTTGGCAGGGAGAGGAGAGCATTCACAGGGGGCCTGGAGAGGAGAAGGAAGATGGTGAAGGTCGGAGGAGAGGACTCCCTAGAGAGTCTCCCAGACATAACTGGGAACAATTCTGAGATGGAAATACTGCAGTAGCATGTGGCAGAAGAACCAGAGAGATACTGTGTTTTACTGTTAACTGGTCCTATTTCTGTCCCCAGTCCACATAGATAGGGGAAAACATAGGTTGACGTGCATCTTTACAGGGTCTTATACGTCCTATACAGTATTGCTTTTATTTCAGTCATTCATTTGCCAACTAATACTTCTTATACTCCAGATATAGGATTTTACAGCTCACACAGCCAACTCATGTAGCCATCAGCAGCATAACAGTAGACCAGTTTTACTACAACTTCTCCAACCGAGGACCTAATAACTCATTTTGACTGTTAGTAGTTTTGTTCTGTTTTGTTTAGCAGTTGCAAAATATCTTGAAAAATCTAACAATTGGCTAGTGACTTCTTATTTCAGAAATATGTATTCATTTAGATAAACATTTTTACAAAGTTACAAGAGTTAAACTGCATTCCATTACCCATTGAACAAATCACCTTTATTGAAATATTTCTATTACCCAATGTAGGACTGTCACTGGGTATCAGGAACATGTGGGTGCCACTGCTTTTTCTGCTGGTCTCCGTCATTCTCCAGCCAGGCTGGCTGCAGTCTGAGGACCCCACACCATTCTTTTCCTACATTGTTAATGAGAACTAACCAGGGATGGCTTAGAGTTTCCTTAAACTTAGTGCATGAAAAGTGGACTGTGTTAAGCTCAGTGAATGCCTGGTGGGGAATGAAGGAGAAATTGATTTTTTTCCCTTGAATAATCCAAATAAACTGCATTCAACTCTTGTTAAGAAGGCTCTGAGTGTCATAATGCTGAAATAAAGGCTCCAGTTCCTGATAGCTTAACTCCATCTGTGTTTTTGTTCTAAACCATCAGGGCCCTCCCACCGCAGGAATATCTTGCAGTCCACCCACCATCATCCTGACCGGGGATGCCAGTTCACCGGAAGGAGAAACTGACAAAAACCTGGTCAACAGGTACATCCTATATGCTTAATCTTTGTGCTGTAAAGAGCAGTATTTCCTAGCACATGGGGGATTAGACAGGTCTCTTTTTGTAAATCTTTTATTCTTTCTTGATCATTTTATTGATGAAATACAATCAAGCAGTTTTTCAAAATGGGAGAGAGAGCTTGGGATTTTTCCGTTATCTTTCCCTTCAATGATTTTTTTCCCTCCTGGGTTTGGCTCTTTGCAATTTGCTAACCTTTAAGAATAGCACAAATCCTAGCAGGGGAGTTCCCTACAATAACTGCCCAGACATCTGCAAACAGACCTGAAAGATATGTCTTTGACTGTAGATTCCTCCCCCAGGTCAAAGTGGGTTCTGTGTGGAAGATGATCTTATTGGGAAGGACATTGGCTCATGTGCGGAGATGTTGCTGCCTTGGTTTTACATAGCACTAGACCATCTAATCTAGCAGGAATGAGATTGTCTAAGTGTAATTTCCAAAAAGGTACGAAGATAATGCTCATGCAAATATATAGTGACCTTGTGTCAAAATTTATTTAACTCATTAACGAGGGGACCATCAGGAGAACAAAGTCAGTTCAAAGCAGGATACAAGAAATGGATATACATATATAATCAGTGAGGAGGAGATGAAAGCTGGCGTAAGTTTGCCAAGTTAGATGTAAAATAGGTTAATGTTTCATAGGGCGATGAAACCTTATTTTTATCGTTTCTCCCCAACAGAAATCATCTGCATCTCTACTAGATAATTATTCACATTTTGTGAGTTTTCTACAAGTTAGACATTCACTCAGAGTCTAAGCCCTAATAAATAGTACATAGTCCAAGTGTTATCTCCTTAGGGCCATGGTTTGAAAACTTGAGCGAGCATCAGAATCACCTGGGGGGCTTGTTCAGTCACAGATGGCCAGGCCCCACCCTGAGTTTCTGGTCCTGTAGGTCTGGGATTGCATTTCTAACAAACTTCCAAGCTTCAATAACCTTATAAGATGATGCTTTAAGATGACCGAAAGAACATACAAGCATCTGTTTTCCTACTTATAAGATGCTAACAAATTTCTTAACAATATGGCTCTTTTCTGTCTTTCAGAGCTCACAGTCCCCACAGGAGGCTTTCTCACCGACACTTGAAGGTTTCCACTGCTTCTCTGACTTCTGTGGGTAAGGACTAAGCCGATTTATCTTATTTCTGCAACCAGAGATAGGGATCCCCCTGAAAGTGTGTCTGATTAAGAAGACTGAGGTCTGGCAGCTTGGCCAGGCTTGGCCCCTTCCCCTCTCCTGCTTCTCAGGCAGGTCCATCCCTATGTGCCCAACAGGGCAAAGTGATCAGTCCCCTGTGTTTGAGCCCAGAAGAAGTATGATACCTAATTTCAATTTGTTCTGGTAAAAATACAATACCAGGGCACAAAGAGGAAAATGAGGAAGTCAACAAAAGGCAGAACTGCTGGGTGAGGCTCAGTTTTAGGGTTGAAGGGCAGAACCCTCCACCCCTGCTAGAAAGGCCCACATGCAGGTAGGTTTGTGCTGGGATGCAAGGTTGGCTGCCCCCATCACCTGCTCATTCCCTGAAGGATTTCTCAGGGTCTGCTCTGGACCATCAGAACATAGATACTATACAAACTTGGTCTCTGCCTTCATGTTGCTCGTAGTCAATGAAGAGGCTGAGAATTGAACAGATGTAACCAGGACACTGTATTGTAAGGCACTTCTCAGAAGTGTTAGGGAAGCTGAGTTGAGAAGGAGACCAATTCCAGCTAGAGAGGAACTGTGGAAGTGTGGGCAGGTCTTCCAGAGAAGAGACGATGTGAGTTGTGCCTTAGAGAGTTGGGCAGATAGACAAGAGAGAGGAGAGGTAATCCAGGTGGAAGAAGCAACACAATTGGGGAGCAGGACCCATAACAGAGCAGCTGAATTCTCTGCCGTGTGTATCGGTCAAGATTCTTTCATATGATAGAAACTCAAGTCACACTAGCCAAAAATTAAAATGAATAGAAGCCAGGGCTTGTAGTTTCAGGGTGTGCTGAATCCTGGTGCCCTAGCTGGGTCATTAGCAATTGTCCCATCCCATCTCCCAAGTCTCCTCCCTTGTGTATTGGCTTTCTTCTGGGCAAACAGCTATCAGTAAATCCCAGATGACATCCCATCAGTGGAAAGAGCAATCCTCTTCCTCATATACCCAACACAGTTCCCAGAATTGCCTCTTATTGGCCTCAGATGGCCATCCCTGAGCCAGCCACCCAGGGGGTGGAACTCATTGACTGGCCAAGGATGGTGCATGGTTCCATTACTGGCACTTGGGATGAGGTGGGCAGAAGGGTTTAGCTCCTTCCTAACTGTTGTAATTGAGACTCAGAGGGGTTTTACTCAATGCCAACTGGGGAGCTATGACCAGGAGAAGGGGGAAAGGAAGCTAGAGAGATACGATGGGAGCTGTTCACCATTGTGGGGCTGGAGGAGAGAAGTATATGGGGTCATCAAAAGTGGCTGGGCTGGGTTTGGCATCTGGATGTCACACTGGGTACCATGGGGAATCCTGGTGAGGTGAGGCAGGAGCACTCCATGCTCAGATATGGCTCTTGGGAAGGTCACTCTGATAGGCAGTGGAGGATGGGACAGAGCGGACAGACTGGAGGTGGGGGACCTATGAGTTGGCTGATGTAATTGTGCAGGTAAGTTACAGCTGATGAGCAAGAGTGGAGATGAGGCACAGGTGCCAGAGATATTTACAAGGTAGATGACGATCAGGACTTGATGATGAGCTGGTTGGACGCTGGGGGACTGAGGGAGAGGGAAGACTGTGGAGTGACTCCCATGTTTCTGAGCAGCTGGGTGAGAGGTGATGTCTCCCAGGGAAAGCCTCCTGGAGAAGGGATGGTTTTGGAGAAGGAGGAGGGTAAACAGTGTGAGTAGAGGGGAAAAAGGAGGGAATTGGCCATGGGATGGTCTTTGGCCCATGATCCTGGAGTGCTCCTTTATCTACACGTTAAGCTCACTAACTTGTTGAAGAAAGACTGGAGGGGAGAACTCTAGGGGAGCAGATAACACGGAGGTGGGGCTCCTGCTGCCCTTCCCTAACAGCAGAGTTTGGGACAGTACCAGGAGCCAAGTGACCATTTATGACAGAGGACCTGCCACAGTCACCAGCTACAGTGGGAGGGGCCAGGCCTGCTGAGGAAGCCCCGTTGGTCCCCGTGCAGCTCTCTCCAGGGCCAGCATCAGGCCAAGGTCTGTCTGGTTGAGTCTGCTCTGGGCAGTGTCTCCAGGCTGAGGTGTGGAGATTGGAGGCAAGGCTTTTCAGCCAAGGACCAAGGGTTCTGTGGCTCTCACCCTGCCTCTGCAGACCCTGCGGGGCATGTCATTGACCTGGTAAACGACCAGCTGCCAGACATCAGCATCTCAGAGGAGGACAAGAAGAAAAACCTGGCGCTGCTGGAGGAAGCCAAGTCGGTGAGTGAGCGGTTCCTGACCCGCCGTGGGAGGAAGTCCAGGAGCAGCCCCGGAGACTCCCCGTCAGGTAGGATGACAGGTGACTGCCCTGAGCCCCTCCAAGGTGGGGCGGAGGGTGAGGAGGGCCCGGCCCCAGCTGTAGTGGGAGCCCTGCTTTTGACGGGTGGCCCTCAACTCTCCTGCCTCCAGGCCTCTAGGCCCCCAGAGGACTGAGCCTTGTGGAGAGGATCCTGTGAGGAGAGGACATCTTGCCCCGTTCAGAAGCTCTGAAATATTGACCCAACTCTAGCCCAGAAAACTCTGCTTTTCGTTTTTGGGACCTGTGTGTGACTGTTGTGTCTTCCTGCTTTGCCAAGAAATGCCAGCCCATATGATACCTGTGAACTTAACTAGGGGTCCCCAGTCCCTGAACCCTGCATGGAGAGAAACCCTCTGTGTGATGCCTGTGTGCACAGATTCCTGGGCCACCCTGCCTGGCCTGTGTAGCTCCCACTGTCCCCATGAGGCCCTGTTCTATGATCACCGCCTCCGCAGAAGTCAGGAGAGGCAAGCACTGGGCTCCCTCTCCCTGACCTCCAGCTGTGGGCACCAGGAAGGATCCTGGTTACTGATAGGGAAGGGAGGCTGTTCTTTGGGATTCCTAGATTAGAAGGAAGGTTTTTCTGGACCCTGAAATCCTTCTACTACCCCTTTGGCTAAAGTCACTCTTTTTCCCGAGCAAAAATTCGGGGCAGTTAGATAAGTCTGAATGTACCTAGGAGGCAAGGGGTGCATCTGAAATCAGACCCAGCCTGGCCAGTCAAGGAGGTGCAGCCTTTGGAGCTGTACCTGCCAAGCAGCACCAGGTCCTTTGTTTCTAGGAGGTGGTTTGGGGTCAGGTCAGGTAGACTGAGGAGTGTGACCCCAATCCTCCCCTCTTCCAAATGAACCAGTGCTCCTACTGCTGGGCTGGCAGCAGGGACGGTTTGGGCTGTGGTAGGAGCCTTCTGTGACAGTCTGGAATTAGCCCCTGACCCGGACAAGGCAGACCCAGTTCCAAGGGATGAGAAATACCCCAAAGGATGTCTGTTAGGCTGAAGTCTTGAACCCTCACAAATGCTGGCCAATTTGTGTCTGTCTCCACAGCTGTTTCCCCAAACCTCAGTCCCGGAGATTCTCCTGCGTCCTCTCAGAGCAACTCACTTACCGTCCCCTCGCCACCCGGTGAGGTCCAGCCCCCTGGAATTTCCTGCCCTGGTTTCTCCAGTCAGGTGGCGACTCAGCCCCACTGCTGGCCTCCAGGACTCCCATCCTGCAGGCTTCCCGGTGGGACCCCCTTTGGTTCCCTCCCCAGGGGCCTGGCAGGGCTGCCCCAGGGGCCTGGCAGGGCTGCCCCAGGGGAGGAGGATGTGCTTTCTCTTGGGGTTTCAAACAGGCCTAGCCCAGGATGAGGCCCGTGGGGTGAGAACCAGGGCAAGGTTGTGGGAAGGTGGATTGTGACTGGGGCTCTCTGCCCAGGGAGGACGCGGGGAGAGGTCACCTCAGAGCTTACTTTCAAAGGCCTCTATGTGGCCCACTCTTTGTGTTTTGATGGCTTCCCTTTCATTAGGCTGTGTTCAGGGCCAAACCCTCAAGTCAGCTGGGGAAGGGGCAAGGTGCCAGGGAGAGCAGCCTGCCCTTGTCAGAGCTGCAGGGCAGGCTCAGGCTTGGGCCAGGCACCTTAGGTTCAAATCCCAGCACTGGCCCTCCTAGCTCTATGGCCTGGATTTCCTCCTGCCTCGGCTGCCTTGAGTGGTTTCTGTGATGGTTAAGTGGGGGTCACCACAGACCCTGGCATGTGGGAGGTCCTCCCAATAAATACTTGCGTTACTAGCTCTGAGGCCTGAGGGACCTAAGGAGAACATTCTGGAGAGGTAGATGTATTTTTGCTGCAGCTGATGACAGCTGAGGATCTGGGGGACTGGGCATCACTCACCAGTGCCTGGACCATTTTAGGTTTGGATGCGTGCAGTAGCCCACAGTCCCCTCTGCCTGGAGCAACACCACAGGTAATAACGGGGACCCTGTTTGGGGTTTCTGCACCAGCTAGTCTCTCCTCTTATCCCTTAACATCCAAGAGGCCCTCCATGATCCACTGGAGGTGAGGGGGCTGGGTGGGAAAGACATTGACTCCACTGTAGGGGCCTCCTTGAGGGTATTTCAAAAGGACATATGGTCTCTTCATATTGTTGACTGACTCGTGTTTACTTTCTCCAGCAGAAAGGGGATGAGGCCGAAGTCTCTTCACCTCAACTTGGCAAGCCTGTGAGTTTGAGCTCTACCCAATTTGGATGATGGGTATGGGAGACATGGTGTTCCAGAAGCCTCTGCTGGGTTTAGGCCAGCCTGCAAGTGGGTGTGCATGAGTGGAGGGTCGAGGCTGAGGAAGCTGGAAGGTTCCTCTGCCCTCTCGTGACTAGGAGTCTGAGGTGGAGGGGTGAGGAGGTGGGAGTCATGGGGATGACCTCCATGGTGGTCCTGCCCATAGCCCTACCTCCCTAGTCAGGCTGCTGCCAGAGACCAGGGGACTGCTGAGTCCAGCAGCAGCCAGGCAAGACTGCTGCTCCTGTCACTTCTCGTGAAAATTTCAGGAAAGCTCCAGCCCATGACTGGGACTCTTCCTGGGGGCAGCCTGGAAAACCTCACCTTTGCTGATGAGCGATAGAAGAGCCGTATGCCTGCTCAGAGTCAAGGTGGTGTCAACGGCAGCATAGAGCATAATCTAATGTAGGTCTAGGTCTGGGATACAGTTGTCTGGGAGAGCTTCAGCACACGCGCAAGGCAGCCACACGAATACCCAGAGAGACCCACCTGCTCCTCACAAAGCTGGTTTCCCTTGAGAAATGAAAGGAGACTGCAGAATCTTAGAACTTCTGAGCCGTAAGACATCAGCTTTGCAAGAATCACCTTGGTCAGCTTCTTTTGGAATGTGGAAGTCTCTGAGAAATTGTTGAAAGCCATATATTCTCCTCCCAGAGAAATACATACAGTGCATAAACACACAGATACATTTGCATATAATTTCAGAGGGTTCACAAACCTGATGGGAAATCTGAGTTCCTAAGAGTTAAGGGCCTTATGAGGCAGAGCCAGGACTAAAATCTGGGGCAACTGAGTCAACATCAAAACTTGTGACTGCCCCCAAGCTGCCCTCTATTCTACTGTTCTCGGCAGCTCCTAGCCCTTGGGAAGTTCTTGGCAGGTTTTGAATAACAGGTCCTCTTGTCCTGCTTTACAAACCTCAAGCTTGTCTGTAGGTCCCCTTTATTGGCTCAGACTTGACTGAGAAGTCTTCCCCTTCCACCTAGCCCACACTCCTCCACCACCTCCACACACACTACACACACACACACAGACACACACACACACACAGACACACACACACACACACACACACACACACACACACACACACCCCTTAGCAGGGTCCAGAGGACAGAAGTCCCACACCTAGCTCCTCTGCAACCTGCCTCCCAGCTCTACCTTGTCTCTTTCAGAATGTCCTCAAAGGGTTAGCTGACCGGAAGCAGAATGACCAGAGGAAAGTGTCTCAGGGCCGGCTGACTCCCCACTCTCCTACAGTTGAGAAGTCCAAAGAGATTGCGATAGAACAAAAGGAAAACTTCGATCCCCTCCAGTGCCCGGAAGCCGTACCCAAGGGCCCAGCTCCTGGCACAGGCAGTGGTGGGAAAATGGCCCTGAACACCCCCCAGCCTGGCCCTGTGGAGAGCGAGCTGGGGAAGCCACTTCTGAAGACAGCCAGGGAAGGCAACCCTCTGCCCAGAAGTCCAGCCCAGGGATCTGGAGGGGCAGCTTCCCAGGCCCCCCAGGGAAAAGGTACAGTTGTAGAGCCCACAGGGTCCAAGGTTGGCTCCAAAGCTGAGCTGTGGCCCCCTGCATCCCGGCCACCCCTGCTGCGGGGGGTCTCCTGGGACAGTGGCCCCGAGGAACCTGGCCCCCATCTCCAGAAAGTGCTTGCCAAGCTACCACTGGCAGAGGAAGAGAAGCGTTTTTCAGGCAAAGTGGGCAGCAAGATGGCCAAGGCGTCTGGACTCAAAGACTTTCAGATACAAGTGCAGCCTGTGCGGATGCAGAAATTGACCAAGCTCCGTGAGGTAGGTTCCTGGGGAACCCCTGGACGGATGTGCATCTAGGTCCTCCAACTCTGCCCCCAGGGCTGAAGACCTCTGGGCTGAGCTGGGTCCTGGGGCAGGTCCTGATGTGGGCCTTGTGGGGGCCCTGAACGTCCCCACCCTGATAAACCCGGCCCGCAGGGCAGCATGTTCATCATAAACATTGTCTTTGCGTGCTTTCACACTGCTTACTTGAGTGTAGTCAGCTGGGATGTAGCTGCCACACAGCGCCATATTTCAAGGAGAAGGTGGGTGTATGGAGGGGCAGATGGGCCCTCAGTCCTGGGCTGTTTTCCCCTTCCAGCCAGAGCTGGTGGCTCTGAGCAAGAAGCCTTTGATTGAGCACCTTATCATGCCTAGGACGGGGCAAGGATAGAATAGCTTTTCCCCTGTCATGCCCCAAGCTTTCTTCCCTGATGCCTATTAACCAAGGGCCTCAAATCCATCCAAGCATAATGATGGCCATCATGTCCCCAGCTGTCATGGGCCACCTAACCAGGCACAGTGGTCTCTCATGGGGCTGGCACCCTATATAGGGAATGACTGGGGGATCCAGAAATGGAGGGAAGAGAGCCCAGGATGTGAAGAAGAGAAGAGGTTAACAGGACAAAGAAATCCTTATCCAAGCCCCAGTTCTCCAGGGGCCAACCCAGGCCATGGGCCAAGGCAGCCAGACTCCACAGGATAGGGCCTGGTGCTCCCACAGCTAGAGTTGGCCAGCGTTCTCCTGGTTCCCCTACAGAGGGGGTGGGAGATGGGAAGGGAAAGAGGCACAGTGGCACAAGTGAGGGGGTCACACACTAGCAGGGACACATTCCAACACTGGCCACAGTTCTATTCAGAAACCTTCCATGATGCTCTGAGTTGGAGACTCTGAGGGAGCTGGGGCCTGGCTGCTGAGGTGAATGACATTTTACACAGAAAAGCCCACCGGTCCAGGAAGACCGCATTAACTAGTGGGTCAGCACAGGCCTGGAAGGGCTGCCTCTGGTGGGCCACAGTCCTAGACCTCTGGGGAAGGTGATGCCAAGGGGGCTAGGTAGGCACTTGCCTTCATGGTTCTCTGGGCGTCAGAGGCCAGGCCCAGGCAATAGGCCATCACCATACCTCTGCAAATTCCTCTCTGTAGCGAAGAAACCACAGAGAACCTGGAGACCCCATCACACTAACCACTGCCCTATCAGCAGACACCCCCATCCCCAGCCAGGGTGCTGAGAGCTGCTTGGCTGTGGGCCTCTGGCCTGTGACTTCCATTTGGGCTGGGGCACCCTCTGCTGGCCCCTTCCTTTCCTCCTTTATCCAGACAGCAAACCATTCAAGTGGCCTCTGCTGCAGAGATACTGAAAATCTCCTTAGGAGCACAAGTCACAGGGCCAAGGAGCTCTGTCTAGCATTTCCACTTGGGGGCTCTGGTCTTGGGCTCACAGCTGTGAGATTACCTGTGCCACATCCCTGCAGTCAGCATCCCATCTGTCTCTCCCCAGCTCTGCTAGCTGAGGCCCCAGGCAGGAGTAGCTGCTGGCCTGCTGCCTCGGGGTGGCAGTCTGCAGGCCACATTCTCCTGGAGAGTTTAAAAACTCAAGAGGGGCCATTACAGGCCACTGAGGACCCGGGGCCAGGGGAGGTCAGAAGTCCTGGAAGTGGGCACTCACTGCCCAGAACAACAAGGCAGGAGACTGCAGCCAATTCAGAGCACAGCCATGAGATCACAGGACAGTTTCCATCTTTGGCAGCTCGATATACACCCAGGGGACCCTCCTATCCCCAGAGCCCTAGGCTCTGCTTCTGTTTGTCCCCCAGCCCTCAGCCACGGAGAAGCTGGCAGCTCCCTTGCCCTGAGGCCCACAGGTTTTTTTTTTTTTTTTTTTTGAAAAGCCAGCAATGCCAAGGACAATTCCTGACCCAAGGGATGAGTGCCAATGGTGAGGTTTTCTGCACCTTTATGGGCCGGGAGAGGAGTGGTCTTCCTGGTGCCCCTCAGATGTCGTGACTGTCCATGCCCCTAATGTCTCCCCCATGAGACTGAGTGGTCAAAGAGCCACAGACAGAACCAAGAGAAGAGTCCAGTCTGAGGACATTGTCTGAAATGTTGTCTTTCTTTTCCTCAAAAGGAGCACATCCTGATAAGAAACCAGAACTTAGTGGGGCTCAAGCTTCCAGAACTCAGTGAAGCAGCTGAGCAGGAAAAAGGTAGGTGAGGTCGGGGAGATGCTTTCCCCAGGCCGGGGCTGGATTCGTTTTCTCCAGATCAAAGAAGGTGAACATGTAAACACTGGACTTCCTGTCAGAGCCTCTGTCCGTCCCAATGGCGAGCATGGGCCGGACGTAGAGCAGGCCCTCAGTAAATATTTGCAGATGGATGAATGAATGAATCAGATGGTGTTTCCTGCCCACTCGGAGAACCTCTTAACTTGTCTCCTTCCTACCAGCCCCGCTCCCTGAGCCTTGTGGGTCTGGAAAGGTGACCCAGGCCTGAATTTTGGACACTTCCTTTTCCTTTTCCTTGCACACCCAGGAACAGTTCCTCTTTTTGAGACATCTGAGTCATCTCTTGCTTTCTAATCTGCTGTCACAACAAAGTCCAGACCGCAGCCCTTCCATCCTGGTGACTGCAAGGCCCCACCCACCCACTTGCCAGACTCGTCTTTAGAAAGTTAAGACTTGGGGTCTCCCCGCTCCCTTCCCTCCCAGCCCCTTCTCCTGACTCACCTCTCCTGATGGCTCACGCTCGCCGGGGTCAGTCTCAGTACAGAAGCCTTCTGCTTGAGGACTGTCATGAAGCCCTGTCCCGGGTGCCACCAACCATGTTAGAGGCCCGTGGTCTGAGATACAGTGACTAACTCTACCTGTTCAGCATTGACAAGAGGAATCTCAGAAGGAAAATTTCCAATAATTTTTTAAAGCACTAATTTAAAAAAAGAATAATCTTTAGATGAGATCTTTGGAAAAAATATGATATACTTCTCTACTTTTAATTTCTGTTTATTAAATCAGATTTAAAACCCAAGGAAAAGATTTATCTTAAAATTTTACCCACAAGCCCATAAATTCTGAAAAAGCAACAATTTTTATTCTTTCCAGTGTTTACTCTTATTTACA
This sequence comes from Camelus bactrianus, assembly GCF_048773025.1. Taxonomy (NCBI): domain Eukaryota; kingdom Metazoa; phylum Chordata; class Mammalia; order Artiodactyla; family Camelidae; genus Camelus; species Camelus bactrianus. The sequence continues at coordinate 41,463,807 of NC_133548.1, forward strand.
TTTTGTTCACAATTGGTTTGGTGGTATAGATACAACTTCCTGTTTCTAGTTTTAAAATACTTACTTCGTGACTAATTCTGTATACTTCGACTCGTCCACGTGTTTATCAGTTAGTGGGGGCATAGTTTCCTTTTGTATGAATGTGTCTATTGTTGGGTATTTCAGATGTTTACAGTTCTTGTATGTGTGATTAACAACCCTCCTATAAACAACTTTGGACTTGTAGTTTTTTTTATTTCTTCCTTTTAGTTACTCCCTTGGGATAAATTCTCAGGCTTGAGAGTCACTGGGTAAAAGTGTAGGAATTTACCAAATTGCCTCCAGTGGGTGATGCTCCCTGTAGACCCAGTGAGGGGGGTCTCCCTCCTAAGCACTACCTGCACTACACTTTGCTCCTTATTGACTAGAATGTAATGAGAAAAAGATAATCCAAACTAACAGCACTTACAATGTATTATTAGTAGTGTTCGTGTGAAATGCCGCTTCATTATTGCTTCAGTTAATTTGCCCAAACTTGAAATTTTTAAATGTTCTTTTTATCTTATTGGGTGAATTAACTATACATTTCTTTACTCATGTGCCCATTTGGGTCTTGGTTTTTTTGTTGTTGTTGCTACTACACGTAGGTGCTATAGATATTAACCCTTCTTTGGCTATATTTTTCTCAATACTTTTTCTTTTTTTGCATTTTAACATGTTTTATGTTACTTTTAGTGAAGTTGTAAAGTTTTTATACAGTAATTTTTGTCTATCGTTTGCTTTGAGAGGTCTTCTATTATTTAAATGATTATAAAAATATTACCTCTCCTTAATTGGGATAGCAAATCTATTTTCTACCAGTTTATCTATGGTTTGATTTATTTATATTTATTTTGCTAACACCTCTGAAATTTGTTTTAAGATACAGGTATTTGAAGATTTAAGATACTATTATCTCAATAATATTTTAGTAGTGTTTATACTTCTTGTTACATTGTGGCTTAGTCAGTCGTACATGACATCCTTTTTTTTTATGTATACCAGAGACTGGTTCTGGGCCCCTGACTGTTTTACTCTGATCAGTACTGTACCATTTTAATTGCTGCTGCCTTATAATATGTTCTGGTGTGCAGTGGGTTATTTCTCCTTCATTGCTCTTTTTTTTTTTCAGAATATTCATTATATTCTAGATACAAAGATTCAGGCAAATTGATAGAAAGCACAGCTGCATAAGAATTCAGGAGATGTGAGTTCACCAGTTAACGGAGCCTTTGATGCATTCCTCAGCTTCTATGAGCCTCTGTTCCCTGTTGGACTAGGTGACTTCAGAAGGTGCTTAACTTTAACCTAAGATTCAAGGATTCTGGGTCTTTTCCAATTTTGCCTCTCACCTACATATTCTTTAAGTGCATTTTGTATCTTTTGATTATGACTGCTCTAAAGCTGCATGCTGGATTCAGAAGAACTGTCCTAGTTTTGTTCATTTGACAGTTCATAGATTTTTCAGTTATTTAGTTTGCAGATATTTAGTTCTCATTCAGGCATGTTGTTTGTCCCTCTGCCTGCTCTCCTGACCTCCTCACCCAGTTCAATCCACTGTTCACATGCCGCCAGAGGAATTCCTGAAATGCAAATCTGGTTCAGCATCTTCAGAGGCTTCATTCTGCTCTTAGGATGAGCACTAGAATATTTCGTAGGACTCACAAGGCCCTGTGTGGTTAACTGTGCTCACCTCCCCAGCATCTTTCAAGATCATTCTCCTCCTCCCTCTCAACATCTCGGCCTTCCATCAGCAACTCATTCCTCCTCCTTCTCAGGCTTGGCACATGCTGTACCCTCTACCTGAACTGTTCCTCCTTTCTTCTTCTTTGCCAAGTGAATTCCCGTTCAGTCTCTAAATACCTGCTTGAATGTCACTTTCCTAGGGAATACTTTTCCAGCACCTCCAGATGCTTCTCCCTTATAAAATCCATCACAGCATGAAAGTTTGGGTATTCCTCTAACTAATCTCTGCCCCCCTAGATAACAAGCTCCCAGAAGACAGTGACACATAACATTTTGCTCAGCCTTGTATGACTAGCTCTATGCTCATTGCCTGGATTATAGTAAGCACTCAATAAATATTGAATAAATGAATGAGGTCACCCTCACCTTGTAGGAGAGGAGATACAAGAGTAGACAATGTCACTACCATACATGGTGTTAAGACTTTAAGAACATAAAAATACCTAGAAACACAGAGGAAATAAGGGTGAGTGAGTCCAGGCAGGATTCCAGGAGAAGCAGCTCTGAGCTGAGGAAGAGAAGGGCACCTCAGGCAGAGGAAACCACAGGAGCAGAGGCACCCAGGCATCTTCTAACACTTGGCATGCTCCAGGAGCTGAAGGAATTTCATGTGAACCAAGTGTGAGTCTTGTGATCCAGAGAGATGGGCAGTGAGGGTGGAATGTGGGTGGGAATCAGAGAAGGTAAAGGGTTTGAGGACCAATGAATGAGTTTGAACTTCATTCAGGACCACTTGCAAAGCCAGAGAAGCCTGTAGGTAAGGAAGCAACAGAATCAAAATGGAGTCTGAGAATAATTCTTCTGGACAGACTATGAAAGCTGGCCTGAAACAAGACAGGCTAGAGGCAGGGAGACTAGGTAAGAGAGGATGAAAACAGCCTGGTGGGAGGTGATGGGACTGTAGACTGAGAAGGACAGGAGGGGAGATGGGGAGGACAGATTCGAGAGCCATTGGAGATCACCTTGGCAGGACTTGGTGAGGGGATGGGGTGGGGTAGGGGGAGACTGGAAGGACCAACAAGTGTGTGTCCGCATGGTCAGGGGAGTGATGGTGCCATTACTTAGGATGGGGAGCCCCGGGGAAGCAGATCCCTTGAGAAGGAAGACAACAGGTTTGGGTTTGGACAGTTGAATGCCCGTGGGAGCAGCTTGGATGCCAGTCCAACAGAACTGGATTTACATCCTTGCTCTCCCATTGTCTAGCTGGGATCCTGGAGCATCTACTTCACTGAGCTTCTGTTTCCTAGTTTGCAGTTTCCCTAGAAAATGAGCTTAGCCATATTTACTCTGCAAGGCTGTTCTAAGGAACAAATGAGAAAGTGACTCTAATGCAAGTTGATGTTTGATAAATGGTGGTTGTTGAAATGGTTTTTATTATCCTGCTCCAGGGGACAAGGTCTAGGAAGTGGTTGGATATCTGGACCTGGATGTTGAGAGAGGTGTGGGCTGAGGCAGTCCTTCCAGACACCCCTAGTCTGTGCTCAGAGCCCTCAAATCTCAGGTAGGGAAAAGGCCTCCTTGAGAAAACAGATCTGGAGAAAGTTTATCCCCAGGTCAAATAACTTTGACCTTTTGAGGGGTCATCCTGGGCCTCAGAACATCTTTAACCAGAAGCCCCATAGGTTACTTTTCCAAATCCTGGAGATTGCTGAAAACAAATGCTTTCATTGAAATAAGCTAGGATAAGCAGATATTTTACAAGTAATTTTACTGTTTTTATTAAAAATAGCTCATGTCCATTAGCAAAACTAATCAAATAATAGTGAGAAATACAAAGAAGAAAGTAAAAATCACTTACACCATACACCCCCTTCCCTACAAATACAGGAGGGAGGGGAAGGGAGGGAGGAGGAGAGAGATTATGCTAAATTGCTTGATGTAGTTTTTTTTTTTTAGTAAAAAGCATTAAAATTTAATTGAACTTGAATTAAAATGAAGTGAAACTGTAGGACTTGTTAAATTTTGGTAATTGCTTCCTCCAAAAAGACCAGTTTTTAAAACTTTTTTAACACCTTTATTACAGTTTGATTCCTATTCACTAAACTACACAATTTGATGAGTTTTGATAGATGTATACACCAATGAAACCACCGCGACAATCAAGGTAGTTAACATTTCTGTCACTCCCCAAGAGGTGCAAATTTCGAATTCCCAACTTATTCCTTCCCACCATCTTTATGCCCTGGTAACCATAAGTTTGTTCTTTATGTCTGTGAGTCTGTTTCTGTTTTGTAGATAAGCTCACTTGTGTCTTTTTTTTTATTCCACATACAAATGATATCATATGATATTTTTATTTCTCTTTCTGACTTATTTCACTTAGAATGACAATTTCCAGGTCCATCCATGTTGCTGCAAATGGCATTATTTTATTCTTTTTTATGGCTGAGTAGTACTCCATTGTGTGTGTGGGGGTGGTATACACGCACACACACACCCCACATCTTCTTTACTCAGTCATTTGTCTATGGACATTTGGGTTGTTTCCACATCTTGGCTATTGTAAATGGTGCTGCTATGAACATTGGGGTACATGTGTCTTTTCAAATTATGTTTTCCTCCAGATATAGGCCCAGGAGTGGGATTGCTGGATCATACGGTAAATCTATTTTTAGTTTTTTGAGGAATCTCCATACTGTCCTCCATAGTGGCTACACCAATTTATATTCCCACCAGCAGTGTATGAGGATTCCTTTTTCTACACACCCTCTCCAGCATTTATTATTTGTGGACTTTTTAATGATGGCCATTCTGACTGATGTAAGGTGATATCTCATTGTAGTTTTGATTTTCATTTCTCTAACAATTAGTGATGTTGAACATCATTTCATGTGCTTGTTGGCCATCTGGATGTCTTCTTTGAAGAAATATCTGTTTAGGTCTTCTGCCCATTTTTTGATTGGATTGCTTGTTTTTTTGATAGGTGTATGAGCTGTTTATATATTTTGGAAATTAGTCCCTTGTCAGTCACATCATTTGCAAATATTTTCTCCCATTCTGTAGGTTGTCTTTTTGTTTTCTTGATGATATCTTTAGCTGTGTAAAAGCTTTTAAGATTAATTAGATTCCATTTGTTTATTTTTGCTTTTATTTCCATTACTGTATGAGCTGGTACAAAAAAAAATATTGCTGTGATTTATGTCAAAGAGTGTTCTGCCTATATTTTCCTCTAGGAATTTTATAGTATCTAGTCTTCCATTTAGGTCTTTAATCCATTTTGAGTTTATTTTCGTGTATGGTGTTAGAGAATGTTCTAATTTCAGTCCTTTACAGGTAGCTGTCTAGTTTTCCCAGAACCACTTATTGAAGAGACTGTCTCTTCTCCGTTGTATATTTTTGCCTTCTTTGTCATAGATTAATTGAGCATAAGTGCGTAGGTTTATTTCTGGACTTTCTATCCTGTTCCCTTGATCTATGTGTCTGTTTTTGTGCCAATACCATACTGATTTGATTACTGTAGCTTTGTAGTATAGTCTGAAGTCAGGGAGCATGATTCCCTTGGCTCTGTTTTCCTTTTTTCAAGACTATTTAGCTATTTGGGGTTTTTTGTGTTTCCATACAAATTTTAACATTTTTTTATTCCAGCTCCATGAAGAACGTCATTGGTAATTTGATAGGGATTGCATTGAATCTGTATATTGCCTTGGGTAGTATGGCCATTTTAACAGTATTGATTATTCCAATCCAAGAACACAGTATATCTTTGCATCTGTTTATATCATCTTCAATTTTTTTTATCGGTGTCTCATAGTCTTCAGAGTACAGGTCTTTTGCCTCTTTGGATAAGTTTATTCCTAGGTGTTTTATTCTTTCTGGTGTGATGGTAAATGGGATTATTTACTTAATTTCTTTTTTCCACTATTTCATTGTTAGTATATAGAAATGCAACTGATTTCTGTATATTAATTTTGTATCCTGCAACTTTACCAAATTCATTGATGAGCTCTAGTAGTTTTCTGGTCACTTCTTTAGGGTTTTCTATGTATAGTATCATGTCCTCCATGAACAGTGACAGTTTTACTTCTTTTCTGATTTGGATTCCTTTTATTTCTTTTTCTTCTCTTATTGTGATGGCTAGGACTTCCAAAACTATGTTGAATAAGTGGTGAGAGTGGGCATCCTTGTCTTGTTCCTGATCTTAGAGGAAATGCTTTCAGCTTTTCCCCATTAAGTATGATGTTAGCTGTGGGTTTCTCATATATGGCCTTTATAATGTTGAGGTATGTTCCATCTATGCCCATTTTCTGGAGAGTTTTCATCATAAATCAATGCTGAATTTTATCAAAAGCTTTTTCTGCATCTATTGAGATGATCATATGGTTTGTATTCTTCAGTTTGTTAATGTGGTGTATCACATTGATTGATTTGCATATATTGAAAAATCCTTACAATCCACTTGATCATAGTGTATGATCCTCTCAATGCATTGTTGGAATCAATTTGCTAGTATTTTGTTGAGTATTTTTGCATCTATATTCATAAGTGACATTGGCCTATAATTTTTTGTTGTTGTTGTTATCTTTGTCTTGTTTTGGTATGAGGGTGATAATGGCCTGGTAGAATGAGTTTGGAAGTGTTCCTTCCTCTGCAATTTTTTGGAATGGTTTCAGAAGGGTAAGTGTTAACTCTTCTCTAAATGTTTGGTGGAATTCACCTGAAAAGCCATCTGGTCCTGGACTTTTGTTTTCTGGGAATTTTTAAATTACTGATTTGATTTCAGTACTGGTCATTGATCTATTCATATTTTCTGTTTCTTTCTGATTCAATGTTGGCAAATTGTACCTTTCTAAAAAATTGTCCATTTCTTCTAGGTTGTCCTTTTTGTTGGCATATGGTTGCTCATAGTAGCCTCTTACGATCCCTTGTATTCCTGTGGTGTCAGTTGCGTCTTCTTTTTCATTTCTGATTTTATTAATTTGGGCCATCTCCCTTTTTTTTCTTGATGAGTCTGACTAAAGGTTTATCAATTTTGTTTATCTTTTCAAAGAACCAGCTTTTAGTTTTGTTGATTTTTTTTTTTTTTAGTCTCTATTTCATTTATTTCTGCTCTGATCTTTATGATTTCTTTTCTTCTACTAACTTTTGGTTTTGTTGGTTCTTCTTTTTCTAGCTGCTTTAGGTGTAAGGTTAGGTTACTTATTCGAGATTTTTCTTGTTTCCTCTGGTAGGCTTGTATTGCTATAAACTTCCTCCTTAGAACTGCTTTTGCTGCATCCCAGAGGTTTTGGCTCATTGTATTTTCATTTGTCTCAAAGTGTTTTTTGATTTTCCCTTTATTTCTTCAGTGATCCATTGGTTGTTTAGTAGCATATTATTTAGCCTCCAAGTGTTTGCAGTTTTTGTAGTTTTTTTCTTGTAATTGATTTCTAACCTCATAGCATTGTGATTAAAAAAGATGCTTGGTACAATTTCAGTTTTCTTAAATTTACTGGGGCTTGCTTTGTGGGCCAACATGTGGTCAATTCTGGAGAATGTTCCTTGTGCACTTGAGAAGAATATGTATTCTGTTGCTTTTGGATGGAATGCTCTAAATATCAATGAAGTCCATCTGCCTAATGTGTCACTTAGGGCCTGTATTTCCTTATTGATTTTCTGTCTGGATGATCTGTCCATTGATGTAAGTGGGGTGTTAGGTCCTCCACTATTATTGTGTTATTGTTGACTTCTTTTTTTATGTCTGTTAGCAATTGCCTTATATATTGAGGTTCTCCTATGTTGGGTGCATATATATTTACAATTGCTATCTTTTTGGATTGATCCCTTGAGCATTCTGTAGTGTCCTTCTTCATTTCTTGTAACAGTCTGTATTTTAAAATCTATTTTGTCTAATATAAGTATTGCTACTCCAGCTCTCTTTTGGTTTCCATTTGCATGGAATATTTTTTTCCATCCATTCACTTTCAGTTTGCATCTGTCTCTATCTCTGAAGTGGGTCTCTTGTAGGCAGCATATATATGGGTCTTGTTTTTGTATCCATTTATCCAGTCTGTGTCTTTTGGTTGGAGCATTTAATCCATTTACATTTAAGGTAATTATCAATATGAATGTTCTTATTGCCATTTTATTCATTGTTTTGGGTTTGTTTTGTAGATCTTTTTTTCTTTCTTTCTTCTTTTTGTTCTCTTGCAATTTGATAACTAGAGAAGTTCCTTTAACATTTGTTGTAAAGCCAGTTTGGTGGTGCTGAATTCTTTTAGCTTTTGTTTATCTGTGAAGCTTTTGATTTCTCCGTCAAATCTGAACAAACGCCTTGCTGGATAGAGTATTCATGGTTATAAGTTTTTCTCTTTTACAACTTTAAATATATCATGCCACTTCCTTCTGGCCTGTAGAGTGTCTGCTGAAAAGTCAGCTGATAACTTTATGAGAACTCCCTTGTATGTTAATTATTGTTTTTCTCTTGCTGATTTTAATATTTTCTCCTTATCCTTAATTTTTGTCAATTTGATTACTATGTGCCACAGTATGTTCCTCTTTGGGTTAATCCTGTGTGGAACTCTCTGTGCTTCCTGGACTTGGGTGACTGTTTCCTTTCCTAAGTTAGAGAATTTTTTGGCTATTATCTCTTTGAATATTTTCTCAGGTCCTTTCTCTTTCTTTCTGGGACCCCTATAATGTGAATATTAGGATGCTTCATATTGTCCCAGATTTCTCTTAAGCTATCCTAATTTCTTTTTATTCTCTTTTCTTTTTATTGTTCTGCAATAGTGATTTCCACTAATCTGTCTTCTAGTTCACTGATCCATTCTTCTGTCTTTGGTTCCTTCTAGTCTGTTATCCATTTCAGTCATTGTATTCTTCAACTCTGGACACTTTTTGTATTTTGTAATTATTTGCTAAAAACTTCCCTCTGTGTATCTGTACTCTTCCTGAATTCTCTGAACATCTTCACCATCATTACTCTAAACTCTTTCTCAGATAGGTTGCCTATCTCCTCATCTTTTATTTCCTCTTCTGGGATTATATCTTGTGCCTTGGCCTGGAAGATATTCTGCTGCTGCCTCATATTGTCTAACTTTCTATTTGTGTTTTCAGGTGGGTTAGTTATGTTTCTCAACCTTGGAGAAGGGCCCTCAGTGGGAGATGTCCTGTGCATCCCAGCAGTACACTTCTCTCTTGTAACCCAAGGGCCAGAGTCCAGCTGGTCCCAGAGTAGAGTCTGACCTGTGTTTGTGGATTCTTTCCACAAGCTTTGGGATTATTGTTTTCTTATTGCTGGTATCTGCCCCCTTGGTGGGTGAGTCTGGACTAGAGGCTTATGCAGGTTTTCTGGCAGGAGGAGTGCCTGCCCACTGCTGGGTGGAGTTTGGTCATGGCCCTCTGGTGGGTAGGGCCATGCCTAGGGGCATGCCTGGAGGCAGCTATGGACTCTGTGAAGTCGGCTGATGGATGAAGGCTGTGTTTCCACCCAGTGTGTTATTTGTCTTGAGGCTTCCCAACACTTAAGCCTACAGGCTGTTGGGTGGGGCTAGGTCTTGGAGCTAATGATCCAAGCAAGATGTCAGCCTCTAGAAAATTTCAAGTAGATGAACACTTCTCGAATGTCCGCCACCAGCTTTTATGTCCCCAGGGTGAGCCACAACTGCCCCCTACCTCCCCAGGAGACTTTCCAAAACCAGCAGGCAGGTCTGGCCCAGATTCCTATGAAGTCGCTGCCTCTGCCCTTGGTCCCAGCATGCACAAAATTCTGTGTGCACTTCCGAAAAGAGTGAAATCTCTTTTTCCCGCAGTCCCATGGAGCTCTGGAGTTAAGCCCTGCTGGCCTTCAAAGCCAGATGTTCTGGGGTCTTCTCCCAATGCTGGAACCACAGGCTGGGGAATCTGACATGGGGCTCAGAACTCTCCTGTGGGAGAGCCTCTGCAACTTAATTATTCTTCAGCTTGTGGGTCGCCCACCCGAGGAATATGGGGCCTGAATATATCACAAGCATGCCTCTCTGCTGTCCTGCTGAGGTACACTCTTTCTGTTTCCAGTTGAAGAGGATCTTTTTTGCTAGGTTCCAGTTTTTTGTTTTTTTTTTTAAATGGTTGTTTAGTAGTCAGTCGTGGTTTTGTTATAGTTGTGAGGAGAGATGAGCTCGTGGTCATACTACACCTCCATCTTGACCGGAACCTTTAAAACTGTCAAAATACATATTTTGAAATACATTAAGTGTTTGGAGTCATTAAGGTACTTTTTTTATATTACACGTGTCAAGTTTGGAATATTCACTTCCTGCAGGGAAAGATGAGAATGGCAGTATTTCTTCCCAACCTTTCCACCTCTACATATACAGATCATAATTCTTTTCATATTCTCAAGGTTGTAACATTGACATTCCATTCTGTAACCATAATTTTCATTGTTATTTAGCCTTAAACCTATAAGTAAAAGAATTTAATGCTCACCACCAGTCTCTTTACTGTGGCTCACCATTCCCAAGTTGGTAATTTTGATTTACGTCATGTTTAGCTGGATTTCATTATTCAGTAGTTTTCCCAGAAGGGCTTAGAGGTGCATGTTCCCTAAATTCTGGCATGTTTGAAAATGTTGTTTTTATTCCTGAAGGACAGCTTGGATGGTTATAAATCCTGGATCACTCTTTTCCTCAAAGCTTTGTAGATGCTACACTGTATTCAAAGTTGTAGAGAAGTCTGAGGCCAGCTGATTTGCAGTACCCCCTCAAACCTCACTTTTCCTTGTAGGTGACTTTCTCTTTCTTTGAGGATAGTTGGAGAAGCATTTCTATATCCGTGTATAGATATAGATCTATATAAGATACATATACAAACATAGAAAGAGTAAGATACATATGTATTTTTCCTAACATGGTGTGCTTTCTCAATTTGCAAGTTCAGCTTTTCTCTCAGTGGAGGAAAATTTTTCTTCTCCTGTGTCTTTGAACATTTTCTTCCTTTTGTTTACTACAGAGACACCAGAATCCATAAATTTTTCATCAGTGTCTCAACTGCAGTTCCATGTTTCTACCTCTAAATATTTCAATCGTTCTTTCCTTCTTTCCTTCCTGGAGCTCACCTCAGTCTCCCCCACTAATTTAGTTTAATTTTTTATTCCTTCATATTTCCAACATATTGGTTAGTTCTATGTTTTTAGAATTTTGGGCTTAGTTTTGTTATTTTGGTCTTCAGTTTATTTCCTGAAATTGTAATTTTCCGTTTTGTATGGTCGTTTCATCTCACCTCAGATTCTTATTTTCATTTTTTTCAGGTTCTGACTTCTCCTTGAGTCAATGCATTTGTGGTATACATTTTGCACAAAAATGCATTTTTGATGAGTTTCTTGCATCTCTATTTCCATCCTGACATCTGTCTCCTGCACATTTCCTTCTTTCCATTATACCTTCCTCCCCTCTTTCCTTCCTCTTTTGACTACACAATTTTAGTGTAGTTGCCAGGCCATTTGTTTTCATTTAATTTCTTTTTTTAAAACATTTTTCTTATTGAGTTATAGTCATTTTACAGTGTTGTGTCAAATTCCAGTGTAGGGCACAATTTTTCAGTTATACATGAACATACATACATTAATTGTCATTTTTTTTTTTTCGCTGTGAACTGCCACAAGATCTTGTATTTATTTCCCTGTGCTATACAATTTAATTCCTTTTTGGTATGAATATTTCTACCTGGATTTTTCTCTTGACCTATATACATTGTGTAGGTGAATTCTCATTGACTTTTTCCTACCTTAACTGAGATCTCTGCCCTCTTGGCAGTGCTTAGTCGAGGACTGGGTATCTGTGTCTGCTTTGTTACTGCTTGGGTGGTGGGGAGAAGGGGAAGTTGAGGTGGAGCTGTGGGTAGCGGTGGCTGTGGGATTGGTTTCTGCTTCTTTTCTATAACTTTGTTCACAGTCTCACAGTTGAATTTATTACAGTAAAGTAGGGGCATATCTTATTCTGTGGGTGGGCCGTAGTGGGGCATGGATTATTTCACCAGTTCAGGGTAGAATTATAGGGGCAACCTGCTGGGGTATTTATTTTCCAGACTTGATTCAGCTATTCCTAGCAGCCAGTCCTATTCTCCTGCCAGATAGAGGAAGGAAAAGATAGACAAATTCAAGGAGTTGGCCACTCTGCACTTTTTCAGAAGCATGGGTAGAGATGGGATGGCAGTGTCATTTGGGGCTTTCCATATGTCTCTTGCCACTCATTCCATCAAAGGGCCTTGTTTTATTTATTTTCTCTTTCATCTCCCCTTCTGGTAAATCCCTCTATAAATCAGAGATAATCAGCTCTGGTAGAGTACCAGGCTATTACTCTGCCTTTCCTCTCCGCTCCTCCTCAGGGCAAAAAGCAAATAGCAGCACAGACAGCGCTTTGTCTTGGAGTATTGTCATGGTGGAACGGAGGCCTTCCTACTCTAGAGAAACTTTCTGAACCACCTCTGCAGGCTGCCTGCGCACCCATCGGTCCAGTTCTTTTCTGGCTCTGTAGTCAAAAAAGTGACTACAAAAATGTGTCCCAACTTTTCCCCTGACATCTTCCTCTCAGTACTGATCCTTTGAGGGAATAAGTGGGGTGATCACAGGTGGGAGCTCTACATTTATTCCTAGGAAGTTCTGTCTTTCTCTGGCCGGTACTTTTAAAGATTATTGTCTTTTCCCGTACAAGAGAATAGCCAGTATATTTTTGGATGGTTTAAAAACTTTGTTGTTGTTGTTGTTGTTGTTGTTGTTGTTGTTGTTGTTGTTAATTGGGTTGAGTTCAGGAGGAGGGTGGCCAGTTCTGAGATCCACTAGTTCTGGGATCACTCTTAAGATAGCAATTTTAGCAGGGCTGGAAGCCCTAACTAGTTCCCTTTTTGGGAGGTGGGATTCAACCTAGGGGACTTTTCTAGGCACAAGCCCCTGCTATGACTTTCCAGTGATTATTAGACCTCGTGTGGTTCAGTCAATCATATAGATTCCTCAGGAGCCCACTGCTTCACTATCTCTCTGCTGGGTGCAGTGGGGGTACATAAAGGTAGAGTGAGGCCACAAGGTTTGCCGTCTGTCATGTGGAAGTGTGAGAGAGCAGTAAGTGCCAGGACAGAACCCAGGAGGTGGCAGGTAGCTAAGAGAACATCAATCCAACCTCATATCCAAAGAAGGATCACTGACTGCCCCATCTCACAGGTGGCCCTCCAGACTTCGCAGGATGCCTTGAGTACTAGGAAACTCATGAGGGCCGTTCTGTAATTGGAAAGCTCAAAGTATTTAAACATTCTTTACCTTGAGCCAAACTATACCTCCTCCTCTCTCTGCATGGTCTCCCCTGGTGAGGTTTCTAATTCTAACTCATGACTCCCAATCTTAGCTCCATTTAAATGGCTACCACAGCCTTGGCCATAGTCCTGATCTCTGGCCTGGACTATAATTCTGGAAATGTGCTCATGGGTCAAAACCCATGAAAGATGGTGAATCGTGGGTAACTGTAAAAATCTCAGACCCCAGACACAAGGGCCTGGTAGATACTCTGGAGAGTGATAGGAAGACCATAGAATTTGGAGCAAATAGAACTGAAGTCTGATTATGCCATTTACTAGTTCTGTGACCTTAAGCAAGTGGTAACCTTGCTGAGTCTTGGTTTACCCACCTGTAAAATAGGATGATCAAGTTCTAGCTCATTGGGTCATTGTGAGGATAAAATAACAATTATAAAGCCCCTGACATATAACTAGGTTCTAATAATTATTAAAGCTCTTCCTTACTACTGAAGCACGTTGCCAAGAGTACAATGTGATTTCAAACAAACATTTTATAAGTTAAACACTTTATTTTTTCAGGGCCCCCTTCTGAACTCTCCCCAGCTACTGAGGAAGAAGAGTCCAAGAGCGGCTTGGATGTCATGCCCAATATTTCTGACGTGCTGCTGCGCAAACTGCGGGTCCACAAGTCTCTCCCTGGAAGGTAAAATCAGGGCATGGGTGGCCCCTGTGTTCGATTCTGAACACAGGAGTACCAGACTTGGTTTTTGACCCCAGTAGGGTCAAAGTCCAATAGTCCAGACAAGGCTGATGCACCCAAAACAAAAAGAATAATAAAGGGCCAGGGGAGGTGGTTCCAACTCAAAGAGCAGGTGGGATTCGTAGGGGGGCATGAGGGTCCCAGAGGCTCATGGCAGCAGAGGGTGGTGGGTGTTGGGCCAGGAGAAATGGTTTCAACCTCACGTCACCGTTTACCTACAACTGGGAGATTCTAAGTGAGATATCTGCTTAGATAGAGATGTAGAACATTTGGAAACACACGAGGCAGGATGCTTGGAAAACCTGGCAGGCTCTTCCACACACGGGAGGAAAGTGGCTTTGCTTCCTGAACCTCGGCCTACTCACCTATACCATGGGGGCCGGAAGTGCTCTGTCATGGGTAGGGAGCTGCCCTAGCTAACAAGACAGCATGTGAGCAGGGACCTGGGACCCTGTCAGCACATGACAGCCCTTGATAATTGAGATTGTTGAATTGAAAGTGTTTGGAGTATGAAGGAGAGAGGAGAGGCACCATCAAGCAGCAGGGATTGGGAGAGCACCTGCAAGTGAGGCCCCCCGCCTAGCTCAGCAACTGTTTGGAGGAAACGACCTTTAAGAGCAAGCAGACATAAGAATTCCTTCTGAGAGGAAGACAAGTTTTGCCAGGGGCTGTGTTATGTTCAAATTCTACACTGTAATCACCTAAAGCGTAGAGTGACCAGGGCAGTACTCAGGAACTTAGCGACTAAAGCACTTTTCTAGGAAAAGTGCTAGAAATAAGTCAGAAGCGGGCTGCATCCACAGCTGGAGGAGGGCGGGGGTCAGGCTGGTTCACCTCGTGGGAGGCAGGCAGTGCGTGTCCAGAGGCAGGAAACCACTGCAGGTTACAGAGCATATTTACATGCTGTGTGTCTTTCAGTGTCTGTGACAACCCAGTGAGGCAGAAAAGGCAGGTTTTATTTTATCCTCAACCAGGGAACAGGGAGACAAAGCAACGTGCTAGTAAGTGACAGAGTCACTGGTTCCAGACCTAATGCCTTTCCACCTGTGCCAGGGGCCTATCACAAGTACCCAAACCTCCATCGGTCCATTTCCATCTGCAAGGAGCAAGGCTGGTCAAGAGTGTGATTGGCTTCTTTTTCCTCAAAGCTGAAGATACTTAGTATGACTAGGGCATACTTCTAGCTGACTAAATTCTGCCAGCCTCCCCAGGAGAGGGAGACTGAGCAGCTCTGTCTTCTCAAGTAAGTGAGCTTGAGAAGATACTAGTTACCAACCATGAGGCCATACTAGGCCTGCATAAATAAGGTCTGCTTCTGAGGCATGTGGTCTAGGCTCAGACTGAGATCAGTGGCTCTCATGCATTGTGTCAAGAGCCATGTTGCCTGCCCCCAACCTCCCTGCTCCTGGCCTTAATAGAGGCAGTTTCCAACTTGGGCCCTTCTTTGGGCCCTAGTTTTGGGCTTGGCATAGATGGATAAACTGTACCCTAAGATCCTGTCCAATAAAAGGAAGCCAGAGTTTCAAGTTTCCTTCCCCCAGCAGAAATATGGGAATAGTATACTTGAGTAATTTTAAAGTATAATATTATTATACTTGAATATTATACTTGAATTTAATATGACGAAGGAGTTGGTTTCGTGTTTTATGTGGAATATGTGAATTGGAATTAGACCATACCAAGAAGGAGCTCATAGGATCAGCAAGTTGAATGGGTTGTAGAAAAACTAGGTCTGGAACCCAAATTAGGGAGGTGGTCAGCGGTTGGTTAACAGGAGTGCAAAGAGGAGATGTAATTGGATGAGGTAGCCCCAGGGTCAAATACCAACAGAAAGAATAAGCAGGCATTTAATCAACAGATATTCATTAAGTATCTATTATGTGCCAAAGTGGAAAACAAGCAGACACCTTCCCTGTTCTATGGCACTTACATTCCAGGTGGGGAGACAAATAATTTTCAGGTAACCAAATGAATGATTTCAGATGGCTAAGCTGCTAGGAAGACCACCAAATAGGCAGCAGAGAATGGCACGGAAACAGAACATTGGGTAGGGGGTCAAGGAAAGCCTCCGTGATAAAGACGTAATTAATCTGAGACATGCAAATGACAGAAAGAAGCCATTCTTGCAAAGACTTCAGTGAAGAGATTTCCAGACAAAAAGTGCAGCTATTTCAGCAGGTGGTGCTTAGATGATTAGACAGCCACGTGCGAAAGAGTAAACATGGAAAACTGCTTCACATAATTCACAGAAATTAACTTGAAATGGATGATAGGCCTAAATGTAAAAGCCAACACTATAAAACTGTTAGAAGAAAACATAGGAGCAAATCTTTGTGACCTCCAGCTAGTCCATGGTTTCTTAAATATGACACCAAAAGCCCAAGCACCAAGAGAAAAAAGTAGATGAATAAATAGTATTTCATCAAAATTAAAAAATTGTGATACAAACAATGCCATCAAGAAAGTGAAGACCACCCACAAAATGAGAGGAAATGTTTGCAAATCATGTTTATAATAAGGGACTTGTTTCTAGAATATATAAAGAACTTATAATTTGATAAAAAGACAACTAATTTTTTATTTTTAATTGAAGTGTAGTTGATGTACAATATCATACAAGTTTCAGGTGTACAATATAGTGATTCACAATTGTTAAAGGTTATACTCCATTTATAGTTATTATGAAATACTGACTATATTCCCTGTGTTGTAAAATGTATCTTTGTAGCTTACTTTATACATAATAGTTTGTACCTCTTTTCCCCCTACCCTTATATTACCCCTCCCTGCTTCCCTCTCCTCACTGGTAACCACTAGTTTATTCTCTGTATCTGTGAGTCTGCGTCTTTTTTGTTATATTCACTAGTTTGCTATTTTTTTTTAGATTCCACATATAAGTGATATCATACAGTGTTTGTCTTTCTCTGTCTGACTTATTTCACTTAACATAATACTCTCCAAATTCATCCATGTTGTTGCAACTGGCAAAATTTCATTCTGTTTTTTGGCTGAATATAATTAACAACTAATTTTTTTAATGGGCAAAGGATTTAAACTGACCTTCCTTCAAATATATATAAGGGGTTAATAAACACATGAAAGGATGCTCAACATCATTAGTCATTAGGGAAGTACGAATTCAAATGATATATCATAAATAATAAATGATAAATTCATTAAATGATATATCATATATCATAAATGATTAAAATGAGGTATCATTTTAAATCCCTAGAATGATTATGATAAAAAAGGTGGACAATAATAAGTGTTGGTGAGGATGTGGAGGAATTAGAATTCTCAGTAAAATGGTGCAGCCACTTTGGAATAACAGTTTGGCAGTTCATCAAAAAGTTAAACATATAGTTACCATATGGCCCAGCAATTCCAATCCTAGGTGTATATAACAAAGAGACATGAAAATATATGTCCACACAACAACTTGTACACAAATGTCCTGTAACAGCATTTTTCATAATATCTAAAAAAGTGGTAACAAGCCAAATGTCCATCCATTGATGAGTAGATAAATAGACAAATGTCCATCAACTGATGAGTAGATAAATAGAATGTGATATATCCATAGAGTGGAATACTGTTCAGCAATAAAAATGAAGTATTTATATATGCTACTACATGTATAAACCTTGAAAACATTATGCTAAGTGAAAAGAGTCAGCTGCAGAAGATCAAATGTTGTACAATTTCATTTATATGAAATATCCAGAATAGGAAAATGCGTAGAGACAAAAGTAAATTAGTGCTTGCCTAGGGCTTGGGATAGGGGTTGGGGGAGTGACTGCTAATTGGTACAGGGTTCCTTTTGGAGATGATTAAAAAGTTTTAAGATTGACTATAATGATGGTTGTATAATTCTGTGAATATACTAAAAACTACTGAATTGCAAATGTAAAAGGGTAAATTTTATGGTAAGTGAATTATATTTCAATAAAGCAGTTACAAAAGAGAGTGAAGAAAAGGGGCAGAATGGTAAATGCAAAGGCCCTGGGGCCACAGTGAGGTGTGTTTAAAGAACAGAATGGCCAACGTAGCTGAAGAGTGGAAAGAGAGTCCAGTAGAGGCCTCGCTTATTAAGGCAGTTTGAATTCTGAGGTACATAGTGACATCCAGAGTGGTCTCCTTGTACATCACCTGCTAGGCCTCCATCTTTTGGGAGGGCCACAGCTCTGCCCTTTACCTGCCTGGGCCAGTCCGTAAAACATAGCTCTCTGCTTCAGGAGCTGGCCATGTCACATGGCTTCTTTACCTAAACCACACCTACTTGAGTCCTCAAGGGCCTTGATATTTTTAAAAAGTGTGTTCTACAGCCAAAAAGCAGAAAGTCATCAAAACAGAAAAATAACTTTGGTTAATAATTGATGAAAATATATAAATTTCACATACTATCCAAACAAAGCCAGGGGTCAAAGGCAAGCTCAGGGAGTTTTGATAAATCGTTGAAGCAAGATGTGCATGTTCTGTATGACAGTTAAGATTCTGTTGGCTGTTCCACAGAGGAAAGGACTTGACAGGTGGGGTTGTGACAAGAATTGTAAGCGTCAAACATCTTTGCACTTGTTTATCCTGTGCTCTGTGCTCTGCTGACTTGATGGCCGTGGGGTCTCTTTGCCTCATCCTGACAGGAAGGTTCTCATAGTTCCTCGTCAGGGGTGAGAACCAGTCCCTTGCAGAGATAGCTGACCCCTACCTTTGCTCTCAGGGTCCCTCCACACCCGTGAGAGGGAGGAAGCTGTGTTTCCTGAGGATCTTATCGATGGCACGATCTGTTGCCAAGTCCTGTGACGCCGGTCGGACTCCTCCCGGTCCTCCCACCCCAGCACAGGAAAGGGCCCAGGCATTATTTACATTGTCTGGGTTTCAGAACGAGGCTAGCTTTAGTCACCGGCCGGAACGGCAGCAGCAGCATCAACAGAGTGAGCGTGCAGAGTGGAAGATGCTTGCTGTGGGAACCGCACCCTCTGCGCCTGCTGGGACTTTCTTGCCTGATCTCTGGTTCCAGCCATCGGAGGAGGCTCTCAATGGGGAGAAGAGCTCTGGCTGCTCATTCCTACCGTTTATTGTCTGACTCACATGCACCCTTGACTCACATGCACAATCCTCAGAGGCAGGAAGAGGGTCAGGCTTTACAGATATGGGTAGCCCCAGAAAAACTATAATGGCTGTTCTGATGTATACAATTTATAAAGTACACAGCTCTTCCATTCTCTTATTAAGTCCTCACAGCACACCTGTGAGTTAGTCATGATAATCACCGACATCGCCTACATTTATATGTGCATACGTATATAGATTCCTTATAAGACTCCTGCAAGGTACATATTATTCCCATTTTATAGATGAGCAAACTTAGAGAATTTAAATAACTTGTCCAAAGTCACAGATACTACAGGCAATGGTGGAGCTCTGACCCCAGGATCTAATATTTTGCACCACACTTGCTCTGTTGGATTCACTATCTGGGTGAATAATTTCTTACGGGTTACAGAGCTCACACAAAGGGTACCCTGCCTCTTTCCCAGCTCACCAACCCTGCTTGTGACATACCTGGAAACACCTGGTCTCCTGGTTGTTCAAAGGTGTCTTTTGCTTTATTTCATAGAGTGGATAAAGTTCATTTGCATGTCTTTTCTTTTTCACAGCGCCCCGCCACTCAGTGAAAAGGAAGTTGAGGTAAGTAACTACAATTCTTTATGAAACTGAGGGCCAGGGCTCGAGCGGGTTTATTCAAAACATTCCCTTCTGCAGTCTCAGCTCCTGACATTTTTACTCAAAAATGATAATGAGTAACCATGGGATAATGTGGACGCCATGATCAGCCCTATTGAACCACTGAGAACCCTCCCACCCCCATTCAAGTTAATGGAAGATTTTGACAAATTTGGTCAGAGATGAGAAGGTAGTTGGAAATTCCACATTTCTTTGAGGATTGTTTATGTTCTTTAAAAGTATGACTCAGGTATCCAATATCAGCTGGGAGGCTGCAGAACTGAATCAAATTTATTTCAAAATTATTAAAAGATGGTCAGATTTTGAGTTACAAACTTTGGAAGAAGAAGGCACTTTCCTTCTGAGCTTTTCAAACATAAGGAAGCCAGCCCAGCCAAGGTGGGAGGCTGTGAGGTCAGCGCTCCCGCCTTCCCTGATATCTCGCTTCCGGTCTACTCCCCTTGGGGCCCCCTCATCTCTGTAGAGATGCTGTCCGCATGAGGGTGGTGAGGGTGGTGAGTGAGCCGAGAGGAATTTGTCTGCATTTCATTTTGGTGAAGGAATAGATGGCCAAAGAGAACGCAGCCCAGGTGAGACAGTAAAGGCTCCCAACACCAGCAGTGGTTTGTTGCCATGACAATTATGTTGGTGTTGATAGAAGGAAGGGAGCAAGAACATTCCAGATCCAATTCCAGAATCTCTTCAGTCCAGGTAGGGAGGATGGAAGATTTTACAGTCTTGATAACAAGAAAACGAACATACCCTTCCTGAGACCCAGGGGACCCCAGAAACAGAGGGAGGCGGACAGTGTGAACTGTCTGGCACGGGTAGTAACAGCCTGCACACAGACACAGCACTTTCAGTCCATGACACACGCTTATCCATCCTTCAGCTGACCCTCCCATCAGCTCTGAGAAACGGGTAGAGCAGGAAGCAGGACAAAGGAGGAAACTGAGGAATTAAATAACCTACCTGAGATCCCAGACCCAGGGCTTAGCTGAACCAACATTTGGATCCAAGTGTTCTGCCTGAATTCGGGGCTCTTTACGTCACCCTGCTGTTAAGGCGATAACCCAGTATAGAGAAGTAAACACTGAGCATCACTGATCAACTTGACGGAGGCTTGGGTAGGACAGACTCCCCACCTATCCACGTTGGTGAAAACAACCGTGGGCAGTTTGGTTAATTAACTGTGAGCTCTTGTGCTCAGGTGTGTCCTGACATGGTCAGTGCTCCACACGGTGAAAAGAAGCACAGGCTTTGGAGTGAGATAGTATGAGGCTGAATCCTGGCTCTGCAACTCCCTTGTGTCACCTTGAACAAGCTAATGACCTCTCTGGTCTCGGTCTCTTTACCTGGAAAGTGAATGTAACAGTTTTTATTGCAGAGGGTTGATGAGGGGTTAAATGACCTAAGGTGCGTGAAACTCCGGGCAGTGCTGGCGTATAGCAGATACACCACAAGGAGTCACTTTCGATGATGCCATCGTCATCAGTATTGGACAGTTCAGGGTCATCATTTCTCCACCTGGAGATGTCTGCTCACCATGGGCCATGTTACATGAACTGCAGGAACTCAGGTAGAGTCAGTTCATCCCAAGGGTGTAAATCTGCTACCACTTGATGCAGGCAGGGCAAATGAAGGCTGTAAAAGTGAAGACCATTGCTTCCTTCCTGTGTAGAGCCCATCTGTCTGTTTCTCCTCCCCAGTAGTTTCCTATTAGACCAAGAATTCTATGTCTGATCAACGCCACCTTTCCAAGTTCATTCATGCAGGCTGCATTTTGGCATGGAATATTTGTCCCAGAAAGCTTCATATCATTCAAAAAGAATCATATCTGGCCTTATTTCATGTCCTGGCAACTTCTAAAGCTGCTTTCATTGTAGGATTTGGAGTATTTCAGCAAGATGCTGGTTAAAGTTTGCTTTGAGTCAACAGGCTTACATCTCGAGTGGGATTTCTTTAAATACAGTGGTTTCATGTGAAACCTCCAAAAACCCACGTGCCATAAATCCTAGCATGAACCCAAACTGCTTACACAATCAGCTGTGTTGGCCTGAGTTTATCTAAACCCAAATACGGGATGTTATTTTCTTGACATTCAGGGAAAAACAGTGGTATTCTCCTACTAATTTTTTCAGTAAAATGCCTTTGATCTTCTCGTCCTGGGAAGAGCCTAGCATGGACCTCAGGTTACTATTTCACCATCTTTTGTGGAGTTTACTTCACGAAGGGAAAGTTTCACTTTTCTGTGGCTGCTTTGGGGACTGGTTCCAGGAGCTAAAGTAAAACGCTTGTGCAAGAAACACAGCTTCAGTCTTGCTGCCTGCAGTGACTCCTCCTAGCACCTCTCCCACACTCTTGTTCCCAACAGAACGTGTTTGTACAACTGTCCTTGGCCTTTAGAAATGACAGCTACACCCTGGAATCTAGAATTAACCAGGCGGAAAGGGAACGCAACCTGACAGAGGAGAACACAGAGAAGGAACTGGAAAACTTCAAAGCTTCCATTACGGTAATTGTGGAGCCTGACTGGGGAATCCTTGCAGGAAGGTCTGTCCCCCAGGGCCCTGCCGGGTTTCTCAGTCAGCAAGTTTGGTCATTTCTCCTGAAATGAGAAATCAGGCCAAGGCCCTGAGCCAGGCGGAGTCTTCCTCGGAGAGCTGGGAGGGGCTGAGGCAGGGACGCCTGGTTACCCCAGGGCGGTGGGTCAGGCCTCTGAGTCCTTGGCAGCTTCTCCGGAGGGGGCTGGGTGGCCTGGGGACCAGAGACTGGGATGTGATTCCCTTCCTTCCAGCCGGCCAGGTAGAGAGCCTCCACATTGGTCTTCTCCAATCCCAGAAACAGTGGAAGCCCGGGCCCTGCAAAGGCCCCTCTTCTCAGCCAAGATGGGACCAGGGCTCGTCTTGTGACAGCCCAAGTCAAATCTTGGCCTGTGAGGACCCCAGGTGATGTTCCTTCTCATTCCTCAGTCCTCAGCTTCACTCTGGCACCACTGTGAGCACCGCGAGACCTACCAGAAGCTGCTGGAAGACATTGCTGTCCTGCACCGCCTGGCTGCCCGCCTCTCCAGCCGGGCTGAGATGGTGGGGGCTGTCCGCCAGGTGAGCTCCGCCCCGCCTGCAGTCACTGGAGCAGTAGTGCAAGCAGCGACAACCACAGATCTTGATGGTTAACTTACTGATGGTGGCTCTTGTGCCAGACATCCTATGTACGTGATGGTTTTTTCAGAGTATTTTTGGTGGACCGCCAAATTCTCAGGATGCTCCCTGGGAAAGGTTTCTGTGAACCCATACACTTGGGAGCTGCTGTGTACTAGCTTCCTTTCTTGGAGATTTCTAACACACGTTGGTATAATCAAAGGTTTGAGAAGTCCTATAATGAAAAAGCCTGTTTAATGTTATCTATATATTTCTCAAATGTATTTGAGTAACCCCATTCAACCTTTTATTTTTTTCACGAAATACCTATTCACTTCCCATGGGACTAGTATATGGCAAAACATGCTTTAGGAAAAGCTAGTTTGTTTCGTGAATCCTCCCAGCAACCCTGTGAAGTAACTATCTTTATGGATGAAGATGTGAAGTCTCAGAAAGGTAATAGCACTAGTGAGGGGCAAAGCTAGAGTGCAGGCCCACGTCTGGCTCCCTTGCAACCACTTTGAAGTCCTGAAGCACACCGGGCACCACCCCAATCCAGCACAGGATTGTGGGTCAGACTGCCTGAGTTCTAATCCCAGCTCTACCAGGATTCACTGTGTGACCTCCGGTCAGTTACCAAGCTGTCTGTGCTCAAGCTTCTCCAGATGTGGATGATGACAATGTGTGCCATTTAGGGCTGTTATGATACTTGTAAACCACCTAGATGTTGTTACTTCTGCTGCTGTTACCGTGGACCCATGTCCTGCTGCACTGCTTGCATGGCAGGGGTATTCCTGGTTCTCATAGAACGAAGGAAAGACAAGCCACTGGGCTGTCCCACCTCTGCTCTTCAGGGGAAGGGACACCTAACTCAACATCAGCACCCAGGAAGCCACTCCAGCTGGAGGAATAACAAAGGGAGAGAGAGCTCTAGGGAAGTGGCTGATCTCAGCTCAGGACTGCGGGGACTTTTTCCCGGGGATGGTCACTGAACATGTCTCTCTGAGGGATGCAAGGAGTATCAGCAGAGAAGAATCTTCCTTGTTCTGTGCAACCTTCCCAAATGTGTTTCTCAGCCCATGCACTGCTCACTCCTGTCTTCACCCTGCTCCTGGTAGCTTCTGTGTCTGGGTCCTCACCATTCTCTCTGGTTCCACTGGACTGGTTCAGGCACTGGTCCTCTCTTTCCTTGTTGCTCTCACTCCCTTTAGTCTAGTCTCCACAGGTAACCCAATTATGCCACTCCCTTCCTTTAAGACATTCGGTGGCTCCCCTCTTCCTTCAGAATAAATCCAAATTCCTTAGTCTAGCATTTGAGGTCCTTCATAGCCCAGCCCTAACTTACCCTTTCTTCTTATGAACAAACCCAACCACTTGCTGATTCCTGCATAAGTAGGTGACCTGTACTTTTCTGATTTTTTCAGTTCTGGTATATGTCTGTTATCCCAGCATAATTCTCAACGGCACCCCTTCCTTTTCCCTCTCCAAAGGATTCTGTCTGGAAGGTAAAGCTTCACCTAGATACAAGCTCCATGATGTCCTGTGTCTGGACCTTGGCTCTTGGAGTTCCCTGGCCTGCATGTTCTGCATTGTCCCTCCTGCCCTTATCTGTGTGCCCAGATGCTGCCCACACCCCAAAGCACATCAGTCCATCTCATGAAGCCTCCCCAGCCCACTCCCTGAAAGCAGAGATAACTCTGCCCTCTCATTCCTGAGGCTTAGTAGCTGGACTTGTTCTCGTTCTCCTTGAGTGTAGGTGTCTGAGCGCCCCCTCAGCTCACATCCCAGACCACAAACTCTTAGAGGGCAGAGTCACATCTGATTGGTCCCCCAGCCCAGAGAGCCTGGCTCAGAGCAAAGAGTGCTGATGAGCCTTTCCTCCAAGTGCCCTGTGTGCTCACACTCTCCTTCCTTGCAGGAAAAGCGCATGTCAAAAGCAACAGAAGTGATGATGCAGTACGTGGAGAACCTGAAGAGGACATATGAGAAGGACCATGCAGAGCTCATGGAGTTTAAAAAACTTGCCAATCAGAATTCAAGCCGTAGCTGTGGTCCCTCTGGTAAGGAACTGGGCTCCTGCCCCTACCCTGGCCCTGTGACATGAGTCCCCGTTGGATCTAGGCTAGGATCATACCTACGGGGCAGCCCCAGGGCCTGTGTC
The DNA here is from genome assembly GCF_048773025.1 of Camelus bactrianus. NCBI lineage: Eukaryota > Metazoa > Chordata > Mammalia > Artiodactyla > Camelidae > Camelus > Camelus bactrianus. Next base: position 41,488,543 of record NC_133548.1, read on the forward strand.
AGGATGGGCAAAGCTCCCTGCCCCCTCAGTGCTGCCTCCAGGCCCCTCATACCCCCTGCTCCTGTGAGCCCGGGGGCCTGGAACCAGAAAACATGAAATGACCCTCAAGTGACTCCTGACACAATCAACCAGTGTGGCTGACCACTGATGCAAAGCCTCCAGGCTGCAAGAATTCAACCTCCTTTGTGAGAGTGATAGACCCCAGACCTTACAGTCTTTGTGCTTTGGGGCCCCCTCTTTGGGCAGCACATGCTAAGGAATGTGCGCATTATCTTGGAAAGCATTAGGGATCCAACCAAAGATTTTAATCATGGAAATGACATGATTGTATATAGTTTAGGAGATTCCCTCTTGCAGTGGTATGGCAGTTACATTACTGGGGCAACATTAGAGACAGGGAAACCCAGGAAGCTGCTATTACAATAGTCCAGGTGAGAAATGGAGTCTGGGCAGTGGAGTTAGAGTGGGAGCATGGCTAAAGGAGAGGCTGCTGAGATAAATAGCAGCAGACTCGTGAACAAGTGTTTTAAAGAAATACTCTTTAAAAAAAAGAGTTCTATACAGATTGTTATAAAAGCACAGAGGAAGGGCCACCTGATTCTGCTTAATATCAAGTGGTAGTATTTTAAAGTAAAAATAGGAGTTCTCCAGGAAAGAAGGGGAAATATGTCATGGATGGAGGAAACAAAGGTGTGGAGGTTGGGGTGAGATGACTATGGAACAGACAGTCCGATGTGGTTGCAGGGTTGCAGTGTGACGACGACAGGTTGAAGGTGAGACTTGTTAGACCAGGGCCACCTGCCAGGCTATGCTAACAGCCTGGGCCTTGGTCCTCCAGGCAGTGAGGAGGCACTGAGGAGTTTACACCAGCTGCCACGATCAGATTTTACTTTTAGAAGACTGCTCTGACTTCAGATTGGGTGATACATTAGGAAAGCGTGGACATTGAGGGATGGAGAGATGAGTTAGGAGGCTTTGCCACGGCCCTGGAGGAGGATGGTGCTTTGGACCAGGATCTCTCCTTGGGAGCTGCCAGAGTTTAAGCTCTGGCTGATGAGGATGGTATTAGCAGGAGAAAACAGACCTTTTAGCGACAGGAATCCCTGTGGAACGCAAACATCCGTGTTACCAAGAGCAAGAGGAGGGAAAGTACAGAAAGTATAACAGATGGAGAAGCCTTTATAAACAGGAGGTTTCACAAGTTTCCTGGGGAATATCAGTGACGCTTCCCAGAGTCCGAAGGCAGCACACACATGCTGCAGACGGTCTGCTTTGGATCTTGGCAGCACAGCTCCTGACCCACATGCATCTGGGCCTCTAACAGACCTCTCTCTGTCAGTGCAGGAAGTTGGAGAAGCTGCCACCAAAGAAATCCTAATACATGGGCACTTCTGTTATTGTCCTGCAAGGTGCCGATCCCCTGCGAACCACCTTTCCCACAATTTATGGAATGAGCACAGTTGCTCATGAGTCTCCTTCATTCATTCTCCAGACATTTATTGAGCCCCTCTGGTGTGCCCCCACGTGCCATACTGAATAGAGAGATGAAGGGACCCAGCCTCTGACTCAAAGGAGCTCTCAACCTGGGGTGAGGGCAGGACAGTGTAACCGATGCTGTGACAGAAGCAAGCTGACTTCCATGGGTTGCACACCGCAGGGTCCCATGTTCAGTCTGGGGGCATGAGAAAGCATTTATAGTGCTCGGGTAGCTGAGTGTTGAATGGTGGACAAGTGGTTTTCACACATTTGTTCCCACTCCACTGTTTCTTCGAGCTACACCTCAGCTTGGGCTGGTGCAGAGGGGCAAGACGTGCCTATCAGATACTCTGTGAGCATTCCCTGATGGTGCTTGTTCTTTAAGCTTTTATAGGACTTCTTTGTTGTATATGCAATCTCTGTCTATGCCTGAGACTCTGAAGACTACAGCGAAAGAAAAATGTCTCTGATTTCAAGAAAGGTGATACACTTTAAAAGAAAAAAAATCCTGTTGGTTTTTTTTTTCTGAATATGAAACATGCTAATTGCCTGCATTTGGGGTTATTTCCTTAAAGTGGATTTCTAGAAGTCTGAATACTAGCTTAGGGAAAAGGAATATTTATAAGGCTCTTAAAGCAAATTATTTCCAAATAATCCATTGATATTCCCATTCAATGGGTGACAGTAATGCTTGGTTCATTGTGCCATGGACATTCTTGTCTTTTCTTTTTAAAAATGGTTTTGACTTTGATGGGCCAAAATTGTACCTCTTCTCATAGTTTTAATTATATTTCTTGACCTTTTCAAATGTTTATTGGGCATTTGTATTTCCACTAGCCTAAATTCTCTAATTATATCCTCTACCCACTGGTAAGACTGGTATTTTATTAATTGTCTGAATCCTTCATATATAAAGAATATTTTCTGGTTCTGCTATTTTGGCTGACTAGAAAACTTGAAAATCCTTTGACTACAAATATGTAGAAATTTCTGCTGGATAAAGTGAAGCAAACATTGGACTAAAAGAATAGCTGAATCCACAAGAAAAAAAATGGAAATACTCAGATGCAAGAAAAGAAAAGAGAACTGAAACCAAGCTGACCCTGCAGCTTCCTTGGGGATAAGAGGCAGCCTCAGCTCTCTGGGCTCTGGACTTTTGCACTCACGTGCAATCTGAGATGAGGCCTCAGACTGGAGAGAGCTGACTCTGAGCCTCTTCCCGAGGACTGCATCCTTGGCATAATCACCAACCTACAATGGAACAAGTCAAGGACGTTTGCCTGTTTCACCCTGGACTTTAGTAGGAAAAAAACCACTTTCTCCTTCCTCTTAGTAAAACTGCATGCCCACAGAGTACTTGCATAACAGAAGTGATGATGCAATATGCAGAGATTCTGGAAAGAACATCACAATGGTGCCACTAGGAACAGTCGGAAACAAATACAAACCACTCTGGAGAGACACGCCCTGCACCCAAGATACACAGGATTCCTCTGCATAAAGTGTCACAGAAGATGAGTTTACAATATAGAATTATAAAATAAACAAGAAAACAATCCACCATGAGCAAAAATCATTAGACTCTCAAACAATAGGATTATATCCTAAGGATAGCAGATAATAATCTGATAAAAAAAAATTTTAAAGATATGTGTAAAATTATTAGAGGCATGAAAGAATAAATTAAAAATATGAGAGTAAAAGAAAATGATTATCAAAAAAAGAAGAAAATAGAATCCTAGAAATGAGGAATAGAGGCATGAAAATTAAAAACTCAGTTGTTCAGGAGTCATGGTTAAGAGTAGAAGCTACCCCTCAATATTCCAGATCTCCTCCTTTTGGGCACACTTCTCCATACCCTTGAAATTAGGGGAGGCCATGTGATTTGGTGTTAAATGTGAGCATAAGGACATGTCACATTTGAGCTGAGGTCCATAAGAACCAGTTTGCAATTTGCCATACGTTTCTTCCTCTGGACATGACAACCATCACTGCTCCAGAAGGGTAGAAGTTCCATCAGCCTGAGTCCTGAGTTAGGAAATGCAGAGCAGAGCCTGCTGCCAACTCATAAGGAAAGGGACGTGTAGCAAAAGCAAGAAATAATCTCAGTTGTTATAAGCTGCTAAGACTTTGGAGTTGTTTATTATTGTAGTATAACTAGCTTATCCTGATTGGTACAACATTTACATCAGATTGAGGATGGTTGAGGAGAAAATTTGTTAACCAGAAGATAGATTTGAGAAAGTTACCCAAAATGTAGTTCAGAGGGATAATATTAATTTTAAATATGAAAGAATTGTTATGAGATACGTGATATGAAATTTAGAATGTGAAACTTTGAAATACATTTATTAAGCAATCCATGAGAAGAGAATGGGGTAGAGAAAATATTCAAAGGGATTTTCCAGGATCTGAGAATTTTCCAGAACTAAAGAAAGACATGAATGATTGCATTTAGAAAGTACAATGAATTCCAAGCAGGAGAAATGAAAAACATATCAAAGAGAACCTTTAGGACACCAAAGACAAAGTGAAGATCTTAAAAGTAACCAGAGAGAGAAGACAGATTATTCACAAAGAAATGTCAATTCTCAAATAACAATACTAACACCAGGAAACAAAGAAGTAAAGTGTTCAAAGAGCTGAGAGAAAATAACTGCCAACCTAGAAATAATACTACCAGCTAAACTATTATGTGAGCTTGATAAAGACCTTTCACGAGAATTTACCTCTCACAGACTCTTGCCAAAAGAACAGCTAAAGGATGTACTTAGGGAAAAAGAAAATTGAGATCAAAAGAAAGTAGGATGCAAGAAGGGATGGCAACAGAGACTTCTGTAAACATGGGGTAAATCTAAATAAGTATTCACTTATTGTATGATTGTTGTGTAAAACAACAATCATAATAATTTGCGATTCCAAAAACAGTGCAATAAAAATATTGGAAAGCAATATAAGATTCGAAAGAGTGATGTTTGTTTTAGCATTGATCCAGGAAAGGAATAGAGATCTTGATTTATTTAAAATTTAAGTCATGTAAAATGTTAAAAATTTAAAGGGCACACCAAAGATTAGAACTAAAATATATGAACTCCAAACCAATTTTGTGGGGGTAAGAGTGGTTAGAAAAAAAATCAATTAATGAAGCAAGCTAAATAGAAAATACAAAATAAGATGGTGAGAACATATCAATCACAAGAAATATAAACAGCTTAAACTTGTTGATAGAAAATCTTAGATTAGATCAAGAAAAAATATCAGTTATGTGGTTTTCAAGAGACACACCTAAAATACATGAATGTGAGGGATAGACAGCTATACAGACTAGATAGTATTGGTCAAACTGAGTCAAAGTGAATTGAGTGTTCAAAAACCTTCCTCTGCACATATTGATGTTTACTTGTGGCAGTGTTACCCAGATGTAGTGCTAAATACTTTATTTGAATGTTATCACTTAATATATATACCAAGGAGAAGAGAATCCTGGGGTGCTGGTTTCTTTTGTTACAAATTACTTTGTAGATGACATATTGAAATTACTGTTGGCAACAAGTTTTCATTTTTTATCAACATTTCACCTTCCCTGCTCATAATTTCTGTGACTGTACATTCCTTGAATGAGTAAAAATGTCCCAATGAGCCCAGGTATTGCTACGAGGAATCTTCACACACTCTCTGGGGCATTACCCAGAGACTGTGCAGTGGGGACCAGAAGTGCAAGGTTGGGGCTTCTCATAGTGCCCAGAGGAGTTAGGATGAAAGTTCTGTCCCAAAAAACCCCCACTCTGCAGATGATTGTCTCAAAGGGTGAAGAGTCGAACTCAGTGACCTCGGCACCTAGGCCCTTGGGGCATCTCTTGAGGACCAGCTTTGGCCCATAGGTACCCTGGCTTAGTTCCTGCTCTCTGCTTCCTGCTGGAGCCTACACTGAAAACTTACCTGAGTTCTCTTCTCTGTTCCCTCCTGTTGCAGAAGATGGGGTTCCTCGCACAGCGCGGTCCATGTCCCTCTCACTGGGAAAGGTATGCATGTTCAAGGAATACCAGGGCCAGCAAGAGAAGTTTCTACAGTCACCCAGGAAATCGTTCATTCTTGGATCCAAGGGTCCCAGGGAACCTTGGACAGCTTCTCTCATTCAGCCTCTCACACTTGCTAGCTCAGCCTCCAGTCTTCCCTTGCTCATGGCATCCCAGACCGTACTGTGTCTTCAATGAACACAAAATGATGCGTAAACCTTGGTGTTGCCGTAGATAGTTTTCATACACTAACCAGGGTTTCATACGCCATCCAATGACTGGGGGTCATTTCTGTTCTATTTCTGATCAAGTTAAATTGGAACATGTTGAGAAATCACTCACCACTAATAAAAATTTTATGTTAATTTTGGCCACCCTCTACACCCCCCACATCACTACCCTAAAGCCAGACTATCCAGTGAATACAGCAATACAATGGGCCTGGTGCCTTCTCTTCTCACAGAACATGCCCCGCCGGAGGGTCAGCGTTGCCGTAGTTCCCAAGTTTAATATCCTGAACCTGCCTGGCCAGTCGCCCAGCTCATCCCCCATCCCCTCCTTACCAGCCCCGGTGAGTATGATGATGCCTACCTCCCGGCCCCTAGGCTCATTGCTGTGGGGCGGCCTGGATGGGGCAGGGTCAGCAAGGGAGGAAATTCCCAACGCAGATTCTGTGCTATGGCTCAGAAAGCTCAGTATAGACAAGGCCCCATGTCTTCCACTGCCCTGAGAAGACGACACAGTATCCTTGAGCAAGGTGCTGGCAGCTCAGAGAGTGTTCCTTGCAAAGGGTACCTCTTTTCATTCTTAAACCATGACTCTCCAAAATGGGATTTTTTTTTTTTTCACTCTGCAGTGGATTTAAGCAGCTGAAGTTTGCATCATGCAGTAAGTAGTTAGCTGACCTTTGAACCCTAGGCTCTCTGACTCCAGACCCCCAGTTCTTAAACCCAGTGTTATCTTGCCTTGATTCATTACAGCATTGTTTACAACACTGAAAAATTGGAAATAAGCAGAATTTCCATTACTAAAAGATCGGTTTAATAAATTATGAATTTTCCTGTAAGGGGTTTCTACACAGCTGCTAAATATAATGAATAAATATAAATATTTATTGACATGAAAAAATGTCTATAGTTTATTATTAACAAAAAGCAAAACTCTAGTAAATACAGTGTAACTGTTTTGTAGTTTTTTTTTTTAAGAGCATTTTTCTGTGTATAGATGTAGAAAATTCTGAAAGAATAGATGTAAAACTATTCATAATGGTTATCTCTGGGCAATGGTAAAATCACAGTTGATTTTAATTTTCTCAGTACCTTTTCATATTTCTATAGTAAGAATATATTACTTTTAATCAGAAAAAAAATCCATTTTAATTTTTTGAACAAAGATAATTCCTATAAACAGAGTATCTTCTAGATCCCAGACATTTGTGAATCTAGTTAATCCTATCTAAAACTCTTTTAATGATTTCTCCAGTTGTTTCTCTGTGCCCTGTCCCTGCCTAGCACTATTCTATAAGCAACCAGTCTGTTGGAAGCAATAGGTAAAATGGATTCAAGCTCTGTTGTAGTACCACTAGGTAGCAATGACTCTTAAACTTCTTTAACCTCTTCCTTTTGAGCATTTCAGTCATCTATAAATCAACATAAACTCCCAAATCCCTCACTAAAATAAAGCAACCTGAGGAAAAAAAAATTTTTTTAAAGATCTTGGGGAGAGCTAGCTGGTGTGTTTTAACAGGCCTATTTCTAATGTTATACTAAATGTACAAACGTGGTTTCCAAATATATATTCCTTTAGACTAGGGGTTCTAATCAATGATATACATTAACATCACACAGGGTAATTCTAAAACGTGCAATGCCTGAGCCCCACCCTGAGGTTCTGGATTGGATCAGTGCTTTGAAAAAATCTCCCCTAGGCTTCTAACATGCAGCCAGAGTTGAGAACCATTGCTCAAACCAAATCCATTGCAACAAAACAACGTGATAGTCCTGGGGAATTTATTATTAAGAAATTTCTGATGCCTTCAGCTTTTTGTAATGGCGAGCATCTCTTGTGAGTTGTGCTTTGAACTGTATCACTAGGGCAGTGATGGGTTTGCCTGAATCCATCCCAGGGACCTTGGGGCCTGCATTTTGTAGGGGGTCCGCTAATGTTTAGTCCAAGTCAGTAAATAGGGAACAGAGAAAAACTGATGGCTCCCCTCCAGAATGGAGTCTCAAGGTGTAAATTCTTTTCTTTGCTCAAGGAGACTTGGAAGAGGAGAAAGGGAAAGGTGCACGTTGCTTGTGCACCTAGGAAAGGAGGACAGAGAAGGCCTGAAGAAGGGCCAATGCCTGGGCTCAGCTGCAGATCAGAAAGCATGGGGAGGGGGAAGGGAAAGAGGAGCAGCAGGCCCTCCCCAGCATCACCAGAGACCTGTCATTGGTGCTGGCTTCTTCCCTCCTAGCTGATCTTCAGTTCTCTGTCTCCTGTTTTCCATTCAGTCAGAATCACCCAACGGGAAAGGCAACCCACCTGTCACCTCAGCACTGCCTGCACTTTTGGAAAAGTAAGTCTGTCCATTTTCCTCTTAACTTTGGGGATTTCTGGGGAGAACTGCCCCAACTCACCTTTCCTCCCATCCTCACACCCAACATTTCAATGGAAAGCAAATTAAATTCTGGGGGAAATGAATGGGATTCTGAGATCCACAAAGATTTCAGACCCAGTTTGCAAAATTCCTGGACCAGGAAGATGCTGTGGCTGAGTCCAAGGGTGCCTCAATCTCTGAAGAGCCCAGAGGAGACAGAAGCCTTCTCTGTTCATTGGGATTCTGTGGGCTACAGATACAAGAAAGCCCCAACTCAAAGGGGTTCAAAGAGTAAGTCCACAAGTGAGACTCTTCCAGGTGTGGTACAGCAGGGCCGCAGCTGGGCCTCTACAATTTCCTCTTCTCTGCCCACTTTGTATGTTGACTTCATCAGCAGTCTTGTGGCAAAAGGCTGCAATACCTAGAGGAAGAAAAGGACCATCTCTTTCCATGTTTCTTTCTTCAGAATGAACCCAGAAGCCTTTCTTCAGTCTTCTTTCTTTTAGCAAATTTGGAACATGATCCCTTTCTAAACCAATTGCAGGCTTTGGGAACAAGATTGTCATCATGGGCTTAAAGTAAGCCCTGGAGGTGGGGAGAGAGGGTCAGCTTCCCATGGAGCAAAATGGCTCCACGAAGAAGAGTAAATTCCTGAGCAAAATCACGTTGCTGTTAGGAAGTAGGAGGGAGAGTGAGAATTGGGTTGGCAACAAACTGTCTGCTAGGCCTAACTTTTCTAGGCATCTATGCAATTTGCAGGTCTTTTCATCCTCAACCAGAGCAAGGCAGGCTGTTTCTACACACTCAGAGGAGTTTATAACTTACTTTTCCAATTCTTTCATTTGCTTGCTGGAAAACATCTGGATCACAGCTGCCACCTCTCAGAACTTTCCCCTTGTGTCTTTCCTCACTTGGTAGAACACACACCTCTCTTCTTCCTTCTTCCTTGCTTTGAGACAGCTTTAGTCCTTCATTTTCCGTTGTTGTTAGAATAGTTTTGCTTGACCTGGCAAGGACTGTCTGTGTTGGGCCCCTTTTTCAGTACAAGCGCCTAGCTCCCCACCCCCGGACTCAGCCTGTTTTCCTTACCTCTCAGTATATGCAGCCAACACCCTATTGCTCAGTGACCCCCACCCCCACACACACTTTAATCTTGACGTTTGCTAGGCAATTCCTCACTTTGCTGCCTCACCCTGAGGAAGCTTACAGGTCCACCATGTTGTCTAGGCTGTTTTTGTCTTTTTCTTTGTTTCCTTGTGTTCTTGATCACTACAGGGAATATGTAAAGGGCTGACAAACTAACAGCTATGTGGAAGTAAGCAACTTTACAGGATCTTACCAAGCCCCTGGGGTCATAGTGTCTAACCCATGGTCTCTGAATCTCTCCAGAAATAGTCATTCGACATCCTGAATGAGAAGCACACTAGAATTCTCCCTTCCAATCCTGCATCTGGACATACTAACCTCTTTTCCAGGAGGACCCCAACAAGGCTCCATTCCCAACTCTTGGCCCCCAGGTCTTCTGCAGTCAAGGCAGAAGATCTATCTTCCCTCTCTTTCCGACAGACTTTCATGATGGGGCAGGGCCTGGACTCTGTAGAAAGAATGCTCAGGCCAGCTGAGAGCTTCTATTCAAAGCAGTGGGGATCACCAAGAACCTGAACTATCCTTGGTAGGAGAAAGTAAGGTGCAGAACTGGGGATAGCAGGCAACAGGATTGGGGTCACTTTCAAATATTGTTTAACATGTGGAAAAAACAGACTCTAATATATCTGTAGGTCAAACAACACATTTTGAGTAAATAGCCCCTCAGGTTACTGAGAGCTGAGCACAATGACAAACATTTTGACCCAGTAGACGTGAGAGAACAATGAGCCTCATTCTAATCAATCATCCCAGTAGGAAAGCACGCAGCATTTTGGACTGGGAACAGATGCCAAGGTCCATGAGTGTCTGGACCAGAAATCCCTAGGGTGGGCACAGGCTGTACTCAACTCCAAGTTACAGCCATGCATAGGGATTCCTTTAGCTCAGCCCAAACACCAAGTTTGCAGGAAGTAGCCATTTACACAGAGGACCTGCCCATTTTGTAAGATTAACAGGCAGGAACTTAAAGAGCCACAGTGAACTTAGTACAACTCAGCAAACACTTAAAGGCATTTACTTTGTGCCAAGCACCATTCAAATGGAAACACAATCTTCCTACAATCACAGTCATATGGAGGGATGAGGATGTATAGAAAAAAAAAAACAAAAAACCGCCCTTGCTCCAAGTTCTGCTGTATAAGAGGTGCAATGAGGGCATAAAGGGAGGGAGAGATGGACTTTAGCCAGAGGTCATGGAAGAGGGGAAGACTCTGGCAACAGTTCCACAGAGGCAAAGGTATTTGAACTGTCTTTAAAATGCACACGGAGAAATTTCCAGATAGTTGGAGAAGACATTTAAGGAACTCTACACTCAGTCTAGGGGTCAGGAAATAGCATTTTACACCCTACCATATTTCATAGAAGAATTGCTTTCCTGCCCTTGGCTGTAGCTGTGTTTTTCTGCTCTTGTTCCAGTCGTTTGGACAAATAGGAAACTGCACATCAGGCAGAGGTCACATGGAAGGGAGTGGATAATGTAATTTTAAGGAGGAGAAATGTTATGAATAGCTGATATTTTTAGAGTGTTATCTTTCTTGCTCGCGATGGGTTCTGGTTTCCAACCCGATGAAATGTAAATTTTACAAGGTCTGAGGAAAACTCAGAGATGGGAAACTGTTGCCAAGAGTGAGGAGAAGGTGCAAGTCTCACTCATAAAGCCTGTCTGAGAGGTCAGGGAGGGTGGCGGCTGCGATATGTCAAGAGTCCTGGCTGAAAGGCGCTGTTTGGCCTTATTCCAGGGCTCCTCCCTGACAAGACCCCCGTCAGGATTCTGGACACCTAGGTGGGCTGCAGGATTTACAGAGAAGGCGTGGCCATCAGGATACCTCCTTTAAGCCTGAGATTTCCTACCTCCAGCGGGCGCCCCCCTTCCCCTGACGCTGTCAGTCATCCTGCTGATTTTCTAGCGTGTTTGTCTCCGCCAGCCCCCACCACCCTTTCACGATTCCCATGCCTTCTCCTCTCTCCTCAAGCCTTCCTAGGCCTCCCTGCCTCTCACTCTCAGCAGATGACCTTGTCTTCCATTTTCAAGAGGAAAGTTTAAGCTGTCAGACAGGAGGATCCTTCTCCTCTTCCTCTGCCAGGTCCCCAGCCCACCATCTTCATCTCCTTCCCGTTGTCACCAAGGCACATTTTCTCCCCTTGTCTAAGGTCTATCCCACCTTCCCTTTTCAAAGCGTTTATTCCCTTGGTCATCCCCTTCTTCTCGTCCCTCTCCTGGCTCATTTCTATCCACACTCCAACGTGCTTTCATCCCTCGACCCACTTGCTCAGCTACACCCTCCCCAATACAGTCTTCTACTCCAAGTCCTCATCAAATTACTGTGTCTACGTCTCCCCCTTTCTCACCCCCCACCCATCACTAAGCCCATTCTAATCTGTCTTTGGCTCCTACCAGGTCACCAAATCTCCTCTTGCCCTCCATGTTATCAAATCTCATAGTCGCCTGACTCAGGCTCTCAGAAGTGTGTGTGTGACACAGTTACCGCTCCTTCCTTGACACCTTCTCCTCTCTCAGCTCCCAGGGCTCCATGCCCTCCTGGCTTTCCTCTTAGCTCTCTGGCTGCTCCTTCTTAGTCTCCTCTGTAAGGTCCTCCTTCTCCACCTGAGCTAAGGGCGGAGATGCCAACGGCTTGGTCCTGGATCCTCTTCTCATCTTTCCTCATTACTGTGTCCCTAGATAATCTTACCCAATCCCCTGCTTCCTAGAGCTCTCCTCTAACTCACTTCAGTATATCCAACTCCACCTGGATATCTCTCAGGCATCGAAAATGTATCTTGTCCAGAAGCCAGCTCTTACCTCATTGCCTCTCTTCAGCTCCTCAAACATCTCCATGTCCTTTGTGTCTCAGAGTCTTCGCACATCTTGCTTCTCCATGGGAGGGTCTTCCTCTGCTATGAATGTGGCTGACTCCTTGTCTTTCAGGTCTGTGCTTCAGTTACTCTATCTCAGAGAGGCCTTTTCTGACCACTCAATCTAAGCAGTTTCTCCCCTTGTTATTTCCTGTCATTGCACAGAGTTTGTTTCTCTCACGAAAGTTATCACAATTTGTAATTAATTTCATATTTTGTTATTTCCTTTTTTGGGGTATTCTCTCCTGCTGAGCACCATGTCAGCAAAGACCATTTCTTTTATTTTTGAATGTATCCCCAGCACGTTACCAGATGCCTGTAACTTAAGTCAGTGCTCGGTAGATATTTAAATGAGTGAAGTAAAAGATGGACTACAGGGATGGAGTGACTCCGAACGGTGGGTCTTCTCCATCCTCCTGCTCTTAGTGCCATAGAGCTCCCATTAGCTGTCTGTCCACCCATAGCCTCTCCCAGAGTAAGAATAGAAGTGGATTTGGGAGCATGAGGACAAAGGGGGAGCTGGTGCAGTATTTGATGTTTGGGGGTCTAGGGAGGACTCATGGACTAAGGCCTTTATAAAATCTCATGTCAAAGTAGAAAGACTGAAACAAATTCAATCCAGAATGAGTTTCCTCCCTTCCAGCCAGGAACAGGCCAAAGACATGGTTTGGTTTTCAGATGCCCCATCTGTCCCTGAAAGGATGCCCTGTCCTTCCCTCTTCTCACTAGTGGAAAGACGAACGGGGACCCTGATTGTGAAGCCTCTGCTCCCACGCCGACTCCGCACTGCCTGGAGGGGATTAGCCGGGAGACCAAGGCCAGGCTGGAGGAAGATGCATACAGCAAGGGGTGAGTCAGACTTCGGCCACCCCAGGGTCACCGGCATTTGTCAAAAGATACCTTCCCACAAGCTTTTCCTGCCTCTTAAAGGATTTAGGGAAGCAACCAGTGGCCCCGGGACATCCTTGCCTCAGTGAGGAACTACATAGGAAAGAGCAAAGCTGTTCCACAGGAAGGAAAGGAGGAAATGGGGCTAGAGGTTGTGGTTCGATCATAACAAGACTGCTCTCTTTTTAGGCAGAAAGCCACCAGAACGCCACTGCCCAGAAGGGTCTAGAAATCAGGAGCTCTGGGTGGTTCCTCTGGGTGGTGCCTGAGGCTTCCTAACAGGTGCCAGGAGCAGCTGCAACCCCACTTCCTAGAACCGCCCCGGCCATCCTTCTTCCTGTGAAAGGAGTCCCCTCAGCGTCCAGCTGTCCCCTCTCTAACTGATTTCAATGGCACCTTTGGCCCATTGTCAATCCTAATGGGGCGGAGTACTGAGCAGGTACTGGGCGGGACCCTAGTTCAGCCAGGTAGAGAACTGCCTCTGACCAGGCACCGCGCCCTGAGCATCTTTCCCTATGACGTGGAACCTGTGGGCTTCGGGGTGCAGCCACCTGCACCATGGTGGAGTTGTCCCAGCCAAACTCTGCTGGCCTTAAACACTCAGCTGCAGGACAAGCAAAAAGTCTGTTCAGGGTAATATTAGTCCTGGAAGAAGGAAATCAGAAGGTTTCTCTTGAAAAGTCCATCTTTTCACCCACACCTGTCCTCTACACCTAGAATGCGGGGGAGTAATGTTTCTATTGGCTTTGTGAACTCAGTCCCTCTCTAGGCCAGTTTGTGTGCCTTTCACATCCACAAAGCTTCCCAACAAGTCTGTGTGATGGCTGTCACCCTTCCTAAATCAAGCTGTGTACCTGGGACTACGTCACCATGTTCTGACCCCCGTGCGATGGGGACTGGCCTCTCTGTTTACACAGGAGGGGCTGAGGCTCCCAGGTGACACAGAGAGCATATGCAGACCTCAGCCCTACCAAACGGTTTGTGGAAGAACCCAGCCGGGATGCTCTGCACCCACATTTTTTCCCTGTTTTGTCACACTTTCACATAAACAGGAAGAATGGCTGAAGGTGAGGGGAAATTGTCCTGACATGAGCCACCCTGGGATGCAGTAGGGCCTTTCAGCTTTTTCCTTTTGTGTGGGACCACGGGAAATGCGTGTGTCATCATCGGGGGTGCTCAGCGCCCTCCTCCAATGACTCAGGAAAGGATGCTCCACGCCTGGCCTTTCCAGACTCAGTCGTTCATTGTTGCCTTCCAGATACCAGGAAGGTCTAAAGAAGACCAAGGAGCTTCAAGACCTGAAGGAGGAGGAGGAAGAACAGAAGAGTGAGAATCCTGAGGAACCTGAAGAGGCAGAAGAAGCTGAGGAAGAGGAAAAGGAGCAGAGAAGCAGGTTGGAGTGCTTACCATTGCTGAAATGGGTCCCAGTTCATTTCACTGCACAACATCCCTAGAGGTGCCAGTCCAGGGCAATGATGGATCCGGGGGGCCCAAGTGAGCAGCCAGCAGAAACCAGGAGGGCACTCATGTTGGAGGAGGAGGCAGAGGAAATTTCGAAGAGCCAACATAGTTAACAAGGGGATGTTTGCAAGAGCTGAGGGGTCAGGGGTGGCCAAGGGTGGGGCTGGCAGCAACCAGGAGTTCTCAGGAGCTGAGAAAATGCAGGGGCCCCTGAATGGGGTTCCCCCCAACAAGCCCAGCCACAGGTAGCTCATTCCCCATCCATCCCCATGAAAGAGGGAGCTAACCTAAAGCCCAAGAGGGGAGCAGGGACAGAGAGAACACAGGGAGGTAGGGGACAATTTCAACTTCATGGCAAAGGTGAGTCTCCAGCAGGTTCCTTCCATGGTGACCAAACAAACCAAATGTTTTCACTTTGATGGGAAATATTTGGATTTTTATTTTTTAGTATACTTTATATTTCAAGTGCATTTTCCACTAAATCATGAAAAAAAAAATATATATATATATGACATGCAGAAATTAGATATTACATTACACACACATTATATCTTGCCCTACCTGTACCTGTGAATATAGTGACACATCAGCATCCTGGATTTTAACAGAGAGCCCAGATTTCATACATTTAGCCTTATTGTCTCTGTTAGTATGTTCAAACCAGAAGCCTTGAATTTTGATTTTTTTAAATATGGTTACAGCAAATTTGGGACACTTCACCAAAATTATTATTTTTAAACTTCCAGGATGTCTTGGGGTCCAGGGTGACTCCAGCCAAAAAAAAAAAAAAAAAAAAAAAAGATCAGTTAATCTAATCAGCCGCTAACCTTGGGACAGGGTATGTGTCTGTGCCTCAGTGCTGGCAGACTCTGGAAATCACACGCACACAATGAATAAGGTAATAGAATACAGATTTGAAGTGAGATGGATATGCTTCAACGCACATAAGAACGACCAGCAGAGCCCAGTTGGTGGGAGATTCAACCAGAGCGAGAGGTCTCAGTCTGCACGAGTCAACCTATGTTCAAGGCAAGAGAAAGTGCTTCCCTGTTGGAAACAAACCTGTGCTAGGATGCACCACCTCCCCTAAGAAGAGAAGCCCAGTTTTCACACAGAAAGCAAGACTCCAGGCAGCTGGGTCCTGTCTGCTGGGGTCTTCTCTCCCTCCTGGGGGTCCTCTGCTCCTGTTTTGCAGGCCACCACACTGCCTCCTCCCTTCTAATGCAGTCAAGCCGAGGCCTGGACAACAAGCCTTCCTTTGGCTCCCTTCAAAATAGAAGGACAGGCTGGGATTCCTAACCCTTCCAAACACTAAGAACAAAAGAGAACTAAACAGAAAGAGGACGTGGAATATAAACAGTCTGGTTTACAAAGTACACAGCTGGATCCTTACCTAGCTAATTTGATCTCAGGCTCCCATTTCATGCAGCCCCAGGGGAAGTAGGGCTGTGCCTGGCTCTCCCTCTGCCCAGCTCCCGGTCAGTAGCACATGGCAACGGCTGCCCGTCGCATCCGTCATCCAAGAGTGTCCTTTTACTCCTGCTGATCCTGAGAGGCCTCGTTCTCTCTCCCAACCTCTGCCCCTCTTGGATTCACTTTTTGGTCTTGAGAACATGCCTGTACCTCTGGTGACGGAGGCCAGGCATCAGCACAGCCCCCAGGAGGCCCCCTGGCCTTCTGCACATGGCGTAACTTCACCTGTTCAGGCCCAGCAGTGTGGTGCCGTCTCCATAATAACTGACACTACTCTCATGTACGCTGCCCACTCACAGTTATCGGGTCCCTTCCTCACCTGTCACCCAAGCCAGTCTAGCCCCGAGAGCTGTTGTCTTTGATATCAGGCAATCCATTCATTCCTAAGTCCCTTACATGCACAGTTGTCTACAGGCACCTGCACTCAAATGTGATTCCCCCACCATGAAATTTTGGCATCGTCTAAAGTCAACAAGCAAAGTCTGAAGTTATTAAAAGCCCCATGTCCCCCTTGTGCATTTTAAAACTACTGGACTGACCCCAGCAGCTGACCCCTTATTTAAGAGGTTCCACATCAAACACTAGAGTCTTGTCTGAATCTCACCTCTGTGATAATAAGACATAGTAATAAGACATAGTAATGTAACCTGTTGTAACCATTACTTTCTGGAGGATCAGCTTAAATGAATTTTGGGTGAATCAACCCAGTATCTTAACCATATTCAAGCAGAGAACACAGTCCTCTGGCATTCATGTAATACATTGAACAAGTGAACTCATCAGGTCCAACGGAACACTTTTGTCTTTTTTCCCACTATCAGTTCAAACCTGCTCTTTGGGGTTAAGATGATATTAGGCAAATTCCTTTACTTTTCCAATAACTCTCAGAAAATAAAAGTCCTCTGGTCAAGTTTCAGTCCCAAGAATAACCTCATTTCAGTAATTAAGATGGCCAGTTCCCTGAAATAGTCAAAAGCCTGAAGTTAAAAAGTTCAACCTTCTCTCTGCCCCCCCATCTCCCCCTTCTCACCCCCTCCCCCCAGCTCCACTGTGCTTCAGGAAGGAAGCCTGCAGCGAGGACAGAGCAGGTTTCTTGCTCTCCTCTGCACTTACACTCCCACCTTCCACCCCAGCTTGGCTAAGGCAGTGCCTGAACCCTCCAGGGTTAACGTGGGAAAAGGGAATGGAGATTAAGGATAGGAAAGATATTACTTGGCTGGTCTTATTGTGAGCGGGCTCCAGGACTTGGCAAGGATTTAAGGCTGACTTTGATTTTGTTGAGTGCCGTGCTTTATGGGACCTTCAGAGAAACCCACCCCCATCCCCCTCTCCAGTGTATACACACACAAACACACACAGACACACACACACACACACACACACACACACACACACACACACAGGTTCACATCATTGCTGAGGCTCTCTCAACTGCAGGTCCCTTTATGAGGTCGAATGCACCTCTCCTGGCTGGCTACTTTAAGTCCCTCTCTCAATCCTTGGGCAGCTGGAAGTATATCTTGCTCAGCCCTAGGCAGCATTTCCAGGCAGGGTCTGTGACACCCCACGCCAGCTCTCCCTGTCCTGACTACATTCAGTTAAGGTGAAATATGTGCCTTTGACCCACTAGTGGTGGGAAGATGGTTTTTCCCTACCATGACCCCCTGCTCTGATGCCACCAAACAGTTCAGCAAGATTCTCACTCTCCAGGTCTCTCTGGTGAGAGTCATGCACCAGTCCACTGTGCCCCCAGACTGCGACACATTGAGCTCCCCCAGCAGCATCCCTAGAGCCCCTTTCTAGCCCCAGGTGTGTGTGGTGGTGGGGGGGGTAACCTCATCCCTCTCAATGGAGGAGTAGGTAGAATTCAGAACCACCAAAAACTGATTTCCAAAGTAATTCTGTTTCTCATCTAATACCATTCCTAACCTCCCTTATAGGCTAGAAATGGGTGACCAGCTAAGGGTCATGAAGCAGATCTTGCCCTCCTCCTTGGCAGCCCTACTTCCCCATTCCTGGCAGCTTGTTTTGAAGCACAGAAATACAGCCCCAAAGAAAGACAGTTGTACCTAAATAGAATCTAAATAGGGCTGAAAGAAAATAAGCTTCCATCTCCAAATTCTCCCTCCCCAACAGTTGTGAAAACAGCCAGTGATCTGCATCTCAACTCGTGGGCTCGCTGTTTTGCTTTACTTAGTTGTTCCTGAAACAATCCTCAGAGCGTTCCCACGTGGAAAAGAAACCAGCCAGTGCCGTGGTATCCAAGGCAGGCATCCTGAGCGTGTGATCCCTTTCTATGGAGATTGTTGAGTCTGTCTACCTATCTAAGGCATCTAGCTCTGAATCAGAGCTACTTCTCAGCAGCTGGCCTGCATCTTTCAGTGTCTGTGTGAGCCTCAGCGTCTTCAGAAAGCCCTCCTGTCGCTTTTCTCATCTCCATTTGGCGATTCTCAGTATTCTCATTTTTACATTATTTTTAATAAATAGATCTGGGACTAGAAACAGGAAGAGATTCTAACTTAAGGAACGGACCCAGAGCTTCTCCGGAGAGCTCTATGAATGGCTCTTCAAAGTGGGGCATCTGACATGTCTTCTCACTAGACACACACAGAAGAGGGGGAGAGTTGAGAGGCGGTTGGGAAGAGAGGAAGAGGGGGAGGAGAGAAAAGAGGGAGTTGAGGGGAGAGAGAGAAGAGTGTGGAGAGAGCAGAGAAAGAGGATGAGGGGGAATTAGGGAATGAGGTTGATAGGGCTGAGAAAACGTGTTGAATAAGTCACCCAGAGTTTGCTGGAGGCTCCTAGTCCTCTGAATGCCCCTGGAATAGTTTGCAGTGAGCTGTTGAGGTTGATCCGGTTTCTTGTCATTTATTACTCGACACCAAGAGTCTTCTAGGAGTTTGTCACAGTCCTTCCACTCTGGACGCAGTCACGTGTGGAACTGAGGACAACAGATTACGCATCTGAGCATGGAGGCGGGGGCAGGTTAGCACCGGGGACTGATCACTACTAGTGCTAAGCGCAGGAAAGATGCTGGTGCTGTCTGGATGCCTGGGAGCAGGGGGTCAGCCGGCCTGGTATCTTGGGGCTTGGGAGAGTTTAGATATTAATGACTGTCTCATGAGTAGATGAGGGCCTCTGTGAATGGATGAATGATCACACAAATAGAGTGTTCTAGACCAGTGGCTCTCAATATAAAGGCTATGGGCTTCTGGCATCAGAATCACCTGGGGAAAATTTGTAAACTATAGATTGTTAGACCATTCTTTTGGAACTTCTTATTAAGTAGTCCTAGGGTATTTTGAATAAATTGCTGTCAAGCCACTCGCTGCACAGCTGAGTTTGAACCACAGGTCAGGACAGCATGTAAGGTACCCAGATGGAAGTGTGGGTCTGGGCATCATATATGTGCCCAGTAAACTAAACCCTCCACCTTTTTTTTTTTTTTTCTTTTTCATTTGACAGCAAACTTGAAGAATTGGTTCATTTCTTACAAGTCATGTATCCCAAACTGTGTCAGCACTGGCAAGTCATCTGGATGATGGCCGCCGCCATGCTGGTCTTGACTGTCGTGCTGGGGCTCTACAGTTCCTATAACTCTTGTGTGGAGCAGGCTGACGGGCCCCTGGGGAAATCCTCTTGCTCAGCCGCCCAAAGGGACTCCTGGTGGAGCTCGGGACTCCAGCATGAGCAGCCTACAGAGCAGTAGGAAACCTGACACCCGGCTGGTGCCCTGCTCCACACAGCCTACCGCCCTTTCCCCAAGCATGATGTGTCAGGCCCACCGCTGCTGTCAGGGAAGAGCGGGGGCTCTTTCATACTCGGCACCCCTGTGGGCGCTATTCATACACAGTAAGCAGTGTTCTTAGAAGATCAACAGAACTGCTCTGGGAAAGCATCCGTGGACAAAGAAGTGGCCTTCACCGGGGAACTCCAATGGAAGGGAAGGTTGCTCAGATGGCTGGGGAGAAACAAAACACCTTCCCTACAGTGGACAGTGCGAAGCTCACTCTCCCCCTTTTTCTTCTCTGCGGTCAGAAATCAGGAAGAATTGTGCCTAAAGGCTCACTCTGACCCCGAGGATCAGACCTGGAATTTGGAGTCACAACGTGAATATCTTCCCATTTCCCATCTCATTCTTACTGACTCTCCTTCAGCCTCCCCTCCTCCCCTTTGGAATCGGAGTTTCTCTTTACAGAAGTCGGAAAAGTTTCTCAAAAAAATCATTAGGCTGACTTTAGCTCAGTGCTCGAAATGAAATGGGAAGATGTAAATTGACATATGCCTCTGTACACACACACACACACACACACACACACACACACACACACACACACACACACAGCATGCACGTGCATGAAGCCAACTACCCTCCAAACGTGTGTTCTGGGTGTGCGTTGGGGATAAAGCCAAACCCCAGATTTTCACTAGGTGTGGGGCAAACACCAGGCACCTGTTCACGAGCTCTCCACGTGGACTTAAGATGTTTGAAAAACACTGAATACTCCTGACTTCCTTAGCAAACTTGTTGGTCTCCATTTCAAGTGGTGATTCTAAGCTGCTGTACAGCATGGTCTGTCCCCTCTTTGCTCTCTCCCCAGTTGAGAGCAGTTAACCCGCCCTTCAGGGGAAGGAGGAGACAGGGTGTGCTTTCAGCTGCGCTGTGCCCAGATGCAGGTGTGCAGCTCCAGCTCAGCACTCCAGTTCCAGTGGAATTCCCAACCCAAGTGTATGTGTCAGAGCACTCTCCTTGTTCAGCGGAAAACTGAGAGCACGTCCCACCTCCAGTCTGACTTCTCGCTCCACCTTTACAGTCACTGCCTTCCTTCATGCCTCGTCATTTCCAGGGGTGTGGCTTCTGTGCGGGTTTCAGAGATGGCTTTGCTTTTGTTTCTGTTTTGCGGTGGACGTTCATCTCTGTTGCTGACACTCATGGAATTTATTTGAGCCAAGTGCTGTTCTAGGTATTATGTAGGTGTTCATCCACTGAGTCCTCAAGAAAAAGAAAAGACTATGACTCTTCCCATTTTCAGATAAGGAAACTGAAGCACAAAATCACAAGTAATTTGCCAAGGACACCCAGTTAGTAAATCATGGGGCTAGGAGTCAAAAGCAGGCATGCTGGCCCAGGGGCTGTGCTCTCAACCCCTCCACTATTTTTTTTTAAATTGAAGTATAATTGGTTTACAATGGTGAGTTAATTTCTGGTGTACTCAACCCGAACTAAACTGCCTTGTCCAAAGGTCTCCTAGCTGGACGTCTTCCATTTCAGCCCCATTCCCCCAAGTGGCCCTTCAGCCACTCCAAGCCATTTCTGGTTCCCAAACTAAATTGTTTTTGCTCAGTAGTTTTTCTTCTGCTGCACCCCCTTCTTCTGGTTACTCTTCCGGACCAAGTACAAACATCATCCCCTTCATAGAGCTTTGATGGCCTCCTTCCAGCTCCCCACCATGCCCCTCATAATAGGTCACACCCTTCTCTGTGCTTTCTGGCACTTTTTAAACATCTTCATTACTACTACTAGTGACCATTACCAGAGTGTATCATATTAACTTATTTATGTGTCTGTCTTCCCTAGCATTCTTCCTCAAAGACAAGAACCATGTCTTACCCATTCTCTGGGTAAGTGCCCAGCATGGTGGCTGCTGCTTGGGAGGGTGTCATTAAATGTTGGTCAAAAGAACAAGTGAGCATTCAAGGTGGTGGAGAGCAGGTTGGGAACAGCTGACATTTTGCATGTTTCCCAGCACCATTACCACCACCATCTCAACAAGAAAAATAACATCTTTATGAGCCTCAACTTATTCTGATATTTTTCAGTCTGCTTTGTGACCCAACCAGCAACACCACTTCCAAGCTCAAGGGCTGGGTTTGATGTAACCACTCCTTTCAGAAAGGCCCACCTAGACCAGGCTCCACTGTAAGACAACATGTTGTTGTAAGGAGGGATATCCTTTCCAGGGGATGGAAAACCGCTGTGAGAGGACCCCACGCCAGGGTTGACCAAGGATGTGCTATTAAGGTAAAGAGGTGCAGATCAAGGCAGACAGACTTTGGCAGCATGGGGGGATGGTTTGCCCTGCCTCTTCCAGGGGGACCAGACACACTGAAGGAGCTTTAGGCCCTCAGAGCCAAAGAGAGGATGCAAATGGAGCTCCAGAGAAGATGGCTGTAGGGCAAGATTCTAGGCTGGGAGTGTCCAATCTCAGCCTCCCTTGCAGAAAGACCAGACTGAGCTGGCCCATTGTCCAGCTGGCCACAAGCTTCCCACCTTTGTTTCCAGTTGAGACAAAGGCCAAGAGAGGAGCTGCAGTGAGCTCTTGAACCTCCAGCTGCTCCACAGAAAGGCCTGCATGACTGCTTCCATTCAGCCAAACTGCTCTGTGAGTAAGGGAGGTTGAGGACAAGAGGGAGCAAAAGAGTAACCACATTTTCAAGGGCATTTCTGAAAAAGGGCTCATCGGTATCTCTTTTCTGAAAAGCAAAGATGGACCTGAAGCAGTTGGAACTGTTGCCGAAGCAGCAGTGAAATGGAGAGGAACAGGCCCTGTACTTCCAATAGTGGTATTGATCAGAAATAAAAGTTCCCTTCAAAATGCCTCTGAAGTCTAACGTCTCTGCTTAGGACCCTAGGACTCTGTGTTGTTGATGTCATTCTTGATGTCACCTCCTAAAAGGACCTTCACTTTCCGGCTGCCACAAAGCCCACCTGTGTCACTCCCCATGTACAGCCTGGCTGAGTAAGTGAAGAGAGAGATGCTGGACTTGTGTATCACTGGCTGTCAGTTCCTAATGTTGTTAAACTTCACACAGGTGTGCTAGCATTGAAATATAGAGTGTCACATACCTGAGTTTGAAAATAAAAGCACATTTCCAAATCTTTGGCAGCAGCCAAATGCCTCCTCATTTTGTGGAGCTGAGCCGCAACCTTGCCCCAACTCTGAGTGAGAATCTACCTCCGGATAATAGTGCCTCCCCGACGTCCCCAGCCCTTGGGTCACTGCACTGCAGGCTCTCTCCCAGGGGGTCGGTCATTTCCTCTCCTTCTCTTCTCTGTTCCTGATCCTAGTTTCTTGTATCATCCTGGCCTATTTTTTTTTTTAATTAATACACTTTACTTTGATGGAGACTGCTGAGTTTTCACCAACCTGATTTCTACAGCTAAACTGTATTTTTCAGTCTTTTCTTGCAGCAAGGTGCAGGGAAATGTGGACTTTCTAGATCTGGTTTGCTAAACAGACTTTTCTGCCCAGTACTTCACAACTTCTTTATTC
Organism: Camelus bactrianus; assembly: GCF_048773025.1. Lineage (NCBI taxonomy): Eukaryota > Metazoa > Chordata > Mammalia > Artiodactyla > Camelidae > Camelus > Camelus bactrianus. The sequence goes on from NC_133548.1 coordinate 41,511,708, forward strand.
TCCTCTCTGCCTACCAAATTCAGAGGGGATCTGAAGACCTGAGACCCAAGAGGATGGCAGGACCACTGGGTGGAGGCTGAGCCTTTGAACGGGCGCTCACAGAATTCATCTGTGATATGAGCAAGAAATTAAATTTTAATGTATTCAGGAATATTTAGTGAAATTCAGAAATGTTTGTCATAACAGCATACCCTGATTAATTCAGACACTTGAACTAGAAATGACATAACAAAATTTCAAAATACAAGACACTGACTTAGCAGTCAAATGACAAGAAACCTGGTATCAGGGGCTGGAAATATGGTGACCCATGCTGTGAAGAAAACAAAAATATTTGGTAAAGTCTAACCCATGATAACTTGAAAGGCAGTCCATGGGCAGCCTATAGCTCTAGGAGGAGTGGCTGGAAAGCATCAGAGTGTTGGAGTATGTGAACTTATATTGGCTGCCTTTGGCAAGGTATTGCAAGAAAAAGAAGTACTCAGGAAAGAACTGGCTATTTGTAAACAGAAAGAAAAAAGCATCTAGAATGCTTAGATTGAAGAGTTAGAAAACCTGACTGCTTCTAAGTCTCAAAGAGACTGAAAAAGAGCTTTGAGTGAAAAAGAACCAAAAGCATTTTTTCAGTTGAACCCAGATCAGCTCATCCCTATGGTAAAGGCCTGATTAGGGATACAGCCCTGCCATCTGTGTGTTTCTAATGAACTCAGGGTAGCCTCCATTAAATTAGAAGGGAGGCCATAGGGCTGAGAAAACAAAAAGAGAAACATATCTTGAGACTTGCGACTGGGAAAGGATTTGGGGTTAAGATTATTGGCACATGGAATCAAATGGAAGCTAGTAGATCAGAGACCTAAGTTGTGAGGGAATTGTATTTACAAAGAAATACAAGCCAGGACTAAAAACTCCTTTGAATGTTAAGTTAGAAAACAGCCTTGGGGATCCTAAGCTTACATCAGCAGAAAGCACATTGTACAGGCTGTGTTACCCCGATGAGGCCATCCTCCGTGGTGGCCACTACACATGTGGCCAAGGAAGACTATATCCAGTGAAGGGCCACAGAGAACAGTGGACGTGGGACAGAGGAGTTTCTCCTAGAAAGCAGAATCTGGACCTAATTGAAGGTAGGTGACTGTGGTCTGCAGAATTTCTGAAATGCCTCCCCTCAAGATGCCTCCCCCAATCCCTGGGATTTTTGAACATGAGATATCACTCCTGTTATGTTACATGGTACAGCTGATCTCAAATAGGGAGACCATCTGGGTGGGCCCAGTGCAACCGCGTGAGCTCTTAAAAGCAGAGAGCTTTCCCTGGCTAAAGGAGGACGTAGAATTCAGAGAGCTGAGAGGTGTTTGAAGGACTCCAAAGGTCACTGCTACTTTGGAAATGGAGTGAGCCACATGAGGAGAAATGCAGACATCCTTATAGGAGCAGAGAGTGGACCCCAGCTGACAGCCAGCAAGGAAATGGGGACCTCATTCCTAAAACCTCAAGGAAATGAATTCTGCCACCCACCTGAATAAGCATGGACATGGATTCCCCAGAGCTTCCAGGTGAGTACCCAGCCCACCCGGGACCTTGATTTCAGTCTTGTGAGACCCAGAGCAGCGGACCTAGCTGAGCCCACCCAGACTTCTGACCCACAGAACTGTGAGATCATAAGTGGGTGCTGGTTTAAGTCACTGGGTCTGTGGTGATTTGTTACACAGCAATAGAAAACTGATAGAGCGGTCTTTATAATGTCTCTCCACCGGCATTCCAGAACTGCTGTGACTGGGTGACTGCTGTGTCTCCCACCCCTCTCCTTTACACGTGGGAGTTTTTACTGAGGTTACTCAGATCCTGCTGCACCATTACATTTAGGGGGCAGCATATAACTTTTTTAGTTCATAGATGACCAGACCACAGAGTGCCACAGCTGGACCATTTGGAGAAGACTGAGCATAGTTAGAGATCATGGATTTTGAGCTAGATTGGACCTTGAGTTGTCTCCCTTGAGAAGAGAGTGACTGTATTCTGTGGGTGGGAACAGCGAACCCTACACTGGGTGAGCTGAGGGTAAACTGTGGCAGGGACTGCTGTGTGTTCACCAAATCGTTTTTCCCCTGGCTTGTGGGCACACACCTGGATTACATTTCTCAGACTCCTTTGCAGTTAGACAGGAGCAAGTGACAACATTCTGGCCAATGAGATATGCTTGAAGTGATATAGCCACTTCACAGGCTTGGCCCTGGAAGCAGTTTCCATCCAGCACAATCCTCCGCACTCCCCTCCTTTAGTTGCTGGTTGAGTGCAGGGGAGGGTGGTTTGAGGAACTAGGTGATGGTAGCACTACAGTCTCTGAATAACTGTGTGTGGCAAAATCCCCCACTCCTACACACACAATCCACCCCCCCACCACCACCACTGTCAGCCATTGGATTGTAACATGAGAGAAATAAACCTTAATTTTGTTAAGGCATTGAGATTTGGGGTTGTTTGTTGTAGCAGTTAGGCTACACTGACTAATACATTTGCCATTCTGCATATTTTAGAAAATAACTAATCCCTGTAATATGAGTACCCCAGAATTATCCTGCTATGGTACTTCTACGTTCACACAATTCAGCTCCCTTATTTGACAGGTGATAAAACGGAGGCCCAGAGAAGGTTAAGTGACTTGCTCAAGATCACACAGATAATTAGTGTTCAAACTTACACTAAAATTTAGATATTACCCTCAGTCCAGGACTGTGGGTTGTACCACATTTCCTTCTTTCATGCCACATTTCAATGTTATACTCTATTTAAATTTTTACTTGTGTATGTGAGACTAACTATCACTTCCACTCCTGTGTTTCATATCCAGGGAACAGGAAAACTGGCCTGGATATTCCATGTTTCCTGCTCTCCTTTGAAACTTGCTGTTCTCTTCATTTTCATTTAACATTTCAAATTTCCCTTCTAATTCTACAACTTCTAAAATTATTGGTTCTCCCTGATTATTGCATGAGCTGTCATTTTACAAGTGGACAGTGGTGCTGGTTCTTTTTCCACATCCTGAACACAGATTATCTGGCAATATTTTGTTCATAGCTCTCCACTTTAGCTTTGAGCTCTTGGCAAAGAACTCTTCAGAAACTCATCTTGAAGGAGATAGGCATATTCACACCTAACAAGAGAGGCAGCAAGTTCCTAGCAAGCATTTTCGGTAACATTCCCGTGGGGGCTTAACTTCTCTCAATATGGATATCCAAAAAAATAAGATTGTTTCCTCTTCTAAAAGCTCATTATTAATCACCAGCCCAGTCAGGCAGACTCTCTTTCTCTAATAATTTCCCTTCTAAGATTTTGTTTCCAGAATGTAGGTCAGTCATCTCACTTCTCATAAGCTATTTCTCCCATCCAAAGCCTTGCCTGTCACATCTCATTTTTTCCCCTTCCTGTCTTCTTTCTTTTCCTAAGACTTCAGCAAATGCTGGAAGGCCAAACCCCTGCCAGCTGTGATGTTAGGCTTTAAGGATGACGGTGAAGGGGACAGGGTCCTGCTTGCCGGTCTGCCTGTTTCCACGGTGATAGAGCCATGTATGTTTCTGAGGTCCCCAGAGTCCAAGTCTTGTGCTCACCCTAGTAATGAAGTCTGAACTAGAGGTATCTAAGGGATGTTCCCCTGTTCTCTTAGAAGTTCTTATTATTGGTATTTTCCACATCAATGTCTAATTTGATGACCAATACCATTTGTTCAGAAAAGAACTAGTTATCCATACACTATTCCTATAAGTGATATTCTTTTTGGAGAAAACTAAGAAACCTTTGCTCAAGGCATTCCTCTCAAACCAGAATTCCAGAATTACCATGGAGGCCAAACCACTGAAACTCCAGCTGGGAAAGCAGAGAATACTTGTACATAGTGGAGATAAATCTCACATTCATCAAACAAGAAAGGGGAAGTCTAAATGGAGTTTGGGGCTACCAGGATATAAGAGAAGTTATTAAAGGGAGAGTTACTATATAAAGGACCCCTGTAGTGATGACTATTACAAGGTATAAAATGACTAATTTTATAAATAGCCCCCCAAGTTGTGTTTTATAAATGTGAATTTTTATGTGGCTGGTTTCTTTGAAGAAGGGATCACCTATAGTGGTGTAGAAATTTCAGATGTATGAAAAAGTCCTGGAGGGAAGCATGAGGACTCTGTCCTTTGTATTTAAATAATCATTTGCTCTCTTGAACCTCAGCATCATTCTCCCACAGATCATAAGGATACGCAGTTAAAAAAAAAACAAACCCACTGATTGTGGGAGGGAAAGAAGCACAATCCATGCTCAACCTCCTTTAGAGACAGAGACACCCCTAGGAATATATAAATGAGCGAGCTCCAGCGTCGGTAACGATGAACCTTGGGAGAACTGAGCTGGTGGGGGAGGTGGGCGGTGGCAGGGAATATGAGAATTGGGGAAACCTTCAGCAGTTCACATTGTACTATCTGCCTTCCTCCTCTGTGTGTTTTCTGAGTCAGCATTAGCTAAATTTTCCAGAAAGCTGTCCACAAAGTACAGCCTGAGCATTCAAGGGACGTCACTCATTTCCCCTAGTGACCTTGACAAGTCAGAAGCTTGGTAGCAGGGAAATCCGGATGTCTCAGTCATGAACTGGAGCAGTAGGGGGGGCCCACATATTTCCAGAAGTCTCCATCCAGACTGGTGATTATCTGCTTCTGTTCCTGCCAGTGCCCATTGGAGGTGCTTCTCTGGCTCTGAAGGGGCTGGCATGATGGCCAAGTACTTCAGCCTGGTGTTGCTTCTTGCCTCCATCTGGACCACAAGGCTCTTGGTCCAAGGCTCCCTCCACGCAGAAGGTAGGTTTCTTACCAGATTGCCAGCATGAGGCAAGGCAAGATCTTGCAAACTGTCCTAAGCCTACCAAGTTCTTGACTGAATTTCTGGGGATGGGGGGCGACCCTCCAAGTCAACAGAAGATCTCATTGGTAGGATTGCTCTGCCAGAAATTTTCTGACCATATTTGTCAACTTCACTCAAATGATTCTCATTTGCCTTTTATGTGCTCTTGACTTTTATTTTTTGTTATGAGCTATTTTTAATGAGAATATTTTGAAACAAAACATTGAGGGAAGATTTATTTTAAGAAGTGTTTCATTGAAGAAGCAAATGATGACTGTGAAAAAATTTTAAGCAATCACTAAATCTGGGGAAGATGGCTAACTTTCACAGAATATTGGTCTGTTTTATGTTTTTGGAAGTGTCAGTATAATTATTTTAATATCAGTTTTACTATACTATCATGGAATGCATTCTTTTAAAATATGCAGTAAATAACAAATTAACTGAAACAAATCTGTGAAAATATAAGTTTAAAAATTAGCCATCAAGCTCCCTGCCAAAGAAATGACTTGAAATGATTCCTTTTAGGCTTTTGAGATGCCTAAATGGTAACCATTCTGCACTGTAGGCAAAAAAAAATTGTGACTCAAATCACTTATTACAGCTCTGGGCAAATGAAAATCTGAGCACTTTAAAAGGAAAATTGTATTGCTAAGCTGAAAGATGCACTGAGAAATATGTCAGGAACAGACATCCAGACTTGGTTCATATATTGTCATATTCAATTTTATAAGGGAGATTAGGTTACATGATTGGTTTTTCAAATACCAGAACTATTACTTTTAAACAAGTTTGGCCCTCTTGGACATCCCCCTGGGAAGACTATTCACTTTTCCCCAAAATACTGCCATTTCTCAAATTATTCTGGAACTTGTTCTTTGACATTGTCTCATTACACTCTTTGGGTCATCCTCAATGATGGCAAAATTTTCCTAAGGAAATTAAAATTTTAGAAACAACTGAAGGTTATACAAGAGTCATGACTGGGGGAAAATGTGGTTAATGAAATAGAGTGGATGAGGATGGGCACTGGGATTTTTGAGGGTCTATCTATCTATTTCTTAAGAAGATGTTTTATAGTTGAAGGAACAGGCTCAGTGAGGCCAAGTAACTTGCCTGCTCTCATAAAGGCAGTACATAATGAAGTTTAGGTTTGAATTCAGCTCTGATTCCTCGGTATATACTGTTTCTACTAGGCTGGCTGTTTCCTAAGAACTCTTAAGGAAGGGGTTACTGGAGCATCCCTTTGATTCCAGTTCCCCATCTTTGTCCTTAAATAGGAAAGCATAAAATCTACTAATATTTGTTGACTGCCTACTATGGACCCATCTTCCACCAGATACAAATTACCTAATTTAAAACTTCTGACAAAAATTCTATAAAGAAGATACAACTACCCTCCTTTTACAAATGAGAGTGCTAACTTGCCCAAAGTCCCAAGGCCAATTAACAATAGAAGAAATATTCAAAGCCAAGTCTCTTGCCCAGAATGGATCTATCATTCCTTGTAATAACAATACTTAGAGTAAAGATGATGTATGATGAGAGAGCATCAAGACCCATTTTATTGTGTAATTAATATTCCTTCTCTAAAAGTATTCCCAAAGAAGCAGCCATAAGAGTTTCAAACAATAGCAAGCTTATGAGTTAAATGAGCCAAATTCCAGGACAAATGGTGTGTTCCAAGAGTTCATCTCAAGGGGTGTGTGTGTGTGTGTGTGTGTGTGTGTGTGTGTGTGTGTGTGTGTGTTCATCTTCTCCCCATGAACACAGTGGGAAGCAGAATAGTGTCCTAGTTAAGAACCGGGGTTTTAGTTATCAATCATAGCTGGGTTTGTGCCCCCAAACTGCCACCTAGTTGCTCCATATCCTGGAGCTTGGGAAAGTTATTCAATCTCCCTGAGCCTCAATTTTCTGTTAAATGACACAGAGTTTGGCACAGAGTAGCACCCACAGATGATAGAAGTTGGAAGTAACTTTGGTATCAGTATTAACATCGGTGTTGAATAGTGCACAGTCACAAGACACTGTTCTGTTACAAACACTCACATTGAGTGCCGGCTCTCTGGTCTCCTTTTTGCTGAGAGCAGGGTCTGGAAGCAAACAAGGCTAGCCACAAATACCATATATCATATTCACTTCCCTTCCCCCAGCCCCCTGCTCCAGAGCATGACAAGGTCATATGGAGGACTTAGAAATGATCTTTCCATGTTTGCAAGAAGAAACTTCCTTTAAATACCAACTTGGACGGTGGTCAAAGCATTTGACTGGCCGTCCGATGCACAGATTTGTGTTCAAGCAATTACCTGGGAGACTGAAATGCCCTTTTATGGACTTCTGTGGAGGAAGCCCAATAAGAATAAAATACCTGAATGCAATGCAACTTTGCAATTTCATCCAGGTCTATACATCCAGAACCCAGAGGGAAGGGATCAAGAGAACTCTCAGATTCATTAGATTTTGAGTAAGAGATTATTCACATCATAACTGATCAACTGCATCAGCTCCCCTAGGGAGATCAATCATTAGCAGTTTAAAACCAAAATGCTTTGAAGGTAGCATAATGATACTCTGTTATGATGTATTAATACCTACTATATGGCAGGCACTATGCTAAGCATTTATCTGAATCAACTCATTTCACTTGTACCACCCTATACAACAGTTGTTCTTCCAATTTTATAAATATAGAAACTGAGGCTCAAGGAGATGAAGTAACTAGCCTAAGGCCACAGAGCTAGCAAGTGACATAGGTTAGATTCAAATCCAGGACTGACTCGAAAACTCTACTTCCTTTATTTAGTTTCTCTGCCATGCAAGCTTCATGATCTGACTCCTCCAGGAACTTCTGAGTAAGCCTGCCCCCCAATGGTCAGAGAAGACCTAGGACTGAGAAAGTTCACATTCTGTTCTACTAAGTACCACATTTTTTAACCCATCTCAGAAATAGTGGTCTCCCTAACCAACATTAGTTTAAAGTATTGCTAACTATTCTGTTAACCCGAGCCCTGAATTCTATCTTTCTCAAAGCCACAGACCCTTCATGTTATAGACTCCAAAAGGGTTTGTAGCAGCTGTGTCCCCTAGACCACACCCCAGGAACATCCATGGAGCATCCGTATAATGAACAAGGTACCTTGATGCAGTGAAGGAGGATGGACTCGGGTCTAGAGAGAGGTACAGCGTGGATCAGGGCAAGCACCCACCTAACTCAGCAGGATGTCCTTGCAGAAAATGCCTGGCCTGTGTCCTGTTATTTCTAAACTTTAATCCCAGCTGCTGAATCAAAACAACACTGTTGTGCTAGGAAGGAGAGCCTGCGGGCAAGGACAGCAGCACACTGAGGACCTATGTGATTCCTTTGCAGAGCTTTCCATCTCAGGACAATGCAGACTCAGGGGGATCGTCCTTGTGAGCAAAAAGACAAACCCGCAGCTGAATTTCACAGAAGCCCAGGAGGCCTGTAGGCTGGTGGGACTCACGTTGGCCAGCAAAGACCAGATTGAAGCTGCATGGGAAGTTGGCTTTGAGACTTGCAGGTGAGAAACAGCTGGGTTCACGAACTCTGCAGGAGCTCTTTTGGTTCTGTGTTCTTGTTCAGAAACAGAGATCAGTGTATCCACTCAATGAATGTGTCTTCTGTTACAGCTATGGCTGGGTTAAAGATCAGTTCTTGGTCATCTCTCGGATTTTCGCGAACCCCAAGTGCGGGAAGAACGGGAAGGGCGTCCTAATTTGGAGAAATTCACCTAATCAAAAGTTCAGGGCCTATTGTTACAACTCATCTGGTGAGTCAGATCTGCAGTCTCTCCACATGGCATGTTTTCTCTGAGTTTCTATAGCTCTGTGACCTGTCAGAAGAGTAAGACTGAGCAGCCACAGAAGGAATCATGGTGATGGCCATGGAATCCTCTCAAGACTGCCTCTTCGACCAGGCTAGAAGCAGTGTGCCCCTCAGAGGGAAACATTAGGGCAACACAGGGAGAGGGCACCTCAGGAGGCTCCATCACCCGCCCCTTTCCAGCCTATAAGATAAACAAGAAGAAGGGATGGAAACATCCACTATGGACAAAGCAAGGTACTAAGCGATCTCACTGAAACTTAACAAGCTCCCTAGGAGGTATGCTCTATCTTCCCCATTTTATAGACGAAGAAGCTTAGTTCGGAGGACGTTTAAGTAGCTTGGTCTAAGGTCTCCTCACTCTTAAGATTCACACACAGATCTCACTCTGTGGCCACGCTCTTTCCAGTATCCCACATTCCTTTACAGGAGTGGAAATTCAGGTACTGCATTTGATGTTGAAGCTAGAAAATAGAACTGATTTGCTCATGGCCACGGGGTCATCCCTTCAACCTTGTTTGGAGACCTCAGTCGCCTTCGCCCAAGTGCTTGACCTAAGTAACTTCTCCAAAAGTTGTCCTTTGACTAAACACTTCTCTCACTTTATCATAAGAACCTCTGTCTGATTTATCACTCTTCACAGATACTCATAAATCATACCTTCTAAAGGTCAGATGGCTCAGTGGTCATTCTCTAAGATCCAAGAGATGAAAGGTCACGGGCAACATTTTGTTGCCCAAAGGCAGCATAAGATCCAGGCAGTTCTCTGAACCAGGGGCCCTTGGCCTAGGAAGGGCCCTGAAAGAGGCTTTGTCCATTCCCTCACTTCACGGATGAAACAACCATAGCTCAGAATGGAGGTTTGTCTGGTTCAAAGTCCCACAGTCAGTTGATGGCAGAGCCAAGACTGGAACATAAAGCTTCTTCCCACTTTTTTTCCACCATCCTCCTTCTCTCCTCTGCCTCTTCCACACATCACTTTTGGCTAGGGAATCTGTGGTTCACGCCTCTGCTTATCTCATGGCCAGTTTTCACCTGTCAAGTGGTCTGGCCTTCCTGCCAGCTGTCAGTGCGGAGATAGGACACCCAGCCCTCTGGGCTAAACAAAAAGGAGTCAGGGAAGAGGACCTGGATTCCTCTTGGTTTTATTTAACTTGTATTTCCATTCCCTACATTCCCTGTATACTTAAAGTCAGGTGTAAAGGCTTGGTTAGACTCATGTTCACTGTTTTGGGCAAAAATACTTCATAATGATGTCATGTCCTTTAGATCATAACAAAAGGTACTTCATGTCAGTTCATCCTACTATTAATATGCTATTTGAACAAGATGGTGGCTGCCAGGCTTCTCTAATGAACTCAGAACGATATGTCTTCCCCTTTGCAGTGGATAGGTAATACCATCCACTATGATAGTGTGATATTTTGGCACCATGCAAATATTCTGACCCCCAACCATCTCTTACCTGATAGTTCAAGCAGACAGTAATGATCCTTGCTGGACTCAGTTACTATATACAGGGCTGCAAAATGATAATTTTCTAAATCTATTCTTTTTTTTAACTTTTTTTTATTGAGTTATAGTCGGTTTACAATGCTGTGTCAATTTCCAGTGTAGAGCACAATCTTTCAGTTATACACGAACATACATATATTCATTGTCACATACTTTTTTGCTGTGAGCTACCACAAGATCTTGTATATATTTCTCTGTGCTATACAGTATAATCTTGTTTATCTATTCTACATATGCCTGTCAGTATCTACAAATTTCGAACTCCCAGTCTGTCCCTTCCCACCCCCACCCCCGGCAACCACAAGTTAGTATTCTATGTCTATAAGTCTGTTTCTGTTTTGTATTTATGTTCTCTCTTTTTTTTTTTCAGATTCCACATATGAGCAATCTCATATGGTATTTTTCTTTCTCTTTCTGGCTTACTTCACTGAGAATGACATTCTCCAGGCACATCCATGTTGCTGCAAATGGCATTATGTTGTCTTTTTTATGGCTGAATAGTATTCCATTGTATAAATATACCACATCTTCTTTATCCAGTCATCTGTCAATGGACATTTAGGCTGTTTCCATGTCTTAGCTATTGTAAATAGTGCTGCTATGAACATTGGGGTGCAGGTGTCTTTTTGAAGTAGGGTTCCTTCTGGATATATTTCCAGGAGTGGGATTCCTGGGTCATATGGTAAGTCTATTCCTAGTCTCAATCTATTCTTTCTTCTGCATTTATCAGCTGGCATTCTTTGATAAAGAAGAATCTCTCTCTCTCTCTCTCTCTCTTCCTCCCCCCCTCCCTCTTTTCCTCCCTCACACACACACACACCTCCCTCCCCATCACACTACTATGGTCACATGACATTCTGCTTTGTGTGTTCAATAGTTATTGTCAGTTTTACAATTATTATTCTTTTCTTCTTCTTGATACTCAAATTGTCCCAAATTTGAAGAGTGGAGCCCCTTCTAGTTGACTTTTGTGTCCTTTCCCCCATTAGTCTTTGAGCAAGTCATTGCTTTCTCGCATAATAGCATGTCCCAGGTTCACTTTGTACTTTCCCTGTCCCAGACATGGAATCAGCCATTTATTTCTCCAAGGGGCTGTGTGTCCTTTGAATGGAGAATGTTAATTAGAGACCAAGTCTACATGCAAGTTGTTCTCATTACTACTCACATTTTCATTGCTTCTCAATCCTTTTCAGTGGGCAGCTAGGGAATATATATATTTTATAAATTATGCATTTGTATTGATATTTCCAATTCAAATTTAACAATTCAAGTTTTTCTTTGTTTACTGTGTTTTTACTTGCATCTTTTTTCCCTCTTATATGGAAAATCCTTGTTCCCAGTAAAGAATATATTTTCTTATCCTACAATAGTTTCAAAATTATAAAAACAACATTATTAGGAATAATAAACCTACTGAGTGGAATCTGAGATTCCTTTGCATTTCTTTTAGTCCTTAGAAGGTACCCCTCTAAGGATGTACTGTCAGAGAATTCTGTTCAAAAGTGACTTTGTTAGAGCAGGCAGAGAGCTAGATATGAGCAGAGAAAGGGGGGCACAGGCCAAATGGCAGGAAACCATACATCTTGTGAGCAGCAGGGGACTTCGGGCAGACAGAGGAAAACAGGAACCTCTAGACTGACAGAAACCACACATTTTGGGGTGACAAGGGTCCTGGAGGCAGACAACGAAAATGGGAAAGGCAGGAATCTTCAGCATCCAAATGCAACCTTTTGCTCATTATGCCCTCATTTTAATAAAATTACCCTTGCAGATTAGAAGTACCCATCATGCACCAACGCCATGACACTTCTGATCCAGACTAAATAAGGGCAAAAATCCCTCCTCCCCTTGGGAAGGGGGAGTTGGGATGAAAATCAGGAAATACAACCCCAAGCCCCTCCCTCCCCAATGAATATTTTGCCCACTTATTTTTACACCCTATGTAACCAGCTTCCCAAAGAAACAGCACAGCTGCTCACCCTTGCCTGCACACTCACCCCTTGAGAGAGTCCCATCTCTTAATAAATCCTCACTTTACTTTTTTGACCTCCATCTCTCTCTCTCTCTAAATTCTTTCTGCGACAAGAACCTACTCTCTGGTGACAACTTGAGATTTGTTACCCTGTGTGGTTATGTTATCATTTTGAAATAATTAGGCTCACCTGCTCCTGTTTGCCATCTATGAGGATCAGAGTTACCCTAACCCTCAGCCTGACACTCGTCCTGAACTTACCCAATGTCTCTTTGTTTTTGTGACTTTCCTTTTTATTGCTGTCTGGTGAGCTCTGGGGATCAGAGTAACCTTAGACCTTATCCTAATTGTCTTATTGCTATCTTTGTGAGCTTTGGGGATCAGACCAAAGTGCTTTTAACGTTCTGTGTGTCCCACCTGTTTCATGCTGTTCTCACTGCCACAGTGCCCCTCTTCTTCATCACCTGGTACCTTGTATCCTTTATTCAAGTCTCAAGTACCATCTTCTTTGGCATACTCCTTACTCCCAGAGTTCCTCTTGGGCTCCAACCACACTGTGCTGTATCTATCAGAGCACTTGGCACATTCCAGAGAAATTATAGTTTGGAAGGGAAGGAGAGCCAGGTCCTAACACTTCCAGGTGAGATGCGTTGTGCCCCAATCAGTTAGGGACCACAGGACCAGATTGCTATTGCTCCCTCACATTGTGGCTTTCTTGGCTACACTTAAAGAACAGAGAGGCAAAGGAAACTCATTCTTACGGATCTTACATGTTGTACCATGCGTGTTGTACTGTGCATGTTGTACTTGTATGCTAGGCCCTGTGTGTGTACTCTCTCATTAATCCTCAGTAAAACGGTACAAGTGTATCATTTCTACTTTTCAAGGGAAGTAACTGATGCTTAGAGTGTGCTTTGCTGTGGTCACAGTTGATAGGGGACAGAGCCAGGATTGGCTCTGTCCCTTGGTAACCCCAAGTTTGTTTTCTATCCCAGCACAATATATTGTGTTCAGAATGTTTTTCCCCCAATACTAAGAAAAAATAAACGTTCATTTTTTTGGAAGGAAGTATTTAGCACATGCTCGAGTATGGCAAATGTAACTAAAAGTTCAGGTCAGAGGTCAAGGATGATGTCTATTTGAACAGAGGTCTTTTCAAAGTAAAATGAATAGTGTAAAATATTGACTGAATGCCTAGGTGGTCAAAATGTTTTTTCATGTTTACCATGGCATTGAATGCTAATTTTTACTTAACTTTCAAAAATGAATAGAATTCATTTTTCTTCATAGCTAACATTCCACTTGGTGCTACCCACTGCCACAATATTTGTAGAGATTTAAAATAGATGCAAATTCATATTGCAATATATTGCATGGCTCTGTCATTTACTAGCTGTGTGACTTTGGGCAAGTTATTCAATTTCTCTGAGTTTCAGCTTCCTCCTCTGTGAATGAGGGTTTTATAAAACTGTTGAATGGAGTGCCATGGTTGACTCAGAGCCACAGGTTCAGCAAATGTCAGTTTCCTCTCAACCACATTCAACAGATTCGATAGCAAACCTACATCCATCCCCGGTCCCCTACCTCCTTTTTTGAACAAACATTTGATGAGCACAGAGAAAGCTGGTTTTAGTAGATCCTTGTCCTGAAGTGATATCATGTGTGTGTATTTGGTCTCCCCATATACTCCTTTCTTCATTTCACTTTTCCTTCCCTCCTTCATTCATCAGATATTTTTTGAGCATGTACTATGTGCCAGGGGCAGTGCACATACTTTGATGACCAGAATAGACAGGGATCCTGCCTCCAAGTAGCTCCCAGTCCAGTGGGGAGCAGTGTAACGAATCATGACAAGGAAAGAACAAGGAGGGGCAAGAACACTTGTCTAGGGACCCAGTCTAGTTATCAAGTCTGCTTAGGAAAGAGATGCTCAGTCTGAGCCCTGAAGGACATGTAAGAGCTAAATAAAGAGAAGGCAAAGAGTCTCACGGGTGAAGAAAACATCATGATCAAAGGCTTGGATGTGAGAGAAGGCACATCAGAGAACTGAAGGGGAGTTTCAGTATGGCCAGAGGAACGAGGGAAAGACCGATCAGGTGAGGCTGGCCGTGTCAGCAGAGGCCAGATCATGGAGGGCCTTATAGGCCATGCAGTAGAGGCAGTCACTGAGAAAGATTCTAAAGGAATAATGTGGTTAGATTCGCATCTTTGTAAGACCATTCCAGCTGCAGTATAAGGGGGTTGGAGGAGAGGAAGACCAGTTATGAGGCTGTTGCAATACTTACTTGCTATTTCATTATTTCCCTCCCCTGACAGATATTTGGATTAACTCATGCCAGCCGGAGGTTATCACCACCAATGATCCCATATTCAGCACTGAAATGGCAACACACACAACAGAAGTGACTGTCAGAGACAGCACATACTCAGCATCCTCTGCTGAGGGACCTTACTCTGTTACACAGACTGTGTCTCCTGTTCCTGCTCTGGCTTCCACTTCTACTCCACGGAAAAGAAATTTAATTTGCATAACAGAAGCTTTTATGGAAACTAGCAGCATGTCTACAAAAACTGAATTATATATTGAAAATAGAGTAGCGTTCAAGAATGAAGCTCTCGGGTTTGGAGGTAAAACTTTCTGCATTATGTGTATGTGTTTGTGTGTGTGTGTGTGTGTGTATGTGTTTGTGTGTGTGTGTGTGTGTGTGTGTGTGGTGTATTTATGTATAACAGGCAAAATTAGCCTATATCCATATTGGGCACTCAGGACCTGCCAAGTACAAATAAAAGCTTAATGTAAACTCAACCTTCATAAATCATAGGACTTGAGGTCTCTAAAGAATCTTAATGATTAAAAATCATGAGTGTAAAAAAAAGCTTCACTCTTTAAAATGCAAAGACTCTTACAAGTAAACTACTATCTATTAATATATAGAAGTTTTTAAAAAATAGAATCTTAAATGCCTATGATTAGTAGGTTTGTTTTCCTATTTAAAGGAGGAGTCTTAATGAGCTCAAAACTTATCTCAAAGCCACAAAGAGGAAATGGATTCTGTTGTGTTGCAATTTCTAAAACAGAGAGAGTGAGAGGCAAACAAGGTCAAGGATTCTACAGGCAAGAAGCAAAAAAGCACATGTGCGCCCAACACCCTAAGAGGCCCCTGTGTGGCCCCAGAGTAGGCTCTTTTCCTTCACTGTCTGCAGTCTCCATCCTGCGGAAGGATGATGTGTTAGGAGAGCAGTGCACAACTGTGTCCAAGTGAGGGACCAACAGGCCCTGTCTCTGTCTCCCCCAGGTGTTCCCACGACCCTGCTGGTACTCGCCCTCCTCTTCTTTGCTGCTGCCGCTGGCCTAGCAGTTTGCTACGTCAGAAGGTAGGGTTGTTGGTACACTGTGAGTCTTGTCATCTTTGTCACATCCGTATCTTGCATTTAGCCAAGGTTGTTCTTAGCATCCCCTCCGTCAAAATGGAGCTGGCAGTCCTCTTATACTGTAGATTTTCTCCCTCCCCTCACCTGTCCTCCCTATCACCCAATCTTTCCTACTATTTCAGCTCATGTATGTTATCCAGCCTTTAGATGTAGGTCAATGGCTGTCCCTTTGAATATTAAGAAGTAAGAAGAAAAGATTGACACCTAGAGGAAAACATATATGCTTTATTTGATTTTCTGTTCTTTGTTTTTGATGAGAGGGTTGTGAGGTCAGCCTAAAGTTTGGCCTGCAAACTTACGGTCGCATATAAATAAATCCATTCCTGTGGGGCTGTGTTAAGGCATTTGAGCATGCCTGGGTTAGCATCTCTCTGAAATAAAGATTCCCAGCGTACTCCGTCACTATGGGCCATCACAGACTAAGTGTTATCTACTAGTCCATGGGTTACATAGAAGTCTCTCACTTTACTTGCATGTTTATGCCTACAGGTATGTGAAGGCCTTCCCCTTTACAAACAAGAATCAGCAGAAGGAAATGATTGAAACAAAAGCAGTGGAGGAGGAGAAGGCTGATGACGGCAATCTGAATGCTGAATCAACGAAAATCGATAAAAAGCTGGAAGAGCCGAAGAGTCCACCCAAAACCGCAGTGCGATACCTGGAAGCTGAAGTTTAGGTGAGAAAGAAATGAGAGGACACACCTGAGGCTGATTTCCTTCCTGATACATGTCCTGGCCCCAGATCAGGAGCCTAAAAGGGCCAAAGAACCAAACTAGAAAGTCCACCCTTGGTGGCTAATTGAAGTCAGCTCCAGGCTACCTTTGGACTCTGGAGCTCACCAAAGGGAAATCCCTTTTTCTTATTGCAGTCCTTTCTGGACCCTATCCTCCTACCTCCAAAGCTTCCCACAACCTCTCTAGCCTGGTTATGTCCTAATAATATTCTGGTGGGAGAAAGGAGCTTGTGCAAAGCATCAGGACCTAAAAGAGCTAATCAGAACATGTTTGTCAAGAGGACTTCAGGCTGGCTGAGAACCGGTGAGTTGAGAGCTAGGAAACCATTGGATCAAGGCTTTGTCTATTGATTGATTCTACAGCTCAGATCCTTTCTTCAGCTCTGGAAAGGAAACACCACCTGGCAGGTCCTTCTGAGGCAAGAGCAAAAGAAGGAAGGAGAAGTTTAGCAACTGAAGGCCAGGAAGATTCTAATGACTTGAGACCCAATCTCTGCAAAGCCAAAATAAGCAGAGAAAAAGAATGAGGCTGAGGCTATTGACAGCATCTTGTCAGTAGGGACTGTAACTACAGACAGGGCCAAAGTATTCATCTCTGAATAATTTGAGTTGGAATCACTTTATAGAACCTACACATACATACTTTTCTCTCTCCCCCACTGCTATTTTCTCTAGAAGAATATACTTTTACAAGAAATGCCCCCCCAATCTCTTACAAACTTCTATTTTTATCTGAGTTACAGAAATCATTACTGAATAAAATTACTGTGTTAAGAAGCAGTAAAATTTAATAAACATTTGCTGAATGCCTACTCCATGGCAGGACCTGTGCAAGTTATTACATTCTGGAATTGATTATTATTCATCAAAAATTGCATATGGTAGAATGTATGAAGGTAACATTTTTCAGTATTAATATCTCCAACTTATCCACTTCCAAAACCTTTTTTTTTTTTTTGCTGAGACTAACCTCATTATTTTCTCATTAACATGGCAACCACTATAACCTTAATTTATTTTCAACATACCTAAAAAGTACATCATTGCCTCTATAGACCAAAGCACATTTTTCAAAATGTCATTACCAAGTACATCACTAACTCTCCTTTCTCCAAACAAAGGGGCCTGAAAGGGGCAAAAATATTTGTGCCGAAAAAATAAAAGCATTTAGAAAATTTCTTTGCTCTCTTATTTACATAGGTGCGTTATACCGTTCATGCAAAATTGAAGTAATCCGCTGTTTGCAAAAGTGAGAGACAACTCTGGTTGTTGCAATACATCCATAAACCCAATGGTACAGACATCACCATGTGGGGCTCTCTTGCTTCAGATGGTCTTATTTTAAGGAGGTCAAGTATACACACATAATTCAGTTCTTTACCTAGGATTCAGGTCCTACATTCCAATCTGTTTCAGAGCTCGCAGAGAACCGAGATTCAGGTTGGCTCATTTGGCCTTTTTCTCTAGCTTTCCCTCTCCCTCTCTCTAGTCTTTCCCTGTCAGACTGCTAATATCTTCTTCCCCTCACCAGTAATCCCACAGTTCTATGGTCCTTTCAGCTCAGAAGCTATACCCTGTTGGCATAGTCTCTTATGGTTGGCCCACAGAGTATTATCTTAACATTTGTTTTAATTGCCAAGAATTAAACATCAAGAGATTTCACATATTTATATTTCTGTTCCCTTGAAAAATGGCAAGATCTGAAGATAGAGAACCCATATTCCCTCATGGCCATAATTTTCTGATGCTGAGAAGTGGCTGTCTGCTTTAAATAGGCGATGCTCTCTCCACTTGACCACAGTCCTCACCACTCGCTATTGCACCCTCATACCAAAGTAAAGGTGCCATTTCTATGGATCCTATAGTACTATTGCCCCCCCTGCCCCTTTTCCCATACCTAGCCTATTTCATTCATTTACAACCTGCCTGGCCCTGAGTCTATGAGATTAAAACTCTGGTTTGTCAATTCTTAAGCTTTATCAGCCTCAACCAGGTCTCAGGGAGTAAAGAAGAAAGAGAGGGGAGTATAAGTGATGGTCTTCCTTCTGTGTATGTTAGCTGGAAAGCAATCAGGTCTTCTATACTAGGTCTCCCATCTGTGAGCATCTACCATGCAAATGGATACTACCATCTTCTCTTAATGTAGAAAGGTATATGCCCTACTTAGGAGGAGGAATAAGGAAAAAGGAAAACTCTGCCTAGCCAAATACAATTGCTAGACAGTCCAGGTATCAATTACAAACACACTGATGAATGTGTGTAACTTTCATCATTATGGAAGAAAGGGAAGGGAAGGGAAGGGATGGGGAGGGGAGGGATGGGGAGGGGAGGGGAGGGGAGGGAAGGGAAGGGAAGGGAAGGGAAGGGAAGGGAAGGAGGCCCTCCCAATAAAAGGCTCTGCGGCTGGACTGGGACGTGGAGCTGTCTCTACCTTCCTCCCCCTCAACCCCCACCGCTCGACCACTTTTTCCCCGCCCTTTCTTCTTTTGAGCAATAAAGCAGCCTTTCACTTGTCCCTCTGCCTCTGCTGAGAATTCTTTCTCAACTGCCGGGCAAGGACCCGTGTGTTTGGTTGGCTTTCCAGCTGGGGGAGAGGGGGTGGTCTCTCTCTATCTGCTAACATATGTACTTAAATAGCTTTCATGGTTTTTGAGAAATGCAAGAAAATGACTATTTTGAAGTTAATTTTGGTTGCTGTACTGTTTTTCACTTCAGCACCACTCCAAGCCTGAACCACAGAGATCATGACCAGCCACCAGCTGGAAGTCTACCAAGAGTCACCTCACTAGAACAAAAGACACTGCTATCACCCAGGAGAAAATTCCAAGGGATTTAGAAATGCTGTGTTAGGAACCAGGGTCAAAAACTAAGTATTAGAACAAAAGATGTTCCTGGTGCTTTTATCACTTAGGAGATTTCAAAGGTTTTAGGGGTTCTGTGCCTGGACCCAAGGGATATATACATGCACTCCCATAGTATATGCACAGTTAGCAAACATATAGCTAGATCTCAGTAAACGTTGAATGAATGAATTCCTTCTGATTTCACAAGCTCCAAGTCATACCTTAATCCAGCTATCTGTATGGAGTGTTAAGATCATTCAATACAGGGCCAATTGTTCCTGACCACCCAAATATTGTTCTTCCTGATGACTTTCTATTGGTATAGAATGCAATTGTGAGCAAGCCAGAAGAATACGTAAAGGCTATTTATTATACTTGAACTTTACTCTGTGAGTTGGCCATTGACTCACCTCTGTGAGTAATCTTTTTTTAATATTTATTTTAACAGGGAAACTGCAGAGTGCTTTGGATTGTGGTCAAGTTAAAGAAAGGCAAGCACCCACAGCAACCACAAAAACAACAAATATCAGCAAAATTTGGCTCCTTGGTCTCTAGATTTTTATTTTAGTCTTTGAAGGCTAGATGCTTTCTTGGCAATCTGGAATTCTGCATACTAAATGCTAACATTTTCTAGAAATTAGGGGACATCTCCCGACTTTTTTTTTTAAACTATCCAATTATTGTTGTCATTTTGTTTTGAGTTTTGTCTTCAGATAAGTTGAAGACATTCTTTTGTGATCGAAAAAAGATAAAATCAATTACAAAAGACAATCTCTATGAATATCAAATCACATAATAGAACACTCCATTGTGCAAATTCTTTTACCTATGAAGATTATCATTTCATCAAAAGCTAAAACTAAATAATAGTAATAATAAAGACTTAGATGTTACAAACCACATAAAACTACAGTATCATAGTAAAATATCTCAAAATCACACCATATTTTCTCCATGAGTAGATTCCTTAAAATTGTTCTATTTAAAGACATACTATCAAGTGGAACTTCATGGAGGAGGAGATGTCTAAATCTAAAAGATCCAGCATGGAAACTATGTTTGAGTTATAAATCTGGAAGGGAGGGTGGGATAAGGCATACACCACCCACAGACATCAGAGACGATGTGAACTCCCCATAGGTACTGACTAGTATCTAGGCAGAGGCAAGAGGCAAAACTGATGCCAGTTTGGATGGAAGTAGGGCTTTGTCTGTGGGTGACCTTGACCTGTGTCTGAAACCCGAGTGCAGGTAGCTCAAAGCCCTAAAATGCTCAGTGAAAGTGGCACAATAATATTTCAGTGAGTAAGCTGGGCGGCTGCCATCTGCATGGGTGGAGAATGTCATGTGGTGGCAACTGGAGCTGGGGAATGCTTCAGACTTTAATGGAAGCAAGAGAATTTTCCCATCCTTGCCCCTACCTCTGTATGTCCCCTTTTCAACATCCCCTCATGGAAAAAGTCTTTGATAACCAGATTGATAAAGGCCAGGACCTCTACTTGGCCTTATTTTACTTATGGGTGGAGTTATTCTGCTCAGTACTTATTCATGGCACTCAGTTGTCTACCTCCTGCCTCAGACTCTGGCAGGGCTTGGTCCTTTGAGGCAGAGGAGCCAGCCTCATCCATCACTTCCACTCCATATATATGGTTAGATAGGTGGGCTTGTGGTTCCCGTTGCATCCTTCTCTTCCTGGGTAGTATTTAGGCATCCAGTCCTAAACCCCATACCCAAAGCAGTTTCCATAGAAAGCCTTGCACTGGGGATTACTGGTTGATATCAATGAAGTCTGGGTAAGAGCAGAGATCATTATCCTTGTTACACCATCTGTACTTCCTTTATTCTTTCTCTTCCCAGAACGATAGCTTGGGAAGCACCAGTGTAATCTGCACTTCTCTAAATCTGTTGAAGCAGAATCCTGCTCCCTTGAAAAACTGCAACCCTCCAGGTTTATTCAGAAGCAGGCAACTCAAATGTGCTCACAAGCAAGTATGGTCACCTTCCACATAGCGTTAAGTATTTTCCCATTGTTTTTGGTCTAATTCTGCTCCAGTGAGTGCTGTCATATCTTCCATTAGGCACACTGGCCACTTCTGCTTGTTTCTCTCTTTTCCCACCAAGCATCATGACTATTTCCTCTAGGTATCAATCAATCTACCAGGCACGCTGTCTCTACTGCTAAACACTGCTTCTGTTTCCTCTGGGAACTGCCACACCCACAAGATTCTGCTGCTGCTGCTTCCCTGGTAACATTCTCCGTTGCACCTACCAACCAACAAAGCTGCTTCTTCAGATGACATCTTGTCCACTAGAACTGCTGCTTTTCCCCAGCAACCACAAAATTCTGCAAGCCCTGCCACTAATATATTGGTGTAAATATGTCCTATATATTAGTGTGAAGTAATATTTGGGACATACTTTTTTAAATTTGTTATTTACCTGAAATTCAACTTTAACTGGGCAGCCCGTATTTTATCTAGTGACCCAACTGTGGGACAGGTAAAGAATGAATGCTTCTTTCTCCATTTGTGATTAACTCCATTAGAAATGGACCAAAGCAGTCCTCACCATAACCTAGTGTACTGACTTTTTAGTGCAGACAGCTTTTGCAGTTTTTGTTAACATCTCTATAAATCTGAGACTTGGACTTGATTCCATGGGAATTGGTTCATGGACAAAACCTAGTTAAAATCACCCCCCTCCAGCCCACTGCCCATCCCATGACTAAGGCTTTATTATGCAATCATTTATAATGTCCTGGCTTCCTTTTCCCTTCAGATGAGTTCTCTCCCTAGGGGAAGAAAGAGCAATAGAGGCAGAGGTTATCCCAACCAGATATTAAAACATATTATAAAGCCCCTATAATCAAAACAATGCAGCACTAGTACATGAAAGGACTGACCAATGTAACAGAATCAACATCTCACAAATAGACCTAAACACGTGAAAATTTAATACATGTTAAAAGGGGACAAATGAAATGGGAGGGGGGAAGATGGACTAAATGGTGTTGGAACAAATGGACCATTTAATAAAAATGATAGAATCAAACCTGCTTTTCACATCATACGCCAGAATAAATTCCAGATGGATCAAAGATTTGAATATAATAACTGAAACCTTATAACTACTAGAACAAAACATTGGGAGATTCCTTTATAATCTGGAAGTGAGGAAAATCCTACTATGATGCAAAATCCACAAGCATAAAGATGTGATTGGTATCTTTATGAAGACTAGAATATATACACACTTTGATGAATTTGACTACATAAAAATGGTTTGCACGGCCAAAAATTCCCATTAAGCAAAGCTGAAAGACAAATGATAAGCTGGGAAAAGGCATTTGCAATTTAAAATATAGACAAAGGGCTAATATACTTAATATACAAACAGCAGATAACTAGGTGCCAACTCCTTAAAAGGAAAGAATTTGTCATTTCTCCTGTCTTTCCTGTATGGACAGACTGCATTTCAGGGTAACCAGATAACCCTAGTTTATAAGGAAAGTTTTTTGCAGAAGTGATGCAACTAAGAGTTCTAATAGTTATAAAATCACCATTCTGTAATCCCTAGTAACATGTATTCAGACTACCACCATAATGGGTAAAAGCATTAGATGAAATATTGACAGGAACCCCAATGATTAGTCTTAAAGTGGGACAAGCAGACATTGTGGGCTTCCTGACGTGATGCAACGTGAAGCTGTGTGCACAACCTATGAAGCATTCTTGCCAAAACAGCTGAACCGGAAACTAATCAAGCCTCAAAAGCCAAACTGCATTTACAGGAAAGATGGGGAGAGAAAGGAACAAGGTAAACGGAAGAAAACATAAACCCAGAATATAGGGATAGTCTATACAATTGACCCAGAATGATAGTATTTATGTGTTAAATTTCAGTACCTAATTATTCAATCAAACACTAATCCAAGTGTTGCTGTGTGTATTTTATACATGTAATTAATGTCCTCAGTCAATTGACTTTAGTAAGGGAGATTATCCTGATAACCTGGGTGTGTCTGAGTCAATCAGTTGAAAGACTTTAAGAGCAAAAGAGCAAAACAGGCTTCCCAGAACAGATTCTGTTTGTGCCCCGTAGTTTCAGCTCATGCCCAAGAGCTCCAGCCTGCCCTTTCTGACAGCGTGCTCTGCAGATTTCCAACTTGCTTGCACAGCCCCCACAACTGAGTAAGCCAGTTCTATGCAATATATACAGCATATATATGCAATACCTTAGCATATGTTTCCTACTTGTTCTGTTTCTCTGGTTCAATCCTAATACATCCAGTTTTTGTAACAAGTTGATAGCATGAAAAAAGCAGGGGAGGCAGACTGTTCTAAATCAAGACTTAAAATATAACAATCCAATGCAATGAGAGGCCAAAAAGAGCTGTGCTGAGATCAGTGATCATCGAACATAAAGATGAGGGATTGTTTGGATCCTGTACTAATGAAATTAGTACAGATTTACTGTCTATAAAAAGACTTTTTTTATTTTTACATAATCTGGGAAATATAATTATGGACTGGCTGCTTTTAGTCCTTGTCTTCCATGTAGTAGAGTGATAAACTGACCTTGGGGTAGCCTTTGCCATTTCCCATTAGTTTGGCCAAAAACCAGGTGGATGGCTCCCAGGATTGGAACAAGTAATCTCTATTGTTCTTGAACTTTCTCACTTCGTTTCCCCGGCCCTGTCTGTATACACTGGATTGATCTTTCCTTGCATCATACATGACAGCGGTAAGGTTTGAGTCTCACATTTGCAGGAGGAGAAACTTGACTCCTTTGATCTGTAGTGTTACTAGGCCCAGCTGGCTTAGGAAAAACCAGGCTTCCAGATGGAAGAGTTTAAAGGAGCAGAGACGGCTGATTGATTGCAGTAAAGCATTGGTGTGAAAGGACCTGACAACTAGGGAAGAAAATGTTAACTTGTCTCCTAGCCAAAAAGGCTGTCAAGGAAGTGGATTCCTCTGGTTTCAGTAAGGTAGGAAGTATTCAAAGAAAAAGCAGATAATGGCAGAGAAGCTGTCAGTAGGAAAATGGGGATTCCTGAGGTCAAACTGAGATGGCTGCAGCAGAAAGGAGGCTTGCCTGAGGTGAGTGAAGATGAGTTCTGACAGGGGAAGGTGGGCTGTGAAGAGCTGTACTAAAATCGGTGATCACAGAACATAGTGATGAAGGTTTGGGGGTGGAGGGCAGTGTTGGGAGGTGGCTTCGATTGACGTGATAACACTGGGGGTAGGGAGTATGCAGAGCTGACTCTCCCCAAGACCCAGATAGACATTTGCAGCAATGGGGTAGTAAAGTCATCCCTTTAAAATGATTCCCAAACACTAGGGTCCAATGTGTTGACCTGCTCGGGCTTAATATTGAGCACTACCACTGTAGACTTAATAAAGATAATATTTTAAATTGCTTGATAGGACAGCAAGAGGTAAGATAGACTGAATAAATATGTTTCAGCATAAGTGGATCAGCTAAGATATAATAACTTGGAACTTAGATTGAGATGATAGTGTGGAATAAACAAAAATGGTTTACACCCAATAGTAAAGAACAGTAGCTAAAACCTGAGCTTCTGAAGTCAGTGGGTTTGAATCCTTCTGCCATGTATGCACTATGTGAACTTGGGCAAGTTATTTCACTTCTCTAAGACTGTTTTCTCTTCTGTAAAATTGACATGATGTTAGTATCTACCTTTAACATCTGTCTTTTAGGGTCACTGTGAGGCTTACAGGAAATAATGCGTATGGAACACTTACAGTGCCTGGCACAGACTAAGAACTCAGGAAAAAAGATTTAAAAAAGAAGACTAAAAGAAATTTTAAAGAAGCACAGGATCCCCATGACAGAATTAGGAGACAGAAATCTCTGCACTTGAGTTAGCCCAAGAGACCAGAAGGAATATTGAAGCCACACCGAGATAGCAACTTTTGCGTTCAGGTGCCATTACTGTGGTGTTCATTCCTATGGGAGATATTCTATGTAATTACAGAAGTGCAGGATTGAGACACCAATAAAAGCTGACAATTGGGAATGTTGATTTGGGAATCATCTGTATACAGGTGGTAACTGAAGCTATGAGTACCTGAGCTCTCCAAAAGTTTAAAAATAAAAGCAGAGAGCTGAGGCCAGAGCCTGAGAAGCAGCAGTCAGAAAGCAAAGATGAGATATAAAAACCCCAAAGTGCAGTGTCCTGGAAGATGATGAAGCTCTATTCTTTTTTTAAATTCGCATTCTTTTTTATTGAAGTATAGTCAGTTGACAATGTTGTGTCAGTTTCTGGTGTACAGCATAATGTTTCAGTCATACATACATATATTCGTTTTCATGTTCTTTTTTCATTATAGGTTACTACAAGATATTGAATATACTTCCTTGTACTATATAGTATAAACTGATGAAGCTCCAATCTTGACTGTAGGTGACTCATTTTTCCTCTGTGTTCTGCACTGATCTAATTAAAAGCAGTTAATACATTGTGAGGGAAAACACTAGACTAGTGGCTAGAAAATCTGAATTCTAACCTGGTGTAGTTAACTTGTTCTGTAGTCCTTCCGTGAGTCATTTCCCATCTTTGGCTCTCAGTTTCCTCATCTCTAAAAGAAGAATGTTGGACCAAATGATTTATTAGACAGTTCTTTCAATTTTGTGATTTTATGAATTACATACAGGAAGTTTAAAATGTTTACAATCCATAGTCACTAAAAGCCTTCCTCATATATTCCCACAGTCCTGTCACAGGTGTTTAGTGACCTTACAAAAAGCCGGAGGCATTGGACATACTGTCTTAGAAAAATATTTCAAAAGTCTCAAATTTTCCTGGTCTTCACCACAAGACTGTGTTTACTACAGTTTTACTGAAGCATCTGTGTTTTAACTGGAAAATACCTATACAAACTGACACGTTACAAATTGCAAGATTCTTTACAAAAGGATCCTTCTTCTTATAAAAGAATTAACTTAGAGGGTTTTTTCTCCCATAACTATTCACATTTATATTCATGGCTTCCTATAAACATTTTTTTCCTCTACTTTTTTTTACATAGAAAGAAAAATAAAGGTTTCCTTATCTTGCTACAAAACAACTTCACAAGTCCTATTTCAGAGAGAATTTCTAACCTCTTCTATTTAAGATAATTCTTATTATTGTTTTACTCTGTTTTACATTCTAGTTACTTCATTGTGCTTGTGCAAAGTTAAGAAAAAAGCTGTAGTGAGGAGAAAGAACCATCTAGAGATGTCAATAAAAACACTACTTCAATACTAATTTAAAAATATTTTAGTCTTGTAGTCTTGCCTATAGTCTAATCCTCACTATACTCTCCATGAGGTATAAAAGAGTACTGGCCCTATTTTATAAAATTGAAGGTAATTTGCAGAGTGATTTTCCTGACTCCAGGCTTAGATTAGCCTGAAATATAAAGCCTCTTAAATTTTAAATAGATATGTCTTTTTCCCTCCCAATATCACTGAGGTATAATTGGCTTATAATAAACTGCACATGATAAAAGTGTATAATTTGAGAAGTTATGACATATGTATACACCTATGAAATCATCACTATAATTAAGAAAATGAACATATCCATCACTCCAAGAAGTTTCCTCCCACCCCTTCGTAATACCAGTCTCCTACTCATCTCCACCCCATCACCATTTTAACTTCCCACCCCAAGCAACTACTGATCTTTGTGTCACTCTACAGGTTGGATTCTCTACAATTTTATATCAATGGGATCACACAGTATGGTTTTCTGGTCTGGCTTCTTTCACTCAGAATAATTATTTTGAGATTCATCAATGTTGTTGAGTGTATCAGTTGCTCCTTGTTTTTTATTCCTGAGTAGTATTCCTTTGTGTGGCTAAACCACAGTTTACTTTCCATTCACCAACTGAGGGACATTTGGGTTTTTTCCAGTTTGGGCAGCATTACAAATAATTCTGTCAGGAATGTTCACATACAAGTCTTTGAGGGTAAATACCTAGTGGAATGGCTCGATCATATGATAGGTATATGTAACTCTTTTAAAAAAGGCCAAACTTTTTCCCAAAAAAGTTTATCAGTTTTACATTCTTAACATGCAGTATTTGAGAATTCCAGTTGTTTCCTATTCTTACCAGTCAACACTTTATATGATCAGCTTTTTAAATTTTGGTCATTCTAGGGACAAGGGTGTGCTGTGACATCTCATTGTACTTCTAATTTGCACTTCCCCAGTGACAATGCTGTTAAGCATATTTTCATGTGCTTATTTTGTCATCCATATATCTTCTTTGGTGAAGTGTCTATTTAAAATTTTTGTCCATTTAAAAAGATTAGTTGTCTTCTTACTAAATTATATGAGCTTTTTTTTTTTTTAACATATTCTAGTTAGAAGAGCTTTGTCAAATATGTTTTGCAAATACTTTCTCCCAGCCTATGGCTTCCCTTTTCATTTTCTTAAGTGTATGTTGAAAAGCAGAAGTTTTAATTTTGAGGAACTAAAATTTATCCATTTTTTTTCTTTTATGGATTGTGTTTTTGTGCCATGTTCTTAATCTTTGCCAAGTCCGAGGTCACTAAGATTTTTCTCCTATGTTCTCTTCTATAAGTTTTATAATTTTAACTCCTAAATTTAGATTTATGATCCACTTTTAAGTTTTACATATGGTATAAGGAAAGGATCAAGATTCTTTTTTTTTTAATTTTTTGATATATGCTATCCAGTTGTTCCAGCATCATTTGTTGAAAAGATTATCCTTCCCCCATTGAATTACTTGGTATATTTGTTGAAAATCAATTGACCATGTATGTGTAGGTCTATCTCTGGACTCTCTATTCTGTTACATTGTTCTATTTATCTATCTTTACAATGATACCACAATGTGTTGATTACTGTATGTCTTATGATGTCTTGAAATCAGGTAGTGTGTGTCCTTCAATTTCGTTTTTCTTGGTCAAAGTTTTGACTACTCTGGGTCCTTTCCATTTTCATTGAAATTTTAGAATAAACTTTGCAATTTCCACAAATTTTCCAATTTCTATTGAACTTGTCTAAAGGCTACAGATCAATTCAGAGTTAAATGGCATCTTAAAAATATTGTATCTTCTGACCCATGAACATGATGTCACTGTATTTAGAGATTTAATTTCTCTCTCAATATTTTGTAGTTTTCAGTTTCTATGTC
The DNA here is from genome assembly GCF_048773025.1 of Camelus bactrianus. Classification (NCBI taxonomy): domain Eukaryota; kingdom Metazoa; phylum Chordata; class Mammalia; order Artiodactyla; family Camelidae; genus Camelus; species Camelus bactrianus. Next base: position 41,540,097 of record NC_133548.1, read on the forward strand.
TTTCACATTTGGTCAAATTTATCCCCAAGTTGTTTTTTGTTTGTTTGCTTGGGGGCTTTTTTATTTCCTGCTAAATGGTATTTTTAAAATTTCAGTATTTAATTATTCATTGGTAGCATAGAGAAACACAACTGATTTTGTATATTGACTTGGTATCCCACAACTCTGCTAAGCTCACTTCCAGTTCTAGTGGCTTGCTTTTGTAGAATCCCATAGCATTTTTGTCTGCAAATACAGTGTTACTTTTTTCTTTCCAATCTAGATGCTTTAAAATTTTTTGTTTGTCTTGTTTTATTCCACTGACTAGACCCTCCAACACTATATTTAATTGTAGACAATTTTTTTCAAGGAAATATTTCTGACTCCTGGCCCAGGTTAGACTCAACTATAGGAACTTGCTGAATTTAACTGGATTTTTTAAAAATTTACTAAATCATTATTTACAGATCATTACTAAGCTCTTAGTTTCTCCCACATTCAAATATTCATCAAAGGTTCACATGTTGAACAACTCTTGCATGCCAGGCTTTGTGCAGATTGTCAGGGAAACAATCCTCAGTACACTCTCCATAATGTACCAAAAAGGAGTACACAGATACGTGGACCTGGCCCTGATGAAGTTTTACCATCTTTCAGAGGCAGTTTGCACAACAGTTAAAAGTACAGGCTCAGGGTTCAGTCAGCTTGGGTTTGAATCTGCCTCTGTTCCTTACTGGTTGGTTGACCTTGGAAAACTTAATTGGCTTTTCTAAGCCTGTTTCTTTAAATGTGAAATGAGAGTATTAGTAAGAACCTACCTCCTAGGATTGCTGTAAGGGTTAAGTGAGCACCTTTAAAGTACTTAGAACAGAGTTTGGCACATAGTAAATGATCAAAAATATTTATCTATTATTAGAGGACAAGATTAGTTCTTCATAAGGTAAATCTACAAATGACTGAGGAAGGATGTGTGGAAACATTAACCAGCATAAGAAGTAGTTTAATTTAGCTGCTAAGCATAAAGGTGATAGTGTCAGTCATACCTGGGTTAAACCATTGCTCTGTTGTTTACTGGCTGTGTAACTGAACTACTTAAATAAGAGCAATGCATGTGAAGTGCTTGGTATAGTATTTGGCATACAACAGATGCTTGATAGACAGCAATTATTGACTACAGACGTTCTGAAAAGCCATGATATTGCCAACACGTGTTCATAATAACAGCTGCCATTACTAGGGCTTACTATTTTGGACCCCATGCCGGTTACTTTCAATGCATTTTTTTGCAGTATTTTTTATTATTATTTTATTTTGAAATAATTATAGATTCACAGTAAGTTTTAAAAGTACAAAGAGGTCCTATGTAGTCTTCACCTAGTTTCCCTCAATAGTAATGTTTTAATAACTGTAACAAAACCAGGAAATTGACATTGGTACAATCCACAAATCTTACTCGGATTTTACCAGTTTTATATGCACTTGTGTGTGTCTGAAGTTCTATGCAATTTTATAATGTGTCAATTTGTATGTCAACTCCATAATCAAGATACAGCCCTGCTCCATCACTCCATCACCACAAATACCCCTCTCTTAGGGTCACACCCCTGTCCTTCTCTCTCCCCATACCCTCCCAATTTCTCACCCCTGGCAACCACTAATCTGTTCTCCATCTCTGTAACTGTCATTTTGAGAATGTTCTATAAATGAAATCATACAGTTTGTAGCCTTTTTCTTTTTTTATTATTATTATTTTTTTAGAGTCAGGAGGTATTTAGTTTATTTACTTTTGGAGGAGGTACTAGGCATTGAACCCAGGACCTCCTGCATGCTAAGCATGTGCTCTATCACTTGAGTTATACCCTCCCACCGGTTTGTAGCCTTTTGAGTTTAGCTTTTTTCTCTCAGTATAATTTCAGATGTTTCTATTTGAGGGTATATATGTTAGTGATTATGATTTTGTATTTGTCATGGGATAAAATAGTATTAAAATGCCCACCTTCCAGATTCATCTAAGACTGGGTCTTCTTTCTTTCATTCTTTGCTTTTCTTTCTTTTTTTTGATGATGTGGTTTTCTATTTATTGATAGGGAAGGATGTCACGACATACTGTTTTAATTTTTTTAATGTTTTAATTTTTATTTTTTAAATTGAAGTGTAGTCGATTTACAATGTTGTGTTAAGTCTCTGGTGTACATCATAGTGATTCAGTTACACACATATATACTTTTTCATTATCGGTTACTACAAGATAATGAATATAGTTTCCTGTGCTATATGGTAGGACCTTGCTGGTTATTTTATACTGGTCGTCATACAGGCTCAAGTGCATTCTAAAAAAAAGAAAAAAAAACCGTATTTTCTTACTCCCCTCCCCCATACGTATTCTCTTTTATGCTTCTTAATCTAGCTAGGTGAGCATTATCGGCCCCCAACGATAAAGAAACGAGACGATCTTTGTGATGACCAGTGGGAGGTTGGAGTCCTAATAAATAGTGGCCTGGAATTCAACCCTTGACCAAACCAGGGCTCATAGTGTCATTTACCGGCTGGGCACATCGACAGCCGGCTCTGGAGATGGCACCAGGCTGCGGCCTCGAGGAGCCTGCCAGGAGAGGCCTCTCCCAGCGCCACTAGGGCACGACCCACTCCTTGGCCTTCGCCACCACCCTTCCCTCTCGAATGGCCTTTCCTGGTCAGGAGAAGCGAAGCCAGCGAGCTGAGCTCTGCGGAGGAACGTTGGGCACTGTCTCCAGGCAACGCTCTGGGGGCGGGGCTTGTGCGTCACTGAAGTGCGACCGGGTCGCGGACGGAGCTGCCGCCGCCAACGCCCGAGGTTCTGAGCGGCTGGCTGAGGCGGCGCCTCTGCAGCCGGAAGCGCGATGCCTTGAACCTGGGGTGAGCTCCGCAGCGCTGGTCTGTCGCCGTCTCTCTTCCCAGCTGCCTCACAGCTCTCGGGTCAGGAGTAGAAAGGCCGGCCAGGCCTCCGCTGACGCGCCGAGCTCCCGCGGGGAGACAGGCCTGGCCCTGCCGCCCTTTCTAGGCCTCGCCTTAGGGCGCGGGGCTGGCTAGGGAGGGCCTTCTGTGGTCCCACCGTCTCTAACCCGGCGGTTTCCAGTGGCCGGGCGTGGAGGTGGCTTGTCCCGTTTTGGGGAGGTTCTAGGGTACCAGGAGAGAGTTTTTCTTCTTCGAGTGCGGATCCGGATTTGAATATTGCCGCCGGCGCAGTCAGTCCGCCAGCAGACGTAGCTGTTGGTTACAAGTGCAGGTGCGCTTGAGGAGGGGCTGAGACTGAGAGGGCGGCGGGAGGGTGGCGGGTGCGTTTAGTCAACACTAGTGCTGCTAGAAACCCGTGCGCCTCCGCCGCACTAGACACCCCAGATTAGAAAAACCCTTCCCTGGGCAGTGGCTCAGAAATGGCCAAGTTGGTCTACTTAACCCGCCCTCCCTTTCTAAATTAGCTTAAGCTGCTCCCCTTCCCAAAGGCCTTGCCTTATCAAACCACTTACGGTGAGACCCAGCTGAGACCGTTTCCTTGCTGCTTAATTGTAGTAATCATTCCTGAAACAGGAGCCTCCTGTGTTTGCTGTTGAAATGATTTCTTATCGCTATTTGTATCGTGTTACAGAATGTGGGTTTACTATTATGTTCAGATGTATTCCCAGCTTCTTTAAAATTGCGGTATACGTCCAAATTTATTTATAACGCGGCCGTGACACTTCCTATGGTTTATAACTCTTATATCTTCTGATTTTTTTACACTTCCTCCCGCCCGTTTTTCTTGCTATAAAATGAGATGCATCCATTCGGAATTTTCATCTGGGGCAGGAGGTGTGCCTGAGCAAAGATTCTAAATTAGCGACCTCAGTATTGAAGTCACTCTTCTAAGAAGTAATGCGCTCTGAATTCGAAATTCAAAAATAGTATGAATTTTTTTCTTTTCCTCTGATGCTGCCTGGCTACAGTTTCTAAATATTTTCTTCTAGGATATGACTGTACGTTTTCAAAATATGTTTGTCATTTGGTGTAAGTGAACTTTGTATTTAGTGTGTGTGGCCTGCTCTTTCTTAGCTCACATCTATATACTTGACACACTTTCCTTCCCCTCTTCCTCCCAAAAATGCAGAGAAGGTCCAGAGAGAATTCTTACAAGTCTAGTTAGTGCATTTTTCCGAGTATGAAATGTATTTAGTAAACACACTGGTGATGTCAGAAATCCATGTTTTCAGTCTCCAAGTACTACTATCCTTTTGTTGTTTTCCTTTCTATACAATTTTTGTCTGATTAAGATCTTTGAGCCCAGGCCATGTATTCCCGACCCTAGTAACTCTGACTAGTCTGTTTCAGTATGATCTATTATAGCTGCTGTTAATTTCTTGTCTTGCAGGACAGCTGATGATCTGTTTACAGATCTAGAGTTTGAGTAAGCAATGAATAGTAAAATAAATAGTAACTTTAGGGACCTACTTTGTAGTTCTTAGTTTTTATCACTGATGCTAAAGCAGCCTTAACAGTAAAAATAGTTGATTATTTCAATTATAAATATCTCTTTTGTAAATAAAGAAATTGATATAAAGTTTCATGGAGAGCAGTTTTCAGAGAGGTTTTCTAAATACTACAGTATTTGTGAACTAGTCATCTTGTTGCACTTTCACCCTTTTCATCTTTGCTTTAATCCTTTTATGAATGGATATGGCTTAAATTTTCATGGAGGGTTTTTTCCCTAGTTACCCATGATGTGATTTTTGTATCTTTATAAAGAGTATTTGAACTACAGCAATTTATTTGTTAGAAAAAGAAGTGATCAAGTGTATGTTACCACCCACTAGAGAATGTGGCATTTTTGGAATCCTTGATATTCTTATGTGTTTCAAAATAAGTTATTCTTTATTTAGAAAATCCTTCAAATGTTTTTTGAAAGCACATTGTTATTCTGTTATAAAGGACTAAATTATAGGTGATGCAGTAGTATGGGAGCTGCCAGTTCTTTGAGAAATCTTGACCAGAAATTTGTCTTTTGCTGAGTTCTACGCAAGTGGTTTGCAAATAAAGTTCCTATTTAATACTGCTGTTTCATTATCTAGGGGGAGTATTTTGCTCATACCAAATAATATTTCTCAGTCCACATAAATGTTAATGATAAATTTTTATAATTTTATATTTTTTCCATGTTTTTTTCACTTCAGCTTCTCTCCAAGTTGATATTAGTAGATGACTGAACAAGTTAACAAAAATCAAGACTACTAAGTGAATAATAAAACCCTCCCAAACTCAACAGTATTTACTGTATCCATTTATAAACATTTATTGTGTGCTTCTGTATCTGCCATTAGAGAGAACACAGCTGCCACCCTTAAGAAGCTCACAGAGGGGGATGGTCAGGTGACCCAGCTGATGTTGTGTGCTGTGATAGAAGAATGTGCAGAGTCACCAAAGAGGGACATTGAAAAACCCGGGGTGGGTGACTAGAGGGTGGCCTCAGCACATTGTTTTGTGAACAGACATGCACCCTTGGCTGTAGTTCTATTTTGCATGTAGATTACATAGCCATATTTTTATGCTCATGATGGATGTTACTATTTATCATTATTTTGTGACATTCAAAATGAACTAAATCACAGGCCCTTTTCACCGAACCAGGTTGAGAACCACTGTTCCATGCTCTCTCAGTACTCTCTAGATAATGTTCCCTTTTAATCCAAGAAATTAATCAGGTTTCTCAGATACCAAGTGCAATTCAGGATAACAAGTTAGTATCTTGCCTCAAATTATAAACCTTATTCAAAGTTGGGTGTATCATACTAAGTAAAGACAGACAGACAAAGATAAATATTTTATCACTTATATGTAGAATCTAAAAAATTAATACAAATAAATTTGTTTACACAACAAGAAAAGACTCAGACATAGAAAACAAACTTACGGTTACCAAAGGTAAACAACAAGGATTTACTGTATAGCACAGGAATCAACAGTCAATATGTTGTAAAAACCTGTAATGGAAAAGAATCAAATATATATATAACTAAATCACTTTGCTGTATGCCTGAAACTAACATGATATTGTAGGTCAACTATACTTCAATTAAACTTTTTTAAATAAAAAACAAAATTAGGGCATCAGATCAAAACAATGTAGGAACAAAAGGGACCATTTCCTAACTCAATAAACAAGCAACTAAATCTTTTAAAATATCTGGTAGGCACATTGATTAAACTATTACATGTTTTACATAAAATATTAAAACCATATATTTCAAAAGTTTAATTTTTTCTTTGTTAAGAATTTTAAGAGTAAGTTTAAAGTTTTCAGTCTGATTAATTGGAATATTTTATTGCATTTTGATTGGATTAGTACAGGAACACGAGAGGGAATTTAAGTTTTACTTTGGGAGTGAAATTTTAGGTTAGAGGTCACATTCTCCACTTATTACTCAAGCAGAAATCTATAAAACACTTATTAGATGAATGTCTTATCTTTATTTAAACAACTCCACATTTCCAATGAAAGCAAGCTCACAGGCATTACAAGGTAGCTCTTAACCCTGCTGGATAATTATGAATGATAGGAAATTCTTATATTGACCTGAAATCTGCCTAATTTATAATTATTGCCCGTTCTGTTCTCTGTAACCATATAAAATAACTGTTACTTCCTCTTCCACATGAAAGCTCTTGAAGTATTTGAACAAACCTATCATGTTGCTCCATGTTGTTACTGAACTATGATTATCTAGAATAAATTGCTTCCTTTTCTAGATTTGTAACATCTTATGTGCTCTCCTAAATATGTTCAAGCGATTAGTGCCCTTTAAAAGTGTGACTCCTTAGAGCTGGTTACTGAACTTACTGTGCTAGAACCATTACAGAGCACAGTGGGTAGGCTCTTCCTCTGGACATTTGCTTCTAGCAAGAGTTTAGGATTATTTCAGCATTTTGGCCTCTTTACTGTTGACTTATTTTGACTGATACCCTCAGACCTTTTAATTTTAATTGCTTTTAAGCATATCTTACCCTTGTGCTTTTGTGCAGTTGCCTTTTCAAAACATATTCAGGATTTGACTTTTAGTCATATTTGACATAATTTATTCTATTTCAGAAAATCAGTATCCCTTTCAGTTTTGATTTTGGTATTCAGTAGATCTTCCTTCATTCCAGTTTTAATCATCTACAGATTGGGCAGGCATGTAGTCTTGTCTTCAGGACATCAGCAAAAATGGTAAACATCCCATCTCTTGTTGCCAGTCTCCCTCTCTCCCTCTCTATTTTAGTCACTCTGGCTTTTTTTTTTTTTTTTTTTTTTTAATTACCTCAAAGTCAGCCATACCCCTTCCTATATTAGGCACTTTCTATACCTTTGCCTGGAATGTCCTCCCCTTGACATGCCTCTGTCCCTTTTCTCTGGCTAACTGACTGATAGCAAATCAGTTGTTTGCCCAAGGACTTCTTCCCTGACACAAGACTAGGTCAAGTCCTCCTTTTACAGGCTTTTGTAGTACCCTACACTTGTTTGGCTTCACGCTTACCGTTTTGTAATTATGTATTTATTGGTATGATTGTTGTCCCCACTGTATCAGATGCTCAGTGGTGGCAAGAACCGTGTTTCTTGTACTCATCATTGTATCCCCAGAACATAGCACAGTGCCAGACATGTGGTACTAGTTGAATTTAATTTTTTAAAAGGCCGTGTAACAGTTGCTCCCTAACACCAGTGTACAACCTTTGGCTTCTGACGATGTTTTCACACATTTGGATTAGACAAGAAAAATAAGGACAATAGTGTACTGTATATGTAGTATATGTCAGTGTGAAGTTACTGCATTTTTGGAAAGGACTTTTATTCTAATATAGCCTTTGACTTTTCAGGTTATAAATTGTGCTTTTTAAAAATTTTGTTAAGTTTTAGAAATTTTTTTTGTTTATTTTTGGAAACTATTCTTAAAAATAAGTGTGCGACACTATGGTGCTTTGAGATTTTGTTAGTCTGTGAAATCCAGAAATCACTAATGTTGAATACTCTAGAGACCTCCTCTAAGCTAAAATCTTCATTTCTCTTTGGATACAGTTGGTTTGAATCCACTGGGCTATATTTAAAATATATAATGTTGCCTTCAGAAATTTTTTTTTAGTAGTCTGGACCTTCCTCAACAATTTCCTTTCATATATCTATGTAATACAGTATTTATCATTGCTAAGTAGGCTCAGATTCAAAACAGTAGTTGTTAAGTTTTTCTTTTTTAGTACAATTGTACTTTTCCTATATTTAATGTATAAAAGAATAAACCTCAAATACAATATATTAAATTTGAATAGCGAAAGCAAAATTTGCATATGTATGATTATTGTGAACTCCTTTTGTAAATGATTTTATATTTTAAAGTTACATATTTTAGAGTTATAACTTAATTCTTTTTTTTGATTAAATGATAAAGCAGATTTCCTTAAAAAACCTTTCTTTTGAGTTACAGTCAGTTTACAATGTTGTATCAATTTCTGGTGTACACAATTTTTCAGTTATACATGAATATACATGTAATCATTTTCATATTCTTTTTCACTGTGAGCTACTACAAGATCTTGTATTTATTTCTCTGCATGTATACAGTATAAATTTGTTTATCTGTTCTGTAATACCTATCGGTATCTACAAATTTCAGACTCCCAGTCTGTCCCTATCTATCCGCCTCCCACCTGGCAACCACAAGTTTGTATTCTATGTCTGTGAGTCTGTTTCTGTTTTATATTTAAGTTCATTTGTTGTCTTCTCTCTCTCTCTTTTTTTTTTTTAAGATTCTACATATGAGTGATCTCATATGGTATTTTTTTTCTCTTTCTGGCTTACTTCACTTAGAATGACATTCTCCAGGCACATCCATGTTGCTGCAAATGGCGTCATGTTGTCGTTTTTATGGCTGAATAGTATTCCATTGTATAAATATACCACCTCTTCTTGATCCAGTCATCTGTCGATGGACATTTAGGCTGTGCTGTTTCCATGTCTTGGCTATTGTAAATAGTGCTGCTATGAACATTGGGGTGCAGGTGTCATCCTGAAGTAGGGTTCCTTCTGGATATATGCCCAGGAGCGGGATTCCTGGGTCATATGGGAAGTCTATTCCTAGTCTTTTGAGGACTCTCCATACTGTTTTCCACAGTGGCTGCACCAAACTGCATTCCCACCAATGGTGTAGGAGGGTTCCCTTTTCTCCACACCCTCTCCAGTATTTGTCATTTGTGGATTTTTGAATGATGGCCATTCTGACTGGTGTGAGGTGATACCTCATTGTAGTTTTGATTTGCATTTCTCTTATAATTAGTGATATTGAGCAGTTTTTCATGTGCCCATTGATCATTTGTATGTCTTCCTTGGAGAATTGCTTGTTTAGGTCTTCTGCCCATTTTTTGATTGGGTTGTTTGTTTTTTTCTTATTAAGTCGTATGAGCTGTTTATATATTCTGGAGATCAAGCCTTTGTCAGTTTCATCTTTTGCAAATATTTTCTCCCATTCCTTAGGTTGTCATTTTGTTTGGCTTATGGTTTCCTTTGCTGTGCAAAAGCTTGTAAGTTTAATTAGGTCTCATTTGTTTATTCTTATTTTTATTTCTATTTCTCGAGTAGGCTGCCCTAGGAGAACATTGCTGAGATGTAACATGAGATAATGTTTTGCTTATGTTTTCTTCTTGGAGGTTTATTGTATCTTGTCTTATGTTTAAGTCTAATCCATTTTGAGTTTATTTTTGTGTATGATGTGAGGGTGTATTCTAGCTTCATTGATTTACATGCTGCTGTCCAGTTTTCCCAACACCATTTGCTGAAGAGACTGTCTTTATTCCATTGTATGTTCTTGCCTTTTTAAAAAAAATTTTTTAACATTTTTTTTGTATTTTCACTTATTATTGTATTATTATTTTATTTTGGCAAGGTGGGAGGTAATTAGGTTTATTTATTTTTAGAGGAGGTACTGGGGATTGAACCCAGGACCTCATGCATGCTAAGCATGCGCTCTACCACTTGAGCTACCCCTCACCCCTCTGACAAAACTTTTACTATAAATTGTTACTATTTCACCTGCTTTATATGAATGTTAATTTAGGTGAGATAAAATGAGAGTCTTTGATGCAAACCCCTCTGCTTGTTTCCTAAACTGTCCTGTTTCTTCATCTGTAAAATGGTGATCATGAGGATTTAAGTGACTGAATTCACAAATACATAGTGCTTAGAGACGTGTTACATGATGGAAGTGATGAATAAATATTAGTTAATTTTACTATTATTAGTAGTGGTATTCTCATTGAATAGGGATTTCCATATTCAGTTATAGAATATATCAACACAGATAAATAGTAAAAATTATCTTATTTTCTATTTTAACCATATCTTAATGCTTGATATTCTGATAAATCAGTATTTACCAAAGAAAAAACTATTAGAATAAACATATCCAGCTCTTCTCTAGCCATGGTACATAGTTATATCTTCCAAGACTTTAGAGTAAGTGGTTATTAAAGATGTGTTTTGTGATTAAAATTTTAAATCAATTCAGTACCTTATTGATCTGCATTGATAGTAGATTATTAAAGTGGTGATCCAGCTTAACTAAAATAACACCTTCTCCAGGGAAGACATACAAATGATCAATGGGCACATGAAAAACTGCTCAATATCACTAATTATAAGAGAAATGCAAATCAAAACTACAATGAGGTATCACCTCACACCAGTCAGAATGACCATCATTCAAAAATCCACAAATGACAAATGCTGGAGAGGGTGTGGAGAAAAGGGAACCCTCCTACACCATTGGTGGGAATGCAGTTTGGTGCAGCCACTGTGGAAAACAGTATGGAGAGTCCTCAAAAGACTAGGAATAGACTTCCCATATGACCCAGGAATCCCGCTCCTGGGCATATATCCAGAAGGAACCCTACTTCAGGATGACACCTGCACCCCAATGTTCATAGCAGCACTATTTACAATAGCCAAGACATGGAAACAGCACAGCCTAAATGTCCATCGACAGATGACTGGATCAAGAAGAGGTGGTATATTTATACAATGGAATACTATTCAGCCATAAAAACGACAACATGACGCCATTTGCAGCAACATGGATGTGCCTGGAGAATGTCATTCTAAGTGAAGTAAGCCAGAAAGAGAAAAAAAATACCATATGAGATCACTCATATGTGGAATCTAAAAAAAAAAAAAAAAAGCATAAATAAAAAATAGAAATAGACTCACAGACATAGAATATAAACTTGTGGTTGCCAAGGGGGTGAGGGGTGGGAAGAGAGAGACTGGGATTTCAAAATTGTAGAATAGATAAACAAGATTATATTGTATAGCACAGGGAAATATATACAAGATCTTATGGTAGCTCACAGAGAAAAAAATGTGGCAATGAATATATACATGTTCATGTATAACTGAAAAGTTGTGCTCTACACTGGAATTTGACACAACATTGTAAAATGATTATAAATCAATTCAAAAATGTTAAAAAAAAAACTTTTTTAAAAGTAAAAAAAATAACACCTTCATATTTAGAAAGCAAATTATATAAATGCAAAGTTAAAAATACCTATAAGAGTTAAAAAGCAAAAGAGTTGTCTTTTTCTAAGCAGAAAATGTAAGATGGTTAAATTATCTAACACTTTAATTATCTTAGATTTTTCAAACCAAAAGTCTGTTTGATTTGCATATATTTTACAATTAAAAATAAGTTGCACATTTATAAACAAAGTAACCCTACAACAAATGTTTTTTTTAATTTGGTCTATCAATATCATGATTATACGCCATAGTATACCATAGTGTTTTAGAACATGAGCAGTGGAATCTGAAAGACATGAGTTCGAAGTTCTTCAACCGTCTACCAACTGTTTAACCTTAGATAAGTCACTCAGCTCTATTTCCTCATCTATAAAATAGGAATGTAATAATTCCTACCTCTTGGGGTTATTGTAAGAAATAAATGAGATAATATATGGAAAGTCCTTGGTTTGGAGTCTGACATATGGTAAACAGTCAGGAAATGGTCTTAGGAAAATTGTATAGGATAAACAAGCTTCCTGTTAAATACAGTCACTTAAATGCCTCTGTGTGTGTGTGTGTGTAAAATGGTTTTTGACTTGGCAAAATTGTAGGAATTAGAGATTTATTATGCTCAATAAGATCAGTGAACTCTGTTTTCTCATTTAACTTATGATCTTAAAAAAATAGAACTGTAAATCTTTACTTTAAAATACAGGTGTTTAAATAAATTCTCCCTTAGGCTCATGTAAGTCTGTTGAGCTCTCACTTAAAAGTTTTCCTATTTTTCTTTATTTTCTTGAAGGGATGGGTATGTTGCTGTTTTTATATTACAAGTAAAAGTAACTTTTATGTATATTTGACAGAAACTATGTGAAGCAAGAGTCTTCCTGGATTTCACAAGACATCACTTCATCATGGGACAGCAAATTTCAGATCAGACGCAGTTGGTTCTTAACAAGCTACCAGAAAAAGTAGCAAAACATGTCGCATTGGTTCGAGAAAGTAGCTCCTTAACTTACGAAGAATTTCTTGGGAGAGTAGCTGAACTTAATGATGTGTAAGGCTTGCTCTTTTTCATTTTATTTTTCCCCCTGACATATGGCCCAATATCATGAGAATCTGAGAGGGAACCAGAACTATTGATTGGTAAGACTTATTAATATTTAATATTTTCAACAGCAGTTAGCAAATATTTATTGAGTACTATAAGATTTCCTACGTGGCTATTTAAAAATATGTAATAGAAATGAAAGAGAATGAACTTAAAATTGAATTTCGAACACAGACATGTAAATTTATTCTTACTTGAAAGCACTAAAGAGGGTGCATAACAGAAGAGAATATACTAATTAGTCACTCTAGAGAAAGGCTCCTCGGGTGGTGAAAGGACACTCAGATTTCAGTACATCAACCAGTTCATCCAGCTAATAAATCTTCTGTGTTTGTTCATTGAGTCATTATTTTGCCAGAGGAATATATATGATAATAATTCATTTGTCAAAAATAAGACATTTTGTTTATAAATATTTTATAATTAGCTAATATCTTTAAATCTCTACTTAACTCTTGAATAGGTTTCTAAGATGGAATAAACTCTGCCTCCTTAAAGAGCACACCTAGTAGAACTTAGCCGTCTCTTTGTTACTTATTCTTTATTATATCAATTTTTATGCTGATCTGTATAGAAGCTATTAAAATACACAAGGCTCTTTGTCCTAAAATGACCCCAGATTGTAATACTTTTAAAATACTGCTTTTTTGTTTGTGTGTTCTCCCCTAGTGACAGGAGAGCAGATGGCGCTTTTTCCTATTAAATCTTCCTCAGCAGCACCCATATCTGCCTCTCTTTGTTTATCTATCTCCTGTCTCCCTGGGGATATAGTTATAACTTACTAATGCTGCCTTTTAAATGAGATCTTAAAGGTTCTCTATTCAATTTAGCTAACGTTCACTAAGCACATAGTATGTGCAAGGCATTCTGCTGATGGTCAGACATTTTAACTGAGACCTAAAGTGATTACCCAGTTAGTAATGGCAGATCCAGCTCTCCCTAAGTCTGAAGTTCTTTCCACCAGCTCCCATTACTGCTCCTTAAACCCCAAAAAGGCCAAATAAAATCACCCAGTAGTCTGAGACCACTTAGCACATATAACTTTATATATTATAGTCCCTATTAATAATTTAGAGTAAAATACATGAATGTACTCCCTAAGCTTTGTGGACGATAAGAGACATGCTTGGCTATCTGGAACACTTTAGATAAAGAGAAGGAAATACAGTCTTTCTGTGGACATAGCTGGCGTGTACTGTTATTGGCCAGTCATGAAGAATAAAGCATTCTTAACTCTTAAAGTTCTCTTAGGAGATCATTTCTTTTAAGAACACTGGATTTCACTCATTAAAAACAAACCAAAAAACCCTGTATGGGTATATGGATGGATCCTGTATGGGTGTATATGTAAATGCCTAGAAAATGAACTAGAAGGATACACACTGGGTCTCTGGGGAGTTGGTGAAAATGAGGGGCAGTGAAGGGAGATTTTACATTTTACTGCTTATGTTTGTGTATTGTATGATCTTTTATAATAGAAACATAGTCATGGGTTTTTTAAACTCTAGCATTTTACTTTGTCCTTTTTTTTTTTAAAGATCATCCAGATGGTAGCATTTGAGGTTTTACTTCTGAGACCATATTCTTCAGGAATAAAATTGGATTGAGAGTTTAATTGTATCATAACAGTGGAATGCTTTTTTAGGTTTATTGTTTCAACTTTTTTGAAGAATAATCATGACATTTGCCATTCCTTTAGAAAATTAGAATTAAATACAATAAACCTATTCTAGTCTATGAAATTTTATTTTTTGGTCTAAAGATACTGGATAAAATGTGTCCTATGAAAGCGTCTGCAAGCTAAGCTTACTGTGTAATACAGAGGTGATGGTAAAGAGTATCTTATTTATTTAGCACAGGATGTTTCTGACTGGATTTGCTTCTTAAAACCAATTCCCCTGGGTCAGAGTTGGGCACCTCACAAGTTCAGTGCTGTCTGAGAACAATAAACTTAAACCTGCACAAAAGAAGCGTGGCTCGATAACTAGAAAACAGAGCTGGGAACTGGCAGTACTACTTTCCCTGGCAGACTTTGTTACGTAGAGCTGGTTACTTAATTTTCAGTGGCCTCAATTTATGTGACTATAAGTCACTTAATTCTGAGTGTGATATCCCCACTGGTGCTCAGAGAGAAATGTGAGTAATGATTAAAAAAAAGGAGCTGCAATACTTGATTATGTCTTTGAACTGATTTAAGTTGGTGTTGATAAATGATACTGAATTAGCCTCTAAAAAGTGTCATACTTCTATATTAGTACCCTGTCACTCTCTAAATTAGAATTACTCTGCTACTGGAAGACAGTAAACTTATATAAGTGTCTCAAAATCATTTGCTTCATCAATCCCACATTATCTATAAAATTTTTTTTCAAAGAGGTGTGTAAGTGTTGCTTAAGGAAGGACTCAAACAAGGGCAACATTTTTTCACACCTTATATACATCTGAGGCAATAGGCAAAATTTGGACAAGTGAAACCAGCTAAACTTTTTCTGTAAGTACTTGACTCCTGACACGTTTTTCCTAGATGTCTTTGTTAGAAATTTAAAGACCATTGAAATATAGATATGACAAAAAGATTTATAAATATCATTCCACTGTGCTGTTGACCTTGGAAACTAAATTGCATGTTTATAATCAAAACATTATCTGTGTGTTTCAAGAATCTAATTATTACAATCATCAGATCGTTATTTTTCTTTGTGTCTTGTCTTCAAATTTCCTTCTCTGCTTTAAAGTGTTTCTTGAATCTGGTTTCATAGCTCCATTATTTTACATGATTTTTCATAAAATTAACAAATGTGTTTGTCTCTTTTCAGAACTGCTAAAGTGGCTTCTGGCCAGGAAAAACATCTTCTCTTTGAGGTACAACCTGGATCTGATTCCTCTGCCTTTTGGAAAGTGGTTGTACGAGTAGTCTGTACCAAGGTGAGAGTGATAGAGGCTTCCAGCTCTGAGCTGAAACTATTTTGGTGGTTAGAACCACATTTAATAGTATAATACAGTGAAAATAAATGTTAATAATTTGGTTATATTTTGGTCATTACTGAGTATTTATTTATAAAACTATGTAAAACAGTTTTGATACTGTTATTGCCTTCTAGGTTAACTATTTGAATCTCAATGGTTGTATAATTGCCATATTGTAGAGATTTTTGTACTCAAGGAAGGTGGTAGTAAACTCATTCTTACCTTCTTTCTACCTCTCTTTTTGGATTTTAACTGACTGGAATCCTAAGGTGACACCCTACTTAGGTCTAAGATGACTCCTTAAAAATTAAAGTTATTTAGGAGATTATTTCTTTTAAGAACACTAAGTTTCATTCATTAAATAATTTTAAAATCCATTAGAATGGTTTGATTTGGGGGGGATATAGTAATTTTTAGTTATAGAGTGGATTTTTCACCATCAATGCACTATGTTTCTTATTTCATCTCTAAATTTTAGATAATTGAATATATCAGCTGTGCTAAAAAATATGATGGCAGCTGTCACAGAGTATTAGGAAGCCTCATCCAGTAATGAGTAGATTAGAATAGGTGGTTCTTAACCTTTTTGAGGCCACAGACCTTTGGTCTAAAACAAACACAATAAAATCATCTATATGCATACGAACAATAAGTTGGGCATTTATGAATACCTAGAATCCCATTCCTGATCAACCCATAAAGAACTCCTGGGTAAGGAGATTTTTTTCTTTTGTATCATGGACCCTGGATATTACCCAAGTAATATGCCACATTTCCCCAGTAGGTTGATTGCCACTACTATGTCATAAGTATGGTAGGATTGATTATGTTTAGTTGATCAAATTTGAAGGTTTAAGTAGTAAAAGAACTTTAAAGAGAATTGGAGGAGCAAAGACAGCAGATCTTAACTCCAGACTTGGCTAAGTTGAATTGCGCCTGTTAGAGTTTACAGTTGATTTAGAAAAAGTATATAGTATAGCTTAATACCATTCACCTGGGTCTGTCCACATTGAACATTTGCTTATTGATTTTTTTTTAAGTTCAAATGTTAAAAAGCACTAAAATAGCTGCCAGAGAACCATCATTCAAAAAATTTTGCATTATTCATCACAAAGGTAGCTAATGTGATACTGGTGTGGGCAGCAGTGTAACTTTATACGGTATATAATGTGTTACAAATCATAGTAACAGAATACACACTGAAAGCTTGTTCCGAGATTGTATTTTGTTATTTATACTTTGATTCTTGGGCTCAAAAATTGTATACCAACCACATATTTTTTCCATTTTCTGTTTTCTTTGTTTTTGTTATTGGGTTTATATTATATTTTCCATTAAATTCACTGGGGGGTTTTTAACACTGTTATAAATATGCAAACCCCCAAAAAAGAACTTTGGGAATCTGCAACTTGTGACTCTGCAAAGGAGTAAGATAAGGAAGAAATGAAAAACTGGGCTAAAAACATGTAAAATCCATTCAAATAGTCTAGGTATCTCCCATACTCCCATCGTCCTATAGCTGTGAGTTTACACTGCACACAATCTTTCAGGACAGTTTGAAAGTCACTTTCAGAGGACAGGTGGGTGAATTTATAAGAACTCTAGTGACAGAGGTCATTTCTGAAAATCACACATTCTTTCTCCTTTTCTTGCCCTCTTCTGCGCAGTAACCATCTAGCTGATCTTGTCAGTTCTACCTCTACCGGGTTTCACCTCCAGTGTATTTTTAAGACAAAGTTTACACTCTGGAAGAGACTGTAACTAATGCTCAGGCCCCTCTTTCTTCTCATCCAAATTATCTTAGATTCTGTGATTAATCTCCACATCTTCAGACTCTTCTCCTAATTCTAATTTATGATGCTGTGAGAATAACCTTTCTAAAGCACAACTCTCATCACATCACTTTTCTGCTTAAAATTCCTCAAAAATTCCTCCTTGGCTACAAAATAGTCCCAACTCTAGCCTGGCATTTGAAGCCCTCTGCAATATGGCTCCATGCTATCTTTTCTGTTTTATTTACCACTATCCTTTTCTGCAGTCTACAGTCTCACCAGGTTTAACTAATTTAAGTCTATGTAGCTGTTACTTTCCCATCTTGGTGCCTCTGCTCGTTGAGTTCCCTCAACTGGAATGTCCATTCTTCTGTCATTTAAATTGCCATTTGGCTACAAGTCACAGAAAAACCTGTGTTCCACCAGTTTAAACAAAATAGTATTTTGTCACTTATCAAGAAATCCTTTTATTAAAGTAGCCCCTGGATTGGTTAATTCAAAGACCTAGGGCCTAGAGATTATCACTAAGTGAAGTAAGTCAGACAGAGAAAGACAAATATTTTTTGACATCACTTATATGTGAAATCTAAAAAAACTGATACAGATGAAATTATTTACAAAACAGAAACAGACTCAAACATATAAAACAAACTTACAGTAACCAAAGGGGAAAGGGCCAGGAGGAGGGGTAAATTAGGAGTTTTAGATGAACAGATAGACACTACTATATATAAAATAGATAAACAGCAAGGACCTACTGTATAGCACAGGGAACAATAGTCAGTATCTTGTAATAACCTATAATGGAAAAGAATCTGAAAAAGAATAAATATATGTATATGTATGTATGTAACTGGATCACTTTACTACACGCTTGAAACAAACACAACATACATCAATAAGCAAAAAAAAAGAAGAAAAACCCCCAGAAACAACAACAAAAAAAACCAAAGACTTAGCAGATCCCTCTTTCCGACTCTGGGTCAATATTTGCTCACATCCCTTTCTTATACCTACACTGGCAGAGGGGATGTGATGACTGTGATTGATTTAGATTAGACTAACCAAGATTGACTCCTGAGTCATTTCAAGAAGTGGTAGACAGACACCAAAACAAAATTAGAGCTCTGCAGGCAGTGAAAAGTGGGAATGGCATTTGGGTAATTGGTCGATAGTTTCTGCCACATCTTTTATTTCTGCATATCTAAACTTAATGTCTCTTTAAAGGTCCACCTCAAATACCATTTTATCCATAAAGTCTTCCCTAACAGAAATTCTCTTGGCTCTTCTAAACTCCAACAGTACTTTATTTGTACTTCATGATTAAATACTACGTTAAGAATAAAATTATTTAGTTTCTTAGTTCCCCTAGTAGGTATTCGGCTTCTGAGGACAGGAACTCTGTCTAGATTCATTCTAGTATCTTACAGCCTCCAGTGTTTTGTACCTGGTAGGAACTGAATATATCTTGAGTGAACAAAAATCTGTTGAAGAAATATTCTTGTTTTAAGTGACTGGGATATATTGAAGCTTTGTTTATTGATACAGTAAAGTACCTAAATTACATTCTATCCATCTTTATTTTATAAAATACTCAGCTCACATCAAAGGGACCAATATGAATTGTAGAAAGCTGTAGGAATCAGAAATTCCTTATTTTTCTGCTGCTCCTCTTTGGCAAATACAGAATTAATGTTTAATTTTACTATTGGTCACATTTTTTCTTTTTTTGCTGTAGTATCTTTAACCATTAATTACATCTTTAAAATAAGATTCTAAGAGAAACAAAAATACTAAAGACAGAGGCAGTCAGATTTTTCATTTGTATAATTTTTCTTGGTTTTAGCTCTAAAGAAATGTTTCATTTGCATTTCTTAGGTTCTTTTTGAAAGGATATGAGAAGTCAGTGTTTACATTAGGGAAAAAAAAGAGTTTAAGTCCAATAGAAAAAACTGATAGACTGGAATTTCATATTTCTTAACCTTAAGCAACTAAAAACAATTTATAGTAAGACCTTATCTTGACTATCTGCTGTGATGATTATACTCAGTTTAATTCATTATAGAAATAATCTAAATGATGTTTAAATGGAATATTTTGTGGAAATAGTATTAGAAAAATTCATGGGTTAATTAAAATTATGCACTAAGGTGGCTGTTAAGAAACTTTACTAATTATATTATTATCATCTGTCTTGCTACGTAGACCAAATCCTTGGAGTCATCCTTAATGTGTCTTTTTCTGTCATACCCCACAATCAGTGCATAAGTGAATCCTGTCAGGTTTCTGTTCAGAATATATTCAGAATCTGGCAACTCTCACCATACCATCTTCACTACTATCACCTTATTCCTAGCAACCATCGTCTCTCACCGGGATTATTCCAATAGCTTTCTAACTGGTCTCCCTGCTTCTGCCCTTATTCCATTCATCTGATCTCAGCACCACAACCAGTCTATTCCACTCATAATCTGAAATGAAATCAGATAGTACTCCTTGGCTCAAAACCCTCCAGTGACTTCTCATGCACTTGGAATAAAAGCCAAAGTCATTATTATGATCTGCAAAGTCCTATACATTCTGTCCCTGCCTCACTCCCTAACCTTATCTTCTGCCAGTCCTCCCTCCCTCTCATTCTTGTGTTAAATGCCTAGGATATATTGAAGCTTTGTTTATTGATACAGTAAAGTTCCAGCCACCCTGGGCTCCTTGCTGGACTCTGTGCTCCTTGCCAGGAGCACTTCTGCTTTTGGACTTCCCGTTCCCTCATCCTGGAATGCTCCCGCCCCCTATATCCATATGATTCATTACATCTCTTCTGGTTCTTAAATATCACCTTCTCTGTGAGGCCTTCCCTGCAACCTTTCAGCATTTTCTCTCCTCTGCTTAATATTCTTCATAACACTTATTTCTAATCTGTAGTTTGTTTATCTGTCGCTCCTACCTATAGTGTAACCTCTGTGAGGGCAGTGATTTTTGTGTTTTTTACACACTGTGTCACCAGTGCCTGGAGCAGTACACATAGTACCTATAACATCTACATAATAGGTACTCAGTAAATACTTGTTGCATGAATCCTATGATTATAATAATTGCAATTTGATAAACTTGCCTGTTAAATACTAAGTTTATATGAATTATTCCCCAATCTTTTCTGAACTGTGCAGTTCCAAAAGAAGACTGGTCCAGTTTCCTCAGCTCTGAAAGCCTTATTTTGTAAGCCTCCATAAATTCCTGTCAACTTTAATTCTGTTTATTTGTTCTCTACCCCATGTATAGTTTTGTCACAGAGAATCTTACATATTTGCAACTCCATATAGACTTTACTTTCCCACAATTTTAATCAATTTTCTGATTATTAGAGATGGTTCTACAATTTTCAGTGTGGAATCTGATTCATATTTTTTTAATTGAATTACAGTCAATTACAATGTGTCAATCTCTGGTGTACAGCACAATGTCCCAGTCTTGCTTAAACACACATATTGGAATCAGATTCATACTTGATTCTTAGTTTTTTCCCTTACTGCCTTCTCAAGTAGTAAACAATTAATAAACATTAGTTACAACTAATTTTATTTTATTCCAAATATTGAAAGTTGCTATCATCATGTTTTTTAAATTTGTAACCTAACTACTTCACTTTCTCATGCCCCCAGTCCCATCAACACATTTAAAAACGTATTTCATTTACAATTTTAAGGCTCCCTCCATATGTCTCCCTGCATTCTTCATTTCTTTCTAAATGTTTTCTGATTTTGTTTGTTCCATTTACTTTGACATGCACTTTGATTTCACTGCTTGCTTCTGTTCCTACAGTCTTCCATACTGTCTCCTGTCCTGAAAGAAAGTCTTTCACACTCTAATCTGTCTCTGGTTACTTCAGGTTTTTCATTCAAGAATATTATGCCCTCAACCCTACTGGCTTTGGTCATTTCAAAAGAGAATATGTGCCCTACTTCATGAGGCCCCAAGACTTATGAAGGCAGTATTGTCTCTCCTTACCTATTATCTCATCCTTGCCCCAAATATCTCCTCACAGTAAGAATGTAAGCTAGAGTAGGGAGAGGAACAACCTGTAGGCCAGTAAATGGGTTTTTTGCTAAAGCTCAAAATGGTCTTCTGGGAAAAATACAAACACTTTTGTTAGGATTTATTTTAATGCAAATTTTTTCTTTCATTTGGAAGTTTTGATACATAATAGAACTTAAGATATTCAAGAAAGCAATCTGTTGTTTCAGTTATTTAGAATGATGTGGTTGTTGGATTGAAATAAATCTTTAATAAATTATTTAGAAATTAAAATGAAAATAATTGTCAATACTGATCTCTTAAGTCTGGAAAAGTTGTCTGACCTTAGCAACTCTAAACAGAATGATGCCTAATCAACGCTACAGGGTTGAGCATCAAATGAGATTAAATTATGTGAGTATTTGAACCCCACAAATGTAGGGGACAGGATATTATTCATTTGCTGAGATTCTTGCTCTCTTGGTAGGTAATTTGCAAACCTTGAAAACATCTGTTTCCTAGGATATTTGACTAAATATTTGTTCACCCTTTCGGAGAAAAATTGACAGGAAAAATTACCAACTTGTTTTTTCATTTTCTTTATATTAAATTAGATTAACAAAAGCAGTGGCATTGTGGAAGCATCACGGATCATGAATTTGTACCAGTTTATTCAGCTTTATAAAGATATCACAAGTCAAGCAGCAGGAGTATTGGCACAGAGCTCCACCTCTGAAGACCCTGAGGAAAACTCTTCATCTGTAACATCTTGTCAGGCTAGTTTTTGGATGGGAAGGTATACGAATGCATAAATACCATGGTTCTTTTATTTTCTAACCTGCAAACTACGAAATCTCATTAATTTTTACTGGTGTTCTGTGACATCTTAAATCCCATTACTTTTTGTCCCAGCTGATACTATATCACACATCAGCTTTTGAATTACTCTGTGCTTCAGGACATTGTTAGAATGCCAAATTGAAGAAAAACTAAAGTGGCTCACACCAGGTAATGTTTCTGTCAACCCAGTTTCCACTCTTCATTCTGCCTGCTTGCACTTAATGACAAAAGATACAGTTTGTACCCCTCTTATAATAGGAATTTAGGTTCTTAGATAATTGAAGCCCTTCAGGGAATTAGGTCCAAGAATCTGGCAAAACCATTCCAGTTTTTCTTAAAGATATCTGACTAATTGGAGCATTAATGTTGTAAATATTGGCTCTAGGACTTGGCAGTTCATTCAGGAATGAACAAGTAGTTGGTGCACATATTGCATGTACTGAGTTACCAAAAGGAAATGAAATCAGCCAGCATTTCTGTGGTGGTGCTTGTTTACTCAGGCCTAATGTATTATTCCATCGAAACTTTCTTTTCCTTCTCTATACTGCTTTTGGCATGTGAAAGCTCACACCTGTTGCCATTTGACAACCATGACCATAATTTAAATTTGTAAACGCCTCATTGGAAAAAGGCTTACGTGGGTCCAGACATGTTGACATCCTGTCTTACTGTCATACAGGGTAGACAGCACAAATCTGTACTGATAGTGTATTTTATCTTAAAGTGCAGAATATGCTTAACAAGAACTTCTCTTTTATTGTTCCATTTGCAATTGCATTTTCCAATCCATTCTTAACCAACTGGTTTCCAGATACTATGTTGTAGCAAAATTGTATTTTAACTTATTATTTCCTGTTTATCTTTAATAGAATTGTTTGGCTTTCATGTTTGGGCTGTACAAGTATTATGATGAAATGCTAAATGAGCTTTAGAACATTACAGGCAGCATTTAGGCTTATCTTTCCTATATTTTGTGAAGTTACTCTTTCAAAGACAGGCATCTGATTTTCTGCTTTTCTTTCCTCTCTATCTTCTGAACAGTGATTTTTTTTTTAAAGTATTTTGAAAGTTGAGAACAGTATTTACTAAGCTCTATGGTAGCAAATGAAATGAAAGTAATACTTTTTTCTTGTATCTTAATGAAGGAGGTAAGGGTTTTATCCTTTTTCATGCACCCTTGAGACTGGGAAACTCAATGCCTGATTGGTAGGTTAGGGCTGCTTCTTGCCTTTGTTTTTCAGTTTTTTGTTACACCCTGATATACTTAGATCATGGAAGAACAGACTTTTCAGGTTGAGAGGGGTCTTAAGAGGTTTTTTTTTTTGGTTCAGCCTTATGTCTGATGCATTTTTCTACTAGTGGTTTACGTTTGTTGAGTACTACTTACAGGGTATTAGGCGTTGTGATGAGTGCTTTACGTGTATAACTCATTAAATCCTTGTACCAACCCCATGGGAATACAATTATTGGCCCATTACAGATGTAGAAATTGAAGTTTAGACAAGTAAGTGACATGGCTAGAAATTGGCCGGGCTGAGACACACATTCAAGCCTGTCTGACAATACAGCTGTGCTCCTAACCTCTGCGTTAGTTCTCTCTGGTGCATGAAGATCCTGTACTGCAGTGCTTCTTAAACTTTGATATTTAGTGGTTTTGAGGAGGAGCCTGAGATTCTGTCAGGCTCCCAGGTGTTTCACTGCTGCTTCTCCACAGATAGCACTTTGAGTAGTGAGACACTACTTACTACACTTAGCCGAGTGGTAGTCCAACTTGAACACCCGCACTGTATGGTACTCACTGCCTCAGAAAGGTAAGCCTTTTAATACACAAATGGCTTTAATCACTGCGCAGTTTTCTCTTTTGCATTGTGTTCCTCAGAGCCAAAATCTGACTCTCCTAAGGCAGCACAGCACAGATTCCAGAACCAAATTGCCTGTGGTCAGCTCCTGGCTCTACTCCTAATTGTGTCACTTTGGGCAAGTTATTAAACCCCTCTTTCCTCATCTTTTGAAAGAGAGTAAAATCTACTTCATAGGACTCTTGAGAGAGTTAAGTGAGTTAATATACATAAAATGCTTAGGAGAATGCCTGGCCCATAATAACATGGCTGTAAGAGTTAACTATCATAATTATTAAATTATTACCATATTCTACTTATTTCAGTGGCAGTGTCCTCTGGAATTCCACCACCAAGTCTGTTCTCTCTCCCAGTCCTTCTAATATTTCAAAACAGTAATCAAGTTCTTACTGAGCATCTGTTCTCCAGGATAAGCCTCCCCATTTCCTTTGGCCTTTGTTTATGTGGTCTCTTCTACATCCCAGAGGCTTTCCTGTGTGATCTTTTATCTGTCCATTTGTCTTTTGGGGGTAGGGGCAGAGAACTGGATTCTCCACTCCACAAGTGGTCTAACAAGGACAGACAGCAAGACTCTTTCTCCTTCCTTCTTCTGGTCACTGTACTTCTAGGGAGGTAGCAAAAGAATCAAGTGAACGTGGTACAGGTTCGACTGCTGCTTCCGTGTGTCCTCTTCTTTCTCTTACCTCCATCCAGAACACTCTTCTTCATAGCCCTCTGCTACTCGCTTTTAAACTCTGACCTTTAGAGCTCTGTCTCTCTTTATGGATACAGTTATATTCTCTGCTACTGACACCCTTAGAGTCCACACCCTTAGACATAAATTGTAAGCTCCTCAAGAGCAGAGACCCCAGTTCTTCTTGGTCTGGCACAGTGTATAGCATCTAAAAGGCACTTAAACATTGAACTGAATAGATAACAGAAAAAATCAAATACATTAGGCCCCCATCCATCTAGGTCTTCATTCAGTTTCCCCATTTCAATTCAGAAGTTGCCCACTTTCATGCATTGCTAAAGCATAGCATTTAATCTTGTTACCACATCCTGATTTGTCTTTTGTAATGCCCATCCGACCAGGCCCGAATTATCTCCCAGGTGAATAGCTGAAATAAGGATCTGATTGGTGTTCCTCCATCTAGACTGTCCCTCATCCTGCTGTCCCAGTTAAAAGCATTATTTCCAGTGGGGGTTCCCTTGCCCCTCCAGTACGTCTTCCCTAGTATATTTGCTATCCCTAAAAGATAAGTTAACTCACTCTGACTTTGCATGAGTCATATTGTGCTCTATGTTGAAGGCACACAGATGTTTGATAATGCTTTTGAAGGCAATGGAAACAAAGTGTACAGCACAGTGACAGCAGAGAACATCATTGCTCCAGCTCAGTTTTCACATTGCAGGATAAAGCAGCTGACTGACGAGGAGGAGTGCTGTATCTGTATGGATGGTCGAGCTGACCTCATCCTGCCTTGTGCTCACAGCTTTTGTCAGAAGTGCATTGACAAATGGTAAGTAATCTACTGCCTTCATGGGGTAGGCAAAGGTCAAGTCCAAGAGTGTATAGGAAACTTCAAAAAATACAAAACCATCAAAGTTAAGTATAAGAGATTTTGTTCTTTAGTACTTTGAATTTTATGACATGCCTCCTACTGGTTAAAATATTTTTATTTTTGTATCTAAAGTTTATAAAATGTGGGGATGTATCCTAGTTTTGACAGTTAACTTTTGCTGTAAGGAGATTTGTGCCTGACTTGAGTTTAGAATCAAACATTTCCCTTTTTCTTCCATTTATCTCTTCATTTCTACATTTTTCCTCTATATATGATTAGAAGGAATAATATGAATCTTTGAATATTGGACTTAGAACTTTAGAGAACCGCTAGTCAAGCTCACTGTTTTACAAAATAAGAATCAACCATTTATGGTAATTTATAATTGACATACAATAAACTTCATATTCCATAAGATTGAATGTCTGAATAACATTTTTGAAAGATATTTTTTCTGGATGTAGAGTTCTAGACCGATAGTATTTTTTCTCTCAGTACTTTAATGATGTTGCTCCACCCTCTTCTTGCTTACATCATTTCTGATGAGAAATCTGCTCTCATCCTCATCTTTTTACCTCTGTAAGTAATGTGCTTTTTTTCTCTGGCTGCTTTTAAGGTTTTTTTCCTTTATCACTGATTTTGAGCAATTTGATTATGATGTGCCTTAGAGTAGTTTTTTTCATGTTCCTTGCATTGGAGTTACAGGTTTATAGTATCATCGGTTTTGGAAATTTTTCAGCCAGTATTTTCTCAAATTTTTTTTTTCTGTTCTCTTTTCTCCCTTCTCCTTCTGGGACTCCGGGTACACACACATTAGACCACTTGGGGTTGTCCCACAGCTCACCGATGCTGTCTTCTTTTCTGAGCATCTTCTCTGTATTTCATTTTGGATAGTTAATATTGATTTATCTTTTCAAATTCATTGATCTTTTTTTTCTACGGTGTCTGACTTGCCATTAATCCCATACAGTATATTTTTTTTTCTTCAGATATTTTAGTTTTCACCTCTAGAAGTTTGATTTGAGTTTAATATCTTCCACGTATTTGCTAAATATATTTGGTCTTTCCTCTAGTTTTAATACTTGGAATACAGTTATCATAACCTTTAATTTTCTTGCTGTTAATTCTATCTGGGTTAGTTTTGATTGATTTTTTTCTCTTTATTGTGGGTTGCATTTTTCTGCTTCTTAGTAGTTCTTAATTGAGTGCCAGATATTGTGATTTTTTTTTTTTTACCTTTTGGGTATAGGACATTTTTGTATTCTTATAAAGCATTCTTGAGCTTTGTCCTGGAATATAGTTACTTGGAAACAGTTTGATTCTTTTGAGTCTTGCTTTTATGGTTTGTTAGGCAGGACCAGAGCGGTGTTTACAGCTAATTTGCCCCACCTAATGAGGCAAGCCTCCAGAATCCTCTACTCAATGCTCCATGATTTATGAGGTTTTCCAGTGTGGCTGGTGGGAACAGGTAATGTCCAGGCCCTATGTGAGCTTTGGATACTGGCCTCTCAGATCCTTTTGGGTTGTTCCTCAGCCCCAAGTAGTTTCCTCACATGTACACACTGATCATTACTCTCCTGAATATACTTTATGGGGACCTTCAGTAGACTCCAGGATTCTCCTCGTGTGTAGCTTTCTCCTCTCCAGTACTCTGCCCTAGCTGCCTTGGCTTCCCGAGATTCTCAGCTCTGTCTCGTCAAGTCAGGGAGTCTGCCAGGCTCCATCTAGGTTTCCCCTACGTGCTTTGCCGCCTGGAAGCTCTCGAGGCAGTAAGCTGGGGCAGTTATAGGGCTCACCTTCTTTTGCTCCTCATCCCTCAGGGGTTGTAAATCCTTTGTCGTTTTGTGTCTAGTGTTGAAAACCGTTGTTGCATGTATTTTGTCCTGTGTTTTAGTTGTTTTAAGTGGGAAGATAAATTTGGTCCCTGTTGGCCAGAAGCCGATGCTGACTGTTTTAAAACTGTGATTTTTATGCACAGAAAAGCCCATAAAGTTATCTTGAAAAATATCTCTGAGGAACCAGAATAATACATGTCAAATCTACTTTCCTATTTAATTTTTGGAACAGATTTCTAAATTTTTGCACAAAAGCCAAAGAGCAATTGATATAATTTAATTACTTTGCTCTCTGACTTCACTGAGAGATGAAGAGAAAATCATTTTCCCTGTATGACATTGTTCTGGATCAAATAAGTTATTTTTGAAATTTCTAAAATAATGTTTGACAAGACCAAAAATACCTTTGGAAAATGTAATTTTGTTAAAGTGATCATAAATAAGTTTTTCCTCCTCCCAAAGTTATTCTTCATGTAAAGTTTGTGTGTGTTTGTTTTTTTAAGCCTTGAATGCTTTCATTCCATTATTTATAGCAGCAACAAGCTAAGGAAAAACCTAAAAATCCTTCTGTGTGAATCTGGTTAAATGAATTATAGCCTATCCATACAGTGTATGTTTAAAAAGAATAGACAGTTCTAACCAGTGCTGATACAAAATAGCCCACAAGATACATTAACAGGTGAAAAGAGCAGTGATGTATATATTACACACAAGCTTGGTCATGCTTAATCTAGCTCTAGAAGAATGTATAAGAAACTGGTAACAGTGGTTGCCTCTGGGGATAAAAATTAAAGATTGGGATAGGAGGGAGAGAGAGGTTTTCACTGTGTACTTCTATGCTGTTTATTTAAAAAAAAACACGTACATGTATTACATTTCGAATCCTTTTTTTTAAATAAGAAGGAAAAGAGAACAAACTTTTCTTTATTTGACTTCTCTAATAGGAGTGATCGACACAGGAATTGCCCTATTTGTCGCCTACAGATGACTGGAGCAAATGAGTCTTGGGTGGTGTCAGACGCACCCACGGAAGATGACATGGCTAACTATATTCTTAACATGGCTGATGAGGCAGGCCAGCCCCACAGGCCATGACTTTGGGGTGAAGTGTTTCTATTAGGGGCTACAAACACTTCGGTCATGGGGGAAGGATGCAAGGTTGTTGTGGTGCAGACACCGAGAAATCAGTTTTTCCCACCCTCTTATTTTTGCTATTCTGACAATTTATCCCATTTCTTTTGACAGACTTTCCATGTCTTCCATTTATGGTAAACTAAAATTTGCTACTGTTTTAGGTCAGATTTTCCTGTTATTTACCTGTTCTAATGAATATTAGAACTAATATATTAGTTTGCTAATCCTTTGCTGGGGTTACAGCAGCATTTCCAGGGGCTTCTAAAACAACTACTACTTTTCAGGGCCAGAGTAATCTGGAATCTATTCAGTTAGGTCTAAAATAAACCTTGAATGTTAAAAAGTTGTAGCCATATGAGAGAAAATCTTAAATGACTGAAAATGTAGAATATATCAAAGTGCATGTTACTACTTAAATAGTCTTTCTGCTGGAATCTAAGGAGTATGTATGCCCCCTTGTGGTTAACTATTGCTCCTTTAATAATTTTTACTTGAAATGATCCAGTTATTTCCTAACTTTAGTGGTGTGTTTTGGAACTACATGGGGGGTTTTTTGTTGTTTTTTTTTTACCTAAAAGTCTTTTTTTTCCCTCATGCTTTATAATTTGGGTGAGGACTGTAAATTTGGGCATGGCTTTGCCTTGTAAATGGATTTCTTCTGGGGAGTCTTCTTGGCTATTCTGGAAATGCTTTCCCAAGCTGGGAAACTTCTAAGTAGCTTTTGATATACTTATGCATCTTGGAGTTTCAGATGGAAGTTTTTCTTCATCACAGATCCTGTTTTATATTTCTAAATTATGAAAAATCATTCAATATTAGTTTATGGTGCTTTAATTTTTTAACTTGAAGGCATCTTTCTGAGGTT
The DNA here is from genome assembly GCF_048773025.1 of Camelus bactrianus. Classification (NCBI taxonomy): domain Eukaryota; kingdom Metazoa; phylum Chordata; class Mammalia; order Artiodactyla; family Camelidae; genus Camelus; species Camelus bactrianus. Next base: position 41,569,547 of record NC_133548.1, read on the forward strand.
CCCAAGTCTTCAAATTTCTTAGATTAAGAGAGAAGAAAATAGGGTGTAGCTTTTTAATCATATTTATACACAAAGCACCTCTGAAAATTAGGTGATAGTTTGACTTTGTTTCAGTGTACCTTATTTGAAAATACCCTGAAAGAGTATAGTCATAATGGAATTATGATGTTCAGTGGCACTTGAACCATTTTTGAAAAATTTTGCTCCTAAAGTAAAATTTTTGTTTTATGCTAAACATGAACATTTCAGCATACAATAAATTAGGGCCTGATGTCTTCTTTAAAAAGTGTGTTCACATTCCATGTAACTTTTCTGATTTATTGGTAAATTGCAAATATTACTATTTTCTGAAGTACCAAAGTACACAATTTAAGTTGCTGCTTATTGACAGCAGAATTTTCAAGTACTAGGATTTTAATAGGCATGCAAATTAAGTAATTCATTTCTAGGAAAAATGTCTGACCAAAGGTAGCTTGATTTTACCCCCAAAATACTGATAACTGGTTGACATTCATGATGGGAGCAGCTCAGTGCCAAGTAGCTAAACACTTGCTCTGGATGTTTACGAAGTAGAGCACTGGGGATCCTACCCTGTCAACCTGGCAATGCACTTGATGGTTGTGTGACCTTGAGAAAGTCCCTTCCTCTGGTTCATAGATTCCTACTTCATTTTCACACTTCCTTTTAACAGTAGAACCTTTTTGCCCCCCAAGTAAAAATCTTACTCAGAACCCCTGCGCGCGCACACACACACACACACACACACACACACACACACACACACTCACTCACTCTCTACCCCACTATATAAAAGTCATTTTATTGATATAAATTCCCTTATACAAACTTTAAATACCATAACTAAATATTATAAAGTCAACCAATGAAAATATGTATTAATGCAGTGGTGGTACCCAGTTTATTGGAATTTGGTGAGTAACACAGTTGTATGATGGGACTTGTTTTTTAAGTTTTTTAAAAAAAATTAAATTCGTGTCAAATTTGCATAATCTCCTCCTTGGATTCTTAGTACTCTGTGGAATTTATTTTGAAAACCTTGAGATGATCCTCTGAGATCTTTTCCAGCTCTAAGAGTTTAAACTATCTTTTTGGATTAGACTTCCTGAGTCTAATTCAGATTGCCTAATTTAAGAATGTTTCTGAAAACAAAGTTGCTTTATAGATTTTTGGTTCTTTCCAGATATAGCCAATGATTTTATCCCCCAGAATCCTTCACCCTTCAATTCTTTAACAGTGAGCCCGGTGACTTGATATTGCCCAGACCTTTCTATTTTCCAGTATGAGCTCCAAGACACTAACTGATCTACTGTGAAATATGTTTTTATTAGCCTTATCAAGTAAATGAGCATAGTTTTTTGCTCACTCCATTAAACTGGGTGGTAATTCTTTAGATGTGAATGTTAGGTAGGTTCTACTGTAATAACTAACTGTAAAAGTTGTAAGTTTGTTTAATGGCTGAAATGTATACTTTTTGTATTCTGTACAGCTTGTCTTTTTTAAATTTGAAGTACTTAAATGCACTTACTATGATAGGAAATATGTGTGCCTTCTAGGATTTATGAAGTGGTTTCATGAACTCTTAAGAAATTTGTTTTATAAGTTATTAAGTTTCCCTATCCTAACTCAATAACATAGAGTTTGCTTATAATACCGTAGAAGTTTAGTTTAAGAAAATGGTTTTAACTATATACTGAATTTAGAAGTAGAGAAGAATAGTATCTGTTTTATTCTTAGGGGAAACTGGCATATTGTGCAATAAGTAATCTTTAGCAAGTAAATTTTAGCTAATTGAAGAGATTTTCTTATACCATGTAGTTTCATATTCTTATATTACTAAGTGTTTATATTCCTTAGAGGACTATTTTGTATTGTGCTCTGGAGAGTTGTGATGTTTTTGTGCTGTTTTAAAATTCACTTCAAATTAGACTCAATTTCCTTATACCTAATATATATATCTGGTTAATAAGACTGCTTGAAAATATCTTTTGGTTCAGTGATTTTTAACATTGAGAAGTTGGATTCATTAAATACAATCTTAAGAATTTGCATTTTTAACTGTTTTTTTCTTAAGTCAAGCTTTCTTGGTCTCTCTAGGAATAAGAAAGCTACTTGGAGATAAGGGAAATCACCTGATCACCCACATTTATAATGGGCAACACAATGACAATATGATATAAACAGTAACAGACTTTAATTTGTTTTCATGTCTTTTACCCCTATTTGACAGTAATTGATAAGTTACTTCAACCTATGGTGGTTTTGATAGTTACCATTTTCTAAGATAAAAGAATGTAAGTAGAGACACAGGTTAGAATCATAGTGCTGAGAAGTAGAAAGCCATTTATAAGGAGTAGCTGTTTAACTGATGGAGAAGTACACATTTTGGTATCAAAGGCTTTATAAAAGCCCCCTCAGATATATTTTGATAATCTTGCAGCTGCTTGTAATCTCACTGGTATCCCTTATCTTTCTAATCAACTATTTATTTAGAATTGGAAGGTATAAAATTTTCCAAGGAACTATGTCTGTTTAGTGTTTTTATTACAGTCAGTTTTATGCTTGTTCTATTTTGTAATGGTCATTGTTTAGGTAGAGAATACTTAGGTCTATTACCAACATACCGCCTTCAGTTGTGTCTGCAAGCCCAGAAAAAGATGAATATCATTTCACCAACACAGCACTCGGACACAAGAAAGAGAAAACCAGAGGGATATGCTTTCAACTCTGCTTTATCCAAGGTAAGAGAAAGTAAAGGCCCAGGATAGGCCTTGGTGAATATCAGCTTAGGAGGTGCGGTTTGTTTTCATGAGGCAGTGAACTGTAACATTGATCATTTCAGCAGTGCAGTTTGGAGTAATATATAACGTGCACTTGAGCCTTTTAGAGTAAGCAAGGAGATAACATGCCTCAAAAATTGTTCTTTTAGAAATGTGGACTAGTGTACTATTGGCTTTGATTCCAGTTGTGATCACAAAAGAAAATAGAGCTTCACCCATACAGGGCAATTAGGTACAATGATGTAATAGTGCAAAATGCTATACAAAAAGGTGGCTGAAAAGCCTTCAGGACAGATAAAATCCAACAGGTGTGTCTGAACAGACAGATGTTATATGCGGGGTAAAGGAAATGACCTTGTGTGGCTTTGCTCATGAACCATAACAGCAAAAGTTAGAAAGAGCAAAGGTTTACCCTTCTGGGTCTAGTGAGCTTCAGTTCAAAATTTGAGTTTTCCTAGTTGAGTGTCATCCATGTCTGAGTCTTAGTAAAAGATAAATTAATAGTTATTATTGATAGCTTTTCATGATGCCTATCTTAAAGTTAAAAAATTTAAAGATTTGCCTTAAAATAGTATCAGCTTAAAATAGTGTTAAATTGAGCCACAGTTCTAACAGACTTTATTCAATAATTACTTGATACAGGTAAAATGACAATGAAAAACTGTACGATACTTGCTATGTTAGGGCAAATGTATACAAATGGGAGCTTTTCAAAAATAATGAATGCCTAAGGTAAGTGCTTAGTTTTCATTCAATTTCATAATTAGCTATAAGATAGCATGTTTGCCTAGTAAATAGACTACGTTTATTGTTCCAAATGCTAAGTTGACCAGTAGAGGGGACAAGCGTTATAAAGTAACAAGACAAGACAATCTGAAGTCAAGTAAGCATTTTCACAGACAAAAATGGGGTTCTTCTAACTCTGTAACGATTTAGAAGGGCTTCCCAGAGTCTGCATTTTCCCACAGTCTACACAGACAAGGAAAGTCCTTGCTGAGTACTAGGAGCACAATCCTTAAAAAGGTGCCAGAGGAGGAAATTCATTCAAGTTATTTAATATACATTTATTGAGCACCTACTATGTACCAGGCACTAGTAACAGATGAAGAATATGTTGGTAAAGCTTAAATTCAGAGTGGTCTTAAAAAAATGTTTTCTACCTGGCCCCTGGGATGGCTTGTATTTTCTGAAGAAGTCTGTGTATTAGGTAAAGGAGGGATTTCACCTTCGGGGAAAAAATGCCCCAGGTTGCAGGGATTACAAAATCTAGATTTGTGAGGCCTGATGGAATAGTGGGAAGGACTGGATTAGGATTGGAGAAACCTAGTTCTAGTCCTATTATTTACTAGAACTGTGTGACCTTAAGCAAATTTCACTTCTCTGGCCCTAACTCCTCATAGGTAAAGTGATAATCTGGCTACAGTCATAGAATATTCAAGCCAAAAGGAATAGAGATCTAGTCCTATGCTTCCCAAAAAGTCCTTAATTCAAATGTAAATACGTAGAAGTCCCCATTTAAAGCTAATGATGAAAGCAGAGTTGCCTTGAAGCAGTAAAAGCAGTGCCCCCCTCCCCCTGCCCACCCCTGCCCTGAAATGGTCAGGGAGGGGAAAAACCACCCACCTAGTCCAAACCCTCACTTTTCAAATGCGGAAACCAAGACACTGAACAGGAGTGATTGTGTCAATGTGAACATTCGGTTTCCTAAATAGAAAGGGAGGAGGGCTAAATAAAAGTTTTTTAAATTCATTAAAAATGCAAATTATCAAGAAGGAAGTTTTCTAATTCAAAGTAGCTCTTTTATGAAAAGGAGCTCTGAAATAGATTTTAAGGCAGCCAGCCTGTCAGAGGCTGAAATGAACAATTACAACTAGCCTGCAGGGTCTACAGAGGACTACAGCAGAAAACCACACAGACTGCATGTCACTGGGCACTGGACCATGTAAGATCCTGGCCCTAATGCAAGCATTAGCACTTTCAAGAGAAGTATTTGGAAAATTAGGAATGAGTACAGACGAGTGTCCAGCTCCCAGATCCCCATGGAGGAGTCACCATCTATTACTCAAAAAAATTAAGAAAAGTGGGCATATGAGGCCTTAAAGTGAACAGTGCAACCAAAATCACTAGTTTGAAAGTTCAGAGGCATCCTCTCCTTGGAGGAAAAGTCCTCATTTGGTACCTTGACCCACTGTTAATCACAGCAGACTTGAAATTAAACCAACAGGTTAAAATGCACATCCAGTGCTCGACCTATGTGGTTAGGGCTGTGATCTCTTCCGATTTCATGGCATCAGACAGGAAGCTGAGCTCATTGCACAAGGTCTCGTATCGGAATGCCATCCGAATCTGAGCTACATTTGTCTTTCGAATATCATTTCCTTCAGGTCCTTCTTTGTAATAATTTTGTCCCAGAAATTTTTGCTTTTCCTGTGGACCAAGAGAAATACAAATGAAACATAACTTAGATTCACTTTCTCTATCCACATGGCAGCTCTGACATTAGCCACACCAAACCAGGCTGGTCCCCCGTCAAAACATCTTTCCCTGCAGGGCTCCTACAAAATTCCTCAGAGCTTCCCTGTCCTCAAGGATGTCACCCTGACAGCCACATTCATTCCCTTCATGTCTGACTGTTTCCTTGGTCAGAAAGGAAAGACGAGCTCCAAGAGCCGCTGGGGATGAAGAAGGCGAGAGGAAGGCATGAGGACTCTAGGAAGTCCCTCCTGAGAGCTGACAAGGGCAGACAGGTGTGTCTGGGGAGAGCCAGTCCAAGGAACCTGGTCCCCACAGAATGAAGCTTGAGCCTTAACCCTTGTCTGCATCAGCATTCAACAAGAGCAGCACCACTGCAGCCCTCCTCCTGTGCCCGTGACATCGCCTGGGGAAGGGACCTAGAGCAGTGGTCCTCAGCCCTGCCTCCAAGTCAGAATCACCTAGGGAGCTGTTAAAGAAAAAAATTACCAATGTTTGGGTCCTATCCCTAGGTACCGTTCATCTATTCAAGAAATACTGTGCCTACTATGTGCCAGGGTCTATTCTAGGTCCTAGGGATAGAGTGCTGAACTTACATTCTAGAAGGAAAGACAGAAAAACATGACTGCCTACTGCAGTGTCAGCAGTGGTAAATGTTAGGAAGAAAAACAGATTCAAGGGATGGAGAATGAGAGCACGTGTGTGGCTACTGCAGAATGGGTGATCAGGGAAGGCCTCTCTCAGATGGCATGTGAGCAGGGTTCTGGAAGAAGAAAATTCAGGAGTCTTCCCCAGGATCCTCCACTAGAACACGGGTTTTCAGTGTGACAGAGATCCTCCTTGTTCCGTTCATAACAGGTCCCAGGCTTGGGGAGTGCCTGGCACGCAGCAGACATTTGTCATACGTGGGTTGAGAGGACGGGAGGGACAGGGCAGTGCACACCTGATGGGAGAGGCCACTCTGCAGCACGCTGTTCCGGGCGATCTCACACAGGTCACACGTGCTCAGCTTCCACACTTGAGCCGCAATCGCGTATTCTTCCATAAGTGCTTCCTAGAGTCCCACAAAGTAAATGTATTAGATTGGAGACTATCCATTTCAATGCATCACATGTTTCCAAAGCTGGCAACATTGCAGATTTTGTTTTTCTTTAATGACTGGCACTGGGATAATCAAACATCCTCCTCCTCAAATTACAAACTCTGGTGATCTTTTTTGTGAGAGCACTCAGTTACCAAAGACAGGTTTATCGAAAAACACCTACACATTTATCTGTTGACCAGCACACGTTCAAAGCCCAGTGCTGGTGGCCAGGGACACCAGCCTGCTCTCCTGTGCCCGTCTCCCTGGTCGTGCACACTTCTAGTGCCTGCTCTATATGGCTTGCTCTGTATTTAACACACTTTCTTAAGATTGTCCAAAATAGAAGTTACTCTGAGCAAAGCACTAAGAGCAGAGGTGGAACATTAAATAAGAATGAGAAATGATCAAGGATCAACAGTGAGATCGTGTAAGCCCAGAAGGATTTGGGTTTGAGCTGTGAGGGCAAATGTTTGACACTGAGCACAAGCCCTTCCGTCACCTCTTCACCACCTCACTGCCTCTGAATCCTAGAATGGTGGTTCTGAAGGTATGGTCCCAGCATCCAAGGGTCCCCCAGGCCTTTTGAAAGATCCTTCCTTTTCCAACTTTGTATTTCCTGAGGCAAAATTTTCTTCATATGCTTTGAAAAAAAAATTTATCACAACAGATTGACTGCAGAAGCAGAGATGAGAATCCAGCTGTCTTCTGTTAAACCAGACATTAAAGAGATTTGCAAAAATGTAAAGTAATTCTATTCTCAGTGTTTTGTTATTGTTTGGGGAAATGTGGTTATTTCTCATAAAAATTGCTATTTGTGTTAACATTTAACAGTCTATTAATGTTATTTTTCAATGAGTTAAAATTTTTCGATTTTCCATTAGGTTTTTTCACACAGTTAAGTATCATTAGATGTCAGGCACGTCATTCACAGCTCTCAAGGCCTCAGTTCTTCAGAATATAAAGGGGTCCTGGGATCAGAAGCTTGGAGCCTGTCCTAGAAGAACCAGGCACTTCTATTTTTACTAATCAGTGGCTGATCTAATCAGTACTAGCCAGATGTGCTGGTGCCCTAGTGGCTGGTTCACATGCCTGGCATCACTTGTCTCTTCCTCTTCTCCTTCCCAGAGATCCAAAGTCTAATAGTAATATTAGTTGTAACAAAATGGGAGCTAACATGTGGAATACATCTTGTACACAGACACTGTATTACACTCTTGGATTCATTATCTTAATGAATACTTACAGTAAGGTAGAGGTGGATGTAGAGACAATTCTATCCCTGTTTTACACATGAAGAGGTCAAGAGTCGAGTAACTACCAAATCACAGAGCTAGTGAATATCAAGGAAGGGGAAAATAGAAAGGCAAAGAAATGAAATTGTGCCCTCAATGATCCAAGAAACCCAGAAGAGGGCTCCTGGAAGGAACGCTTTTCCTCACCAGGCGTTCACCTGTCGTCTTCACTAGGCCACCAATGCCAACCCGCAGGCAGAACTGAGCTGGGTGCTCAGGTGCCTACCTGGGAGGACCGGTCTGAACTGGTGCCTGCTGGGGCCCCTAAAGTCCTCACCTTTGTGTAGTGGAACTGCATGGGGTCGTCGGTGGAGAGAGAAACATGCAGTCCCTTGTGCAAGAATTCCCTCAGAGGGTTTTTGGAATATTCGAGGAACAGACTGTTGTTGCTCAGAGGAGACATGGCAATGGGAATCTGAGCAAGGTAGTAGAGATACTGCAACACCGGGCTCTGCAAAAGAACCGCCATATTCAGGGTCACAAGAGCCAGCGAGGGGAGGAGGGGTGGAGAGAAGCCTTCACCAGGGGTCCAGCAGTATCTGTGCAAGCCCCTAGTCAACCCAAGTTCCCCAGCCCCACCCTCCGCCTCCCCCGCCTCCCCACTCACCTCCCTTCTGCATCACGTGCCATCCCTCCCTGGGACTGCTCTCCTGTCCTTTGTGCGAAGCGTTCCCTCTTGGCTCCAGACCAGAGAGACAGCCCAGGGCAGGAAGGGCACCTGCAAGGCCCCAGGCCAACCCCAACCAATGTCCTCAGCGCTCTTCCCCCAGGCACTGGCCCCAACAGGTCAGTCCTGCAGGTGCCCCACTTCTGTTTTGTCACTTTGACCATAAACATTCAGGTTGAAACTGTCAACACTGCAGCTCCTCGGAGGTGGGAAGGGGCAGACCTGACCAGGCTAGAGTGGTTTTCTGCTGTAGCACCCACCCCACACAGAAACGTGAAACCTGGGTACATCTCCCCAGGAACAGGGAAGGAGAGGAGTTTGAGCAAACATGGTTCCTATGGACGTGACCCAGAATATGGAGAAGACTGATGCAGTCCACAGCAGCATTATTTATAAATGAAAAGTTGGATGGACTCTGCAACAACCCGAGACCAGCTGAATCAGGCACAGCCCATCCAGGTGGCGGGCCCTCCTTCCAGCAGCCCTTAGAATGAGGAGCACAGATGTCATGTTGCAGCACAGAAAAATGCTTGTTACACAAAGTTAAGGGACAAGGAACCAAAGATGTGTGTTCATTATGATAATAAACATACAAGTAGGCTCTGGGAAAAAAATGGGAATTCGAAATACTAAAAAGCTAGTAATGCTGTTTCTACTAAAGTAATAGTAAGAAGGGTTTTTTTTTTTCATTTCTCCATTTTTTTGAAAATCCAAATTGTGATGTGTTTGATTACATTATTTCATAATTAAATATGAAATCAAGAGACTACAGACAGTGCAGCCCAGGAAAAGGCCTAGCCTTTCTGCATCACTGGCTGAAGCCTCCCAGGGGGTGGGCAAGAGCCCAGGGGAGCCCCGGGCAGAACTGTCACTACAGGCAGGCGTCTGTGAGTGGCCCATTTACCTTCTTGAGGAGAAGCCCATGGGAAATGTTGTCAGCTGTCAGGAAAGCAGACACCAGGTGGGTGATGGAGCCAGCCTCCCCGCAGTGAGGCCGGAACAGGAACGTGCTCAGGCCCCGTTCCCTGCAGAAGTGAGGCCCGTGGTCAGGAAGGACCCCTGGGGTGGGCCTGGGGCCTGCACCCCTAGCTCAGGGCCTACTCCAGGGGAGACAAGTTACCCATGGCAGGGTCAGCACAGCTGACGCAAGGCACTCTGGGAACAGCCCCTCCCAAAATGCAGAGGTCCAGACCCAGAGCTCCTCAGAACCAAGAGATACCATCTCTGGGGAACAGAGAGGGCCTCCACCCATTCCCCACCTCCCCCAGGACCTGGTGGCAAAGATGCATAGACCTTCAGAGCAGGAAAGGCCATGAGAAACCATCAAGTCCAGCCTCTGTTATGAAAATGAGCAAACCCTGAAAGTGGAGTCAGATGTTAGAAGCCACCAAGCAGGTTAGTGGTGGAGCTAGAACTAGAACCCCACCTCAAAAAGCTCGGCCCTGGACTGCCCCACTCCAACCCCAGGCCATCTTCCTTCCATCGTGGTCCCACTCAAAACCTCTGCATCCACAACTAGCCCTGGCTGAGGCTGAGCTCTGAGGCCCCAAAGCCCAGCAGGGGTGGCTGGATGCTAGACCTGCAGGGAGGGGACTGGCTCAGCGTCCTGCCACGTGAGCCGCATCTGCATGTGTGCACTGGGAGGAGCCTGTGTGTGCAAGACCACTGGATATAAGCTCCACGAGGGCGTGGATATAATCTGCTTGGTTCCCTCTTGTGTCCAGTGCCCAGGACGGTGCCTTCACATAGAAGGTGCCATGATTTGTTCAATGGCCAAATGCACAGTGGACATCACTGGTGTGGCAGTAAGTGTACGTGTGTGTTGGCAGGTCCTGTGTCTATCATAACAGGGATGGACGTGCATACATGTAAGGTGTTGGGGAGTGTGTGTGACCACGTGTATGCACAGGCGTGGGGTGTGGCTGCCTTGTACTTGTGATCATGTGTTGCCACGTGCATGCCTTCGTGTGGATGCAGCCTTGTGGACACGTGCCCTGTGCATTGGGCTCGGGAGCATCCCCTGGGTTCAGGTGTGTGCGGGCTGGGCTCACCCACCTGCGAAGGTTGTTGAGCACCATGATGTTGGCGTACATGTAGTACAGGTAGTAGCTATAGGGCGGGTTCTGCTCACTGGTCCAGATGTCTGGGCTGGGGCTCTTGTCCGAGAACATGTGGTCGCTGTGCTTGGACTCATCATCCACGCTGTCGAACCCCGTCACCTGGGCAGGAGGAGGGGTCCCGCATCAAGCCAAGGCAGACAGCTGCCAAAGGCCTTGGAGCCCCAGCCTCTCAGGTGTAAGACCTCAGCTGGGGACCCCAGGGCCCACCTGTGCCACATTCCTCCCAGGGATGGGGAGTGGTTGCTCTGCTACCGTCCATCCCTCCAGGGCTCCCAAAGGTACCCAGGACGTCAATCTGGAGAGTGCTCCTGTGTGCAGGCCAGGCGACTGGTGAGGCGGCTGGACCCACCACCCATCCTTCCACCGCACCAAGGAGAAGGCCGGCGCTGCAGGGCGGCCAGCAGCCACTGCCATCAGCAGCGGTGACAACAGCCGTGAGGGGGGAGGGGATGGGCGCTTTCCCATGCATCTACTGGACGTCAGGCCCTGCTTGACACTCTTAGCACTTAGCACACAGCAGCTGTTTTAATACCTGTGACCCTGTGAGGCAGGGCTTGGCTGAGAGCAAACCAGGGCCGATTAAGGAACTTGCCCACATGACACAACCAGCTCTGAGCATAAATGGGCTCAAGGTCTGCACTCTGGAGCTGTAGGTGGAGGAGGCCAGGAGTGGCCGTGAGGAACCAGCTGGGATGCCTCACAGATAGGCCAAGGTGGGCACTGTGTGAAAGGGCCCCTTGGGAGGCTGCGCCATGGCTCCCAGGAACCGCCCTCTGAGCAGGGTCAGAGCAGCTCCAGAGACTCCCACCCTGCCACCACAGCACTTACAGCTCAGCTGGGCCCCACCCTAGTCACAGGCTCCTGTCACCTGCTCCCAGAGGGCAGGCCCGGCAGAGGACGTACCTGCGAGGACGCAGGGCGGTTTTGCTCCTGATTCTCAGCCACGGTAGTGCTTTGGGAAGGGGCCTCTGAAGGACTGGCCCAGTCTGGGGGGCTACCAGCCCAGGCCCAGCCGGGTCTGCCCATTCCTAAATGGGCAGTAGGGACCCAGAGGAGCACGAGACCACCGGGGACTTGGCAGAATCGTCCCCATCAGTCGTGTGTTGAAGGAAACGACGGGGTCCCCACTGCAGCTCTCTGCATGGCCTGGATGGGTCTAGGGCCGGAGGACCTTGAGCCCTGCCCTGTGCTCGCCAGCTCCATGCTCCCCCGAACTCTCGGGGCCTGCATGGGGGGAACGTCAGCCCCTCTACTGAGCTCTGTGTCCAACCCATGCAGGGCCTCGAACTGGTACTTCCTATGGGCCTCAAGCACAAAATAGGTCCAAACCCCAATTCCTCCTCTGCCCCAAGCCTGCTCCTCCCCCACAGTTGGCAGTGGTATCTGAAAGGCACAGCATCTACTCCCCACAAAGCCAGGCACCGGGAGGCCCCCAGACTCTCCCCTTTGGGCTTTGCACCATCAGTTCTATACCCAAGCCCGTGACACTACCCAAGGTCCCTCCCACTGTCTGTATACACCTCCCTTCCTTAATGGGAGGCAGTACCGCAGGGGGATAATGACATCTGGGGAGTCAAGCCCTTGGGTATGAATTCCAGTTCTGCCACTATTTAGCTCTGTGATCTCAGTTTTAATTTCCTCGTGTGTGTAAATTGAAGCTGGTCGCTTCCTAGGACTGTTGTGAAGATTAAGTCAGATAATCCACAGTCCAACACATGGCAAGCTCATGGTTATTCTGCTTACTAGTAACACCTACAAAACGATGTGAAGTAGGGCCACTGTGACCCTACTGTCAAGGGAGATCACCAGGGCAGGCAGCAAATAAATGTGAGCTGCTACCACTCGTCTAAGCCCTCCTCAGGTCTCCATTGCTGGAACAGGCTCCCTGACTGTCACCTTGCCCCATTGCCCTCACCTCCAGCTGCCTTCTTTTCCAAACAGCCTGCATGGCGTGTGTCTAAAACATACATTTGATGATGTCCCTCTGCCTGTTCAAGTGCTTTCCTGGCAGTCCCGACCTCCCCCAACACACCCATCCAGTCACCCCTCCCTCCTCCAGCCCTCTGGGTTCTTCCCTGCCTCCCTCCCCGTCAGAAACCATCCCCACAATTTCCACCCGACACTGAACTTGCTTCTGCAGCCGCCTCTATTCTGGGCACCCAGAGGGCAGGACCAGCTCCCACCCCCTGACGCCCTTTCTGGTGGAGTCCCTCCTCCACCCTCACACTCCCTCTCCCACAACTAACCAGATAAATCTATCCTGCGGAGCTTGGGCACTTGGGCAAACAAGGTGTGAGGCAAGAGCAGGAGACTGCCATGTGCATTTCTAAAGGCCTGAGGCTGCAGCCAGCTGGGGCAGGATCTGGTCCCTCCACCCCAACCTGGTCAGGAACTGGCTCCTCAGTCCTGTCCTCACAGCTGCCCCTGAGGAGAGGGGGACTTTCTCCTCCTGGAACAAGTTCATTATTCTAGAAATTCAGCTTCTTGGGGCTGGCCACCACACGCCTGGGGCACACGAGTGACAGGATCTCAGAAGCCTGACCCAAACGCCTGGAATCGTCTCCTCCCACCCCACCGGTCGCCACCCACACTTACATATTTGAGGAAGAGGTGAAGCTCTCGGTGATCTTGGGGGTTGATGGTAGCCTCAAAAAGGGGCAGGAAGATGTTCTCCAGCATCTTTCCAAAGCTTGGCAGCAGCTTCTTGGACCTAAATATGTCACTGGAGGAAAGTAAGACTCGCCAGTTAAGGTGGACCCAACAACCCCCTTGGCCTGTCGGAGACCAGCCCCAGCCCCTTCCTAAGGCAGCCCAGGTCCCCATTTAAGCACCCAGGGTAGAGTCAGAGATGGGGCACCATCGCAGATCCTCCCTCCTCTCCAGCTCCCAGCAGGCTCTGCAGCACTCGGCAGTGGTTGGCAAGAGAGCTTTCTCCAGCCAGAGGCCATGCTGGGAGGGGGGCATTGGGATTCAGGCTGATCCAACTCTCTGCACTTGGCTCAGTTCCCCTAAACCACATGTCCCAGCCTGCCCAGGGGCCCCACACTGGCCAGACTGGAGAGGACATATCCAGGGACGAACTAGCAATGTAGGCCCCCACCAGGTCACTTGTACCCCAGGACTCACCCAAAAGGATAATTCATCCCCAAACCCCAGTGAGAAGAAGATGGGCAGTAGTTCCCACCAGGCCGTTGCACATGTATGTTCTTCAAAGAACAAGAACTTAAGTGTCATAAGGACATCTTTGCCAACTACCCCTCCCTAGGAAAATCCCTGGGGCAGAGAGGCCTAGGCTGGCCCTGGAACAGGCCCTACCACTCCGTAGCAGACTCAGCAGCCCCTGTGGGACAAGCTGGTGTCCCCAGAGGGCACAGGCAGACAGCGGATGCCTCACTTACTAGATCCGGGGCACCTGGATGATCCAGCGCATGTTGGGTGAGTAGACCTTGTGCTGGATGAACCAGCGGGCCAGGCTGGGCCACTCCTCGGGACTGCGGCCATAGATGGAGAGACGCGGCTCGGAGTACTGGTACTTGCTCTCCTCCAGCTCCCGGGCCACCTCCTGGCACCAAGAAGAGCGCCAGTCAGCCCAGAGTACCCCAGCTGCCAGATCCGGCTGCTCCTTCAGCCTCCAGCCCCCCAGGCTCGGAAGGCCTGATCGGTACCCCATTGCTGCCATGTCAGCACTCGCTCTCCTTCCTGGGAAGAAAGGCCTCGGGCCTGCACAGTCATATGCCTGGCCAGGCCAGCCAAAAGAAGCATCTCCGAAAGGGCCTAACCTGTACCCTGTGCAGGCTGCAAACACACAGAGCAGTGAGCCCGGAAGCCACAAAAGCAGCCAGCACTACACACTCTACCCTCCTCTTGCCAGCAGTCAGTACAGCCTGCACACAGCACAGCCTGCCCTCTTGGAAGCCGGTGGCCAGGGCCACAGCACTGGGCACCTGAGTCCTGCCTGAGCTGTACGGTGGATGGATGGACAGGGATTCAGGGAGGGGAAGAGGACAGGAGGCCCTGCAAGACCCCCACCCCATAAGGCAGATGCTGCCAGGAATCCGAGGAGGCTTGGAGAAGCCCAGGGCTCACTTGCCTTGACCATCCGAGCAAAGTACTCTCCTCCCAGGTAGTTTTCAGTTTTCAGGTACAGGTCACGCAGCTCACTGGCCCCCACAGGGTTGTATTTGGAGTTGAACTTGTCAAAGCGGTGGAATGTCTGCCGGCCCTAGAGAGAGGAGGCACCAGCCAGATCACCATGTTGTTCTGCAGCCACCACACACATCCCCCTCTCCAGGCCTTTACAAGGTGGCCTCACACATGGCCACATGGAAAGATGTCTTCTGTGTCAGTTCTCACATGAAAGACTGGAAGATCCCAGAGCCAGGACCATGCACCCTCACTCGGTCAGCCCTGGTGTCCTTTTGGGAGGCTTTCTGTAAGGGAGAATCAAGGGGCCCCGTGCTCCCAGGAGCAGGGCTGGCTGAGTGAGCAGAGAATACTGACCCATCAGTAATAATGTGTGTCCCAAGGCACTTTCTCTACATTGCCTCATTCAGTGTCTGGCTTGTTTAAGATTTTTTTTATTGTGGAGAAATATACATAACACAAAACCATCTTAACCATTTTTAAGTGTACAGTTCAGTGATATGAAATATATTCACACAGTTGTGCAACTATCCACACCATCCATCTCCATAACCCTTTTCATCTTGTAAAAGGGAAACTCTATGCATTAAACAGTAACTCCCCATGATCCCTTCCACCCAGGCTCTGGTAACCACCATTCTCCTTTCTGTGTCTGTGAGTTTCCCTATTCTGGGTGCCTCATACAAGTGGAGTCATACACTATTTGTCCTTTTGTGTCTGGCTTCTTTGATTTAGCGTAAGATTTTTAAGGTTTATCCATGTTGTAGCAGGTATCAGTACTTTATTCCTTTTTAGGGCTGAATAATATTCCATTGTATATACACAGCATTTTGTTTATTCATTCATCTGCTTATGGGCACTTGGGTTGCTTCCACCTTCTGTCCACTGTGAATAAGGCTGCTATAAGCATTGATGTGCAAGTATCTGTTTTAGTCCCCGTTTTCAGTTATTTTGGGTAGGTACCTAGAAGCGGAATTTGAGGAAACTCCATATTGTTTTCTATAGCAGCTGTACCATCATTTAGTATTTTAAAACCTGTGATGTCAATAAGGCGAGTGGCATTTACCACTTTATAAGCAAGGAAATAAAAGCTTAAATGAGTTGCTTAAGGGCACACAACTCCTAAGGGGCAGAAATGGAATTAGAACTGGGACCTGTCTGACTCCAAGTCACACACCCTTTTCCCCTGTCCCAGGGCTGCTCCCCGCCCTGAGACTCTCTGAGGCCAAACCACCTCTCACCGTCCCATGGCTGGAGAAAGAGCTGCTTACACAACCAGGCTCTCTCCAAGCCTGATCGTGGTTGCTTTCCCAGGAGCTGGGTCCCCAGCTGGGACTGAATGAGGCCCTAGGGCAGGAGCTCACTCACCGCGTGGACGTCCAGCGAATCCACAGTGAGGTCGTACGGGTCCATGTGCAGGCTGTCGAACACCTGCCGCAGGGTGATCTTCCGGCCCCGCTTCTCGGCCACCGTCCTGTCGGGCTCTGTCTGGTACGTGTGCTTGATGAAGCGCAGCAAGTGCTTCTGGTTCATGCAGGCAGCTGCGTGGATGTGTGTGTCCACCTGCAACACAGGGTCCCCCAGCACGTGAGCTGGGCCACCTCCCAGCACCACAAAGTTCAGCCACCCAAGCCTCAGGACCTCACGGGAACAACGCAGGAGCCCCCGCCCCATTTCTCCTCTAGACTTTTGAAACTGGTCTTCCTCCTTCTGGCCTTGCTGCCTAATCCACCTCCTTACAGCATCAAAGGATCTTTTTTAAATGTAGGTGGGATCTGGCCACTCCCCTGTTAACAAGTCATCAGTGGCCTCCAAGTCTTCAAGATAAAGCCCAAGCTCTGTAGCCTGGGATTCAAGACTCTTACTTCAAGCCTTCAGTCTCCTCTGGCCACTGCCCTGCTCTATGCCCCATCCAGAACACTCCACTTCCAGGTGCCCGAGGCACCACACTAGTCCACACCAAGTCTCCTGAGCCTGCCTGCCTTCCTCCTCACCAATCTTATCCACCTGGACATTTCCTACAACCTCCCCCACATGGAAGCCAGTCCTGACCCTCCAAGAACAATGGATCAGTTTTTCCCTTGCCCAACCTGACACCCCAGCATAGACACTCCCATCACCATACACATCTTCCAATCCACTCTAATAATTTTCTGTCTTCTTTGTCACTAGACTGGGAGCTCAGTCCTCAAGGACAGGGATCACCTTTGATGCATCTAAGTCTCCAGTGCCCACCCAGAGCCTGGTGTGACCTGAATCAATGGATGGATGAATGGACCAGTGGACAGGTGTGGGAGGTTCCGATAGTTTCAGTGAGATCCACATCCTCATAGAACCCTGAGGGCCCACCAAAACCCCTACAAAACCCCATACTTCCCATTGACCTTTCTTGGAATCCCCAGAGCATTCCCCTCAGCCATCAGCCCTAAAGAAACAGAGACCTGGCTCTGCTGAGGGATGGCCTGAAGTCATGGTGAGCATCCCGATCCCCTTGCATGAGCCCAAGGGGCCTGAGGGAGGTCCCCAGAGAAGGAAGCAGCAGCCACACGGACCAGGGTACTACCAGTCCCCAGACCTCACTCCACAGTTCCTGCTGCGGCCAACCAGCCACTCTGCCAGGGCTGGGGTGAGGAGATGGCTGACCTCAGGCCAGGGAATGCTGTCCACAGCTGGCCAGGCACCTCTAAGTCGTGCCAAACCAGACATTTGATCTACTGAACCTCGGTGAGTGTTCTACCAGCCAGCCTAGTCATCAGCTCATCACTCACTCACCAGGGCCCTTCTGACTCTTAATCCTGCCACTCCTACCAGAAAGACAGACCTCTAGCACCAGAGAAAGGAAGCACCAAAAGTTAAACCATCACCCAAAGCACTGTACACAGGCTCGGGCACCTCGGAGGCGGCTGGGCTCACGTGGGCTGCACCGAAGGTCAGCCTGACACAGCTGGGCTCGACTACCTCAGCATGACTTAGCACATTCCGGGCTTTCTTGCTGTCCTCCAGCATACCAATGACACACCACAGGGGGTGCAACCTGTCCTCACCCCTCATGAGTCACAAGATGAGGAGGAAAACAACTGGATAATTCAGAAAGCATCTGATCTGAACTTCAAAATTGCCAAGGTGATTATTTTAGGAACAAGTAAAATAGCCTGTCATTGGAAGTCAGCATTTTCCATGCACAAGGTGCACAAGCATGCCTTGCTTTCACCTAAGCTCCAGGTCTAAACAGTTTCTAAACAGGGCTGGCCCATCCTTGGCCCCTAAGCCAACACTGACCATTTCCACACCCATGGCAGACATCAGTAATCAATTGCAGCACTCTTCTCTAAGCTTCAGGGGTAGCCTCAGGTGAAGTTTGGCAAAGAAGATAAAACCTATTTGCTATCCCTGCTATATGACACTAATCCTACCCAACTCCCGAGCAGCAAACACACTCAGTCCCTTGCTCTTAGCAGCAAACAATGGTCTCAGTACACAATCCTCCTATGTGGGACTCCTGGTGCCACAACCCATGACCTGCTGTGATGTTGCAGGTCATTTCACAAATACCGCCCGCCCTGACCCATGGCCATGCACAGCTCCTGCCTCAGGGCATGGCCCTGGTCTGCTCCCACGACACCAACAGCCACCTTGGAAGTATGGAGGCCATCCTCCCAGCCCATCCTGGATTCAGAAAGCTGGCTCTCCTCCCCCAGCAGAGGCTTCCAGGGTAAGGAAAGGCAGCCGGCGTCCAGAAGGCAAGGAGGGGCAGGCCCAGCCTGACTTGGAGCAGACCTGGGCCCACTGCAGTGCCAGAGAGCAGACCACTGTGTCACTGCGCAGGGCGCAAGGCCATCTCTGTCCAGAGACAACATGAACCCCCACTGACAGGGAGCCCCGAGGATTGGCTCTGGTATGTAACCAAGCCCTCCCCACCCAGGACTCTCACCCACTTCATGGCCAGAGAGCAGGTGGTTAGCCCAGGAACACCCTCTGGGGCCCCGCCTGAGAAGCAAAGTGTCAGAGCCAGGGCAGTCAGCGAGGACAGGGCAGCCGGCAGAAGGAAGCAGGCAGGCCCAGGGCATGCACGTATGCGGAGGGCAGGGCTGCACAAGGAGTTTCCACGGACACCCATCGGGGCGTGCAGGCTGCATTCGGGCAGGGCTGAGAGGAGCTGGCCCAGTGACTGGGACACCCACCCATCTGCACACCAGAGAGGAGAAACATGGTGCTTGAAGGTGAAAATGCTGCATAGGTGGCATCTAACACATGTCCTTTCGTCTCTGCCTAGAAATCCCCAAGACTCTTCCAGGAGCTTCAGAGCCCAGAAGCTGAAGTCTAACTTGCACTCTTAAGGCTCTTGGTGGCCTCCAAGTGGGAGCCCACACTGGACCCCGTGATGCTTAGCAGAGGTGATCTCGGGGCCTCCCAGGAGGAGGCCTTCCAGGTAGCATTGCTGAGTGTTCCCAGTAGGGGGTCAGGAAGGCCTGAGCGGGGCTTCCCAGAGGAGACACAACCTCCCCTGGCCTACCCTCCCTTATCAAAGCTGACCCCAGGGAGGGGCAATCCTCAGGGAGTCACATCCAGGACAGAGGCCCCTGTGGTGATGACGGCCCCACTGTGACTCAGCTCAGGTCCCGCCATCCCTCCTCCAGGCAAAGCCCAGCCCCACCCTTCCCCCAGGAGCTTCTCTCCCAGGACACGACCTCCCAGTTCCTGAGACAAGCCCACGTGCTCCTGCATGATCCAAACCTCACACACATCTGCAGCCTCACTCGCCACAACCCACCACCACCCTCCCCCCCGACCCCTGAGCTCCAGCCACACCGCACCACCAGCAGTTACGTCAGCGCCCCTCACGGGCTCTCCCCACCCCGCCTGCTGTGAGCATAGGCTGCTCCCTCCGCCTGCGGTGCCATCACTTCCACTCCCGGTCCCACCCCTGCCTGGCTAACCCCTACTCACAGTCAGCCCGGTTCTGGCCTCTTCCTGAAAGATGCCCTGTCACACACTTTCCACACTAACGGTAACAGGCTGGGAACTGCCTGTGGACAGGAAGTGACTCTTATTCAGCATCAGAGGCCCCACGCTTGGCACTGTCCCATACTCGCTGCGCATGAGTTACATGGAGGAAAACGGAAAAGCCGGAGGCCGTGGTCATTTACCCCGTGTGTCTGCCCCAGCCGCGGCCTCTGCGGGCTGCTCATCCCCTCAAGGGGAGGCCCAGACACAGGGGCACGTCAGACGCTCTTCCTTAAATACGCCTGAACCAGGAGACAGAACCACAAACTCCCAAGTCAAAGGGGCCTTAATAGCTTTCTTGATCCATAATAAATTTAATAAATTCTCTACCTTAAAAGTAGCCTTGCCTCAACTCTTTTTTTTTAACCAATTGACAGACCATGACCTATTTTTCAAGGAGGGCACATTCCAACAGATACACATGGACAAAGGTTTCCACCTAGAGTTATGCCAAGAACCATCTGAAGCAGGGAAGGCACTGGCCAGTCTTCTGCACACTGCACATCACTCCCCTCCGGCTAAGGAAGGCCACACGGGGGACTGGCCCCAAACTGGCTCAGGGCATCCCAGTGGGTGGGGGGCCGGGGAGCAGGGACTCTGAACGCTGGCCCATGAACGCACCTTTCTCACATTATAGAAGTCTCGGTGGGGGTTACTCTTCAATTCTTTGAACTCGGACATTTCATTTAACATCTCATGAAGGCTGAACTTGGATTCCAGAAAGTTCAGTCGCCGGTGACAATATGTTTTCCTGCAGGTTGGGAAGGGGAGAAACCACAGTTGAGGAGAGGTCACATCAAGCTCTCCAGTCTGGAGACCTCTGGCGTCAGCAGGGACCAACTCTCAGGTGGAAGGTCAGGATGGAGCAGCAAGGGGTACGGAGGGGCCGGCCTTCTGCAGGCCTGGCTGAACCGCTGACCACATCTGTGTGCTCTATGAAAAGTGTGGAGTGGATACGGGGCAGTAGAGAGCAGATTCCGCAATCTCATATACATTCCTAAACTTTGAGCTTTATACGCATAGACAATTATCTCAAGCCTCTGTCTCCCGTGAACAAATATGGAGATGACAATGCCCAAGACTGAAGTGAGGGTTAAACTGGCTTGTGTGTGTAAAGGGTCCAGCTCTGAGCTTAGTGGATGCTCAGTGAAAGTCTCCCTCCTTCAGCCTTTCCATATTTCTATCCTCCCATCTATCCTCAGCCACCTCCAATTCCTTGAAAGGAGTTTAACTTCTGCCCAGAAGATCAGTAATACAGTCAAACTCCAAGGTGTGACCTGCCCACCTTGGCTGCAGAGAACCACCTGTGACCAAACGGCACCCCCCAAATCCCAAGACCTGAAGACCTCCCGACTCTGAGATTTCAGGATGAGAGGAGGATGTTTTGCATCACGGGCAGATTAGGAACGCAGGGATGTTTGTTACCAAAACAAATCTCTGCAAGGACTAATGTCCCCACCAGCTGGCAAAGGCCACTGGGGGTGAGAGCACCCACTGTTCTCAGTCAATTGCCCGCCCACACTCAGCCCAGGTGTCTGGCCACGTGCCTCTGCCCACAGCCACACGGAACCTTCAACCCTGATTCACGCCATCCTGCTTCCTTGTGGCCTCCAAACACACACAGCTTTCTCGATATGCAGTCACTTGGACTTTCATAAAGAGCAGCTGCCAACCCCAGGACAGCACCACCATCTGTCTGCCGGGATGAGCCCCAGAGCAGAGCACGGGAGTCTCAGAGCCAGAAGGGATTCCAAAGGTCATCTCACTCAGTCCCTTTCCCCAGAGGGGACTCGCCCTGAGAGCCTCCCAGACAGAACAGCCACTGCTCACACACCTCCTGGGACAGCAGCATCCCCAAGGCTTCCCCTCAAAGCTCCAGCTCACATTGGCCAAGCCAAGCTCCTGGGAACTGCCCTTTCCCCTCCCAGGTCACAGCTCTGCCCTCAGATCACCAAGGACCCAGACCCACGCCACTCACCCCCTGGGGCCTGCTCTCCTCCCTGAGAAACTGGCATCACCCGACTCACAGCAAAACCCAAAAGGCAGGGCAAGAAAGAAGTCCCCTCAGCCATGACCAGCCCGCTCTCCCTCCCTAGACTCCCAGTCCTGGCCGGGCACTCACAGCGTGGACACTCAGAGGCCCAGGGCCCGGGCATACCAACCTCCATCGCTGACTGGCCTAAGTGCCCACCAAGAAGTGAGGGCCCAAATTCAGGAGGACAGCTCCCTGCCAGGTTAGCTCAAGCGAGCCCAGCCCATAAGCATCATGGGGGTCATGGCTCAGAGTTCCCAGGCTCCCGGCACTATCCCCTCCAGAAACACAGAAAACCCAACACAGGAAGCAACAGTCTTCATTGCGCCCCCACCATCTGCAGTGCTGCCCTGCGCTGGTAACTCTCTGCAAGGCTGCCATCCCACCTGGGGCGAGGGGTGACAGCCATTTCAAGGTGTACAGGTCTCCACACCCGTGAGTGCAGAACAGGCAGGTCATACCAGCTCTAAAAACAGGCCAGCCTACGATGGAAAATTGCTGCAGAAACCCACAAAGCACTGGGGAAAGGGAAACCACTCTTTCTGGGATGGCTTAACTGAGGGAAAGCCCAGAGCAAAAGGATGACCTCGCTGGCCTTTCCCAGTCCCTCCTACGGAGTGGCAAAGAGAGGGGGAACGCTGGCTTACGTGGGGCCATCGGTGATGAGAGCCAGGATGTGGCTCATGTCCACCGTGTAGGTCTCCAGGTCGGGGTAGGGCAAGCTGTGGGGCTCCTGGCGCTCCAGCATCCTCTTGTTGTCGTACACGAAGGGGATGCCCCCCTGCATGCGGACCAGGTAGCCCAGGTTGGGGGGCGCGTCATCCAGGCAGTAAGGGTCTTCCTGGGGCAGCGGTGGAGGGTGGAAATCTGCAGAACAGGACTGAGTGACAGCAAGGTGCCCTCGACCTCAGGAGCTCGCAGGGGCTCAAAAGTCACATTCTCGGTGAGGCCTGTCCTGGTGGTCTGATCTAAAACGCAACCACCCCCACCCGCCCTGACATCTCACATCCCCTTCCCTGCTTTGTCTCCTTAGCACCTACCACTATGTAAAATAACTTCTCTTATTTATCTTGGATAGTATGTGTTCATTTTGTTTACTGCTGAATCCCCATTTCCTACAACAGATCCTGGCCCATGGCTGGCACTTCCAGACATTTATAAAATTTAACTGAAATGAGCTTCAGCCTCCCAGCTACTTCAGGGACACGAGGTGTAAAAAAGGTGCCCGCATCTTCTCCTATAAGAGACGGCCTGGGACGGCCCGGTGGCAATAGCTCCCTGTCTCCCCACACCTTCCTGAGCCCAGGGCGGTCAGGGAACTAGGTGAGGGAGCCACCCCCACAAGCAAGCACGGGATAGAGAGTGTGTCTGCCCCCGAGACAGAGCTGTCTGTCCCCACAGGAGGCAGGAAACGCCTCCTGCCTGCTTCCCAGCTACGAGACTTGAGCCGACCACTCCACCTCCCAAAGCTATCTGCTCAGCCGAGGGAGACACCCCAGCCTCCACCAGCTGTTGTGCAGGTGGCCGTAGCGGGTAGAGGAAAATGCTTTGTAAACAGGAATGAACCGAAGGGCATCATCCCCATTACTCTCATCGTGGGTTTTCCTGACCCGATAAGTTCTGCTCTGGTCAGGGGACGGGTTATGCTAAACAGCAGTAGGACTGGGGGCTTCAACTCTGCACATCAGCCAGCCCTACACAGGGTCCAGCTGCCCGCCCAGGCAGAGGAAACCCTGGAATCTTCATCAAAGGAAGGAACCAAGTGGGGTGACTGCCTGGGCGTCCCCCATCAGTGTTGAAAGCATCTGCCCCCAGAGCAGACACGAGGTGTCACGCGGGCTGGAGCAGCACAAAGCTGGGAGCTGATGTCCCCACATCAGGCATGGTCACGGGCTGGCTCAGGAGCCCCTACATGTGCCAGAGACTGAGAGACGCAGGCAGCACAGAGACTTGGGTGAAGCCACAGTTTCCACTCACCACACTCGTGCCCAGGCCCCCTGGGGACTCTGTTTTGTACCAAGTGCACATTTGACAGTCATTCCTGCCTGTCCTTGCCAATACTGGGGCAAGTGGGACCAACTTCCCTCAGACAGACAGGGAAATGGGCCCCAGGGGGTGACAGATGCTCAAAGTCCAGGTCTCAGAGCTTCAAGGAAGCCAGAGACAGGAGACATCTTGGGACCAACTCCACCCAGGGGGCAGCCAGGTCCTGGGCACCAGCACAGACCACTGGGCCCTCACCTGATCCCCCATCACCAGGTTTCCAGAATGAGATTTCCTGTTGTCTTCATTCATGTTACTTAACTTACAGCCTCTACTGCTTCTGGGTCCTTCACAGGCCAAACAGACTCTACCAGAAATGATTCTGCCTTCTCCGATCTCCCCTTCCCCAGAATCCACAGCATCAACATAGCTGCCACTTACTGAATACTCATGAGATGCCAGACCATGCTAACCACTTCGTGTGCATTCTCTTGTTTCAGCCCAAGAGATGGATATTATTATATTCCCATTTCACAGATCAAGAAACTGAGATTTGGAGAAATACCTTCTTTGCCCAAGAAAGTGGCAGAACTTAGATCACGGTGCAGGTATGTGACTCCAGAGTCGACTTCCTCAGCCCCAGAACACATCCTCTGTACCCACCTCCACTCCTCCCACCCCACCACTGATTCGGCATTTACTGTCTGATTGTGCTGTTTTAAAGATCCAGCATGAGACTGCCTGTCTTCCTGGGGGACTCCCAAGATCAGGGACTGTCTTTCACCTCTCTCTCAACTTCTACAGCTCAGCTCTACCTAGGGCAAGGTACCAGCACACAAACATGTTGGAGAACTAGTACCAGCATAGTCTTGTAGGAGATGCTACACCATCTGGGGGAAATATGCCAGGAAAAAGTCCGGACCACCTCCTGGGCCGAGCTGCACTTGGGACCCCACTCGCAGCCACGGCGCCCTACCTTGGAGGCCCTCTTCCAGGGGTGCAGCGTCCACCCGCCGATGACCCAGGTACTGGGCTGTGGTCCGTGGGAAGCGGTGATAGGCGAGCCGGGCATACTTCTCCCGGATCATCAGGGCCTTGGCCAGGCTTTTGGCAGCCTGCTCGTAGTCCTCCACAGTGATCTGCAGAAGAGCGCACGCAGAACAGAGTTCACCTAGCAGGCTTGAGACCACTGTCTTAGCAAGGCTGGCCCTTGGCTAGTAGCCGGCAACTTGGGTCTGAGGAGCATTCCCACCACGGTGGGCACAGCAGCTTACTGGACCTGAAAGGTTTGTACAAACACCATGGTTTATGCTGAACACCTGATTTCCTTTTTGGAACCTGGAATTGGGTGATATGCTCTGCAGATGTGCAGCCAGCCCCAGTAAAACCCCTGGGCGCCGAGTCTCTAATGAGCTTCCATGGTAGGATATTGCACATGTGCTGTCACAATTCGATGCTGAAGGAATTAAGGATGTTCTGGAGATGCCACTGGGAGGGGCCCCTGGGAAGCCTGCCACTGGCCTCCTCCAGACTCCACCCTGTGTACCTCCTCCTGTGCTGACTTTGCTCTGCATCTTTTCACTGTACTAAATCCTAGTCATGAGTAGAGCTGTGTGCTGAGTCCTAGGAGTCCTAGCAACCCACTGAACCTGGTGGTGGTCTTGGGGACTCTCAACACAGGAGGAGAGTCGGGGCCGTGGGGAGGGAGGAAGGTACCGGGCCAACCTCAGTGCTGTGATTAAACCACAAGCCAGCTGCGGCTGCAACAGGACAGGAAGAGGCAAAGCCGTATCCCTGGTGGGGGTGAACACCATTCTTGTCAGTTGAGAAAACACACGGGTCCTTCGAACATAAAGATAAAAACTTCTGGGTGCTCAGTCTGCTGCTCTGCCAACCCCGGCTTCTGATTCATCTGGTAATCACCCCAATTTACCCGGTCAACAAGTGCTTACGTGTTATGGGTCAGATCCTTCCTATAGATTTCATTTTGGTCCTCACTGCAACCCATTCTGCAACTGGGGAAATGGAGAACCCAGAGAGGATAAATCACAGGAAGACAAGAAGCCACAAAATCAAATTTCAGACCCTCATCTGGTTGATTCCCAAAGCCTAAGGATGCTCTGCCTTCCCGGAGCTGTCTCGTACTCAGAGACGAAATAGATAAATCCCCACCTTCCAGTGGACTCATTCATCTTTGGGAAGGATGTATGTGGCAGAAATCTGAACATGCTGGGGAAGACAAGCAGCTGGACAGTCATTCAGAAGAGAGGATAAGAGATGCAGCAGAGGGAGAAAGAAGAGGGAGCACGGAGTAGGGAGGGTGGCTGTCTCCTCTGCTTTAGTTAAAAAAAAAAAAAAACATTTTTAGTTTTGAAATGTTTTAAACATACAGACAAGCAGTGAAGATAATATGATAAACAGGGATGTATCTACCTTTCAGAGCTAACAATTAATATTTTTCATCATTGTTTCAGATCTATGTTTGAATAAACAAACCATCTCAGATACAGCCAATAACTCCATCCTCTCCCTCCTCCACCCCACTCCATTCTCAGAGGAAGGATGTTGGTATATATCTTTTCCATGCATGCTTTTATACTTTTACTTTTTTTTTGTCCTTGCTTCTTATTAAAGAAGTATCTTCTTTTCTGACTCCAGGTGTCCCCATGAGAGACTATCAATCTCATTTTACACCTTCTAATGGATGGCTTCTGAGAGCAGCAGGAAGAGGTGATCAGACAATACCATAGACAAAAATGTCCCTACCAACGACACAGCCAAACACTGCTGACAGCATGGAGAGGGGCTCAGGCCACAGCTGAAGGTCCTGGAGACGTGCTCAGTGCCCCAGCGGACCAGCCAGCTCGTAAGCACTGCAGGCCTCATGCCCGGCAGCACACCCACCAGGGCAAGACGATCGACAGGGTCAGCCTGCCTCTCATGGACCCGTAGCTCTCTGGGCACCAGCTGCCCAGGTCAGGGGCTAGCCTGTTTTAAGGATACGGAGCACACAGGAAGAGCTGAGTCAGCAATAGCTGGTTCCATGCAAAGTAATCAACACCAGGACTTGAATCCATTCAACATGTGGGTATACTAAGGGACCCAAGCTAGAACCACCCTCAGTGGGCTACAGGGACAGAGCAGCGTTCTGGGCCCAGAGAACACATGGAGCCTACAGGCTGCAGCCCGTGTGCCAGACCACAGCTCTAGGCCCTCCACTCAGGCAGGGCAGTGTCCCAGACACACACCCACACCCACTGCCTTGCCTGGAGCCCTCCTTCTCTGCAGACTCCTGTGCCTCCTGCCTGCCACCTCCCAGACACCCCCAGACCAGGCCAGGATTCAGGGCTGGGCACGACCCCAGGGGACCTTGGCTTCTGCACAAGGTACATACAACACTCACACGGCTCCCAGGGGTGCCCGCAGAGCGCGGGGAGTGGGAGACGCCTTACCCCAGCACAGTAATCTCCGCTGATGGTGACCCGCTGGAACTCGGGCATGGCATAGGGCGCGGGTGGGGGCTGGGAAGTGGATCCGGGGACCACGGGGGTTGTGGGAGACATGGTCGGACTGGCTGTCGGGGGGCCCTTCCAATCTTGTTGCGTCGGCATTTGCAGAGACAGGGACTGGGACCGAATCATCTTAAAACTTTTCTTTCTAAAAATCAAGGACAAGGAAAAGTGAGAGACAGCAGCAACTAACTGGGGCAAGTGATGGGGAGTCTTTGTTATGGATGTGGCGGGAGAATCTGGCTCTGATTAACCACTGGAGCTGGCCCTACCATCAAGAGATTTCTAATTATTTATGTCTTCCTCCTAACACACGTCTCTCTGCATGTAATACCCTAGACACCCCTCCCTGCGGTCACTACCGCCATGGGCTGTGTTTGCAGGGTACATGGAGCATTCGAGTAGGCAAATGTCTCAGGAGACAGAGGGCAGATCACCCTGCAGGGGTCTAACACCAAGGTCAGGCGAGGTGAGGACAATGTCAAATCTACCAGCGTGCTGTCTGCAGATGAGCCAAACTCTTGAGTCCCAGCATATGAACAATCTCAAGAGAGACAATCACAGTGCATTTCACAGAGCTAGAAATTTGGGGTATTGGAACCAGAAGAGATTGTGACAATCAGCAAGTCCAACCTCCTATTTTCATAGAGGAGGAGTCAGGGGACCAGGGATGGGACAACTTACAAAGTCAAGGCCAGGTGGTAGCCAGCCCTTAGCCTCCCACCTCCCTGGTACCTGCTCCTTCCTCCAGCCTGACCTGTGCCCTGCTGGGCAGGCACAGATCTGAAGCTCTGTTATGGGAAAGGGAATAATCAGCATCAATTTCAGGTCCTTCTGATCTATCGTTGTAGTACCAAAAGATGACTTCACAAACTCTTGGGGAAGTAGGCACAAGGCTGGTTTAAAATGCCACAAGATCATGCTTCTTTGTAATGCTGATTTATGATCACTCACCTTCCTCATTAACTAATTAGTAATGTTTCAAATGACATCACCCCAAGTCCGAGGATCCCCAGGGAGGGAGTTAACCAGCTGGGAGGTGAGACCATCAGCACTCCCTTCTCCCAAGTCCTTCTGCCTCTGAGGGAACCCAGCCCCCCAGCACCGCCACCCAGTGATGTCCAAGGCCAGCAACCAGCTGACTACTTGTCCTCCTGTGCCAGGGGGCCAGCAGCCTCCCGGGTACTATCCCACCACAACCAGGGCCTACAGCCACCAGCAAAAGACTCAGAGACAATGGTGACCCACCAGAGCCCATTAGAGCCCTTCCTCCCTCCAGGCACCGGTGACCCCTACAGGGTATAGAGAAATCAGTTGATCTCCATATGGGCCTTACGACCCCCCTGGAAGCTGCTGTCTTCCTCCTGGCTCTTAGCTGGGTATCCTTCTCACAGACCCACAGCTGATTTTTCAGGAACCACAGTTCCCTGTCTTGTCTATACACCCACTGCTTGCCATGGCTCTCTGGTCCTTCTCTGCCCACACGTGTTACCACTTCTTTGGGGACAGAGCTGTTCATACCTGGAAAATGAAGGTGGCCCCTTTTCAGAAGCCTGCCTTTCCCCTGCCCCTGCCCTTGCATAACAGATGCACAGGTTGTTCAGGAAACCCAGGCTGAAGCCCGGGAGCCTCCAGCACTGGCTTTCCCCAGCCTGCCATCCATCACATGGAGCTGAGTCAAACATCCTGTCTCAAGGAAGATGCCAGCTCATGCCTGTCAATCATTCCTCAGAGGCAGGCTCACCTTGAGCAATGAGGTCCTCACACCTAGAGGAAGAGCCATTGCTTTGGGCTCCCTCTCATGTTCTGACAGGTTCAGACAGGATTTATGAGACTCTGGCTTCTCGTCACATGCCTACCAGGTCACTGTTTTTATCTCTTTGCCAACTTCACCCCAACAAGCTTCAGCCAATGCTGCCTGAGGACCAGTCCTGCTAAGGAGAACCAAGGTGACATCTAAGGTGAGCAACAGGTAAGAAAGGGTAAATAAATAGCCCAACCATGATCAGAAAGCTGGAAGGCTGCCTAAGCCAAGAGCCCACCAGGCGTGTCTGAGGAATGTCCACACTCCTCTGCCCCAGTGAGGAAGCCAGTACCCTTCAGCTGGTGCCCCAGATTCTCCTTGAAGACATCCATTATGGCTCCAGCCACTGTCTTCAGGTGAGCTCATCCATGCGCTGGGAGCTCAGACTTTGCAGAGACAAAGGACAGGTTTGACAACAGATGGGGCAACACTCTCAGGACCCGCTTATCACGGGCAAGGGCTTGGAATAACCAGAGCAAACTACTAAGCTGGTCTCTAAGAAAACTGGGAGAGCCACGTGGAGCCCAAGGGGAGGGCCCTGTGCTCATCTTCTATGACTGCATGACAAACTGCCACAAGCCTAGTGGCTTCAAGCCACCCCTACTCGTTAGGCCCACAGTTCCACAGGTGAGACGTCTGGGTGGGCTCCACTGGGCTCTAAGCCCAAGGTACCGAAAGGCCAAATTCAGAAGGCTGGCCACATGTGGCTCTTATCTGGAGACCTTGGGAAAGAGTCCACCTCCAACCTCATGCAGGTGGTTGGCAGAATTCAGTTCCATGTGGCTACAGACTGAGGCCTTAGTTCCTCACTGGCTATTGGGCAGGGGTTGCCCTCCATCTTCAAAACCAGGCATGGAGCCTGGCTCGGTGCTTGGGATCTCTTTGACATCCCCCAAACTGCCAGCCTGAGAAAGCTCTCTGCACTAAGGGCTCGTGGGATTAGACCAGGCCCACCCCTGGAACCGCCCTATCTCAGGTCCACAGTGACATATACAACAGCATACTCACAGGAGTAATGTCTCATCATATTCAAAGGGTCAGGAGATTAGGGAAGGACATCCCTGGGGGGAAATTTTAGAAATTCTGTCTACCACAGGACCATATCTAGTATCCATTCTGTACAGCCGAGGCTCAGCCACTACGGTGGACAGCAGCAGCAGAGTGACGGTGTGTGTGCCCACACACCTGTCCTTTTCTCCCTCTGAAAGCTGTCTGAAGCCCCACATGTGTCACAATAATAACGAAGTTGCCATAAGCTTTTTCTGAATTATAAAACCATGCAGTATCCTGACTGGAAAGGACTTTAAAAACTACACACCCCAATCCTCTCTCCTCTCATTAAGGCAGCCTTCGCTTGAATACCTCCAGTGACAGGGAGGTCACTACATTTACAAATAAGACATCAGTAGTCAATCATTTACTCAAAAAACATTTACCAAGCACCTACTCTGGGCCAGGCCAGTGATAAGCACGCAAATACAAAGTGAGCAAAACATGATCGGTTCCACTATTAGAAAGCATTTCCTTCTGCTGTGCCAAGATCTGTCTGTCCACAGTTCCACCTGTTGCACCTCGTGTTAGCCCTTGGGATACAGAGCAAGCAGCTCATTCTGCCATAGCTGGCCCATCCCCTCCTTCCCCTACCCACATGTCCACCTGGCAGAAACTCACTCTTGCCAAAGAACTGGCAGGGTGCGTGGCGGTGAGGGCACCAGCTCCAGGGCAATCCCGAGGGCCCAAAGGGCCAGGAAGAAGTTTCGACCTCCCTTTCGGGCCACAGGGACCTTCTTGCCCAACCAGACCCTCAACACAGAAAACAAACTGGTCACGTGGGCTGTCATTACAGTATCTCTCAGCACCTGTCTGCTGCCCCCACCTGTTTTATGGCCCTTGCCTGCCCCTGGCATTCTCTGTGTCCCCAGCCCTATGCCCTGCCCCACTCCCCAGCCCTTCTCAGCTCCTGGGCACCCCAGAGCCTTGTTACAACCTTTAATTTGTATGCTAAGCCCAAGTTAAGAACCCCAGGCTCTCCTGCCAGCACTTTCTGCAGTCCACTGCCCTGTATAGCCTATTCAGGGGAAACCTTGTACCAAAAGCTATCAATCATATACAGTGAGCCAGGGGGCTATATTGGACTCCATTTTATTCAGTAAGCTACCATGTGCCAGGCCCTGGGGTAGACAAGTAGATAAAATATACCCCTGACTCCAGGGGCTGACGTGTGCTGCCCTAGACGGCTGGACATTTCAACAGACTGTCATCACAGTGTGGTCGGTGTGATGAGACGCCCTGGATATTTTGGGATCCCAGAGGAGACACCTAATCCAGACTAAGGGTGGGAGCCATGGAGCGAGAGGGTCAGAGAAGGCTTCCGAATGGGGAGGCTTGTTTGAACCCCTCCCAGGCACGCACACCACTCTGGATGCCCCTACCCCTCCCGATGAGAATTACTACTCTAAAGGTTCAAGGCAAGAGTCACAAAGCAGCATGAGGTTTTATTAACAATTTAAATCTCAACATCGTTAGTTGGCGTCGGCATTCCCCAGGTCCACAGGCTCATCTGCTCCTACTGCTTCCACGGCCACTGCACTGATCCATGTGGAAGTGGGACCCCTGTTTAAGAAGGAGCAGTTGAAGAGCTGGCACCTACTCTGTGCTGTGACCAGAGGTCCCAACCTATCTGAAAAGAAGGCGGGAATGGCTGACTATGATGCAGGCTGCATGGTGGGCGCTACCTGACAGGTGTGCAGAGGGCGCTGGGGACCCGCAGAGAACATTCACTCTACATGCACGCACATGACCAGTGGCCTGACCACACGGGTGGAGGGAGCTTTGCTTTGCACACTTGAAGCCCATCGGGTATAGACTCACAGCCTCACCCACATCTCTCCGATGACCTGCCCTCACCTGCCGCTGTCTCCCGCCCTGCTCCTGAGCACCCGTAGGTCCCCACCGACCTGCCTGCTCCCAGCTGCCCTTCCTCCCTAGAGAGCTAAATGAAGTACGGTCTTTACTACCTGTTAAATTGTCTTAAACTCTATCCTTAACTTTAAACACATGTAGATTAAACTGTTTTCAAATGAAGCTCCTTTGTCAATGGCTCCAAATTTAAAAAGTGACCTGCCCGCCATTTAAGAAGTTTCATAAAACAAAATGATTTAACAGCACTAGTTGTGCTATGCTCAAATTCATAACAAATATGTTTCTCTCTTTTACCCAGAGAAGTAGCTGTTCTGGAGAGCTAAATTTTTCAGATAAAGTCTGTCCTTTTTATACCCTAATTGAAAAAAAAAAAAAAAACTTCAGTGTGGCTTTTAAAAATGAAATTCGTAATTCCAGTATCTGAATCATAGCATGCTGAACACAATTTAAACTTTCCTCCATGACTCAGGTTCATTATTGTACTATTCAGTCACCATCTCAGAGGTGTTTTGTCCCAAGACTGCTGTGCTTTGAATTCTTGTGTCTGCTTTTCATAATTATTCTGTTTCCTCCCTCATTGTTGACTGTCAAATAATAACAACAAAAACAGGAACACTAATGACGTCTAAGCGCGGAGCTAAGCAGTCATCCGTATTAGCTCAGTCCTCATGAGGTCGGCCCTACCATTATTCTCATTTTGCCAAGCAGGAAACAGGCTCAGCAGTTAAGATCCTTGCCTCAGTAGTAAGAGATGGGCTGTCACTTGAACCCAGTCAGTCTCATTCCAAAGCCTGAGCTCATAACCACCACAGAAAGCACGTCTGTAACTCTGCCTAGAAAAGTCCCTCTCCCCACTTCTAATTTGCTTCCTTAAATCTGTCACAGGGTGAGAAACAAAATAACCAAGCTTATTAGAACTCTGTGTAAAGTAACAATAGAATATGGTTAGTATTTGGATGACAGTTAAATACAGGCTTTCTTGGTGGGGGCAGATAAAAGTGTTCTAAAATTGTGATGGTTGCAACACTGCAAATATACTAAAAACTATTGAATTGTACACTTTAAGTGGATGGATTGTATGGTATGTGATTTAAATCTCAATAAAGCTGCTTTAAAAAAAGAAAAGGAAACAGGAGAGCTGGAGGAACCCTAGTGTGCATTTTGGTTGCACATTAGAAATTTTTCACGTTATCATCCACATTGGCTACATTCATTCAACTACCTACATTTGCAGAGTGGGTGAACTCTGGCTAGATAATATGATGTGAACAACAGATAGCTTCTGGGTACCAGCAGGCTTTTCCTGTCTTGTCTTTGCATCCTAACTTTGATTCCCCAGTCAGTCTACCCCTCCCACTCACCCTGACCCACTGGAGTTCCAGGAGAGACCGGGTCAATCTCATCTTCCTAAGGAGGCAGAGGGGTCCCTGCAGCAAGCAGTCCCTGCTGGCCTGCTGATCTGGCCTCTCTGGGCAGCCTGGGGTGCTGGCTTCCTAGAGTTGGCACCCCATCCTGGAAGGGTTGTGTCTGAGCCTAGCTTGGCTCTTAAAGCTGCTGGAATCCTGACAGCAGCCCTCCCAGGGTTAGGTGCTTATCTTCCTTACTCACAACTCAAGTTTTTCATTCTTTTTGTAAGAAGCTATTTTCACTACTGGTTCTAGCTAGTGCCTTTACAGTAGACTGAAAATAAACTTTTTTCTCCTAAATTACAGAGAAAAAGAAAATGATTGTTTTTTAAAAAGACTTCTCCAAACACCAGGAACAATCAGGCTTGTCAGAAGAGCCAGAAGGAGGGAGGGCTTTTTCCAAACTGGAAGCCCCATCTCATGTCACAGTTTTAAACACAAACCCATAGACTCTGGGTATCTGGAGACCTGCTTCTGGCTCCAGGCCTGGGGGCTCCTTGCAGGAAGGCTCTATATCACCATTTATATTTCAGAATGTCAGGAAGGAACCAGAGATGAAGAGGAAGCTGTGGAGAGCATTCCTCCCCCAAATGGTTCACATCTGAGTATTTGCATAACGGTGTCTGTACTGAGCAGTGAGGCTGAAAGATAAAATTGGGGGGTGCACAGCTCTGGAGACACTGGGACATCTGACCAGGAGTCCAGGGACCACGCTGTCCTTTGGCAGAAAAGAAGCCACTGGCTTCCCTCTCTGCTTCCTTCACAAGCTGGCAGTTATACCCCGGGGAGCAGCGTCCAGGGTCATTTCAGTGTCTCCACATGCAACAGAGCACTCGAGCTCAGACTGGAGATGAGACAGCCTCATGGTTAAAGTGTGGGGTTCTAGATTCAAAGGATGTGGGTTTTGGTCTCCGCCTTGTCACTTACTGGCTACGTATCCTTGTCCTCCTTCCCCACCTGTAAGGCTTCCACCCAGCTCTACACAGAGCTAGCTCTTTTACACCCTTCATCAGCTACAATATCCTCGGAGAGCCCTTCCCTAAGGACCTACTCTGAAAAGGCCTCTCCTTAGGCCCCTCCCGCCTCCCCACTCATCTCCCTCACAGCACCTGTGCTGGGCCGGGGCCTCTCTGTTCTCAGATCACTCCTCATCCTCCCCTGTGTTTCTAGCTACACGTCAGCCGGCTGCTGGCTGAGTGTGGCCACTGTGGGAAACTGGCACATGCCTGAAGGATTAAAGCCAGGTATCTCCTGCCTCTTTCTCTGCCTTGGGAGGGGTCTCTGCAGCTGTTGCCTCTCCTCCTTGGCTCCAGTTTCCATTGGAAAGGCCACCGCCATTCCAACCTCTCCACCTCTCCCCAGTGTCTCTCCAGCCTAGGGTGGCAGCTGCCTCCTCCTGTGCCTCCCCTCCCTTCCTGTCTTCTCAGTTCTCTACCACTTCTGTAACTGATTCCCCGCACTGAAGCCCTATTTCCAATATTCAAGTCATTTCTGTTTTTCTGGTTAGACCCTGACTGACATAGCACTTATCATAACCTACCTTTTTTTAATTAATTTGTCCAGTCACTCAATTATTGTCTAGACCAACTGAAAGCTCTACAGGGCAGACACTGTATCCGCCTTGTTCATTAATACATCCCCAGTGCCCAGCACAGCACCTGGCAAATGGTGAGCTGAGTTAATTAAAATACTTGTCAAGTGATGAAGTCAAATTGACGTTTCCCAAGAAATCTTCAAATTCCCAAAAAGAAAATGTCATTTGGAAGTGATGTGTATTTATGAGCATGATTTGTTATTAAAACACCAGCAGAGAAAGCGGTTTTTGATCTTTACAAACAGAGGCACCAAAACACACTTCCAGCAAGAAGTGAGTTAATTAGACTCGGTTAAGGAATAGACTCAGCTCCCAGGACAGGCCAGTCCCCACGAGGAGCCTGATCGCAGGACCCACGCCCACAGCCTGCCTGAGTCTGTACAGCTGCACACAAGTCACAGGGACAAACCTTTTTGCGGTCTCCACGGACTTCTGTTCCGCCAGCTCCTTCTGCAGCTCCCTTTCCTTGGCCTCCTTCTGCCCGATGGGGCAGTCCTCGGGGACAGTGAAGAGGGACAAGGCATCTTTGCTGTCCTCTTCTCGGAGCACTTTAGCAAACACCTTCTCAGCCAGGAGCCGGACTTGCTCATCCACCTCAGAGATGTTCAGCTTGGGGAACTGGCGCGGCATCTCGGCTAGCAGAAAAGGAACCAGCATGAGCTTCTGTGAATTAATGGACCACCTGAGTCACCAGTGCGGGGCAGGAGAAGGTACCAAAATCAGGGCCCGGCACCCCAGTTCTGGGGGTCAGCTGTCTACTCAGGAATTCCCCAGAATGAACCCAGCATGCCAATTTTTAAAACTACCTCAGTAAGTAACTGGATGTGAAGGGTGGAGGCCCACTTACATTTCATGAAAAAGCAAATGTTCAGAAGTAAAAAAATGAACTGCCCAACCAAGTGGGCTTCTGTCTTCCCAAACCCGGGAATCCTCAGCACACCGCAGCCCCTCCCTTCCCGACTTGGTTTCTGTGACACAGGAGGGGGAGGAGAGTTCACGACCCCTCCCTTAGACGGTGAGGAGGCCATGCCAGGTGCTACAACGACCAAACCGGCTCCCCAGTGCACAGGGGGGAGACCAAAGCCCAAAGGGTTTAATGATTTGAGTAGGGTCCCACAAGATGGTAGCAGGGCCCTGGGGAATCCACAGCTACAGTCCTCGCCACAGAAAATGAGGCCTTTTGCTGAAAAGAAATCACAGTTCCACCATCTCCCAAACCCTCTGGAACTTCTAACAAGACAGCAAATAAACTGAGGTTCTGAGCACAGGGATCCTCTTTACCTCTCACAGCCCAGCTGAAAACGCACTTCCTCCAAGAAGCCTGCCCTCATCCTCCTCTGCACACCGGCTGCTCACTGTCAGGAGCTGGCCTCCGCCACTGGTTGGTATCTTTCTCTTCTGCCTTTGCTTTCTGCCTCTCTTTGAGCACTTACATAGCATGTATTAAGCATGCTCTGCCTAGCCCTTTATTCTTGCTCAGTTAATCCTATTATTCCCATCTTACAGAAGAGAAAATGAAGGCACAGAAAGCTAACTTACCCACTTCTAATAAGTGGGCAGAGACTTGTGCTGTTGTCGGCTTCTGGCTCCCGTCCCTTTCCTCTCCGATGGTCTGCTCAGGAGTTAGAACACGGGCACCGTGTCCTCTGAACCACTACACCGTGCTGCTTCTCTCTGCCCATCTGGGGGTCAGGTCAGGTCTCCGCACTGTCCCAGCATTATATTTAAGGAATGGATGAATACTGCATCCTTTCCATGAGCCATCTTCACCAGGAGGAGCTCCGAAAGAGGCATTTTTATATCCATCCATGACCACAGTTTCTTTAAGGAGGGTTTAAAGAGAGATGTGGTTTTGCAGCCCAACAGATGAGGATGAAGGTGAGACAGTGCCCTGTGCCGTATGGCAGGGGGAGGAAGCGATCACAGAGGAGGAGGGACTCGGTGGGCAACCCTCGTTCCCTGCACCTCATAATGTTCTCATCTGTGAGATAAAGGGACTGGACTAGGTGGTCCCCAAGGCCCTCTCAGTCCGAAGTGCCATACTTCTAGGTGCCAGAGAGCTTTCTGGAGCCCAGGGAGGCTTGCTGCTCTGGTCTTCTCTGCAGCACGTGGGTCTAACTCAGGACACAGACAGGAAAGAGGAAAGCAGGCTAGTAACGGGCAGGCAAAATACATGCCTCTAGACTGCGAAACCCATTTCCTCCTTCCCTGCACCTCCAGGGCCAGGCCTTTCCTGGGCCTCTCTCACCCTCGGCGCTCGAGTGGGAGGGAGCAGGGAGGGGAGAGGTGGGAGGGGAGAGGCAGCCGGGCCTGCAACTGTGCAACCGTGCTGGGCTGTGGCCACAGAGACCAAGACGGCAAGGGCCCGTCCTGCAAAGGATGAAGAGGAACAGATGACTGTGGAGATTCCACGACCTGATAACAGAGAAAAGGGGGAAGCTGGAAACCATCAGGACAGAGGCCGGAGAGGAAGGTGACAGGAGGGAGAAATGGAGAGAAGGACAAAGAACCAGACCCAGGAGGAGCTGTGAGGGGAGAACAAAGCTGGACCAGCCCCCCATCTCTAAGGCCACGGTCAGGTGCAGCATTCCAGAACCTCACATGGCATCTCAGAAGCAGTCGTCCAACAGGCCCCAGGCAAGGGGCAGCAGATGCTAGAGAAGCACCCAAGCACCTGACAGGGTGCACCCACTTACAGAAATTGCTTCTACGAAAAGAATCTGAAGAAAGAAAAAGCACAAAGATGTTTACCTGCACTCTTTATATAAATAGCTTAAAAATGTCCAAAAGAGAGCAGACTCACTTGATAAAAAAAATTAAGTAACCAACGTTATAATTGTAAGGATGGTGCAATCACATGAAAAATAACTTGTGAAGTAAAAGTAAATGAAAAAATTAATCCATGAAACTGTACCCATGCTTTGATTACAATGATATGAAAATGCAGTCCCTGGACCAGGGCTGCAAGAGAGACACACACTCAGATCATCACACTGCAGGACTGCCTGTGTGAGGCGGTATCTGACGTTGATCACTGATACTAATATAATGTCATTTTCACAAAAACAAAGAAGATAGAAAGAAAAAGAATACATTTAAGAGTTACAAAAAGAGAGAAAAATAGGAAAGCTAATCAAACTTCTACACCCCAGGCGTTGGCAATTCGGGTCCTATCTCCTACCTAAACCACACCAGAGAGAGGACACAGGGAATCACACCACTGAGGTCCATCCCTGCATTAGCTCTTGCCCTGGATAAAAGCTGCCCACCACCACTTTCCTATCCTCCCAAACACACACAGGCCTGACCCAGCCACACCTCACCAGGCCCCTCTGAACAGGTGCATTCAGGGGGTCTTTTGTGTCTAAGGGCTCTTAGGTCAGATTCCGCCACGTTCTTTCATGAAGCATTTTTCCCTTGCTCAAGTCAAAGAAACACTTTTCAGGATGCGTCTTCCTGTAAAAGACCTTCCTTTTTCTTTAGCTCAAATAGCTTAAATCAGCCTTTTCCAAACTGGGTCCCATTAGAAGTCAATACCTGTTGCTATGAAACAGGTCCTGTGATCAATTATTAGGGAGATGCTGCATTCCACAGCCCCTCACCCCAGACTCTTTAGGCACATTAAAGATTCGAGGATCACAGAGTGCCATCTCCCCATAGACCCCTTTTTCTTCAGAACCCATATGAATCTTCTCCTACTACCAATGCCTTAAATAACTGGTGAAGACTCCGTCTCTTTACTTCGCACTGACCAAGAAGCTCTAGAGTGCTGGGCTAAGACAGTAGGCCTTCGGCCTTCGGAGCCCTCGAGACACCTGCTGTCTTCTGGAGATCCTTGGCAGACAGCTCCCCTCTGCCAACCCCTCCCTCCAGAGTTCGTCTTTTCTCAGACCCACAGACCCCTGCCAGGCCAGGCATGCGGAGGAAAGCCCACCACACACACAGCAAGCCGAAGCCCCAGCTGCTTGCTCAAGCCTGGCTGTCAACCATTTGTCAGATGAAGCCCGCAGGCTTGAGAGGTTTAACTGTGAATTTACCGGCATTGGCAAGTGATAAAAGCTGAAGCTGTAGTTACATACACTATCCTCTAAGGAGCCTGGAGGAGAGGCGTCCCAAAGTTAGGAAGATAAAATGTCACCAATTTCAACAAAGAGTAACTTTTTCATGGCACCAAGGCCCCTCCGGAAAGGAAGCACAGTGCCCCTTAATTCCCTCCTTATACACATAAAGCTGTTTCTTGCTCCTGCCAGACTCCCACAGTGGGAACCCGCGACACAGACCTGAGCCTGGTGCTGGACTCTCCATGGCTGATCAGGAGGAGGCCACCCAGGCGATGTGCTCGGGCCAGGGGCTGCGTGTTGCCAGGGAGGCTGAGCTGAGTCAGTGTAAGTGCAGCTAGCTGGGTCCCATCTGCCACTGCTGCTGGGGTGGGAGGTCTCTGCTTTGCATATCTGAGCAGCCCGGAGCAAGAGCAGGAGGCCTGGGCTGGAAATTCTTCTGTGAGTACGAAATGGAAGTGGAAAATTTCGGAGAGTTCTAAAGGGCCCAGGTAATGCCAGTCGTCACAGCCGCTGTGTCCAGAATGCAGCGTCCTGGCCCAGCTCACAGCCCTCTCAGAACAGGAGACTAAGCCACTGCTGCCCAATGCAAGAGTGCCTGCAGCCTTCCTGACCAACCACAGAAGATAAGCCACAGCCTCCCTCAAACGTCCAGACCCCTCCTGAAAGCTGAGAGTCACTGAGATACCATCACCTGTGCTGCTTCCGTTTTGAACAGCGCTTCAGGTTTGGCCTGGCCACCGGGTTCATCTCACCAAGATGATCTGTATACATACACACACAGACACACACACACACACACACACACACACACAGCCTGCCCTGGTCCTCTTGGAAGCTCCCCCTCCAAAATACAGCAACCCTCCTGAGGGCACCCCAGAGCTGGCAGGGGAAATTGTGGGCCAGCTGCCAAGACGAGCCCCTCCCCCCACCCCTAAAAGAAGGAAGGACCATGAACTGGAAAGGGGGAGGGGACATCTCAGTGCAGCAACAGGCTAGGATGGAAAGCTGGCATGCCCTGTCCCACTCCTTCCTCTCTTCCCTGAAAGGGGCTGCACATCACTGCTGGCTGGGCAGCCTGCCAGCGCCTCCATGCCCACCCACCCACTCACAGCCAGGAAAGACAGGCCTCCTGCCTGACCCACCCGAGCCCACCCCCCAGCCTCCACTCCTTACTGCCAGTCACGGCTCCCACGTGGGCCTCCAGCTCTGAGAAGCCTTCCAAGAGCTGGCTGGATGGGGCCACCCCGCCGCCAGCAGCTGCCACTCTTCCTGCCTCAGGTGACCCACAGAAGCAGTTAGGGTGGATCAAAACAGCATCCCAGGGCACAAAGCTCCTTTTCTCATCTGCCCTTTAGGAGAAGGGCAGTTCTGTGAGGGAAAGCTCACAACAGACACGTGGACTCCCGGGAACTTAGACAAACTGCGTGGGTCTGGGAAAAAACCGTGAGCCACACGGCTATTTCTGTGGTGCTGTTGAAATCCTGGGGAGAAGCGCCCAGGAAGGATGGGCAGTTGTTTACTGGGAGGCTGGACC
The DNA here is from genome assembly GCF_048773025.1 of Camelus bactrianus. Classification (NCBI taxonomy): domain Eukaryota; kingdom Metazoa; phylum Chordata; class Mammalia; order Artiodactyla; family Camelidae; genus Camelus; species Camelus bactrianus. Next base: position 41,609,972 of record NC_133548.1, read on the forward strand.
TAGCCCTGACTTGGGCCTGAGTCACCTCCTCATGTCCAATCGTGAGGTTGTGCCTTCCTGAGCCCATATAATAATTCCTGTGTGTACAGAGCAGGATTACAGGGTTGACACACGATCCTCTGGCCACTGCTGGGCTTTAGCTACCCAGAGATTATGACCCACCTGTCCTCACAGCTGTTTCATAAACAGTGCGACCAGCAGGCTACAAGCAACCTAAAGAGAGGGCAATATGTATTCATTAAATAATTAAATGGCCTTAAAATAGAGGGGGGAGAAATCTGAGCCCTAAGTACTATTCTGCCAGAGGAGAGAAGGGGCAAAGGATTCCTTCTGCTGTTGTGTTTGGGGGGCGGGGGAGGTCCAATGGGGCTGCATGCAAGCATTCTGCCCCCTGCACCTGAGAACCAACCTGGATCCAACACATCCAGGGCATCTTACTCTGCACCTCTAAGCAGACCATGATAGCCTCAGTCCAAATAAACATTTTCCCAAGTGTAGTCTGCAGAACATAAAATGTCAGAAGGTTTGGACAACACGGCATATACCATAGTCCTTTACGGGGATTCACACACAATTCCTACTAGCAGGTTCTAAACACCCAAAAAGTCCTCCAGTCAAGAAAGCTACTTAACTTTGTTTACCCCAACACACTTATTTGACCCTCTGACCACTGCAACCATAGGAAAAAAAAACCTATTAATATCCTGTGTCATAGGCTTTGGAAAATGTCTTCCACTCTGAGCCTTCATTTTCCAACCTAGAGAAAGCTGCCTTCCTGGGGCCCAGCTTCAGGGTGAGGTCTACTCCATCAGGTCCAGACAGAGATGGGCAGCAGCCCTACTAAAATGACACAGGCTGGAACAATGGCCAAGGGTCCTGCTGGAGGGATGTAAGACCCTCCAGAACAACAGCAATTTAGAAGGAAGCTGTGGCTCTGTCCAGAGGGCAAGCTTTGCTCAAGACTTAACAATTCCACCTGGAGTCTAACATGCCTCCGCTCCTCATGGCCTAGAAGTCTCCTTGGACTGAGAAGCACTGGTCCCAAACTCAAAGCCTTATTTCCCTTTTGAAGGAATATTAAGACAATCTATGGTACTACTGAATGGGAGAAAATATTTGCTAATGATATAAATGATAAGGGGATAATATCCAAAACATATACACAGCTCATACAACTCAACATAAAAAAAAACTGAAAAATGGGCAGAAGACCTGAATAGACATTTTTTCAAAAAAGACATACAGATGGCCAACAGGCACATGAATAGATGCTCAATGTCATTAATCACCAGAGAAATGCAAATAAAAACCACAGTGACATATCATCTCACACCTGTTAGGATGGCTGTTATCAAAAAGACCACAAATGACAAATGTTTACGACAATGTGGAGAAAAGGGAACACTCGTACACTGTTGGTAAGAATGTAAATTGGTGTGGCCACTGTGGACAACGGTATGGAGGTTTCTCAAAAAACTAACTATAGAACTACCGTATGACCCAGCAATTCCACTCCTGGGTATTTATCCAAGTGAAAATACTAATTTGAAAAGATACATGTACCCCAATGTTCATAGCAGCACTATTTACAATAGCCAAGACATGGAAGCAACCTAAATGTCCATCAACAGATGAATGGATAAAGAAAATGTGGCATATATATGTACGATGGAATACTACTCAGCCATAACAAAGAATGCAACACACTTGGAGGGTATTATGCTACGTGAAATAAGTCAGACAGAGCTAGACAAATATCATATGATATCACTTATACATGGAATCTAAAAAAGAAAACAAACTAGTGAATACAACAAAAAAGAAACAGACTCACAGATATAGAGAACAAACTAGTGGTTACCAGTGGGGAGAGAGAAGTGAGGAGGGACAAGATAGGGGTAGAGGATTAAGAGGTGTAAACTATTCTATATAAAATAAATAAGCTACAGGATGTATTATACAACACAAGAAATACAGCCAATACTTTAGAATGACTATAAATGGAGTATAACATGAAAAATGTGAATCACTATGTTGAAAACTTGAAACTTATGTAGTATTGCATATCAACTACATCTCAATTTTAAAAAGACTTTTTAAAAAAAAAGACCATCTATGATAACCAAGCCCAGGCCTGCATGTCCTGCCCAGGAGGCCAGACTGCATTCACTCACTGCATCACTTAAGTGTCCCTTAAAAATCCCCAAAAATAGGAAAGGCCAGAATTAAACTATGGCTCATTCAAAACGATACCACTCTCCCTCCCCTAAAAGGATGCTGTGGGCTTGCCTATAAGGATGCATTTTCCTTCTTGTTTCTGAGGCATGCATGACTCACAGAGGGGTTGGGCAAAGGGGCTTTGCCTGCTAAATACCAGCTCCATGACAGACCTTGTCCATCTCATTCACTATTATGTCCCCAAGCCTGGAATATCATAGGCATCAAGAAATATCAGTTGAATGAACACATAAAATAATGAATGAGTGAATGAGCTAAGTGATGAATCTACCTTTGCTGATGTCAAGAGTCAGTACAGTGTGTAGTTAAGAATATGGACTCAAGGCACGTTACTCAGGTTTGAATCCTGTTCCACCACTAAATTGCATGACCTTGGGCAAGTTACTAATTTCTCTGGCTCAGTTTTATTCCCTATAAAATGGGGATGGTAACACTACTGACCTCATAGATTTCCACGACAATTACATTAGTTAGCATACATAAAGTGCTTAGAATAGTACCTGGCAATAACACGTACTTTGTAAGTTTTATCTCTCAACATTATTGCCATCATTGGCATCCTGATATTGGGTACGAGAAAGTCCAGCTGGGAAAATGAATCTGATGTTTCATCTAGACACCAAATCCTTTTATTCAACATTATTTATTGAGCACTGTTATGTGCTAGGCACAATCAACTCCTATTTGGGTGCAAGAAGGAAACCATATTCAAACGTAAAACCAGATCAGGAAAAATAGCCTTCTCTTCTAGGAGTGAAGGCTGACTTTGCATGGCCAGCACTCCAGCCATGAGCCCATCCTCTTAGGCCCTAGCCCCTCATAGATTAGAGCCTAAAGCCATGGTCTCTTGTCCTAGATATGCAGCCAGCACACAAAAGATATAAGAGATTAATATTTGGGAGGAAGAAACAAGAAGGCCAATGAGAGTAACTTTTGGGGAGAAAAGGTACTCTCCCTGCTTAACCCTAAAACTACATTGTATCTGCCATGATATTTTCAGTATCTGGGATTGATTTCAAAGCCCACTTGAAGAGTGACTCATCTAGTGTAAGGACAAGAAAAACAGGCCTCATCTCTCTAAGAGCTTCTTGATCTGAGAACCATTCATTCCTCATCCAGGATCTCCAAAGGATGGAGACTGGGCAGAGGGTGTGGCTCAGAGGTACAAGAGTCTCCCAGCAACCCATCCATGCAAGCCCCACAATTCTTGGGCAGCCCCACGCTGGCATCTTCAGAGCAAGCCAGCCCCTCAGAGTTGACATCCAAGTTTGCAGTCAGGCCAGGATAACTACCCCAAACCTGCTATCAACACTCTGGAAAGTGAGAGCTGACAGAGGCTCTGGCTCTATGGCTTGACTACCACTCAGCTTTGACGCTTTACAGTCGGGAGGAATGTCTCCTACGAGGGTTTCAGCTGCAGCCAGCTTTTCCCTAAAGATGGCCAAATGTTGGTCACTACGTCCAGGAGGATAGCCAACAAAGGCTCAGGACCATGCTGAAATTCCTCCTAGTGCTTCCAGCTTGCTTCACCCAGCTCCTTTGCTCATTTGTCATCACCCAGCTTCCAGCCACATGCAAGGACCCAACAGTTAGGGGGAATGACACTCTAGTTAGCAAGCCTCTCCTACTCCAGGGCCTCTCAAAACTCACCCTAGAGGCCTCTGCCAGCCAAGTCTAGCCATTAGCAGCTCCACTGGCAAAGCAGCTACCAGGAAGTTCAAGGGCAGAAAGCAGGCTGCCAGAAGCAGTACACCTGCCTCCCTCGCCAGAGAGAGCCAAAGAGGTAAGGATGAAGGCCTCCAATGACCCCATCGCCTGCCAGCCTGTCCATACCCCTGCCTCCAGATGGAAGCCCACCTCGGCCATTGGCATCCAGCCAGTCTTCAAGTACCTAGAAACTTCTCCTAGCTTAAGTGGTGGCAAGTCCAGTGTCCTAATTTCTCTAAATCTTTCGAATCCAATGTAGGTGGCCAGGGAGCTGAGATGCAGCGGGCTCACCTAAGGCCTCTCGAGCCCAGGCCACCGCAGGGACTGAGACAGACGCACAGGCCAGGTCCCAGGCAGGGGATAAGCCCAGGATTGGCGCTGCTGCCTTAGCGGGCGAGGAAGCCCAGGGCTGAGGTTCCAATTCCAGGGCGCTCCGACTCCCGCCCTGGGCCGCGGGGCGTGGGCCCAAGGTCGGCAGCGCAGCATCACGCGTACTCACCGGGGTCGGAGGATAGGGCCATGCGGTGGGCCGAAGGGGGCGGCCCGCAGGCTGGAGCGCAGGTGGCGGCGCCTTCCCGGACGCACAGCAAGCACCGCGGCGGGACTGCCCAGCACTGCCCCGCCGGCCCGCGCCGGCCCGGGCCAGGCCTCGCCCCCGGGAGGCACTGGGCGGGAGCCTCCGCGGTAGGGGCGGGGGCCGGCGCTTCCCAGGGCGCGGTGGTGCGGCGCCCCGGCCCCGGAGCACCCGGAACCGCCCGGCGGGAGAAGGAGAGCCGCCTCCGCAAGGGAGGAAGCCCAGGAGCCGCGCGCCGCCCCAGCCGGTGCCCTACCTGGGCGCGGAGCCGAGAAGAGGCGAGGAGCCGGCGGCAGGGGGCCGCAGGCCGGGCTGCCGCCCGCCCCCCGCGCTGGCCCGCCGCTACCTGAAGCGCCCCGCTGGGCCGCGCCGCCTACAGGAAACTTGGGAGCGTCAGGGGCGCGGCGACCGCCGGGTCCCTCGGCCGGAAGCGCGCCCGCCGCAGCGGGGGGTCAGATCCAGCGCGGCTCCTCGGACCTCGTCTCCGCGGGTACCCGCCGGGCCCGAGAGCGCTCCCCACGGTGTTCGGACCTTTCCGAACCTCCTTCCCCGCCAGGACTTGTCCCAGGGGGAGGTTCTGGGGTCACAGCCCCCAGACAGGTGACTTACCCCCAGTAGCTGAACAGACCCGCAAACGCTGGTTTTCTCCCGCGCGCCTGGGCCCTTGGATCACCTTCCTGCCCCTCCCAATTCTCTCTCTCTCCACCAACCCTCAGCTCTGGTTTGTACACCCGCCCCTCCAAGTCCGGACTGACCTTCTCGTTGTGAAAGCCTGTGGGTGCCCTGTAACCTCCCTTTCTCGCCTCTCCCCCGCATTTGAACCTGCTAACCACACCTTCCTTCCTGAACCCCTCGGAGTAGAGTTTCTAGAGTTGGTGCCCACCGCCCCCCTCTCTCCAAATTGTCCACATACCTTAATGACTGCAGCTTCTCAGCCTCCCGGGCCTGGCTTTTCATCGTGGTGTTCTTCCCTGGGGTCCCACCACTGCCTGCCTCCTGTTTCATTCTGCCGGCCTACGCTAGGGATCTCACCCACTCCCATGGTTTTAAAAGCCTCCTGCCTGCTAATGATCTTGAACCTCCTCTCCAGCCCAGAATGCTCCAGAGCTGCAGATGGTGTATTCATCCAACTTCCTGGATACATCTCCACTAGAGGTTCCTAGGCTGGAGGAAACGTGTGCAAACTCAAACTCCTGATTTCCTCCCAGAACGTGGAATGCACCAGAATGTGGAATGCACCAGAACCTGCTCCCATGTTTCTGTAACCCAGCAGGACCCTGTGAGGCCTTCCTAGGACAGACCTCGCCGCCCCCGCCCCCATGTCCTCCACCTGCTTCTTGTTTGTAAAAGAAACTTTAGCCTCTTAGGCCATCCCCCAGTTCCAAAGAGCAAATTTAATCAGGGAAGTGAAAAAATGCAGAAACAAAAGAAGACAGTCAAGCAAAACAATAATAGTTTAGCTGAAAAACAAAGTCACGAACTTTTCTTTCCTTCTCCAGGGCTGCAGGTAATATCGAAGCCATAGCCTTGAGCTGCTTTGCAGATAGTGAAACCCCCACCAGGTGGAAGAAGTTAATTGCATGCTGATCAACAAGCAGGTAGACCCCAAACCGGTTGGAACCAGAAGCTTGAGGATGTTGACTCCCAATTACCTCACCAGCAACCAATCAAAAGAATTTCTACAAGCTGATCAGGCACCTGGTGACCCTCAACCTCACCCTGTCTTTAAAAACTCCCTGAAACCCATCTGTGAGGTCGAATCTTTTGAGCATTAGCTGCTGTTACTCCTTGCTTGGCCTTGCAATGAACGCTGCACTTTCCTCAACCCATTGTCAGTAGTTTGACTGGTGGACCCAAAATTGGTTCAATTAACATTTCCAGTCAGCTGAGTCATAGCACTACCACCCACTCCTCCGGGCCACACCTGGGAGCCATCCTTAACTCTTTTCCCTTTCATCTCTCATACCAACTTAGTCACCAAGGGGGAAATGAAATTATTCATTAGTGCCCTGACCATGCCAACCGCTTTCATGTTGTCTCATTTAAATGCCGCATTTTATTCCTTCTGCCTTCTAGCCAGATATTCACAAACTTATTTATAAATGATATGCACACGCAACTGTATATGGTATAAAGCATATAAAGCAAAGTATATAATATAAAGCATACTACCAATGATTAAAGGATTTGGTAAAGATGAAACAATAATTTTAAATTACTTCATATTTATTGAATGGTACATTATACTTTTCCCCTTCGCTTTAAAGTTATTAGCAAAAATCTGTTTAGTGAGAGCAACATGATTAAAAATGGTGAATAAATCTTAGATTAATATTTTATGAGACTTGAAAGTATGCTTTTAAGTTCAGTTAGTGTCAATACTTAGTCCTAGTGGATATTACTGCAAAAAAACAAAACAAAACAAAAACTGACAAAGATAAATGGACCCAAATAGAAGAATTCTACCTCTGATTACACTTATCAAATCACAATTCTCACTGTTTAAATCGCATCAATTCTGCAAATGTGAATTTCCCCAGAAAACTCTTCTTTGTCCGTGAAACCCATGTTCCCAATGATGTTTTTGTTATCAAGTAAGGCCTGATAAACACAGAGGCCAAAAAACTATGGCACTAGTTTGGAGAAAAGAAAGAGCTTAATAGCAGGGTTGACCAGCAAGGAGATAGAAGGCAAAACTCTCAAATCTGTCTCCAGAGTCCAGGATTGGGGCAAAATTTAAGGGGCTGGGGGAATTTCAAATTTGGAAGCTGACTGGCTAGCCTTGCATCAGTTCATATAAGTTATTCGTGCTACTGGAGGCCAGATTTTCGTTGTTGAAGGACTTCTCCCTTCACTCCATAAAGGGCTCCAGTGGCAACATTCCAATTCTTCGAGTTCCATACACTGAAGATCCTTGGTTCGGGGTAATCCCACAGCCGTGGGTTCCCATCTTGCACATGCGCGACGCTGTCTGTAAAATCACTCAAGGTGTGATTAATCAACCTATTTAAGGAGGCAAAACCAGTTTAAGCTGGTGCTGTTTCAACAGCCTGTTTAAGGAAGCAAAACCAGTTTAAGCTGGTCAATGCTTTACGAGTTGTTTCATTTTCATCAGTTGTTCTTGCAAATATTTTTAACCATGGGATTTTCAAGATTCCAGAAACTCTTCATTTGGAAGAATGTAACCAGAGTTTAAACGTGTACTTAATTTGGAAGACTGTGGTTATGACAGTCTATATAGCTGACAATGACACTTCATTTTGGCACTAAAATTGCATAATGATGGAAACAGTTCCAAACATCAGTTTTCAAGGTGCCTTCCCCATAACATGATTCTTTTAAAGCACAGTTATATTTGTTGCTAAAATATCACCTTTACCTGAAGGGATAGATTTTGTGTGTGTGTGTGCGCGCGCGCGCGCGCGCACGCATACACTTGTAACAGTCACAAGCCAGCACGTCAGAGGTCAGCAGGTTTGGAATACTTGTCCTTTTGTTAAAGTAAACCCATCTTTAAATTCCACAACTTTTAAGTTCTTTGCCTTGAGATAAAAACAGTAAACCTTTGAGTAATATAAAAGATTTTCATAGTCTCATTACAAAGTATTGTAAAGATTCTACTGTATTTAAGGTTTTTTGTAAATTAACCATATTATTCACATCCTGTAATATTTTGTGCTCTTCTCACCTCAGTTTCTCTGTTGTTGTAATTTGTAAATGATGCAGCTGATGAGTTTCAAATGGAGTCCCTCCCTACCTTCAGCCCACAACCTTGTATTTCAGCCTGGACAGCCACTCCATTGGTGATTACTCTTACACAAAAAAGACACAGCATGTTATCTTAAATATATCATTCACATTATAAACACATCTTTTCTTTAGTAGATCACAAAGTATTTCTTTGTGAATGCCATTATTGAAAAGTATGGCAAAAGCTTAAGGTGAAACATGTTAGCAACTTGCATCCAACCATATAGCCAGCCTCCACAACACAATATGTGTTCTAAACCTTTTTTTCTAAATCTTTGAAAATGTTCTGTGTGTATTTCAACTGAATGTATTTTTATGTGTCACCATCTTCTCTCTGTACCAATTCAGTCACCTTAAGCATGGCAAGTAGAACAACAGGTTTTTTCCAGATTGCCTGAAATTTTGCCTTCTACTATTAAGTAAAAGAGATTTTACTCAAAAGAGATTTCTAGATATGTTGATTACATTTAATAATAATTCACAAAAATACACAACTAAGTATTGCATGACTTGGAAAAATGGTAGCAATTTGTCTTCATGCGCTGTTGTACAGAATTTATGTCTTGCTGATCATGATGGCATATTTATATTATTATTAGTTAATACCTCAATACCTTTAGGTTTGTTGTTAGCTATAGTGATGTAAATCCATATTTTGATTAATCTTTTTTATAAATTTGAACTTTTTTTATGAACTTCCATGTCAGAGATAGCATCATAATGGATCTTATATGAGTAGTAGGAAATGGTCAGCTCTGCTATTTTTCTGAGTTTGCTCTTGCTTGCACTATTCATATTACAGCACCCCTTCCAGGACCTCTGCGGGTAATTAAGTCCATGGATGTTCAAATCCCTTATATAAAATGGCATAGTATCTGCATATAACCTATGCACATCCTCCCGTATACTTTAAATCATCTCTAGATTACTTGTAATACCTAACACAATGTGAATGCTATGTAAATAGTTGCCAGTCACACTGCAAGTTGAAGTTCTGGTTTTTAGAACTTTCTCGAATTTTTTTTACAGATATTTTCCATCCAGAGTTGGTTGAATCCGCACGTTTACAGAGGGCCAACTGAATTTTCAATCTATGGATTTCTTTGTGGGAATTGTTTCAAGCCACTTGTCCCTTTTGTGAGATTAGTTCAGTTAACTGATAGATGATATACTCTGTCTACCACCTGGGATACAAATAATTCGCAATATCTTGCAATTCACTTGAAAATAACTGGACCAGTGAGGGTACCACTATCACCCCCTCCTCTGTGGACACCTCTACTGTGATGCATGACATGGACACCTGACGAAAGAGTCAAGTAAGGGTGTGTTGTCAATCTATACAATAAATCTTGGTGACTCTTAACTTTTTTATTTTTACACTAAAACATAAATACAGGCAGACCTCATTTTACTGTGTTTTGCTTTATTGCACTTAGCAGACATTCGTTTTTCACATATTGAAGATCTGTGACAACCTTGCATCAAGCAAGTCTCCTGGCACCATTTTCCCAACAGCATTTGCTCAATTCGTGTCTGTCACATTTTGGTAATTCTCAAGATATTTCAAACTTTTTCATTATTATATTTGTTATGATGATCTGTGATCAGTGATATTTCATGTTACTGTTGTAATTTTTTTGTTTTGTATTTCTTAATTAAGGTAGGAACATTATTTTTTAGGCATAATGCTATTGCACACTTAACTGTCTACAGTATAGTATAAACAGCTTTCGTATGCACTGAGAAACCAGAAAACTCGTGTGATGTGCTTTATTGTGATATTTGCCTTATTGTGGTCATCTGGAACTGAATTCGCACAATATCTCCAAGGTATGCACGTGTAAATAGAGGTTTAAATTTTTCTTTTATGTCCAATGGGGCATCTACCTACACACCCACCTTGAAGACCACTGATTTAATCCATCCCTCCATTGCTTCAGCTCAATGTGAACACCAACGCATCTCTGCCAACACAACTGCCTCCCCCGCCTCACCCCCAGCCCCCAGCGGCACCACCAGGCTCTTCTCCATGCTTCTGCCCCCAGGGGCAGACCTCCTGAGTCCTCTCCCCGCCTCCTCCAATCTGCCCTTCCCTCCAATTATTCAGACTTGAACGCTTTGGTGAGCACTGGGACAAAGCTGTGGGTTACCTCCAACAGTGCTCTGACTCCTAATCCCACTAGGGGATGGGGATTATTTGAGAATTTTTGGAAACCCAGAGGTGTTTGGGGTCTGTGCTCCATCCTCCCAGCCCCTACTAACACCCTCCTCTGGGTAAATGTTCCATAATTGTTCCAAGACAGGATTGGCAGCCTCCAAAAAACCCATTTCTCTGTCTCCTTTTACTGTCTCCTGAGCTACAGAAGCCAAAATCTTCCCCCAGGAGGCAATAAGAGAGGGTTCTGCTTCTGAGAGTGCTTTAGCAGAGCCTCATCAAATATGTCCAGTTTTCAAAGCAAAGTGCCCTGGGGCATTCTACTAATTGAGTGGACTGAAGTCATGGCATGGGGTCTGACAGCAGGGCAGCAATAGGTCCATCAGGAGTTCTGGTGGCTGAGAATAGTGCCCAGGGCAATGTTCCTGGCTCCATATGTGGAAGGGCATTGTGGCCCCTACTGATGCCCTGGTGTGATGGGGGTACAGCCTTCCCCGCACCTGCCTCTCCACTCCAGCTGGAGGTTCAATTCCCTCCCCAGGAGTTTTTAACTTCCATGTAGTCAATCAGCCCAGAGCAAGCTGAAGTCTGACAGTGGGTCCCCATACAACTAACAGCTGGCTCCCTCTTCCTGAAATGGGTTTCTAGAAAGGAAAGAGTCCAACCTGAACATTTTGAAAATTAGTGGGAGAGCTAGACCTTAGACTCATAGCATGTTCACTCAGGACTGGAGATGGAACTGCTGTGACCAGAAGTGGGGGATGTGTGGTCCCCATGCCCAGGCCTGAAGTGAGAGAGACACAGCTCAGAAGTGGGACTGGTGTGGAGGCTCGGGGTGACTGGGGACCTTGGGCTTAGACCCCTCAGCCACTCCTCTCTGGACTGGAGGGAAGGGGGGTCCATGAGTGCGTATTGGAGGCTTGGGGCCCGCAGCACATGACCACGGAACACTTTCTCAGTAGTCAAGGGTGGATGCTTCCCAGGACACGCCTGCCTGCTGATGGGCACATGGTCTCTGTAATTAAGCTGAAGTCTGGGAAGGAGCAGTTCCCTTCCCCATTTAAGAACGGCCTGTCGTCTCTGCCTTCCCTCCAGGACTCTGTACAAGATAATGCTCGGCTATTGCTCCAGCTCACCCCCAATTCATTCCCATGCTTGTGTGCTTTTCACACTCTCCAAACTCTCCCATAAGCCTAATCATTATACCATCTGCTGAGGCTCTGCAGTTGGACTTCTACAGATGTGAATCACAGCCTCAGATAGACTGGCACATTTAACTCATTGTCTGAACGCCCCAAATCATCTGCCCCAACTCCCTTCATCTCTTACTTTATAATTCAAAACTCAGGTGTCAAATTCTAGCATGACTGTAGCCTTCCAGAATTATTCTGGAGGGGTGATAGGGACATGGACAGAGTAGAGCCTCAGGTGAGGCTGTGACCTCTGTCTCCTAGGGATGGAGACTTTCTGCTACGCATGCCCACACATTCTCCTTGGGCCACGCTCATTCCCAGTCCTGGCAGTAGCATTTAACATTTCCAGTCCCAGACTATCCTCTTCCCAACCCCTGATTTAGAACTGCCCACCTGACCATTTAATGAACAATTAGGTCAAAGGCTGAATCAGAACCAAGAGTCAATAGCTGTCCTATCCCAAGCGTGTGCTTCCCAGCTGAGTGACAAACTCCAGAAGGCTGGCCACCATCAGTAATGACAGCACTGTGGACACCCAGTCCATCCTCAGCTCTATGGATTCTACCAGGGATATCTGGAGGAACGGGAGCAGCTTAAATTGTATCTGAGTGAAGCATAGGCATTTTTCCAGTTCGTGAATTCCTGTTATTTAAGAATGAGCCTAACTATGGTCGCATTGAGGATAATGGCATAAGATTCTGACTTGGGAAATCAAAAAATCAGAACATTGTGATGGTTGTATAACATTGTGAATGTTACTGATGCCACTGAATCGTACATGTGACCCTGTACATGTTAAAACTGCAAATTCTGTGTTCTATATGTTTTACCACAATAAAAAAAACTATTGAAAGAACCAAAAAAAATTGAATTTTTTGTGAAATTTTGTTATTTCATAATTTCACTGTTTCTTTGCACCATGAAGTGTAAACAGACCCAGGGCAAATGGCTGTTTATCAACTATTTAACTAACCCCAAAGTTGCAGGCACAATAGCTTAAAAGGTACCCTGAGGGAACAAAGAAGGAAGAGTCTGTTCCATGCTGGGAGAATCTGGGAAAGGAAGGAGAGTAGCTTCCAGAAGAGAGAGGATCCTTAGATAACGAGGAATGAGAACCCAAAGTCACCATGATACAGAAGCTCCACTCAGGAATCCTCAGAAACCTTGGAGAAAACACAAGATGAGCCCCAAACAGCTCAGGGTGGGCCAAAGTCCCCATAACTCACGATTTCCCTAAAGGGTGAGTCCTTGAGAAAGAGAAACAAATCAGGTGGAAGTCACTGTTATCTACCACCTGTCAACTGTTCCCCAAAGGTAAGCCCCAGTCCCTGGCCACCTGCATAGTTCATGTCTACAGCCACATTCCAGACAGCCCCCCCTCGAGCCTGATCAACTTCCAGTGACATACGGCGAAGTTCAGATTCTTTCTAAATAAACATAGCAAAAGCTTGCGCTCTACCAATAACTTAGTATTCTCAAAGGTAGCAGCTGGAATTAGATTCAATTGAGCTAAAACAACAATGAAATAAATAAGAGAAGTGTCTTTCTCTTTCTTTCACTAAATAGTCCAGAGCTGGGAATTATGGGCACTTCACAAATCCTCAGACTCCCTCCAGCCACCACCCTACCTGCCCTCAAGTGTGGCCTCATCTTTGTGGGAGTTAGCAGTCCTCCTTCCTTTGCTAAGAAATGCCTACAGCTAGATCTTCTGCCATTACATCTGTTTCATGGAGCAAGAGGGAGGAAAGGCCATACAGTAGTTCTGTTTTTAACTTTTTGAGGAACATCCATACTATTTTTTATAGCAGAGGCACCATTCTGCATTACCACCCACAGTGTCTACAAGGGTTCTAATTTCTCCACATCCCTGCCAACACTTGCCTTTTGTTTTCTTGATAATAGCCATCCTAACAAGCATGAAGTAATATCTCATTGTGATTTTGATTTGCATTTCCCTTATGATTAGTGACACTGAGTATATTTTCATGTACCTGTTGGCCATCTATATGTTTTCTTTTAAGAAATGTCTATCCAAGTCTTTAGGCCATTTTTAAACTGGGTTATTGGGGTGGGGGGGGTTGCTATCGAGTTGTATTACCATATGATCCAGCAATCCTGCTTCTGCATCATTATCCAAAAGAACTGAAATCAGGATCTCAGAGAGATATTAGCACTCTGTATTTACTGCAGCATTATTCACAATAGCCAAGATGGGGATGCAACCTAAATGTCCACTGATGGATGAACGGACAAAGAAAATGTGTAATTTCCATACAATGAATAAATAATATTCAGCCATAAAAATGAAGGAAATCCTGCAATATGTGACAACATGGACAAACCTTAGGACATGACGCTAAGTGAAAAGCTAGTCACAGAAGGACAATTACTGCATTGATTCCATTTACATGAACCCATAGAAGCAAAGAATAGAATGGTGTTGCCAGGGGCTGAGGGGAGGGAGGCGAAATGGGAAGTAGCTAATCAGCAAGTATAACGTTTCAGTTATGCAAGATGAGTAAGTTCTAGAGAGCTGCTGTTCAGCATTGTGCTGAACAGATACAGATAACAATACCGCACTGTGCACTGAAAAGTCTGTTAGGAGGGTAGATGTCATGCTAAGTGTTCTTACCACAAAAAAAAAAGACAAAAGAAGGAAGGAATGAAGAATAGAAGGCAGAGGACACATGCCAAATGTCTTTTAATGAAGCCAGCATATCATACTCTCACGTGTCTCCCATTGGCCACATTGAGCAGCTCTGTAACATCCAAACGTAACTGCCATAGATTTTCATGATTAACTTGCCTACACCAGGCCTAAACTCTCACATTAAAGAAAGCAGGGGAAAATACAACACAGTGCAGTTTAGATATCCTCACCACCTCAGATCTTCTCCAAGTTGGTGTCAGTGCACCAGGGTATTTGTCTAATTGTAGCAACCACTCCCAGACCCGAGACCTCCAAGTTAAGGATTAACCTTTTGGCAATTTCAGGTGAATCAAAGGAATTGTGCATCTTTTGTGCTGTGAGGGCAGGATTCTACCTGACTTAAGTCTTCACTATCCTTCCCCGTGAAGTCCTAATGTCAGCAGTCACCACACTGATACACATGCTCCCGCCCTGCTAGTGTGGTGTCAGAAGGTCTTTATACAGAGCAATGTGGGCAATATAGGCCCGAGGCTAGCAGAATTATATTCTATGGTTCACCTTCTCTTACTTGGGAAGCTAGTCTAAACTTGACATGCTCTAAAAGTCCTCCAGGCAGTCATCCACGACATATCTATTGAGTATCTAGCAGGCATCAGGAGCTAGGTCCTAGAGTAACAAAGGTCAGCAGAACAGTTCTTGCCTTCATGGAGGTTACAACTATTTAGCAAGACAGGACATTAATCAAATGGCCACCTGAATACGTAACTCCAAAAGTGACAGCGCTGGAAGGAAAAGTACAACAGCTGTTTCAGAGCCTAACAAGAAAACTTGACATCCTTCCAGGTATGAGGAAGAAGAAGAAGGTTCTGCACATTGGAAACAGCATGTGCAAAGGCCCTGGGAGAGTTTAGAGGAACAATACCCAAGTCATTTCCCCCCATTTTATTTGTCTTGTATTCATGATTGGACATTCTGTTATGTTTATGCAATAAAAGCTCGATATCTAATGCCTATAAATTCCTTATTTTACTAAGGGAAGTACCACATGGCCTGGGTAAATAAAACCAGATTTAGTGTTCCAAGGTGGTGATGTTTTCAAATTAACTTTTCCAAATCCTATCACTTTTCCAGCATTTACTGAATTTATAACAAACCTGCTTTAAAATTCCTCACGCCCACCCTCCTCAACCCCTTGTGTTTCCTGCATGTTTCCAGTTGTGTCTCTCTCAAACATTCCTTCCATGTGAGTATATTCTGGAAGTCAGTGGAGAAGAATGCCTTCCCCATGCTGTTTTGTAAGCATCTTTATTCCTTCTGCCAAAGTTCTAGAGGGGCCAGACCCCATGCAGGCACTCCAGTGCCAGGACCCCTCCAACCCACCCCTGCTTCGGTGGGCTCTAACTTGAACCATTCATTCTCCCCCAGGGTCTGGACTTCCGCTCAGCCCTTCCCCAGAGAGCAAGTGGAATAAGATCTGGATGATATTAATGGTCCTGTCCCCTAATACAGCACCCCCACCCCCTGCTTCAAATTAGATCTATCTGTCCTCTACCCGTCCCGATGAGTTAGGCCTGAATGCACTGCCACGTTCCATTCCTGCCAGAGATCTCTGAAGTCTGTCAATTAATTCACAGTCTCTGTCCTTACTGTTTGTGCTTTCCTCACACACCTCAAGATGCTCTGGAATAGGAGGGATGGGTAGAAGAAAAAATATGAACTGTGTGGGAAGAGTTTAAATAGAGAAGGGAACCCAACAACTTAGTAACAGGGTAGGGCCAAACCAAAAAGAGAGAGAAGGGAAAATTTCCTGTGGGCTGGAGGGGAAGGCATATTCAATGTAAACTTGTTTCCTGTTGTGTACTGTGCTGTAATACCCCTCCACAACCCAACCTCTTCAGTAAAAGCCTCTTATAACAGCATTCTCATAACACTGATATTTGGGGAAATAAAGGAGAAGAGGCCTTGGCAAACTGCAATATGGACCAATACAAGAGCTGATCTAAGACGAGCCCTCTTTATTAGCCGAGATAAGCTCGGCTGTAGCTAGCTTATTCACCTTTAAATGTAAATATTAAAAAATATGAAAGGTTGAACACCAATGATCTAAGTTTTCAACTCAAACACTAGAAAAAGAACAGCAAATTAAATCCCACCAAACTAGAACAGAGGGATGAAGATAAGAGCAGAAATCAATGAAATAGAAAAAAGACATGCAATAGACAAAATCAACAGTGCAAAGTGTGTTCCTTGAATAGATTAATAGGATTAATAAACCCCTGGCACGGCAGATCTAGAGAGAAAAAAAATGGGAGCGAGAATACAAATACCAAAATCACGTATACAAAATGGGATATCACTGCAGACCTTACATACATTAAAAAGATAAAGAGAATATTATAAATAACTTTATACCAGTAAGTTGGCATTCTATGTGCTCATATTTATGGCAATAAACTGAAAATTTTAGATGAAATATTCAAGTTCATTAAAATACAATTTACCAAACTTACCACAAGAAGAAATAGAAAATACCAATAGTCCTATGCTAGCAAAGAAACTGGCTCTGACATTACTCTTCCACAGAGAAACCTGCAAGCCCAAATGGTGTCGCAAAGACTTAAGGTATAAATAATACTGATCCAAATGAATGCATCCAGAGAATAGAAGAGGAGAAACATCCAAGCTCATTTTATAAGGCTTGCAAAACCTTGATACCTTGATATCAGAAAGACAGTACAGGAAAGCAAAATTACTGGCCAACATCGCAGACTGAAAAATTTAGCGGAGCCCATGGCAAGCCTCCCCACCATAGTGTACTCCTGTGGTCATTAAATATCCCTTTGCTCCCT
This sequence comes from Camelus bactrianus, assembly GCF_048773025.1. Lineage (NCBI taxonomy): Eukaryota > Metazoa > Chordata > Mammalia > Artiodactyla > Camelidae > Camelus > Camelus bactrianus. Next base: position 41,627,091 of record NC_133548.1, read on the forward strand.
TCGTCCCACAAATGGAACACCTTCAACTGCTGCTCATGGAAAACAATTCAAAATCCAATCTGCCATTGCATTTTGTAGTCTGCTCTGTCAGGAACAAATGTGACTTCTCTTAGACTGAAGACCTGTCAACCAAAAAGGCAAGTCGTCTATCTCCCACCCGTGCCAACATACAAGCATGCAGTGATGGGCCAGGAATCAGGATAACTTCAGTAAACACTCCCATGGGGGAGACCCACAGTGGCAACAGTTCCACAGCTACACTGGTATGACACTGCTGAATACACTGGTGTTACAAAGCTGAAGTGCCAGTGAGCAGACATTAGAACGGCTAGACATTTCAGATAAATGGAATCATACAATATGTGGTCTTTTGTGTCTGGTGTCTTTAGCACAATGTTTTCAAGGTTCAATCCATATTGTAATATGAATTAATACTTCATTTATTTTTATGGCTGAATAATATTCCATTGGGTAGATATGCTATATTTTGTTTATTTATTCATCTGTTTATGGACAATGTGGATTGTTTCCACTTTGGGGCCATGAACATTTGTGGGCAAGTTTTTGTGTGAACATATGTTTTCATTTCTCTTGGGAAGATATCTAGGGATGGATTTTGTGGGTCATATAGGAACTCTATGTTGAAGATTTTGAGGGACTATCCAACTCTTTTCCTGAAAGGCCATCCTATATGACTTCCTCACCAGCAGTATATGAGGTTCCAATTTCTCCATATCCTCACCTTCACTTGTCATTGTCTCTATTTGATTATAGCCATCTTAGAGGGTGAGAAGTTGTACCTCATAGTTTTGATTTGCATTTTCCTGATGCCAAATGATATTGAACATCTTTTCATATGCTTAATGACCATTTTTATTTCTTATTTGAAGAAATGTCTATCAGATTCTTTGCCCGTTTTTAAATTAGGTTATTTCTCTTTCTACTGTTCAGTTGTAATAGTTCTTTCTATATTCTAGACATTAGACCTTTATTGGGGAGTGGAATAGCTCAAGTGGTAGAGGTCCATGGGTTCAATCCCCAGTACCTCCTCCAAAAATAAATAAACCTAATTACCTCCCCCCAAAATAAAATTAGTAAATAGTACAATAATAAATAAAGTATTTTTTAAAACCAAATATATATACATATGATTTGCAAATATTTTCTCATACTTTTCACTTTCTTTAGAGTATCTTTTGAAACACTTTATGTTGTCCATTCATTTTGATGAAGTCTATTTTTTCTTCTGTTGTTTGTGCCTTTGGTATTATATGCAAGAAACCTTTGCCTAATCCAAGGTCATGAAGATTATATCTACCTCAGTTTTCTTCTTCTTTAAATGTTTGATGAACATCTATCCTCTGCTTTTCTTTGTGGCAAGTTATTTGATTGCTAATTCAATCTCTGTACTTGCTATAATTTTGCTTCCTTTTTACTTGTTACTCTTTACTTGTTAATTACTGTTTTAATTTTCTATTTCTTCTTGTGTCAGTTTCAGTAGTTTATATCTTTCTGGGAATTTTTTTCATTTTATCTAGGTTATCTAATTTTTTGGCATACAAGTGTTCATAGTATTTTCTTATATTCCTTTTTATTTTTGTAAGGTTGGTAGCAATGTCCTTTCTCTTATTCCCGATTTTAGTAATTTAAGCCTTCTCTTTTTTTCTCTTGGTCATTCATGGTAAAAGTTTGTCAATTTTGTTGATGTTTTCAAAGAAACAACTTTCGGTTCTGTTGATTTTTCTCTATTATTTTTCTATTTTTATTTCATTTATTTCTGCTCTAGTTGTTATTATTTCCTTCCTTCTGCTTGCTTTTCTTAGTTTAGTTAGCTCTTGTTTTTCTAGTTTCTAATGGTGAAAGTTTAGATTACTAATTTGAGATCATTCTTCTCTTTTAAGGTGTTTTCAGCTATAAATTTCCCTTGCATTGTTTTGAGTGTATCCTGTAAGTTTTGGTATGTGTTTTTATTTTCATTCATCTCAAAGTATTTTCTAATTTCCCTTGATATTTCTTCTTTGATTCATTGATTATTCAGAAGAAATGTTTAATTTCAACACATTTGTGAATGTCCTTCTGTTACGGCTTTCAAATTTCATTCTATTTTGGTTGGGGAACATACAGTATTACAAACTTTTACAATTTATTGAGATTTGTTTTATGGCTTGACATACGGTCCGTTGTAGAGAACGTTTCACATAAACTAGAGAAGAACGAATATTCTGCTGTTGTTAAGGGGCAAGTTCTATTGCTCTCTGTTAGGTCTAGTTTGTTTATATCATTGTTCAAGTCTCTATTTCCTTGTTGATCATCTGCCTATTTTTATCTGTCTGTTCTATCCATTATTGAAAGTGGGGGTATTGAAGTCTTCAACTATTATTGTAAAACTATTTCTCTCTTTAATTCTTATTTTTTGCTTCATGTATTTTGGGGCTCTTTTGTATCATTGATGCATATATGTTTATAGTTTTGTATCTCCATGATAGATTGATTCTTTTATAAAAATAAAAGAATAAAAATGTTCTTCTTTGTTTCTAGTAACAGTTTTTATCTTAAAGACTATTTTTCCTGATATTAGTATAGCTATTCCAGCTTCTTTTGGTTACTATTTTCATGGTAAATCTTTTCCCATCCTTTTACTTTCAACCTATTTCTGTCTTTGAATCCATGTCTCTTGTAGACAGCATATAGTTAGATTGTGAGTGTCTGTTTTTCATTCTTTCTGCCAGTTTCTGGTCAATTCTATTCTGAGCTCATCTTTTTCTTATAATACCTTGACGACTGCAGCCCCCAGTAGCCAATATACCCTACTACTGTTCTGTTTCTCAGTCTCTTCTCCTAGAGCTGTCATATAAAGAAACACGAGTTCTGCCTCCCAAGTTAGATCAATTAATAATGTTTCAGCACTAAAGTGCTGAGATAATCCCAGTCTCCGACATTAGTTTTCCACTCAGTAAGCCACCAGACTATCAGGCTATTAGAGCAGAGCCCTGCTTAGAGGGAAATACTTACATTAGTCAGAGAACAATAAGCTGTACTGTGTTAATAAACAAACCCAAAACGCTAAGTGGTCCAACCCAGCAAAGGTTTATTTTTCACTTCTGACACTATCCAATGCAGGTCAGGCAACTCTTCTGCATTGCCCTTTACACGCAGTAACAAGTTCCTTACAAACAACAATTTAGCCATCTCGGAGTTCTTAACTTCTAGAACCACAGACAAGAAAGAGAGAGCGGTTGGTAGTGCAGGAGGTTTCTTGTAAGGTTCAAAGATGGCATATAGCACTCCTGCCCACATCTAATGGGCCAGACATAATCACACGTCTCAACTCAACTGCAATGGGGGTGGAAACTTTACAGGAATGCACTGGTATTTGGTGATCACGAGCAGTCTCCACCATACCCCTATTCTCTAAACATATTAAAATTTCACCTCTGAAGGGAGAGAAGGATGGTTAGAGTTTACTGTTTTATGGATACAGGCCATCCAGAACAGGAGGAGGAATCATGGCTAAGTGGTGTGGGCTCTGAAGCTGGGCTGTCTGGGTTCAAATCTTGGATCTAGTACTTAATAATAATTCTGTCACCTACAGCACCATACTTCAGCCCTATTAAGTTCCAGTTCCTCATCTTAAAGGGCGGGATTAAGTAGTACCTATCTAGCTCCTAGGTTTATTGTCAAGATGAGATGAGACAATCCACGTAAAAATAGCACAGTGCCTGGCACAAGGTGAGTATATAGTGGACATTACCTATTATTAGTTACAGAGCTGGAAAATAATGGGGAAGAAAATAAAACCACACAGTGACTATTACTGCCATTAATGATATTTTCCTCTGCATGCCTGATTGGAAATACTGTGTTTGTCGGGGCGGCAGAGGTGGCTCCAAGCAGAGGCAGGAAAGCACATGGCCAGACAGACGAGGCACTAATGGGCCTACTTATGAGAGGAATCGGCATCTGATAATGGTATTAGCTCTCACAAGTGCACAGTCCAAGCCTGAGAATGCTCCCCTGACGACTTAGAGAGGAGGAGGAGAGGCTTAATTGGAGTGCAGTTTAAATCTTGATCACACTCCTACCCACAGGAGAGTGGAGCTGCCTGCATGGTGTCAAGAAGCTTGGACTCTACTTTGATCGCCCCTGATATTCCCAGCCACACAGCTCTGCAACGCCCCGGAGGAAAGACTAAGGGGAAAGCAGCAGGTGTGGGATACTCTTATATCCTTTCAGTATACTTCTTCTTTACTTAGGTGGCCAGAGTTGGCTGCTGCTGCTTACAGTCAGAAGAACCTCAATAAACACAGCACCTCATAGAACTTTGATACGTAGGGTGTTTGGCTCCGTGCTTGTGTAGGATAAGCTCTCAGTCATCTGTAGCATTTATCACCTATAAAGGTGAAGCTAATAAGAGAACGAGTAAAAACGCCACAGACTAGGAGAAAATATTTGCAAAAGATACAACCGATAAAGGCCTGTTACCCAAATTATACAAAGAACTCTCAAAACTCAGCAATAACAAAAATGAATCAATTGGGTGGGAAGGATAAATTAGGAGTTTGGGATTAACAGATACAAGCTACTATATATAAAATAGATAAATAACAGGGACCTACTGTATAGCACAGAGAATTATATTCAATTTCTTGTAATAACCTATAATGTAAAAGAATCTGAAAAAGAATATATATATTCAGGTATACAGCAAAGCAATTCAGATATATATATATGTCTTATATATAATATTATATTATATGTAACTGAATGTTACATGATGTAACATATATTATATATTAAATATGTAACTGAATCACTTTGTTGTACACCTGAAACTAACACAACATTGTAAATCAACAATGCTTCAATAAAAAATTAAATTAAAAAAAAGAAAATGACACAACATTGTGAAATGACTATAACTCAATAAAAAATGTTTAAAAATAAATTAATTAATAAATAAAGAAGTTACGGTAAATTTATACAATGGAATACTACTCAGCCATAAAAATAATAAAATAATGCTATTTGCAGCAACAAAAAAAAAAGAAAAAAGAAAATGAACTAATTAAGAAGTTAGCAAAAGACCTTAATAGACACCTCACCAAAGACAATATACAGATGGCAAATAAGCATATGAAAAGATGTTCAACATCATATGTCACTAGGGAATTGCAAATTAAAACAGCAGTAAGATACCACTACATGCCTATCAGAATGGCCAAAATTCAGAATACTGACAACTCTAAATGCTGATGAGGTTGTGAAGCAACAGGAACTCTCATTCATTGCTGATGAGAATGCAAAATGGTATAGCCACTTTGGAAGACAATTTGCAAATTCTTACAAAATTACACACACTCTTACCATGCATACAGTCCAGCAATTGTGCTCCTTGGTATTTTTCCACATGAGTTGAAATTTTATGTCCACATAGATGTTTATAGAAACTTTATTCATAACTGCCAAAACTTGAAAGCAACCAAGATGTCCTTCAGTAGGCTAGTGGATAAACTGTGGTACATCCAGACAGTGGAATATTTTTCAGCTCTAAAATGAAATGAGATTTCAAGCCATAAAAAGACATGGAAGAAGCAAATGCATATGGACTTTGGGTGATTATGATGTGTCACAATGCAGTTTCAGCAAAAGAAAAGAAAGAAATATGGAAATGAGACAGTATATTTAAATATACTAAGGTACTCTGTTGACCTGTGTCACTGAACAAATGTAAGGACTGTTAGTTACAAGGGTGCTCTCAGGAGGGCACTGTAAATGTGTGGCCCACATACGTGGTTATGAAATGGAATACAACCTTTAAAAATTGTAACTCACTATGTTGTACACCTGAAACTCATACAACATTGTATATCAACTACATCTCAGTATAAACAAACATGAGCAGCATGTTGCCTTTTGGTGACAGTGACAACTTTAAGTAGAATGATATGATTCTGCTATTACTAAAAGTGAAGAATTGTTTCCTAAACATGGAAAGAGGGTAAGAGTGGAGTCCAGAAACCAATAACTTAGATATAGATCCCTGGTGATTTTTATTTTTATTAAATTTTTTTTAATTAAAAAAAATTTTAATTGAGATACAGTTGATTTCCAATATTATGTCAGTTTCAGGTATACAGCATAGTGATTCACAATTTTTAAAGATTATACTCCTTACAGTTTTAAAAAAAATATTGGCCCTATTCTCTATGTTGAACAATATATCCTTGTAGCTTATTTATTTCATACATAGTAATTTGTACCTCTTAATCTCCTCCCCCATCATGCCCCTCCCCTTTTCTTTCTCCCCATTGGTAACCACTAGTTGGTTCTCTACAACTGTGAGTCTGTTTCTTTTCTGTTATTTTAATAGCTTGTTTTGTTTTTTAGATTCCACATATAAGTGATATCATACAGTATTTATCTAGCTCTGTCTGACTTATTTCACATAGCATAATACCCTCCAAGTACATCTGTGTTGTTGCAAATGGCAAAATTTCATTCTTTTTATGGCTGAGTAATATTCCACTGTATATATTTAAATACTACATCTTCTTTATCCAATCATCTGTTGATAGACACTTAGGTTGCTTCCATATCTTGGCTATTGTAAATAATGCTGCTATGAACATTAGAGGGCATATGTCTTTTAGAATAAGCATTTTCATTTTTTTCAGATGTATACAAGGCCTGTTTTAATGTCATCTTGACTCCGTGGCCCAAAGGCCATCCCTAGTATCTTAAGGCGTCCATGCAGAGCCAGACATACTGGATGAAATCAAACCTCCTCAAAAGCATAGCCACTGAAGATTTGCTCCTTTGCTGTGAACGTGGAGCAACTGCTGGTGGAGAGAGTGGGAATTCTCCACTCTTGATGCTAAACCCCATTTAAAGAAAGTAAATCATTTCAGGGTAGACAATGCGGTAGGCAGACAGCTGGAAATGATGAAGAGGATTAAGAACTAAAACCAGGGTAAGACAACGAAAGAAGAGAATGCCAACAGAATCAGGACAGAGGAATTCCTTGGCCCCATCCGGTAGCAGCTGTCACAGTAACCTGGTGAAGAGGAATTAGCATCAAAAACTGAACACCACTTCGTCTTCCGTGTGGTCACTTGTGTTCATACATTCGCTTTGGTCCACTTGTATAGTTCTCATCCCCAAGTGTCAGCTCAGTCCTTCTAGACTAACTTTGTGTTATCATTGTCTTCATAGAGTTCCAAGGAAAGCTCTTCTCTGATTATGGTAATAAGACACTTGCCATTACAGAAAGACACCTTGGCCTGGCGCCTTCCGACAGGCAGTCACTGCCTAGATCCTGGTGCCCAGATTAAGCAAACCTGGTAACAGCTCTCCCCGCCTCCCCCACCCACATCCTTAGAACGTCATAGAACAAGCCAGAACCTACGAGAACGAGGCCTGAAGAGGCCTCATCACTATGCGGGTGCACCATCTCTTGCATAAGTATGCGGAGTAATTAAGAGAAGCAAGGTCTGGACTGAGAACTGGGTCAGACATGAAGGGGCCCAAGAAACAAGTACACAGATCACTGAGAACATGACAAGGGAACCTGCGAGCAGCTGTGCTGTTAAGTCAATAAGAAGGTGTCGCCAGGAGATGCCCAGTCATGCAAGCTGAGTGCGCATCCCTCTTCGCTGAGTAGCTGAAGGAGGGCGCTCACAGCCCCAGGATGGCAGGAAAGGCGGGACGGGGGTGGGAGACCTCTGAGAAGCACGCCGGGCAGTTGCTGCTCCTCCCTCACCTTCGGGTAGAACTTGCCCTGGGCTGTGGGCAGCGGAAAGAGGACACCGAGGTTCCCAAAGCCTGGCCCACCACTTCCCTAGGTCTGTAAAAATTCTGCAGGAGCTCTGTCCCCCGCCTAGAGTCTCAAGTCACTCACAAAGGGAACGTGCTCAGGCACCCGGCCTTCCCTTTGCTTCCTTCAAAAGATGAACATTTCTATCTCTCCTTCTCTTTTTAAATAAATATATTTGTTGCTATTTTTATTTTTGTTTTTTCTTCCAGATGAAAACCTTCAATAACCACACAGAAACACAAAGGAAAGGAAACTGCTAAATAGTCATTTCCCAGACTACAGCCCCAAATCCCAGAGAGAATTTATGTCACCACATCTGCTCTGAGCTGCAGACCACAGATTTCTGTTTTAACGTGGAGACAAAATGGGCTTCTTTGAACCATACCCTCTAAAAAGAACCACAGAGGAGCACCCTGTGCGTCACTCCTGGACCCTCCTACGCAAAGGAGAGCTGGGAATCGGTTCCGGGTGCAAACAATGTGCCAGGCCCTCCCTCAGATAGTCTCAGGACCACCCCAGCCATTCCAAGCCTCACTCTTCACAGTTGCAGTTGTTGGAACAGACTGACCACGTGGAAAATTACCCATGAAAAGTTATTAAGGGAAGTTGCAGGGAAAATTACAGAATGTCACAACAGAAAACTGTGCTGTTTGGGGCGAAGGAACAGAGTGAAATCTTTGCAGAGCCATGACACTGAGCCAGCCAACCCCACCCTCTTATCTTCCCCTTTATCCTTTAATTCTGCTCACTGACTCTTTATAAAATTGCCAGGCTTCGTGTAATACTGTGACCTAGAGTGAGGAAGGGAAGCAAAAGTTCAAAAGACATGTTTAGACGTTCCTATTCTGCCCATATCCCTTTTCTGGGAACTAGTCCCTTTAGCTTAACAGTCATTCATTCTTTAAATGCACAGATATTTATTGAGCACCTACTGGATCTCAAGCACTGTTGTAAGTGCAGATACACAAAAATGAACAAGACAGACAAGGGCCCTTCATTATAGAGCTCATTTTTTAGTGGGACAGTTAAATGATACACAGATAAAGAAATAAATGAAGACAGTCTTGAATACTGATAACTTGCTATGAATTTTTAAAAACACAAACAAAACAAAGTGATGTGTTAGAGAGTCATCTGCAAGAAGGGCTGCCTACTCTAGATAAAATAGACTAGAAAATATGAGCTTAGTCGTGAATGAGAAGTTTGGCTGCAATGAACATTTTGGGCAGAAGGAAGAGCAAATGTAAAGGTCCTGGGGCAGAAATGAGAGAGCAACAGAAAGGCCAGTGTGGCTGAAGCCTCTAAACCAATGGAAGGTGGTAGAAGGAGCTTATAAAAGAGCAGAGGCTATGATAAGAAGCTTGGCCTTTATTTTAAAGGCAATAGGAAATCACCAGAGAATCTTAAACAAGGGAGTGGCATCACCTGATAGACATTATTTTAGTTCAATTTCTCTTCCATATTTTATTTGCTAATGCACAGCTGATATCTAAATTAAGAACATGCTTACCAGACAGGTTAGGAATTTATTCACTCCAATCCACTAGTTAAGTTTGGTTTTGACTGAACTCTTAAATAACTTTTGATAAAAAGTGCTTCTTGGCTCTTAGATTTCAAATGAGATGAAATAATCTGTTTTCTTTTTTATTTAGAATTATTGTAGATGTAGCCCAATCTGAAGAGTTTCTCCCAATGAGACAAATGCCCTGAATAATTCCTTAATTCTCACAAGGAAAACTCATGCTCTTCATAGACTCCCATCACCAAATTTTAAATGATAAAAGTGTTGAACTTTATTTGTGGTTAGGTCAGGGGTCAGTAAAACGTTTTCTTTAAAGATCCAGAGTGGAAATATTTCAGGCTTTGAGGCTATGTGGTCTCTGTGACAATCCCTCAGTTCTGCCCTTATGATGCAAAAACAGCCGTAGACGATGTATAAATGACGGTCTGTTGCTGTGTTCCAATACGACGTTATTTATAAACGCTAAAATTTGAATTTCATGTAATTTTCACATGACATGAAATACTATTCTTTTGATTTTTTTTCCAGATGTTAGCACCATTCTTGGCTTAGGGTTAATATAAAAACAGGTGGCAGGCCAGATTTAGCCAGCAGGCTGTCGTTTCCTGACTCCTGCTTTAGGTGAACTGGGGCCTGACAGACATTTTTAATGGAATCATTTTGGCTGCAGTATGGAAGGTGGCTCATGGGACGAGGGGAGCAATGGTGGAAGCAGAGAAATCAGTCAGGAGGTAACTGGCATAGTCCAAGCAAGACACAATGGCGGCTTTGATGGGGTAGTTGCCATGGAGTTGGGAAGATGTGGACACAGTAGTACGTTGTGGAGGCCCTGACAGGGCTTGCTGATGTAGTCAATGGGAGCAGAGAAGGAAAGCAAGAGAGCAAGATCAAGAGTGAAGCATGATCCTGCATTTTAGTCTTGAACAGCTGACTCTGTGGGCATGTCATGTACTTAGATGGAAAGCACTAGGAAGGAACAGGTTTGGGGGGAAGTCAAGAGTTCTAGTTTGAGATGCTTGTTAGGAATTTAAACAGAGATGCCAAGTTGGAATTCAGGGGATATCAGGGCTGGAGATAGATATGTGGGGGTCATGGCTTTTAGGAGGTATTTAAAGACCCAGGACAAGAGCAGATCCACTGGGGAAAGTGTATGGATAGAGAAGAGGAGAGAACTGAGGTGAGAGTCCATGGGGATTCTCAGAAGAGGAAGAATTAACAAAAGGCAAAGGCAGCCAGTGGATGAAGCAGACAAGTCAGAAGAATCATGAAGGTCAAAAGCAGCAAGTTGTTCAAGAAACAAGGGAGGTGTCAAGCACATGGAATGCTGCTGAGAGACAGTATTGTGAGGGCAGTGGAGTTGCCATTTGATTTGGCAACAGGAAAATAATGTGTGTCCTTGACAAGAAGAGTTTCAAAGGACTGATGGGGATGAAAGAATGTTTTGAATGGTCACTGCGACTTCCACTTATGCACTGGCAATTTTAAACACATGTGTATCTCCATTCCCTCCTGACACCCACTAAAGCAAAAGTGATGAAATAAAAAAGAATGAGCCCACCAGAACAGAGAGAATGGCATGAAGATGACAGTGAACAAGAGAAGTTAATAAATCCTTGGAAGAGGGAAGAGGCTGGATAATAGCAACTAAGCAAAACAGGGAAAGCTGAAACCAAAGTGCCCACACAGGGGGCAGTAGGGGAGGGGTGCCAGCAAGAAGCAAGCTGGTTCCAATCACTGAACCCCAGCAAGGCTGATAAATTTGAGCCAAGGTGAGAAAATGCAGCTGAAAACAGAAGGATAGGGAGAAAGTCTTTATGAGGAAGAGTTGGCTCTCCCGTAGCCCCTCCCTAATCCTGTGCTGCCAGGAAACTATGGGAAATAAATGGTTTAGTCTCTGCAGAAACTGACCCAGAGAAACTCACAGATAAGAGAACCAAGGCACAGGGAAGGTAAAGGTGAGGCACTGCACTGAAAGATGGGGAGTTGGGCAAAATTTACATACCAGTTGGTGAGCCTCCTAGCACCCTCCCCAGCTCAGCAGCCAGCCAAGCTTATAGCTCACTCGCTCGCGCTCTCTCTCTCTCTCTCTAGCAGATTGGGGAGCTGTGGGCTATACCCTTGCTGGGCTGGTAGCCATGCTGGCTATGTGCAAGCAAAGGAAGCCAATCAAGATGTAAGGAGAGAAAGAGCAGTGAACATGAAAGATGCTGCTGGCCCGGGATAGGAATATGGAGACAGTGTTGGGTACCAGCCTCAGCCCAGGACCAGGCAGCTCTTCCTCTCCCAGGTTTGAGACTGCCTAGTGTATCCTCACACAAGTACCCTTACTAGGACAGCTTGAGTGGCTCTGACCTCGACTTCGTAGCTGGATGATCCCCAACAAAGTCGGGAACATCCTGTAGAAGACTAATTTTCCAGACCCGGTCCAAGCCCCATTTGCAGCCTTCCTTGGTCCCCGTTAAGCAGACGTGGCCAACTGAACTGCAGGCTTCCCCTCCCTCAGGGGCTCCAGAAGGGCCAGGATGAACCCAACTGCAGGTCTGGAGGGTCTGCAAAGGTAAGCAGTGTCCTGCATCGTCGAAGGCCGGGTTGTTAGACAGTACCTTATGTAGTCACCACACTTTATGGATAAGGAAGGCAAAGCACAGGGGAGTTAAGCAATTTGTCTAAAGTCGCAGAGCTTAATTACTAAGAGAACCGCTTGAGGATAAAATTCAGTCTCTGATTCTTTCCACTGCCCACATTTCCTCCCATTGTGCTCAAAGACTACTTTGACAGGTGGGATTGGTTATTTCCATGGCACTACTGAAACCAAAATACTAAAACATGGTACTCAGAGTCTCTGTAGTGTAGTAGACAACATGCTAAATGCAGAGTCCAGCCATGTGGGTTCCAGTCCCACCTCCACCTCTCATTCTGTGGTATCAGTTAGGCAAGTCACTGATCCATCTCTCTGGATCTAATTTTGTCCTCTGTAAAATGTGGAGAGAGTGACAATACTCAGAGCAGAGGAAAGAATGCAAATCCCAAGGGTCTGGGACGATAGCCTGAACGCACCTCTGACACTTGAGATTTCTGGAGAGCTCCCTACTTACTTAAACACTTATGCAAATTTTGCATTGTACCCTTATATGTGTATTTGTTTTAATAAACATAGTTGGGAGTGGTAGTCCCCACAAATAATTCACATCAAATTGATGCTCCAGGAAGATGGTCCATATGTATCCCACCTTGGCTTACCCTTGGCGTAGCAGTGCACATCCCAATTTGAGACGTTCAGGACAAGAACTCTAGAAGGACTGTGAGCTACTAACATTCTTTAAAATTTCTCAAACTTCAACAAGTCCAATCTCCATTCTGCCAACATCCCCAAAACAACCATTCCTGGAACAGAAGTCACATCTGGATGCTATTAAGCTCCTCCAACACCTGAATGGGGCCAGGACTCACAGGGGCTATCCCGGTGGATTTACTGCTGTCTTAGAAGCTGTGAGACAAAAGTGTCACAGAGAACTGGCCCCCACATTCCTTCCGCATGGTCCACACCCACAAGGCATCTACAGTCTAACCCTGGTGGCCGCCACCACCACAGATGTCACACCCAGGGGCCTTGTTTTGAGCCTCTAGGTCATACTTTCTCTAGGGGCTACAGGTGGGGCTGAAGGGAGGTAGCAGGAAAGGTCGGGGCAGTGCAGAGCACCCCTAGATGGGGAGAGTGGGAGGCGTGGAAGCCAATAGTTTTTAACCCTTTCAGGACCACCCCCCTCTATGCTGACCATACCACTCATGGTGGGCCCCTTGAGGGCCCTTTTAAACAGAGGAGATGTGTGTCTCAGGAATGAGGGGGTTCATCCTGAGTTACCCACCCAAGCACTTTGTCAAAGCTTCCTGACTGCCTGAAGGGAAGGGAAGGACCAGAGCTGTCTCACATCCACACTTTTACAAATGCTACTCCCTCTTGAAATTCCCATCCTCCTGCCTCTCCGCCCAAATCTGCAAAAGTGCCACTTGCTCTAGGAAGGTGTCACTAAGAGCCCTACCTCCAGGCAGAGTTGGACACCCCCTCCCTAGCCCCACCTCGTCATTTTGTGCACTTCCCTATTAAAACAAAACGTCACCTGACAGGTCCATCCATCGACCCTCCACGCTCTAGGCTGTGGGCTTCCTGTCAGTGCCTGACACAGAGACTGAGGCTCGAAGGTCCCCTTCTAACGTCCTTTGTGAAGGAAAGTACAAACCCATTAAAACCGATGAAATAGGCAGCTACAACTCAGTCAGGCGGGGGCTGCAGAGGGCCAAGCCGTGTGGCTCCACCCACCAACTTTCCAAGCCCTCCCAGGTGCCTCACTCAATTCACAAAATACTGGGCCTCAGAGAAATCCCCTTCCTGCCACCCAAAATTGCCCTTTCCCACAGCAGTTATCCCCTGGAGCCCTCAGCAGAAGAAACCTGAGAGTTGAAACTCCCACTTGAAAGACCCCAGTGGAGATGAGAGCCTGGGTCCCCAGCCTCCATAATTAGACCCCGGGGAGGCTGAAGGAGCTCTCACACTCCTGTGCCCTCCGCATGGCTCTCCCTGGGAGAGGCAGCCAGCTTCTCGCCCCAGCAGGAAGCCCAGGACCAAGGAGGAGGCACAGATCTCACTCCCCCTGCTCTCTGTTCCTGCCCTGTCTGCCTCTCCCCCATAGCAATGTTCCTGCCAAAGTCCGTTTCTAGACCCCTGACCTTGTCCCTGTCCCTGTCTCCATCCCTCTCTTCCCTGTGGTGTGGCACAGCTTCTCTCCTGGGTGCCCAACCCTCTTTGCCCATGGATGCCCTGTTAGTAAACATGACAGAGTGTTCTGGAGTACAGTGACCCACAGGCATCCTCTGTGGCTGAGGTCCCTTGAAGACAGGCAGCAGGGGCTGGCCCAAGTTCCCAGGTTTCAGCCAGACTGGACAGAACCCACTAGTGAACTGCTGATTCCATTCCAGCCAACGAACATCATCAAGGCCCACTCTGGGCCTGGCCCTGTTCTAGGTCCTGGAGGGACACACACGGCCCCGCCCAGCCGCTGAGGGGAGACAGGCCTGAGAAACTACATTATAATCTGTTAACAACACAGAGAAGGTAGCTAGTGATGGGAAGGGCAGAGGGAGTGAGGGGAGGGGACAGAGAAGAGGTCAGGGCGGCCAGCCCTCCAGTGGCCACTCCACCTTGGGAGCGGGACTTTGAAGGCTGGCTTCCAACTGGGAGCATGGGAAGGGAGCCAGGGATGCTATCCAGCTTCACTATTCCTGAGCCAAACTGCCATTTTCCCTCAGTCAATTCACAAACAGTGGGCACAGGAGAGCCCCCGAACGGACAGGGTGGGAGGGCCAAGAGCTGTGCCACAGCACCGCCTCAGGGTACCATGATGTCTGTGAAAATCCCAAGAGCAAAGCCAAAAAGACTGTGCATGTGACAAGGAGGAGGAGAAGGGAATAAGAAAAGAAAGGATCCAGGGGTGCAGAATGAGAGTGAGACCAGGGGCTCAGGAGGGAGGAGAGAGGAAGCAAAAAGCAAGATTGGCTGTGAACACCTGAGAACACAGCCTGAGCGAAGGCATGCAGGTTAAGTATCATGCATGCCCAGAAACAGGCTCTGTTCTAGCCCTTCCCGCAGGGACACTGCTTCCCCCGGCTGCCTGCTCTGGGTACCAGGGGGAGTGACTACACTGGACTCTTGGCCCAGTGTCAAATTAGCTCCCTATAATGTTACCTGAAGGGGCTCCCACCCTGGACTTTATTGAGGGAGTCACCTCACACAAACTTCTTTATAGACCTCAAAACCACAGAATTCAGTTCCTCATAACCTTTTGTTCCTAACACATTTTTATGACAGTTCATGGCCCTCTTATATTATTTTATTTATGCCATGCCAAATGATGTCTGAATACTTATTTGAAAGTCAAAATCAAATGGCTGGAAGTCAAATAATACATTTGTATATTATGGATGGAGGTTATACTCAGAAATTTAAAATGTGTTAGATTTTTCAGGGGCTGAGAGAACTTCTGGGTTCCATGCAAAACAAACAGGAACTGAGAACATCCCAGTAAAGCTAAAGGTCATGGCCTCTTTAACTGTGTTGAAACCCAGAAATCCAGGAACCTCACCTTTCCTTTCCAGAAGCCCTGCACCCTCAGGGTCTCCCACACTAAACACATCTCTCTAGACCAGCAGGTGGCAAGCTCTGCCGCCAAGTCACATCCAGCCCACCATCTGTTTTGCAAGACCTGCGAGCTAAGAATGTTTTTTATATTTTTAAGTGGTTGGAAACAATCAAAAGAAGAATCATATTTTGTGACACATGGAAATTACATGAATTCAAATTTCGGCGGCCATAAATAAAGTTGTATTGGAACCCAACCACAGTCATTCTCTTCCATATTGTCCAAGGCTGCTTTCCAACTACAGTGCAGTTTAGTGGTTGCAACAGACACAGGACAACCCGAAAACCTAAAACACTGACTATCTAGCCCTTTATGGAAGAGTGTGCTGATACCTGCTCTAAACCAAAGCCC
Source organism: Camelus bactrianus (assembly GCF_048773025.1). Taxonomy (NCBI): domain Eukaryota; kingdom Metazoa; phylum Chordata; class Mammalia; order Artiodactyla; family Camelidae; genus Camelus; species Camelus bactrianus. The sequence goes on from NC_133548.1 coordinate 41,642,971, forward strand.
AGAAAGGGGGTTGAAGACCCACGTGTCTGACTGTCCTCATTTCTCTCCCCCTTCCCCCTCTCACTCTCCTTCTTCTACCTCCTGGGGCCAAGAAGTGGGCGTTGGTTTACTTACTTCCTTTACGTAAGTTCCCCCCCTCCTTTCTGATTCCAGCCTCCTGGGTAAGCCTTAGGGACTGGTGGAGGTGTCCTCCCTAGCTAGGCCAGAGCTTTTAGAGGGCGTTCCTCCAGTGGGCCAAGGTTGTGCAGCAAAGTGGTGTGGCGACGCCCACAGCCCTGGGGCGAGCGGGCGGCTGGAGCACGTGGGCTGGTCACTCCGGAGAGACCCTCGCTCCTTGTAGGGCTGTCCCCTCCAGTGGGACCCCCTAGGCAGCAAGGAAAAAGATCTTCCCCCACGCATCAAAGGGGCGCTCCACCACCTGCCCAGGCGCCGCTCCGCTCCCCCGCAGAGTGCCGTGTAGCCCACGTGACCGCAGCGTGCCGGCCACGGGGTGGGGGAGGGGCAAGGGGCGCAGGAGGGCGGTCTCGGTGGGCACAGCGTCAGATGGCAGCCCTGAGTCTCTTCACTCTTGTGTGCGTAAACCAAATAACTTATGGTCCAAACTGGTACATTTTCTTTTTTTAAACAAGTTTTAACGAGGTATCGTTTACATACCATAAAATGCACCCAGTTTAAATATACAATACTATGAGTTCCGACAAACATTCGTTTGTGATTGTGGGCGATCTACCAGGGTAATCACTGCCACAGCCAAGATAGAAAACCTTGCCATTACCCCAAAAGTTCCTTTTAACCCCTTTGCAGTCATTTTCCACTCCCCACATCCCTGTCCCCACCCACCACGGCTACCCAAGACAACTTTTCATCTGCTTTCCATCACTACAAATTTGTTATGTCTGTTCTAGAATTTCAAGTAAATGAAATCAATCATACAGCATGTACTTGTTTGTGTCTGGCTTCTTTTACACAGGATGTTTTTGAGCTTTGTCCATGTCATGTGTATCAACATCAAACTGGTGCACTTTTTTTTTTTTTTTTTTTTTTTTTTTTTTTTGAGTGAAAGTAGGTGCTATGAACAGTCATGTCAGGTCAGAAGGCATAAATCAGAACGCATCAGGACAAATCAGGACAAAGGTGACTTTATGCATTGGGCTGCTTCTTATCTTTTGCAGCAGCTGAGCTTTTTTTAGTTACATCCAGGCTGGCTGCAGGGGGAATGCTCTAAAAATGCATGTGTATTTTGCAAATTAATGCTTCATCATTATTTCAGTACATGCAAATGCTAGAGATTTGATGGATGCTAAATCCAATGTCTTATCACAAGAAATTTCAACGCTACCTTTGTCAATGGAAGAAAAGAGAAATTTATCGTCTTTACATACAATTTCAACTGCTGTAAATTTTTGAGTGGTTATAAAGCTGTTTTTAATTTGTTACCACTAGTTTATACAAATTTTCTTGTCAGTGATGATTATCAAGAATTTGAAGAAATCATTAAAAATCTCCATCAGAAATTTCATGCTGCCATTTCAGTCTGAAATCATATATAAAAAGATATGTACCTGGAAGTAAGCTCATGTTTAATAAAATATTTGAAATAATTTTATTTAGAATTCTATACAAATTCAATATTACTATTTTCCTTTGCTTTGTATCTTACTGTAATTACAAAACATGAAAAAATGTTGTGCATTTTTTCACTAAGCCCAAATAGATATTCTCAAGTCCCCTTCAGTTCCTTCCAGTGCACCATACACATCTCATTTTCTATGTGAATAGGGAAGCATAAAGCAGCTCAATCCTAATCTATGGGAGAAGTGGTGGCTGCGTCTAGAAGACTGCTGTCCTGCTAAAGAAGTCTCTTCTGCCCTCTAGTGATAGTCTTTGTAACTGCATCTCCACAGGGAAACAATAAGGTAAGGGGTAATTTAACATATCAGTTTTGTATTTGCAAAAATATCATCCCTGTTACACAGGCATTATGCTCACCTTTGGTCCTGGCAGGTGCAAGCCTTCACAGGCATCCATGACCCCTGTTGCTCCATGAGCCCTGGGGAGATCCAGCCTGTGGCTCCTGTTGCTTGATTCCACCATCCCTCTCCACACTCACCTTCTCCACTATGACAGATGGGCCAGATCTCCACCATCCCCAGCCAGAAGACCACCCTTGCCATCATCTAGAACCACCAGCTACCAAGCTCCTTCCCTACCCCACCCCCCAGATGCAAAGACCACCAGAGGGGAAAGAGGAGACAGAAGCATCCACCCTATTCAGCAATCTGATCTCAACAGGCAAGCCCCAGGCCCTCCAGGGGGTTTGGGGGTCCCCTTGGCACATTGAGGGAAATGAGGTCGACTCCACCATAAACATTTCCTGTGCCCTCATCCAAAGTTAGAGACCCAGCCTTTTGCAGCAGGTAGCAAGTAGCCACCAAGAGGGAACCCAAAATTCATCAGCTGATACATGAAGTACCAGTCTCAGAGTCTCAATGTATGGTTACACAGTGAAAATTACTTGAGAATTGGAACATATAAAAGTTGAGGATCACATATGCAAGAATTATTGACGACAACAAAGTACTCCTCTGAATGGGCATTATAGACCATTGACTATTAAGGTAACTTCAGTTCTGCCCTGAGTGCAAATCCAAGTCATAGTATGTTCTAGTGTTCAGTTCTATCCCGTCTTCATCCTTATCTATCACATTTCGGCTTATAGGTCAGAGTCCCTGTTTAGGCCCCACTTTTCCAGACCCAGAAATCCATTTTGGAAAGAACTGTCAGAAGGTTAGGTCATAGCAAGAAAGTGGCAAGGCCATGACTACTATGATGAAGGCTTTCTCTCCCAGTCTGTTTCTAAGTGGGACCTTCAGAAACACATGGCAGTCCCCAGGTGTGTTTGTTGTCCCAGATTTGGTGTCTAAATCATCCCTTTTCCCTGGGCTGTGTGAGTGGACTTCCCTTGGGCTGCAGGCAGTAGCCAGACAGTAATCAACCTAACCTCTTCCTAGTCACAGATACATGTGACACAATGAGGCAGAAACAGTGGGGTCCAGGTGGACAGACTGGGCCTGCCTCACTTGGAGCCATAAAGCAGCTCTCCTGGGCCCCCCCATGTTGCCAGTCTCTGGATCAATGGGGCCCCACTAGACTCTGCACAGGACAGCAGTTATCAGCAGATGAGTGCCACTGAGTCACTGTGGGGTTGAGTTCTAATGCTTTCTTGAGGAATCTTCACCTATCACATTGGCCTTTATAAAGATAAATTTTACCATGGCTCTAGATTGGATAGAACTTTTTTGGTTGCAAGTGATTAAAACACATACACACAAATCTAACTGGCTCAAGCGAAAAAAAAAAAAAAAAAAGAGGAGGTGGGTGCATGAAAGTAAAAAGTCCCATGAAAGTAAAAAGTCCCAGGGATGCATAGCTTCAGGCATCATAAGGGGCTCAAATGATGGCTGATAGCATCATTCTAACTCAGCTCTGCACTGCTCTCCTCCATGTTGACTTCAGTCTCAGATTTCACCTCTAAGGGAAAACGACGCCCAGCATCCCCAAGACTTCACCTTCCAGTTTCAGTATATGTGCTGCTGAAGTGAGCGTGTGACTTCATCTTCCAGATACAAGCCCAGTGGGCAAAGAACAAGTCTCTTCCCCAAAGCTCCAGCTCGAGTCTGGAATTCACTTTGGTAAATGGTTCTTGAGCCACACACCAATCGCTGAGCTAAGCCCCTGCAGTCAAGTGATGGAACAGGACACCCTCTCAATATGTCCAGGCTGTGCTTGCCCCTAAAATCTGGCCACCAAGGCAGTAGCAAACTCAATTCATTTCTGATGACCATTTCCAGGTCTCTCCTATTTTTGGCTCCTAGAGAAATCTTTGTCCCCCCCATATTTCCTTCTCTTCCCTGGGCTGTCCATCCAGGTCAGCTGGCCTTTCCTGCTTCTCATTATAACCTCCTTCTCCATGACCCTCCCTGACCCCTAAGTTTACCCTGAATGCAGGCACTAGGAGGGCTTCTTCCAAAACCCTTGAGTCTTTTAGCACCAGGAAGCCAGAATTCCCAGGAAATTCTGGGAGAGACAGAGCTTCTCTGTACTCGGGGGCCCTGGGTGTGTCCCGGCCAGCCTGCCTGGGACAGGAGACCAGCTGTGGCTCCAGGGGAGGTGTGGGAAGGACTAGGCAGTCAGGGTAGAATAAGAGCAGTTCAGGAAGCAAAGCGTCTCATCCCACTCCCTCCTAGATGGCTCAGACTGCAAAGGGCCTGAAATGCCATGCAGGGGTGCTGAGACTTTATCCAGTGATGCCAGGAGATAAACAGCAGTCAAAAGGCTCATTGGACAGATGAACAAACAAGTAACCTGAGCCCAGAGATGGTAAGTGATTTGCCCTACATCACACAGCAAACAAGTAGGAGCAGCCAGACCAGACACCAGGACTCCATGTGCCCATCTTGGAACCTGGGCTCCCTCAATCTCAGCAGGGTTCTTTGGGAATCCTGAACATCTTCAGCCATGGTTTCACTTCTCAGGTGCTCTAGACCTGGGTTCCTGAGCTCTTAGCAAAAGCAGGAACCTGGGGATTGGAAACTAGGGCACAGTCAGAGAGAACAAACAACTGGGAAAGTTCAGGAAGGCTCAAGCTGGCACCGAAGGTTGACACTGGGGAATTAGAGACTGAGTTCTCTTAGAGCTTGGTAGAGGAGGGGCAAGGGGAACCAGCTCAAACTCAGCTACACTTTGCTCTGGGTGAGTCCAGCCAGACTCTGAGGACGGCCCATGCCTGACAAAGGCACTCTTAATGAGGGTAAAACTCCCTGAGGAAGCTGTGGGAGAGATGGGTGTGGGGAGGTGTCACCTCTGGCCTGAGAGCCTTGGCCTGGTTCCTGCTGAGGCTGATAGTTTGCCCCGGGCACAGAGCTCCTCCAAGACCGTCCTTAACAGAGGGCAGAGACTGGGATCGCGGGGTGGAAGGGAAGAGCCTTCTGGGCCCTGTTTTAGCGAAATCTGAAACTAATCTAGGGCAAGATTAGTCAAGACTTCAAAGGTGACAAAAGGTCCAGAACTGCCATGAGAGCAAGAACTTGGCTATCTGACCCACCCTCTATCCCCAGTGCCTGGAACAGAGCCCGACCTGGCGCGTCTGTTGTCTGTTCTGGGGAAAGGTGGTGGAATGAGCAGCCTCAGACGTGCCAGGGGAGAGCAGCCCCCAGCACCAGCATCGCAGCACACTGAAGCTCAGACCCGCCTGCAGCGGGACGACGCTCACCCAGGCGGCCGCGGGAGGGCAGCGCAGCGCAGAGAAACGGCGGCCCCAGGGACGGACGACAGGGGGCGCCTCCCAGCCCGTCGCAGGGGTCGGCGGGCCGTCCGCCTGCCTGCCTCCACGCCGGGAGATCCCGGACTGTGTTTGGAGCAGTATCGCAGACGGGATGCTTACGGTCGCAGCCACCTGAGGGCTTGCGCTGCCACTCCCCGGCTGTGTAATCAATCTAGTGCTGCCCGCAATCCTAGTTTCCACAGCTATTAAAACGGGGATAGTGTTGGGATCATATTGGGATCATAAAATGTGAAAATGTTCTGAAAGCGTTTTCACATCTGTCACTGGTACAGGCTGGCAGTCCCTAGGGCTTAAATTTCCCGATTTCCCGTCTAATACCTTTTGTATCCGTCAAAGGTCTTTGGCAGAGCTAAGGGTGAAAAGTTCTCCTTGGGGTGGGCGGTAAGTTCTTAACCAAACACTGTAAATGCTGTTGGCTTGACTCCTGCCGTTCTTTTTATTACTTGATGGGGTGCAGTCCAGAAGGGATTGTGGGCAGCAAAAAGGAGTGAAAAGTTGCTCCTCCAAACCTTTATCAAGAGTCCGTTATTTACTCATCAGGTATTTACTGAGGACCTGTTAAGCCTCAGATTGTCTGCACAGCCCGGCTCTCCCCTTGCACATCTCTAGGGCTGCTCAGTCTATCACCTTTCCCCAGAAAGGGGAATAGAAGAGCCAGGTTAGGAAGGCAGGAAAGAAAGAAGAGGGAATATGTACAAAACAGATAAGCAACAAGGATATACTGTACAGCACAGGGAATTAGAGCCGTTACCTTGTGATGACAGTGGTCTTCTGCTGACACTGCCTTTCTCTTTCTTCAAATCTGTACCTCTCTCATCTCCCATTCCTTTCCCTTAACTGGCTCCCCCACCAGTCTTACCAATCTCCTGCCCATGCTCCACCCAGCTTTCTGATACCTCTGTATAGATAGATGATAGATAGATAGATAGATAGATAGATAGATAGATAGATAGATAGATAGATAGGTAGATAGATATTTTACATATATGTGTGTATGAAAAATATATATATTTATATATACTTATATATATATAAATATATATATAAACTCGTGTGTATGTGTGTGTGTGTATCCATTTGGTTCTGTTCCTCTGGAGAACCTTAACTAATACATCCCTACCCTTCCTTTCATCCACAGAGGGGGACATAGCCTTCCTCTGGCTTCCTTCCGGGAGAATTCAAGTAAGCGTGAGATCATTCTGGAAGTCCCAGTGCTATGGCCCTCTCCTCAATCATTAAGGGCCCAGCTCGGGCATCACCCTGCTGGCCTGTCCTGCTAATCTTTCCAGGAATAGCCTGGCTCTTGGCCCAACACTGAGCATGTCTCTTGCACTGATGAGACAAGATTATTAGAAAATGGATTTAATTTAAAGAAAATGTTGATAAATGTGACAAACATTCACTCTGTGGATTACATATCAATGCTAACGAGTCACCAAAACCTCTACTCCCATCAGACTTAGTCATTCATTCACTTACCTAACAAATATTTATTGAATTCCTACATTTGCCAGACACTGTTTTAGGCTTCAGGAATGCAGTAGTGAACAGAACAGTTACATTCAAGTGGGGAAAGACAGACAGGAATTAAACAGATAGATCTGCAATATGTTACAGGGTCGTAAAGAGCTAGGAAGAAAAATTAAGCTTCGTAAGGAGATGGAGAATGGATAAACAAATGGAGGAGGCTTATGTAGGTTGTGTACGTTATGATTTATGATGAAAGCTTTTCTGTTCAGTAGCATTTGAACAGTGGCCTGAATGAGGGTGTGAGCATGCAGATCTCTGAGAGAAGAGCTTTCCAAGTAGGGGGAACAGCAGATGCAAAGACCCTGAGGCCTGACATGCTGGCATCTTCAAGAATCAGCCAGGAGGCCAGTGTGGCTGGAATAGAGTGAACAAGGGAGAAGACAGTAGGAGCAGTAGTGGGAGACCAAGCCACGTAGGGTCTTAGGTTTATGATGAGAACTTTGGATTTTACTGAGAAAGGTGAGAAGCCATTGGAGTGTTTGTCCAAGCTTGTCGTATTAATTTCATAAAATTCATAAGAAGTGGAGAAAAAAGAAAGAGGGAGGGGTGGTTTTACTGTCCAGAGCTTCTGGGCCAACCACTCCTGGGCCACTCTATGCCCCAGAGATACCTCTGTGATGCATTTTCAATAGCCATTGACTTGCCTCCCAATTACATTGTCTCCTCCCCAGAGTTGGGATAAGTTTTAACTTTAGGGAGAAGCACGTGGGGATGGGAGAGGGTAGTGGGGTAGAAGGACCACCAGGCGCTACACTTTCACTGCCATCTCTCCAAGTTGATGCTTGAGCTTTCCACATTGCTTCCACTCATCTCTCTTCTTTATCACCTTGACAACTGTCATGTCAATATACCACCTTAAAAATTGTCTTCTGGCAAACGTGCCCATGGAGACAGCTGCCCCCTTCTCTTTGCTCACCAGATGTTCATCTCCACTCTGTGCTTCCTTCCCTATTACTGAGTATCTCAGCCTTGGGGCTTGAAAGACCTTCTGGGGGTCAGTGTGCATAGAAGCTTCTCTACTCCTTCCTCACGTTCTGTGCCCACCATTAACATTGTACAGCTATGACTGATGCCCCTACACACTACTTCATCCCACTGTGAGGTGGAGAATCAGGAAGGAAACATATGAGAAATGACTGCAGAGATGGGGGTGGGGAGAAATAAATCAAAGAAATGAGGAGCAGAAGCAGGAGGGAGGTGTTAAGGCACTTTATCCCCCAGAAGTAGCTCAGGAAGCTCTGCCTGTGGGAGCAGGGAAAGGACTCTGCTTCCCCAAATGTTTCCCTCCAGAAGTCAAGAACGATGGCAGCGGAACCTCCACAGGAGGGTCTATGGAATCAAGTCACTGACTTCTACCCCAGAGGGCTCAGCCGTGGAGAGAGCAGAGCACCAGGCAGGAAACAGTCCTCCTGGAAGCTGGAGAAGCACACTGTGTTCTCCTGCCCCAGAGAAATAACCTTTTCTCCTCCTTTTCCAATTCTTTCCTTCCTGCCTTGGATGTCAGACACGTCCGAGTGCCCTCCTCTGCCCTCCCTCCACATCACATGAAGCTATGCATGGTTCCTTGGGAGTAAAGAACCGCGATGACTCAGCCGGGCCACCTGCAGCCACTTTCCTGCTCTTTTGCCTCTGTGCACCCTTGGGGGTGGCCCGCACTCCACAGAGCGAGATGTGCCATTTCTGCCTTTACTGAATCCCAATCCAAGGGAATTTTTCCATAATTCGTCACTTTCTGTAAGGGCTTACATAAAAAGTAGTTATTTCCAGGCCAAAGCAAAAAAAAAAAAAAAAATCAATGGAATTTAGAACAGTCCTAGGAAAGGCTGGTCCCAGGGGGGAAGAGAAAGTTCCTGCCCCAATTGAATCACTTCTCCTGCACAGTCTTGATCCTGCAGGAGCACAAGAGCCCTCACTCCTATTAGGAAAGTGTCCTGGGATCCCCACCGCTCACCCCTTTCTTCAAGGCAGCATGAAGGACCCTCGCTTGGGTGCAAAGTTCCCAGGGAAACAGAAAGTGCCCCTCCTGTCTCATTATTCTCCGTCTTGGTAACTCAGATGAATTATTTTCAGCCCAACCTCTTCTTTGAGCTCCAGTCCCATTTCTTCAACTGCCTACTTCACCTACTTGGATGTCTAATGAAGATCTTAACTTGCCCAGGTCTGAACTCTGGATTTCTGCCCTCAAACGCCAAAGCTTCTCTGCATGCAATCTTCCTATCTCTCAGTTAATGGCACCACTATTCACCACCCAGATTCTTGGGTCAGAAACATGCAGGTCATATAAGAGTCTCCCTTGCCTACCATATCTGATCTTCCTGTTCAATATCCAAAATGGGTTTCCAGTCCCTTGACATCTGATCAAGCCACGATCACCTCTCAGCTGAAAGACTGCAATAGTTCCCACTGAGTCTCCCTGCTTCCGCATGGCCCCTCTCCGGTCTACTGTCCACATAGTGGCTAGAGTAATCTTTCAAGAATATAAATCAGATCACAACGGTCCTTGTTTAAGACTTTTGTCTTTCCAGCTTCCTCACCATGGCCAAAAAGCTGTGCTTTAGCATGTCTTCTACCTCCCTGCCTGGTCTCATTTCAGGCCACTTTCTGATTTGCTGTACTTCAGCCATGCTGCTTTCCATTCTTGGAACATATTTTCTTTCCCACCTCAGGGCCTCCCATATTATCCTCCACCATATCCTTCAGATCTCAGTTAAAAAGTCATTTCCTCAGAAAGCCTACTCCCAACATCCTTTCTAAATAAGTCTCCTCCCTAATTCCTTGTTCTTCTCTTTCGTTGTCCCGTATACCTCCTATACAACAATTAGCCAGTTAGTGTTAAGTACTGTTTGTAGGTTTATGATCCATCTCGCCTGCTTTTGTCTTTCATCCCCACAAGAATGAGCCCAGGCCTAGAGGTGGACACATCAGTGACTCCAGCCAAGAGGTGCTGGAGGGGCAGAGGCAGGGCACAAGGCTCCCTGAGGGAAGAAAGCATATCTGACTCGTCACTGTGTTCTCACTGCCCAGCACAGGGTCTGGCAAGAGCATTTGTTGAATGACTGGATGAATGGGTTGGTGGGTGAACAGGTGGGTGGGTAGTTAAATGGATGAGGGAATTTCAGCCTGGGGCAAAAGCTATAGGAACCATGTCCAAGGAAGAGGAAGTGATGAGACAGAACAGAGCCTGCACCTGCAGGAACCTTATAGACCCACGGTCAGAGATGTCAACATTTTCATTCCAGTACCTGGATTGAGAAAGGGACTAGGAAAGATCAGCCTGGACTGTACTCAGGTGATCCCTGCCTGCAATGATGCGAGGGAGAACTAAAATCAAAAGAATGAGGAATATGGTCTGCTTGTCTCCTTCACCTTGGGCAGACCTGTTTAGATTCTTGTTAATCCTGTTGGTTGATGAGCTGATGTAGGATGATCCACAGTCCTCTGGGATGCAGTTATGTGATAGACTTGATTCTACATGTCAGCATTCCTCATTGATGCACTAGGAGGAGATCTGTTCCCTGGGGAAAGGGCTGCTGCCCACTGACCCCCAACAACCCTCACAACCAACAGAGGAGAGACAAGACTCTAGGACAGGATCTGGTGGGACAGGAAGTGTCACTGGAACGGGTGACACAGAAGAAGTAGGCAGGGTCAAAAAGAGGAGCACGAGAGGATGGAGAGATCTTCCTCATTAACCCTGAGCCACAGGTTCCAGCCTAGATGAAAAAGGCATTTCTGATTGGCATTGGTATTTAAGACAGCCGGTCCAGTAGGCAGAGATGACAGAGATGAGAAGTGACATAGAACCAGACGAAGCTAGATCATGGTGCCCAGGGTTTCTGTCAACAGTGGCTGGAGGAATGGACAGCAGGTTCAAAGGTTGTAAGTGGAATTGGAGCCACAGGCAGTCTGGGGTCTGGGAAGTAAAACCAAGTGAACTAGGAAGAAAGGACCAAGGTTGGAGCCCACTCTATGGATATCCCAACCCAGGAAAGCAGGAAGAGCCCAACCAGGGGCCCAGCCTGGTGCTCCCCAGGCCAGGTCTGACAGTAGGAAGATGATTCCAGGTGCCCTGGAATGGACTGAGGCTACCATAAGGATTGGCTCAGGCCCTGGCAACATCAGGGATTGTGGCCCAGGCAACAACAGGCTCGGAGGTGCTAGAGAGATAGAAGCAGGAGCAGCAAGGTGTACACAACATCCTGAGGGCATCAGCATCACTTCCCACACCAAGACGGTGGAATTAAAGAAAAATGTCATTGTCAGGAGCTTTGGTGAATGGCCAGGAGATACCCAATTTCCTTCCCCGTGGGGTCCTTCAGGAGCTAGCTTCTGGCCCGGCTTGGGGATGCTCCTCTCTAGCCTCAGGGAAAGGCCTCGCCATTTAAAGGCCACTTTATGGCTCTCTAGTTTGAACCAGGACTCAGGAGAAAGAGGCTCCTCCTCCCTGCCCTGCCCTGGCCTTCCCTGCATTCTGTCTTAAGAAGCAGCCTCCAGGTAAAGAAGACAAGAGTAATGGCGCATCCTCCCCTGGGGAGCCTCACAGCCCTGTGAGAGGCCATCCTATCCGGGACTTATGACCAACACCTCTGGTAGCTTCCCCAAAGGCTGCAACTAGCCCCATCACTGTTACTTGACTCCCAGCTCGCTCCAAGGCCCAACAACAAAATTCTCTCTAATCAACACTGCTCATTCTGGAGCTGCCCCCGTGGGGAAACTGCATGGGCAGAGTCTATTTCACAATTGTTGGCGTCAAATAAGGACCAGAGGAACAGGGTGTAATGGAAAGAGCACTGGGCTGGGAGTTAGGAGTCTGGGTTTAGCCCTACTTTTTTTTTTTTTTAATTGAAGTATAGTCTGTTTATAGCATGTTAATTTCTGGTGTACAGCATAATGTTTCACTTATACATATATATATTCCTTATCATATCCTTTTTCATTCTAGGTTATTACAAGATACTGAATATAGTTCCCTGTGCTGTATAGTAGAACCTTGTCATTTGTCTATTTTATATACAGTAGTGAGTATCTGCTAATCCCAAGCTTCCGATTTACCCCTCCACCCCTCCTTTTCCTCCTTAGTAATCAGAAGTTTGTTTTCTATGTCTCTAAGTCTATTTCTCTTTTTTTTCTTCTCTTTTGTAAATAATTCATTTGTGTCATTTTTTTTTAGATTCTACATATAAGTGATATCATATGGTATTTTTCTTTCTCTTTTTGGCTTACTTCACTTAGTATGATAATCTCTAGGTCCATCCATGTTGCTGAAAATGGCAATATTTCATTCTTTTTTATGGCTGAGCAATATATATACAAATATCACATCTTCTTTATCCAAGCATCTGTCAATGGACATTTAAGTTGTTTCCATGTCTTGGCTTTTGTAAATAGTGCTGCTGTGAATATTGGGGTGCATATATCTTTTTGAATTAGTCAGAATGGTCATTATTAAAAAGTCCACAAATGATAAGTGCTGGAGAGGGTGTGGAGAAAATGGAACCCTCCTACTCCACTGATGGGAATATAGTTTGGTGCAACCATTATGGAAAACAGTACGGAGATCCCTTAAAAAGCTAAAAATAGACTTACCATATGATCCAGCAATCTCGCTCCTGGGCATATATCCAGAGGAAACTCTACTTCAAAAAGACAGATGCACCGCAGTGTTCATAGCAGCCCTGCTTCTGACACTCATAGGTAAGCCTCTCTGTCCTGTCTCCCTCACAGGGGGAGAGGTGGGTGAAAGAAGCTGTCTGTAATCTTGCATCTTACTGTAAGCACTTTACATGAAGAAGAGCCCCAGGCAAGGGACCTCCGGGTGGGCTCCCCTCAGCCCCATTGACACGTGTGGCTCTGATGCCTAGCCATAGCTGATTTTACCAAGAGTGAGCCCGTCATCTGTTGGGGCCAATTAACACCTTTTCCCAAGGAATCTGGAAATGGAGAAGCAAGGGCAAGAAAAGGAGGCTGATGTGAACTCAGGAGCGGTAGGGCAATCGTGTTCTCTTACCACACAGTCTGGAGAGCAGAGATATCCCGTTTGCAGTGAGACGGGAAAAGGAGACAAATATGCAGGACTGGCAGCCATGAGGGGCAAGGAGAGCTGTGTGGACTTTCAGTTCTGGGTTTCAGGTCTCCTGAAGCCCAGCTGTATCTTTTTGTAAGCTGGCTTTAAAAAATGGGTCCTTCTCAGATCCCAAGTCTCCGGACAGTTCAAAGTGGTGACTGCTGACATGGGCTGTCATGGGTCCCACTCATCAGTCAGCCGGTCTGGCTGGACTTCTCCCGACGGCTACGCTGCACTCCGGGACTCCAGGGACAGGCTCTGGTTCCCATCTGCATCTCACCCCGGCCCTACAAAGCCTGGTGCGTTGGCCGCAGAAGGTGCTCGGTCAACTTTCATAAGGTTGAGACAGATGGGATCCAAAAACATCCATGCCTCTGTGAGGCGTGCGCCCCGGAGCCAGGCTGGCAGCTCGCCCTCCCTGTGAGAGGGTGTCTTTGGTGCCAGCCTCACGGCCAGTCCCACGGAATCCATGACCTGCCCGAGCCCTTCCGGCCCTGCAGTCCGTGACCCTGCATGAGCCCAGGACTCACCTCCGATGCAGCCAACTCACAGCTTCCCAGGTTTTATTTTCATTAACCCAACTGGAAAATTGGACTTCGTTCAGGATTGTGCTGAAAACCAGATGCTGGAGCTGGGCTCCGGTTTCCTAGATAAACACACTGGAATAATATGCATCTACCCGTGAAATGCTCTCCATGGCGGCACGTGGCAGCTCTCCAGAAGAAAGAAAAACAGTGTCAAAGCTCCATTTGAGGCTTCTCACTCCCCCTTCCTGGCCAGAGGCTGGTGAAAATAGCCAAGTTTTTTGTTGGCCCCACTGCCGGTCAGCTCCCTCTCTGCTGGCTCATCCCTTGTCCTCTCCCCATCTCTGGCCTGGAACGTATCAGCTTCTCGAAAGAACTTGAAGCCTTCCCCAATTCCTGTCTGGATGGAGACCCTTCCCCTGAGCTCCCACCACACCCTGTGTCCTGGTAGCGAGGAGGCAGTACTGTGATTGTGTGTCTCATCTGGTTCCTCCAGAACTGCTCAGAAGCTCCTTGATGTGAAGGAGGAAGCCTTGTTCTCTGGCCCACGGCTGGTGAAGATAGTTGTTAATGTTGCTGAATGAATGAATCAAAAGGGGTCACACCAAGAAAAGGGAACCCTCCTATGCTGCTGGTAGGAAAGTAAATTGGTGCAGCCACTATGGAGACAGTATGGAGGTTCCTTAAAAAACTGAATATAGACTTACCATATGATCCACCAATCCCAATCCTGGGCATATATCCAGAGAAAACTGTAATTCAAAAAGACAGATGCACCCCAATGTTCACAGCAGCGCTATTTACAACAGCCAAGACATGGAAACAACCTAAATGTCCTTCAACAGATGACTGGATAAAGAAGATGTGGTATATATACACAATGAAATACTACTCAGCCATAAAAGATAATAAAATAATGCCATTTGCAGCAACATGGATGAACCTAGAGATTATCATATTGAGTGAAGTAAGACAGAGAAAGACAAATATCATATGATATCACTTATATCTGGAATCTAAAAAAAATGATACAAATATTATTTACAAGCCAAAAATAGACTCATGGACATAGAAAACAAACTATGGTTACCAAAGGGGAAAGGGCAGGGGGAGGGATAAATTAGGAGTCTGGGATTAACAGATATACATAACTATATATAAAATAGATAAAGAACAAGCACCTACTATATAGCACAGGGAACTATATTCAACTTCTTATAATAACATATAATGGAAAAAAATCTGAAAAAAAATGTGTATGTAAATGTATAACTGAATCGCTTTGGTGTACACCTGAAACTAACAATGTAAATCAACTACACTTCAATAAAACAAACAAATAAATAAATAAATAAAAATATTTGAAAAAAACAGGTCACACCAGCCTCTTGTGAAGGAGGCTTGGGTTCCGGAATGCTCTTGAGATCTGCTTTTCTCTGCCTGAGTGTCTTCACTCATCCAGCACGCACTGAGCTGTGACTTTGCAGCAGCCTCCATGCTTGGTGTGGAGTAGGAGGCGTTATAGCACACCTCTGCCCTCAAAGAGCCCACCATCTACTAGAGGACACGGACTCAAGGGGTATGGTAGCTGCATGAGTTTTTCTTTCCTCTTCACCCACTTCTTTCCTACACATAATCCCACCTCCTCCTGCAGGGAAGGCTTGTCTCTAGACAGTCACAGTTGAATAGCGGGAAACTCTGTCAGCACAAAAACCTCCAGGCTATGGAAGGCAATCAATATGAGAAAGAGGATGCCTTGTTTCATGGATGCTTCTCTCTGCTGATTTTGTAAGACCTAAAGACCTCAGGATATGATGCCACAGTTCTAGAATGGAGTTAGGACCCTGGGGGAGGCCAAGGAGTATAAAAAAGAAACAGGATCATAAGGGAGGTGAAGAGAGCAAAGGGAACTCCCATTTGCCCATTTAAGCCTACTTCTGTATGGACCAGTGAATGGTTTGATGAGAAAATTAAATCTTTTGCTGAATCCTCTGGGGTGTACAGGTGTACATGAACCCCTGACAGTAAGAGATGTTTCTGGTAGTGGACTGTATGCACCCCACACTCCACCCAGGTGTTACAAGAATAGTCCAAGAGTTATAGAGTTATTTCCAATCTGGCATAGTTGGGAACATACAAGTGCCTGTAGGAGCATAGAGCGGGGTCTAGGGGTAGCTTTTAGGGGAGTCATGCCTCATTCAGGAATGTGTGTGGTCTGACATTTGAGTTCAAGTCCTGTCGTTGTCTTCCTTATTTATATCCTTGGCCCCTCTGAACCTCAGCTGCTCAGGTAAGCGGTAAACATCCTATGACATTGTGCACCAAGGAGCGATGTGGGAGGATGAGCACATGTAATTTGCAGAGCTGCCAGGGGAACCACAATTAGAACCCCAGCTGTTATTGTTGTCAGGGACATTTCTCTTTGACCCACGCACATAACTGCAGTTCTGCTCCAGTCCATGTGGTGTTTCTGTGTTCTGAGAACAGTCAGATCCCAAAGAAGCACTCAGCTGCTGACCCCTGTCCTGGCCCTGGGCCCTAGGATGGATGCTAATGATGTGTCATTAGCACAGACAGAGCTCAAATCTCCTTCCAGGAGAATAGGGAGGGCAGAGCAGATTTCTCAGTAACCTCACTGTTTGATATAAAAGCAAGCAAATACCAAAAAAGGCTTCATTTAGACAAAAAATGTAATCAACGTAAATGCAAGTTAGGTCATTCCCTTTTTTAAGTGGAAAGGGAATTAAATGTTTAAATTAAAAAGAAGTTAAACTTAGGACATCGGCACAGTTATGATGGCAACTGTAAAGACCACTTTTATTTGTAAGTGACCAACAATGGCATCGTTTTTAGTGTATTTTGACTGTTCTTCTAGGAATGACAGACTTTGCTTTTGTTCTAAATAAATGACAGTTCTTATAGGGGGACTCACTTGAAAAACACGAGGCACTAAAGACTCTCAGAATCTGTGGAATGGGTGTCCTGCTCTGAGGGAGGGAATCAGGGGTACACAGCACCACTAAACCACTTACATGTCAGCATCTTCCAATTGCCTGTGTATTTCCTCTGACCAATTTCCTAATAGCACTTATGTCTTGTTTATAGACTTATGTTTGCTATGTATACTTTATGAATCTCAATATTTTGTTATATATACTGCAAATCCTCCCTCAACACACACACACACACACACACACACACACAACACACGCTACCATTATTTTTTCTTCCTGCCTTCTCAGACTATGTGTGATTTCAGTGTTTGGTACCTGTTGGTTTTTCTCAGGGAAAAGAACTGTGAGACAAACCCAGAGACGAGATGGGAGAAAACTCAAAGAGGAAGAATCAGAGACAGAGAGGAGGTTCAGAAAGCGAGAGCAGAGACTCAGAACAGTGGGCAGGGACCAAGAAGAGGAGAGTCACACAGAGAATGACAAAAACTAAATCAGGGTGGGACAGAGATCCAGAGAGTTCCTTTTGTGTTAGTAACCTGTTTATGGTACCTTAGCTCACACAAGAGTTTTCAATATTACATAGTCAAATCTGCCAGCCTCTTCCAGGCTTCTAAATTTTTGTCTTACTTAGTATGGTCTCCCCCACCCCAAGGTTTTAAAAAATACTCTTATATATTTTGTTTTAAAATATTTTAGTTTTGTTCTTTAGCCTTACTTCCACATTTGAATTTTATTTTTGTATATGTGTTGAATAGGAATCTAAGTTAATTCTTTTCCAAATGGATATCTAATTACACGACTTATTATATAATCCACCCCCATTCCCCTTCCTTTATGCTAAACTCACATATAGATGACTCTGTTTCTGGACTCTATTCTGCTTCATCAAATTATTTGTCCATTCCTGTGCCAAAACCACAATGTTTTAATCAATGTAGCTTTATAGTATATTTTGTTATTTGATAGGGCAAATTCTTTACCATTGTTCTTTTTCAAAATGTTCTTGACTAAGCTTGTGTCCTTTCTCTTCCAGATTAACTCAACAGTCAGGGATCAGGTTTCATTAAAAAGTTCAGAACACATCAAATACTCTGTTTCTAAATGTTCCTCCTGTTCTGATTACTGATGTGTTTTTCCTCTTCTCTACCCCCACTTCCTGGAAGCAGCACATACAGTCATCAGCAAGGCACTCCCAAAATTCTAAGAATTGAGCTATTAAAATCCTCACTTTCTAAATGAAACTAGAAACATGTAAAAAAACTGTAATCATAGGCAATTCCCAGGATCAGGAGTAGAAAGGGCAAAATCTAACTGAATGGGTTTTAAAAACTTATTTTTAAAATAAAGAGAATGGGTCAGTCAGAAAGGGTATTGGTCAGTGATACAAGTACAGCGAAAGCATGAGCATGAAAGGAAGCAGAGACAGTTCCCACAACACGGGGGTGGGAAGGGTGTGGTATGTGCTACCTGTGCCCCTGCTTATGTCCCCTCAGCTCTATCAATTTTGGTGTCTGCCAGACCATCTTCTAACTGCCTTACCTATGTCTCTTGACCTGAGGACTTGCCCTGGTCAACAGGCTCATTCTGTCCACATTCACAATAGGCTGGATATGTCAGTAAATTAACTACTCAACTCCACCCCATGGTCAGGAACACCACACAATCAATGACTTATGAGAGTCAATGGATAAAGAGCCCAGATCTCTTGCCTGTAAGGTGGGTTAACACTGAGATGCACATTGTAC
Source organism: Camelus bactrianus (assembly GCF_048773025.1). Classification (NCBI taxonomy): domain Eukaryota; kingdom Metazoa; phylum Chordata; class Mammalia; order Artiodactyla; family Camelidae; genus Camelus; species Camelus bactrianus. Next base: position 41,661,132 of record NC_133548.1, read on the forward strand.
ACTGCCTCCCAGAATTCCCAGGGAGATTAAGTTCAGTAGCCCATGATAGTAACTTAGTTGATAACACACCTATATTAGCTTTCTTCCTTTCCACGTCCCTACTCTGCTACCACTGTTTCCTGGGACTTCACCTCCCAAATAAACTACCTGCACTCAAATCCTTGTTTCAGGGTTTGCTTTAAGAGGGACCCAAAGGTCAGCTTCCTGACCCTTAGCCTATCTAGCTTCCATGTCAGCTCTTACCCCATCCTAGACATGAGGAGAATGGCTGCTCAGAACCTGGTGCCATCAAACCCCACCTATCTCCCCTAGAAAAAGGACCCCTCCTACACTGTTGGTGGGAATGTAAGTTGGTACAGCCACTCTGGGGAACCATATGGACATTCCTTAAAAAACTGAAAGTAGAATTACCCTATGATCCAGCAATCTCACTCCTCAGCATATATCCAGAGAAAACTATAACTCAAAAAGACATATGCACCCCAATGTTCACAGCAGCACTATTTACAACAGCCAAGACATGGAAACAACCTAAATGTCCATTAACAGATGAATGGATAAAGAAGATGTGGTGTATATATGCAATGGAATACTACTCAGCCATAAAAAGAATGAAATAATGCCATTTGCAGTAACATGGATAGACCTAGAGATTCTTATATTGAGTGAAATAAGACAGAGAAAGACAAATATCATATGATATCACTTATATGTGCAATCTAAAAAAAATACTAGAAATTCTATTTACAATCCAAAAACAGGCTCATGGACATAGAAAACAAACTATGGTTACCAAAGGGGAAAGGGTGGGGAGGGATAAATTAGGGGTCAGGGATTAAAAGATACACATGACTATATATAAAATAGACAAACAACAAGGACCTACCATACAGCACAGGGAACTACATTCAATTTCTTGTAATAACGTATAATGGAAAAGAATCTGAAAAGAAAAAATATACATATGCATATACTTGTATAACTGAAATGCTCTGTTGTACACCTGAAACTAACATTGTAAATCAACTACACTTCAATAAAAAAATTTTTTAAGAAACTATCTCCCCTTATTCTGAGTCCAAGCTCACCAAGCAAACTTCTGATTATGACCAGGCTTCCCTTTGGTTTTTCTACAGAAAAGAGGAGATACTAGAAGGAGCAAATGTCCCATTCCAAAGGAGTTTTATCTCCTCATTGCCAATGAACACCTGACAAGTAGGTGAAAGTAAATGAAACCTTAATCTAAGCAAGACTGAGCCACCCTCAGAATTGATAAAATTGCATTTCCAAGCCTGCCAGGCTGGGAACCGGACTCTGAGCTGAAGTGACTTCCCTAGGTAAAGGCTGCCCTGTAAGGAACCTACTGGAAGCCAACCAGCCTTTTTTCCAGCACTTAACCTGCCACATACCTTCAGTGTGTGTTCTGCTTCAGCGGCAGTGTTTTGCTTCTATTAAGTGAAGCAATAGATGAAATCACATTTTTCAAAGCTTTCCGCTCACTCTTAGCAGGAAAATCTCTGTGCACCCTTAGTTCCCGGGGTGTTTGCAACTCCAGGACATCCATTCCCAGTTATGCTTCTCTCTTCTACCTGAGTCATTCTAGAATACTGGTTATGAGCATGATAATCATAATTCTGGATTTTCTGGAACATCCTGGATTTCAAGTATTCTGAACATTAGCCTTAAAACATTACAATATTCTTGAAATGCTAAGATTTCAGTGTCCAACTAACCTCTCCCATATTGCATTAGTACTGGGAAGTAGCCCAAAACAATTTTTGTAAGATGATGTATCCTTGATGTGGATTTGGATCTGAAAATCCTGTTATAGAAGATTCCTGAGCTATTACACACACATCTCTGTGCTTTTTCTGACTCAATCACTCAGGCTCTTCTAATTAGCCCAAGGAATCCTTTATTGAGACCAAATTGATATTCCTTTTTATATATTGTTTTGTGTATCTTAAAGAACAAAATCTCTTGAATCAAACCTCCCCTACAACAAAGTGAATGTCTTAAGAAAGAAAGAAATAGATAATAAGAGAAAGACAAGCCATAGTTCATAGAACACCAGTGGCCACCGTGGCCCAGTTCAGTTGGGAGATTATCTGGTGGCAGCTGTGGAGCTGTCCACCAGACGGGTGCTGACAAGATTCTGGAGTTGGACAGGGGCTGCCCTCCTCAAGAGTTGTGAAAAAGCCCCCACTACACACTTACCACCACCCTATCCCCAAAGAAACATTAAAAAAAAAAACTATTAGAGTGTAAGGACACATAGATCATATCCCCTGGTTGGAGTAGGGAAGACCATAATTGGTTGGCAGAGCCTTCTGAATCTTCTCCACTCAAATCCAGACATAACATCTGCCCAGAACTTCTTTTCTCTGATTCTAAAGATTCAGTGCAGTGGCTGCTTGTAGATGCCTCCAGCGGGGGCTGGGGGGGTGTCTTGCAGTCCTTACAGATGCTAATTCTAGCAAACTTAATAGGAAAATAGGACCAGCTGCTAGAGAGGGAGACGTTCTGGCCCCATTCCCTGTCCACCATGCTGATATTCCCCTTTCTTCTCCACTTTCCACACCAAGAATAAAGGCTTGAGGCCCTACCATCTTTCCTTACTTGTAGGGCTAGGAGGAAAATATTGACTGCCTTTGAAGGGTCAGTTGATTGTGTGACAGGTTGGCTGGCACTGAACAAGTCATTCTAGGCTTGGTTTCCTCATATGTAAATGCAAGATTTGCAGAGAGTTTCTGCCACTCAAGTTATCCATCACTAAGGATGACTGATGTGAGCTCTGGGAGCAGGGGCCTGAGGTGGGACCACCGTGGGAATTGAATGAGCCTGAAAGCCTTGGTTCTGGAGTATATGGGTACCCTCTGAGTAGGGGAGGGTGGTAGGAGCAAGGAAACCCCAAACATTGGGGGAAATCAAGAAGCATTGTTCCCTTTTTAAAAAAATAATACTTGACTTTTATAAAAAAGATACATACTTATTATAACCATTCAAACAATACTGAAAAGCACAAAGAAGTTACTCAAAAGTCTTCAAAATCCCAACATCTCAAAATAATCAAAATAATCATGGTAAACACAATTAAATACCATTGCAGGTATTTCTCTCTTTATATATACAGAGAGAAGGAAAAATAGGCAAGGGAGAGTGGATGGATGGATGGATGAATGGATATAAAGAAATAATTAAAAAGGGAGAGTGGATGGATGGATGAATATAAAGAAATAGTTAAAAAGGGATCACCCTTCACATGCTATTTAGTAAAAGGTATAAAATACTGAAATAAAGCTAATGGAATTATTACCTTTGTTTATTCTCCACAAGAGATACTATTTCTCAAAGATACCCCTAAGGTTAAGAAAATATATTATGAAAAATATTAAGAGACTGGAATCACTATGTGTTTTTTTTAAACATGCTTCAATTTTACACAGTATCAGCTGACTGCCTGCTATGAGAAGTAAGGAAATTAACACCCTTATGCTTCCTCTCATTTCCCCTCCCCCCACTTCCCAAATATTATGAGTAATACTGATTTTTTCTTTTTACTATTTTTGTCTGTTAATGTGAGTCATTGTCAGTGCTTATCAGCAGGATTAAATGGTGCATGTAACGGAGAATTGTGATGAGGTAGATTTCTATTACAGACACCAAAAAAAAAAAAAAAGGAGAAAAATTAATTTTTTATTTGCCTATATCAATGTAATAATTTCAACCATTTATGTGAACCAATGGCCTTGTGTGTCTAATTACTACATATCACAAGAGTAGTTATATATGACTATCTTCAAATGTCAGATTTTTAAAATAACAATAAAATTAAATGAGTGGTCAAACTGGATTACCTCTAAGGCTTTTGCAGCGCTATGACTTTGCCTGGTGGGATCCCCATCTGAGCTAAGAGATTTGTCCTGTCTCACAGCACAGCCAGACCTGATAATAATAATAATCTCTTTCACAACATTGTAAAATGATTATAAATCAATAAAAAATGTTAAAGAAAATAATAATAATCTCCAACATTACCCAACACGTACTGACCACCAAGCACAGGATTAAGAACTTTAAATATATTGGTTCATTCAATCTCCCAACATTCCAGTGAGGGACATGCTACATTCTTTATTTTAAAAGTGAGGAAATTGAGGCAGAGTGGCTACCTAATGCTTAAGATTCCACAACTAATGAGTAAGAGACCCTAGATTCAAATGCTTTTCAGGGTAAAGAGCAGAGCTGGAATTTGAACACTTTCCCGAATCTCAGTAACGCAGTAGCTCTGTGGCCTTGGGCTAATCACTCATCCTTTCCGGGCTATAGCGTCTCCTATAAACTGACGAGGAACTAATAAGGACTTTCCTACCTGTCACCCAGGGCTTCACTGAGGATCAAGGGAGCAGTGCCTGGAAAACAGCTTCATAAATAGTGTTACCACCTCCTTCTCTCCAGAACTCAGCGTGGCACACAGCCGGCAGCCTTGGTCAGGACTCAGGCAGGAATCAGCCTCCACTGATGGGAAAACCATTACCGAGAGGCCACAAAAACACAACAGTCTTCCTGCCAGAAGACAGATGGAGTAGGCAGGGAGTTCCAATGGCTGTGAACACTTTACAAAGTTCATGTTCAGGGTGAATTCCAGCAAGACACAGTTTGTTCATTGGGTTCATTGTCAAACTACTATTTGACAGAAGAAGTCATTGCATGGAGAGAATGTCAAGAGGGCCCTTGGCTATTGTCTCCACTTCCTTGGGCCAGATCTTTTTCCTCGGGCCCTGAGCACTCGTCCTCCCCTGGAGTATCACGCTTGGTCTGGCCGAGCCATCAATCTGCCTCTCCAGACTTGATGCCTGAAAGAATGCCTGGCTCTTTCAAAAACTTAAGCAGCATGAAGAAGGAGGCCACCAGGCCAGCCTTTGGAGCCCCAGAGACCCTAGGAGGAAGGAGAGCTGACTTCTGGCCCTGACTCAAAATCATGACCTTGGGCAAGTCCCTTCTTCCCTCAGGGGTTTTGTTGTTCTATCTGTAATACAAGGGCTTCTTGGACACTCTCCCAAGGCCCTTCCAACTCCGCCCTCATGCTGGCTATTCTGGGGAGAGGTGTAACACGGATATGACTGGCTGCGATTTATCTGGGAGATTTCCAGAGAGAGGAATCAAGCAAGAATCTGGAGCCTACAAACAATGATAAACTGCAGTTTAAGAACTCTGGCTGACAGTGTAAAGCCATAAAGCCACGGCAATCGGTCTGGAGGGCAGAGAAGACAGTACTGCTTAGGGGAGCATCTGGGGACAAAGGTCTTTATTAAATGGTCGCTGGTATCCTCTACTATATATTATATGCAAAGCAGATGAAGAGAGGGAGGGAAAGAGAAGCTACAGAAACTTCCAGGATGAAGAAGACATGGCATCTGCCCACATTGGGAGTATAATTAGGGTAAGAAATAGCTGCGGACTGAGCCAAGAGGGAAATGGGGGGATGTGGGGCCCCTCTTAGGTCCTGTGCTAGGTGGGTCATGGTCAAAAGTAACGGCCTCCCTTGGGGGGGGGGAGCGGGGGTAGGAAATCTGTCTAGGCTGAAGGGACACTCTTAAATACCATCCCAGAGCCTAGGGAAAGAGTACAGCGCTCAGAGGGCCTGGGAATCAGATGATACTCCAGTTCCACCCTCTTAGTCAAGCCCTGAATCTCTAAAGGACTTCTGTCTCTCAGTATGCAGAAAACAGGGGCCACAGCTCCCCTTCTACACGCCCACACCCGGCACCCAGAGCCTCTTATCTTTCAGAAGAAGCCGAGATTCCCAAACCCATTTCCAGATTCATCAGCTACCTCACCAGTGACAAGGCTTCTCTCTGAGAGCAGGGTCAGGATCCCACCTCCAGGGAGCCTGCAGGAGCAGAAGAGAGTCTGGATTCTCCCATTAGATCATCAGGAACATGGTCTCCTTCTGTCTTGCTGGCTTCCTCTGCTCTGCTGCCAGTCAGGTCTAACGTGTAGCCCAGACAGACAGGAACAGGAGCAGTTCTTCTAGGACGTCCATTTGGCCCTGGACCATAACTACAGTGCTGTCGGTCCACCCGTGCAGGCCTCGCTCCTGCACAAACCTGAAAGGCCTCTCCAGCCCAGGACTTTGTAAAGGTGGCAAAAAAGGGTCATTTGAAAGACCCAAACCCATCCTATGTGATCAATATACATTACTGGTTACTAACTATATATGTTTATATACATGTTATATATAAAACATAATTTATATTACATGTTATATACTACATTATTACACAATAATAATTGCAATTATGTAACAGTTATACAAAATTACATTCTCACATAATTTTATGTAATAGTGTAATTTGTGTAACTATTGTATTATTTGTATATAATATATAATATAGATACTATGTATATATATTACACAGTGACTGTGACTAAGTTTGACTACAGTGTCATGGCCACAGTGGGGCTTTAGGATTAGCTCCAATCCCTCCTCTCCATTACCGGCTCCAGGTAGAGTTTCTGTGATGGTCTCACCTGGTCTTCTTTGCCATGACCCGACAGTGTATCACCTGCTTACCTCCTTCTTCCACTTGTTGATCCATATCCCACACAGACCCACCATCATCAGAACATTCGCTTCCATCTATCAGATCCACTTATTAACTGATAATTTCCCCATATCTCCCTTTAAAAAAATTTAATTGCGATAAAGTTAACATAAAATTTACTGTCTTGACCATTTTTTGGGTGTATAGTTCAATAAAGTTAAGCACATTCAACAATGTGGTTCCCATTGCTCTTTTCACAGTTGCCTAAAACTCAGTCTTTTTTTGTTTTGTTTTGTTTTGTTTTGAGTAAAGATAGATTTATTTAGAGAGAAACATACTACATAGAGTGTAGGCTGTTTTAGAAAGTGAGAGAAAGGCCACAAGGTGTGGGCGCTGGGTGCTCAGGTTACAGTAAAATTAGATACACACTCCATAGACAGAGTGCGGGCCAACTCCGAAAACAAGGGAGCGAGAAAGGCCTAAACCTCAGTCTTGAAGTGACAGAGTCCTCATTCGTTGCAGTCAGACGGGGCTAGGGATTTGACTCCCACTTGCTCCTGCACAGACCCGTGCAGAGCTGCAGGGCAGAAGCTTCATACCTCGCCTTGAATGCAGTCTGCCCATGGCTATTACAAGTCACCTGCACCTTGTGTTAACTCGGTGGATAAAAGCAGGTCAGTTCTCTATAGCCAAGAGCCTTAGGTCGGGCAGTGGCATGGGCTCTCTTCCTGGGACCTGGTCTCTCCAAAGGGGCCAGATCTACATGTGCTGGGAATACAACTGGAGTTGGGTCCTCATCTGATATCATACCACTTCACTGTCTAGGCTACAACAGAGTTTTAGTTGGAGGTTGTGTATATGGTCCTTTTTACCTGATCTGTGACTAAAGAAGTAATGTCAAGACAGCTTAGGAAAAATATCAATTTCCTAAAATTGGAAATAGGAATGGTTCATACAGCCCTGCAGCTATCTTGATGCTGGGTGGTCCTTACCTTGTGTAGACCCAAACTGGTTAGTGCAAAATAGTTCCACTTCCTCAAGAGGCACCGCAGATGCTGCAGTCGCCCTTCAAACCAGACGTGTGTTTACTGTGTGTTATATCTCTTCTGGTTCCTTCAGCCAAGATGCCTAGTCCAACTTTTTTTTTCTCCAATTAATCACATCCTGGGAGCCAATGTATAAATCCAGTATTGCAACTCTAGTGCATAACTGTTCTAAAGGATCTTATTTTATGTACTATATGTATCAGAATCGTGTACATTGTCATGTAGTGCAAAAAAAAATCTACATAAATAATGCAGCCAATGATCCAAGTGTCATACCAACTAAAACACCAAATGAACCTTGAACCGTGAAAAAATGGGGGGACCAGAGAACTGTGCTTGTAAGACTGGAAGATGCCTGCTCACGTGGCCCTTGCTTTGACTTTTGGAGGAAGCAAAATATGCAATGTCAGTTTCTTCATCTGTAGAATGGGAAATAATATCCACATTATAGATAATTTCAAAGCTTGAAGAACATGATATACATCAATTATTTACTTTGATGACAGACATAGGAAGTGCTTAATAAGTGGAAGAACGGTGTTTGTTGCTGTCATTATTATTGGACCTGAAATTTCCCCAAGCCTTGCAAGACTATAAGCACAAGTGAAGATGCTCTAACAGCAATTGTTCTGATTTCACCAGCTTATTGCTCCCCTCAACAACTTAGACCCTTACTCCTGTGGAAGGTGTCACCTACCTCTGGGGTATCCATTACTCTGCAGGGCTCTACAGGATCCTCACAGGATCACACTAGCTCTCTCTCTCTCTCTCTCTCTGTCATACTCAGCAAAGGTGTCCTAAAGGAATGTGGCTGGTGCACCAATGTTTTACATTCTTTGTGAAATAGTTTCAGTGTTTGTCACAAGACAGGCTTGAGTGAGTCTCTTGGGACTGGACCAAGAGACATTTCTAAGGGATAGACACCAAGATGTTCACATTTCCTGCTCGCCTGGGCTGAGCACTGTCCTGAGAAGTCCCTCAGGAACAATGTATAAAGGCACCTGGCAGCTAAATCTGTCCCAAAGTAAGGGACACGGCCTCGGCTAAGCCAAGATCTATCACCACTATTGTACTCAGCTTTGACATCCTCTAAACAGTCCCCCAGCCCCTGCGCTGTATGAGTTATTTATTGCTGCATGATGAGTTATTCCAAATTTAGTAGCTTAAGGCACCTGTATTATGGAGTCATGAATTCGGAGCAGCTTGGCAAGGTGGCTCCAGCTCAGGGTCTTTCTTGAGGTTGCAATCAAGGTGTCAGCCAGGGCTGCAGTCATCTGAGGCTTGACTGGACCTGGAGCACCCACTTTCAAGTTCACTCACGGGGCTGCTGGCAGGAGGCTTTAGCTCCTCGTCATACGGACCTCTCCACAGCATCTCATGACAGGGCCTTCCCGAGAGTGAATTATCAAGAAAGAGTGTGACCAAGACAGAAACTGCCATCTTTTATAACCCAATCTGGGAAGTGACATACCACCACCTCTGCTATATTCTGTTGATCTCACAGACCTATACCGGTACCAGGTGGGAGGGAACTGCACAAGGGTGTGAATACCAGGATGTGGGGTCACCAGGGTCATCTTGGAAGCTTGCTACCGTGCACCCTCTGCTCTCTCCCACTCCAGTCTCTGCAATCTTGCCTGAGGATTTCTTCATGGTCCAAGTGGGAGCCCCACAAATGGAGCCAAGCAATGGCAAGGTAGCACTGGAAAGCAGGGATATGTATGCAAAGGGTAAGAACTAGGAAAAGAAAGAGAAGGATAGAAGTAAATCAGAGGGCATAGAGTCTTGGGGGTAAAATAAAAAAATAACAGGTCTTCCAATACTGTGGGAGAGTAAAACGCGGGAACGGACAGGGACCTGGATCCTCCGTGCAGCAGAACTGTTAGAAATAAGTGGTTTAGAACAACACAGGTTCATTTCCCTCTTATGCTACCTGTCCATGGCTGGGGGCTCTGCTCTACATCTCCTCCCTGGGAACCCAGGTTGATGGATCAGCCATCATCTTGACCATTGCCCAAACCATCAGCAGAAAGAGAGCTCCAGAGGGTCTGGAATTGGCAACAAGATGCTCTGGTCTAGAAGTGATGCATATCCCTTTCATTCATGACCCATAGGCTTCAAATGGCCACTTTCACTCCAGCCAACCACAAGGGTGCCTGGAAGAGAGGCGAACTGGAAATATTTGGAAAATAGTACTGATGATTCCTCAAAGTCTAAGAGAGGAACAAACTCTTCAGCGAAAGGCAAGGAAGGGGCTAGGGCTAGGTCCTGGGGGTTAGACTGGAGTATGGTAAAATGATGCTTTTCCATAACTGTGCTTTGAAAGGCTCTCTGCAGTTTACTCCACCATCCTGGGCTCAGTTTATTCTTTTCTGCCTCACACAGCAGTTTCAAGGAGCATCTCTCAAGTCCTCTCCGTCAGGCCTGGGTCAGGCCTGACCCTTGCCCTATACTGCATACCTCCTCACCCAACCCTTTGGTCCAGGAGGAGGATACCTAGACACCAGGTCATACACACCCCCAACTTCATGCTCCCAAGCATAGCCAGACCCTTGGGATCCCTGGGGACAGCCCCCAACCCACTTCCCAGAGGTGAGCACACTTCTAGCCCTAGCCTGACCTCCTGCCCACGATTCTCAGTAGACCAAAATCTAGGCCAAGCTCCCATCAGACCTGAGAGGTCCCTGGAGAAGTGGGGTCTTTGTCTGCTGAGGCTACAGTTCTGGCTTGTCTCTCGACAGGCTCCACTGGACCTCCTTGCACCTGTGTTCACATTCTCACTTCCAAGAACAGCTTAGGTTAGAGCTGGTTTCCTTATTGGCCAATAAATACTAAATACTCCATTTCCTCACTCACAGGTTAGGAAATGTCCATGGTCCATCAGCAGGACCAACGTGACCCGACCCTAACCTTTTAGCCTCCTCCCCTGAGCATAAATACATCACAGTGAAATCAGTGTGTTTGCCATGCAAAACAAGACTTTTGCTTCCCCTTCCACCAGATTGCCTTCCAGCCCCTCCAGTGGGGAAGTTCTGGAGCCAACGGTGCCTCTAAAGCCTGAGGAATTCAGAGATGGGCTCTCCAGGAGGGGCATATCCATGGAAACTCAGGACATTTGTCACATGAACTTTGACATTAAATTTCACTCTCAGGGGCCAAGCTCATCTCCTGGTTCTTGATTAAAAACAGTTACAATGGTAACACTCCAGGAGGAGGCAGACAACCTCTGAATGAGGCAGACAACCTCTGAATGAGGCAATCCTCATGGATTAGGTGGTATTTAACTTAGGCCTTGCCAACTGGGAAGTTTCTCAGCAACTGATGATGAGATGAAAAGAGGTCAGTTTAAGGGAACAGCATGAATAAAAGCAAGGAGGTGAAAATTTGGCTGATAATAGAATATGTGTGATGGAATAGTGGAGATAAGGCTACAAAGACTACTTGAAAACTGATTGTAGAGAGCCTTGAATGTCAGCTAAGGAGTTAACTTAATTTCACAGGAGAGATAATAATCAAAATAATGAAGAATTTAACTAATATCTACAGAATATATACTAGGTCAGGCATTAGGTAAATGCTTTATATGCATTATTATCTCACAACAACCTAACAGGTTTATCTATTGTTTTCCTTTTGGAAAGATGAGGGACATTGGCACAGAGAGGTCAGGTTATTCGTCTGAGGTATGTACGTGACATAACCATGGTACAAACTCAAATCTGCCTGACTCTTAACCACTAGGTAAGATTAAATACTGACCAACAACATACTTATAAAAGTGCCTTCCCACAGCTTTGGCCTTAAACGGCATCAGGGGAGATTGGCAAGGAAAGTGTCAGCCTGAGCCAGAGGGTTCTCACCATCTGATGTCATTCACAGCTGACAGATGAACAGAAAGGCTGAACATACAAAGTGTCTCAGGTGGCAGGAAAGGACAGGCAAGCAGCATAGCAGGCGGAGGGTGTTGAGGTGTAAGTCATGCTTCTTGCACCACAGATGGCTCTGAGGACACCAAATTCATGTTGGACAAAGGTCCAGGCTAAATGTGACCCTTCTCCACTCTGGGACTCCCAGAGCTGCCCTGTCGGACCACTCCAGGCCTTCTCGGAGGTGCCTATTAGCAGAAATGTGATTCGTGTTTCTCAGAGTCATGCTCTGGGTCTATTCTGGCCCTATCTTTCTTCAGAGGCAGCCAGAACAACCTGTTCTGTTCACTGCAGCACCTGCTTCAAACCAGCTGCTCTGGAGAACTCCCCAGAGTTTCAGGATATCCGTGAACACTGAACCTGTGGAAGTAAGCCCTGTTCTCGAGACCTCTGACTGCAGGAAGCCATGACAAGGGCAAATGTGGTGGCCAGAGGGCAGGTGAGGGCAGCAGAGAGCTGGAAACAGAAGCCCAGGAGACAGGAGTGACTGCAGCTGGGAGGGCTCCTGGAGGAAGTAGGAGGGGCTTGTGGAGAGCCTCCATCTGCCAAGGAAATCCCCTCCCCTGGGTTCACTTGGAGGCCAGCTCATATTGGAGCACAGATGCTAAGGGATAGCTGGGAAGTCAGACCAAAGGAGAAGCAGAGAGATGCCAGAGACAACACCACTGAGAGTCCTGAAGAGGGCCGGGAATATGCTGGAGGTCACCAGGGGTCCTGGAAGAGCTCTGAACACAGGCCAGCCTTGTTCTCCCCAAGCCCGGAGAGCAGAGAGACAGAAAAGCAAAGAAAAGCTGCCCAGTTCATTTTATGAGGTCATCATAACCCTGACAACAAAACCTGTCAAGAACAGCATAAACACAGAAAGAAACAACGGACAGTCTCACTTTTAAATATGGACAGAAACATTTTGAGAAAAACATAAACAAAAATCCATGATACCCAAGCAGGGTTTATTCTAGCAATGTAAGGATGGTTTGACATTAGGAAATGTATTAAAATTATACAGTTCATCAATAAGAAAAATAAATCACCCAAGATTCTAGATTTCCTAGATTCTGGAAAGCATTTGCTAAAATTCCACATCCTACTTCTGCTGGTTCTTTCTTTTTAACTGTTAAAATCTTAAGAAGAGTAGGATAATCTCATATCATAATGAAGAGTAGCAATATCTTACATAAAACTGAAATACTGTGGACTGTTTCATTAAAATCAGTAACTAGAAAAGGATGCTCAGGCTCACCATTATTGTTTTTTTGGTTGGGTTTTTTTGTTTGTTTGTTTGTTTGGGGTTTTTTTGGTTGGTGGAGGTATTTAGGTTTATTCATTGATTTATTCTTAAAGGAGGTACTGGGGATTGAACCCAGGACCTCATGGATGCTAAGCATGCACTCTACCACTTGAGCTGTACCCTCCCCCCTCACCATTATTCTTTAATATTTTCTAGAAGTTAAGTCCAATCCAATAAAGGAAGACATAAAAGAGAAACAAGAGATGTTAAGACAAAATTATCATTATCAGTTCTATGCCTTAGTTATTAATGCTGTATGTTAAAATTCCAAGATTACATCTAGAAAAAAATAATAATCAAAAAAAGCTAAAAAAAAATTCTTCAGATCTTGATGGATTTTCAGTTTCAGATGTTAAGCCAACCTCTCATTCCTGGATAAACCCCACTAGGTCATGATATATATTATCTTTTCCATATACTGTTGGTATCATTTTGCTGGAATATTAAGAATTTTTTAATCTGTTCAGGAGTGATATTAATCTTTAGTTTTCTTGTATATCTTCATCTGGTTTTGGTATCAGGATAATGCCAACTAAAATGACTTGGTTAGTGTTCTCTAAAAAATCAATGACCTCAGCTTCCACCTTAAAAAGAAAAAGTGGAAAAATAAGAGTAAATTGAACACAAAATAAGTAGAAGAAAGGAAATAATTAAGATAAGAATGGAAACCAGTGAAAGAGAACACAGAAAAATAAGTCAATAAAACTGAAAGCTTGTTCTTTGAAAAGATCAATAAAATTAATAAACCTCTAGCCAGATCGAGAGAAAGATACAAATTGCCAGCATTAGAAATGAAAGAGGAGACATCATCACAGATCATATAGATATTAAAAAATATTAAGGGAATATTATGAACAATGTTACACTTGATGAGCAAATTCCATCATAAATTTAGAATAAAATGATACATATTCTAAAGTGAATTTAAAAAATGGGCAATATAAGTTTTTTTTAACCCCAGAATGTTAACTATCAAAAAATTTGAAAACTTGTTGTTGATAAGGGTGTCAATAAATAGACACTTTCATTCATTGCTGATGGTATTGTATCTTAGGACAGCCTCTATGAAGAGCAATTTGGTAGTAGTTAAAAATTGTAAGTGCACATGCCTTTTAATCCAAAAATTCCCCTTCTAGGAATTTATCCTATGGATAAAAAAGTATATGTATAATATACTATATAAAAAAGTATATGTATAATGTTACTATTTTTTTCTTTATTGTTATTTCATAAGATTATGTTCTATCAATTACTGACAATGGAGTGTTGATATCTCCATTTATAATTGTGGATTTGTTCATTTCTCTTTCTACTTTTGTCAGTTTTTGCTTCATATAATTCTGATTGAGTATATACACACTCAGAACTTCTTCAAATATTGTGTGATATCACTTATATGTGGAATCTAAAACAAAAGATACAAATGAACTTATTTACAAAACAGAAATAAACTCACAGACATCAAAAACAAACTTATGATTACCAAAGAGGGGAGAAGAATAAACTAGGAGTTTGAGATTAACATCTACACACTACTATATATAAAATAGGTAGACAACAAGGACCTACTGCATAGCACAGGGAAATATATTCAATATCTTGTAATAACCTGCGATGGAAAGGAATCTGAAAAAGAATACATATAAAACTGAATCACTTTGCTGTACACCAGAAACTAACACATTGTTAATCAACTATACTTCAATTAAAAAAAAAATTAACATCTTGTTCTTTGTTCTCTACTTGTCCCATTTGTTTTTTATTGTTCTTTTAATTTTTTTTTTTTACTGGCTTCTTTTGGATTACTTGATTGCTTTTTCAATATTACATTTTATCTCCACTTATTTGGAGTTTTGGCTACAATTATTTGGAGGTAATTTCTTTTGCTTTTGTTTTGTTTTTAGTGGTTACTTCATGATTTATATATACATATTTATCCTATCACAGTCTACCTTCATAACATACCACCTCTGTATAACATGAACCTTATAACAATGTGCCTCTATTTCCCCATCTCCTCCCTGGCGCTGTTTTGTTCAGACATTTACTTCCACATATGTTATAAGCACTATGAAACATTGTTACTATTTTTAAGCAGTGAATTATCTTGTAAATTTTTTAAATGAGAGGAAATTCTTTTGTAAATACTCACATGTTTACCATCTCCTCCACTCTGCTTTCATTTATGTAGCTCAAGTTTCCACACAGTGTAATAGTTCTTTAGCCTTAAGTACTTCCTTCAACATTTTTGCTGTACGGGTAACAGTCACAGATTCTCTCAGCTTTTATTTCTATGAAAAAGTATTTTTATTTTACCTTCATTTTTAAAGGATTTTTTGCTGGATAGAGAATTCTAAGTTAATAGAGTCGGTTTTTTTTTTTTTAATACTTTAAAGATGTTGTCAGAAACGATGACACCATGGCTACTCAGTTTCAAGAGTTCACGTTCAAAGAGGCTAGAGGGCCCCAGCCCCTTTAGCTCTTACCACACGCCCTCTGTTCTCATCCATTACTGGAATGGGCAGACTCCTTCCAGTTTCAGCTCCTGCTCTCTGGTTGACCCTCCATGCTTCTATCATGTCTGATGTTTTCTCATAATGTCTCAGGTCCATCGGATCCTTGTTGCCTGCCTCTACTTTCTCCCACATAGATGCCCCAACACTTCGTGCTTGTTGGTGTTTATATTTTGTTACCTAGTTTTGTTGTAAATGTTGACCCTAGGACTTTCATTTTTTTTTAACTAGTCTGTTTTTTATGTGGTGATTCAAAAAGATTCAAAATCTGTGCTACCCTGCCCCCGCCATCTTCTCACAATTCCAATATGCATCACCTTTTAAATCAGAGCAAGGGTAAGAAATATTAGATATTCTGAAGTAACTTTTACATTCCTTTTGGAATTTAACCACAGCAATAGGAACTTAGAATAAATTGGTTGAGACAAAGAACACCCAAGACACTTGCACTAATGATGTATGTAGCATTTTGTATTCTCCTTTTTTATGAAATAATTTAGTATGTGTTTTTCATGTTTGGTACATAATTTTTATAGTGATCTTTTTAATGCTTTCAGAATATTCCACTGAGTAGGGCTACCAGAATTTACTCAGCCTGTCCCTTATTGTTGGACTCATGGGTCGTTCCAATTTTGCTGCTGCCTCAGATGATGTTATCATAAATACATTTGTGCACTTAGCTTTTTGTTTTTGTTGAATTATTTCATTATGAAAGAATCCCAGGAGTGGGATTATGGGGTCAAGGGTAGGAACATCTCCCTGGCTCTGGCAATTTATAATTTGAAAATATGTTTTGAGAATTATTTTTCTCATTAAAGGGGAAAGGTTAAGACTCAGTTGTTGATGGTAAGGATCACATGAAGGAAATAGGACAATTTTCCAGGATCACTTCTAGTCTATCCTTTCCCCTAGCTGTCAGTCTTTCCTGTTTATTTTATTCAACGTGCATTTTTCATTGACATAACCAACATTTATCAAGGGCCTACTACGTGACAGACACTGATGCCTCTCCCCAACACTAGAGTGAACTCACAAGTGTGTGTAGTGTTCTGCTCAAGGGCTGATCCAACAAACATGATAGAAAGGGGCCCAGTCCAGGTGTCCACTGATCATATTCTCTGAGAGCATGAAGGGTACTGCGGCCTGTCCTCACCTGACCCCTCCTAAATGTCTGAGACTGCTCAAGGAACCCTAGAATCTTTTCCCTGGAGAGCTCTGGTATCAACAATCCATCCTCCCCCATAGTCAGGCTTAGCCCCAATCTAGAGCAGCCTTGAGTAGAAAAAGTTGGACCCAAAGTGATAAAATTGTGGAATAATCTTATTATTTTTATCCCCTAAAAGCTGTTAGGCTAGAAATAACCCCCAAGGTCTCCTAGCCACAACCTGATAGCTATATTGATTCAGTTCATACACCTGACTTTCAGCCTCAGTTTCACTGTTTTTCCACTGCCACCTAAAAACAAGTCTTGCCCTGAACTCAAGTCCCCTTGGCTTGGATTCTGGTTGTGGTTCTGAGTCCCTGTGTACCCTGGCCAGAATCCTTTCACAGAGGGGCTGGACCCTGCTCCACAACTCCCAGCCACTGGTTGAGTATGTGTGTTTAACAGCCTGAGTATTGAAAACCAAGATTCTGCACCTATCTCTACGCTCCATGGCTGCAGACAAACACTTGGTGGAGCCCTGTGGTCACAAGCCCTGACCCAAACCTAACCTGAATTCACACTTTTACAGCCCCTGCCAAGTCCAGTGGACTCCAGAGACCCATCCCACTTCGTCCCTGTGCTGAGGAGCCTGTATAACTGGTCTCCAAGCCTGCTGAGTTAATCATCGTCTTCCCAACAATGTTTTACAGGTGAGGAATCTAAGGGCCTGAGAGTGAAAGTGACTTTGCAAAAGTAAAATAGCAATTTTGTATCGGATCTAGGCCCAGAGCCCAAGGTTCCTCACTCCTAAGAGGAAATGAGTACATGGAATACCAGAGAAGAAATTTAGGAATAGATTCCAAAGCAAAAGTCCAACTACAAGTCCTGAGAACCCAAGGGTGGGGAAGGAGAGACAGCAAAATAGTGGTGTGAATAGATAAGGAACAAGGACCTACTGTGTAGCTCAGGGAACTATATTCAATTTCTTGTACTGACTTATAATAGAAAAGAATCTGAAAAGAAAATATATAGAGATATGTATATATAAATAACTGAATCGCTTTGCAGTACACCTGAAATTAACACTGTAAATCAACTACATTTCAATTAAAAAATAAAAATTTTAAAAATAGAGGTATGAAGTCAGGAACATATGAGCAGCAAAGTTGAATTTACGTGCAGCCCTAGGCCATCAGATTGGATCTAGTTAAATGCCTCTTGCATCTCCAGAATATCCCAGTGATCCAGAACAGATCTGGAGCTATAAGTGCAGGTCAGGTGGCCACTTACATAGGCAAAGGGAAAAGAAAGGGTGAGAAATTGAGGGAGGACATAGGGGCTAGGAACTGCAGATGCTCAGGCGGCCCACATATCAGCTGGGACCTCCTTGCAATATTTGTTCAAAATACACACTACCAGGGCCTCAGGAAGTCCAGAGCTTTCTCTAGGGTTTCTATAAATGCTCAGGACAGAGATTCTCATGTCCTGCTTTCTCAGGGTAATGTTCTTTGAGTATAATCTTTGTTTAGCACCATATCAATCTAGGCACAAAATTTATACCTTTCATGGAAAAAATTTCATATACACCATATATAAGATTAATATATGCTTGAAATGTTGAGGGGGAGGGTTGCAGGGAGTGAGTCCCACCACTCACTGTACAACAGACAACCTAAGGTTGGAGATTCCTCAAAAAACTAAAAATAGACTTACCATTTAATCCAGTAATCCCACTCCTAGGCATATGTCCAGAGGAAATTATAATTCAAAAAGACACATGCACCCCAATGTTCATAGCAACACTATTTACAATAGCCAAGACATAAAGCAACCTAAATGTCCACCAACAGAGGACTAGATAAAGAAGTTGTGATATATTTATACAAAGGAATACTACTCAGTCATAAAAAATAATAAAATAATGTCCTTTGCAGCAACATGAATGGACCTGGAGATCATCATACTAAGTGAAGTAAGCCAAAAAGAGAAAGGAAAATACCATGTGATATTATTCATATGTGTAATTTAAAAAGAAAAAAGAAGACACTAATGAATTTATCTACAAAACAGAAAAAGACCCACAAACATAGTAAACAAACTTATGGTTACTGGGGTGGGGGTGGGGAGGGTGGGAAGGGATAAAATGGGAGTTGGAGATTTGCAAATAATAACTACTTCATATAAAATAGATTAAAAAAACAAATTTCTTCTGTATAGCACAAAGAACTATATTCAATATCTTGTAGTAACCTATCGAATATATGTATGTATGACTGAAACATGCTGTACATCAGAAACTGACACAACACTGTAAGCTGACTATACTTCAATTTTTTAAAAAGTAGATAAATGACTGAAGAAGTAATAAATATTTTTAAAAGCTTAAAAAAAAAAAAGAGACAACCTAGAAATCCTCATTGTCCATTCCTGCTATCCCCAATCCTTATAGCCATCCCCTTATGATGGTTTTCTCTATTAGTCCAAACACGACACCTTCCCTCGCTGCACCCATCCTCACCTACTCCTCTGGTTCCTCTGTCTTCCTTCTCCCTTCTCTGTCCTCTGTTCTTTCCTCTCCTTGTCATCTCTCCAATGTCAGAAATAAATTGTTTCCTTATCTCATGCAGAGGCTGAAGCAGGGGGTGGGTGGGGCATATTCTTGCACCCCTACTGCTTCTTTACCAAATTCTTTTTTCAAACAAAGTCACTTCCTGAAGTGAAAAAAAAAAGTGAATGAAGGGCTGCAAATGGCAAAATATCCTTCTTTTTTATGGGTGAGTTGTATTCCATTACATACATATGCTGTATCTTCTTTATCCATTCATCTATTGATGTGTACTTAAGATGCTTCCACATCTTGGCAATCATAAATAATGTTGCTGTTAATAGCAGGGAGTAGGTATCTTTTTGAATTAACTCTTATTTTGTGGTTGGCTTTATTCATTTGATAACTATGTAAGTTTAAACAGCTAAAGATCTAAATGTTTTTAGAAACAATTAACAGTACATATAGGTAAATCTTTTAAAATGTGCAATATATTCTATACATGTATTTATATGCATTTTATTTTATATGTGTAGTCAAATTGTAACAATTCTACTTAATGAAACTGAAAAATGAAAAAAGTTCACTTCCCTCCCATAGAGGAATGCAAGTGCCAGATGTTAAAATAATTCTGAATTTTTTCCACTTCAATACACATATATGAATAAAAAGTATGCAGAATTCTTCTAATGCATAATTTACTCCTGGACAAGCGTTATGATTGTCCTATTAAAAATGGACTGATAAGAAAGTTTAGAACATCCTGTCTGATTCAGGAGTGTGCCCTTGGCCATGAGTGTTCTGCTGAATCCCAGAACAGAACCTGGGAAAACCTGATTTGTCCTGGGCCCCTTGTGAAGACAATTTACAAACTGCTGATATCAGAAAAGACACCCAAAGCAGGGTGCTTCTTTTTCAAAATGAGCCAAAATTTAGGTAGTGCCTATGGCCACAAATCTCTTTCAAGGTTTTTCAAGCCTACATGGACTCTTAGAGTATTCTCATGTGGGCTGAAATGTGATATCAATCTAGTCACAGAAAACGTGCAATGGTATTTCATATGGTCAAACCAGGTGACCAGGTAAGCAATAAAGCTTCAAGATAGGTGGTTTGTTCCAGTTACTACCTAATGGTGTAAAACAACAATGAATTTATTATCCTCAAAGATTATATGGGTCAGGAGTTTGGAAAGGGCATTGCAAGGACAGTTTGTATTTGCTCCACAATGTCTGGGACCTCAACTGGGATGTCTGAAAGGCTGAGGGCTTACTCAATGACTGGGAAGTAGAATTATCTGAAGGCTCTTTCATTCATGTTGGTAACACTGGATCATCTACATGTGGCCTCCCCATCTGGGATTTCTCACAGCATTGTGGTTACATTCTGTGGTAAGAGGCCCTAAGATGTTCCCCAGTGATCCCTACCTCTTGGTATTCACAGCCTTGTGTAATCCCAGCCCCCTGAGTAACTTGCTTCTAACCAGTAAAATATGGTAACATTGAGGGAATGTTTTGTGCACAATTTGGCTACAAAAGACTGTGACTTCTGTCTTGTTATCAGGTTCTCTCTTGCTGGCTTTGATGTAGCAAGCTGCCATGTTGAAGAGGACAACATGGCATAGAATTGAGGGTTACCCTGGCCAACAGCCAGTGAGGAACTAAAGACTTCAGACTAATCATCCTTGAAGAATTAAATCCTACCAACAACCATATAAATGACCTTGGATGTGGATTCTTCTCCATTTGCAACTTCAGATGAGACCCCAGCCCTGGTCAAAACCTTGACTGTAGCCTTGTGAGTGATTCCCCCAGCAGAGGAGCAAGCCAAGCCATGGTCAAATTCCTTACTCAGAGAAACTGAGATAATAAATAAGTATTATTTTATAATGCTAAGTTTTGGGGTGATTTGTTACACAGTAATAGACATCTAATACAGGTTCCAAAAGTAAGCATCCCACAGAATCAGACAGAAATTATATCACTTTTTATGACCTGGGCTTAGTCAGATAGCATTACTTCTCCCCAAAGTCAGAAGCTTGCTCAGATTCAAGAAGACAGAACAAAGATCCCATCTCTCAAGAGGGAGAATGTCAAAGTGTCATTACAGGAACAGTATGTGGAAGGAGAGATGGTGTTGTGGCCATCTTTGGAGAATACAACCTGCCACGTGGCTCTTTAGCTTTGTCCCACATCAGAGCCTAGTGTGTTCATGTGTAAATTTTTTTTACTATTTATTTTTTGTTGCTATCTTGAAATTGAGGTTTTGTTTCTGCTCCTCCTGAAATGTCTCCTCTGCTTTTAAGAAATGCTTAAAGAGTATCTCAGCACGTCACAAGATGAATGGTAATTGGCTCTCCTACAACCAGGGAGAATTCAGAACCATAATTTCCAAGAACGTGACCAACTGTCTGAAGTACAAGCTTCTCTCCCCTTAAGAATGACTCCTAATGAATTACAACACTGCCCTGGCTACATGTTCTGAAACATTCCAGCATTGCCCCATACTCAATGCCAGCTGAACAGAAACAGGACAGTGAGGGAGGAGGATGTGATGGGGAGAACCAATGGACACCCAAGCCAGGCTGACTTCACGGGTGCTTCCAGCACCCAATAGACTCAAAGAACTTCTGAGCAAGAAGGCATCTCAGAGATTGGTCAGTTCACCTTACACTGGTAATGATAGTAGGAACATTTAGTAAAACCTGACTGTGACAGCCAGCCCGCCCATTACCACTAAGTGAAGTAGATTCTAGTATCCTGATGTAACTCAAATATGTCAGACTTCACCAGTTTGTAAGTTCTCGCTTCTACTTAATGCCCCAATCACTACAGTTTAGGCCCCTCCCTCCCACTTGTCTTTAAGAAATCCAGGCTTTTACCAAATTCCCCTGGGGAGTGCCTACATGGCCCACCCACTTCTCCTGTACTTTCCACCTCAGCCAGCTGCCTGGTCCCACATGGAGGACCTCTGGGTCTGAACATCTGCTTCCCTTAAGGTATGGCTTTCCTGAGCCCGCTTACTGCTTGGCCCCAGCATAAGCTATGCAGACTGTTCCCCTATTTTCTCATTGTGATAACACAGACTTGGAGAGAAGAAAAGAGAATTACAACAGAGAGAAACTTAAAACCCAATACTTTGGCCCATGTTGGACTTCTCTACTCCTCTCTGCTGCTGCCATGCGCGAGGGCCAGCCTTTCTCCCACAGTGGGAAGACTCTTCATTCCCCAAATCCTTGAGATCCGGGTGTAAGAGGCGATTATTTCCCACACTCCAACCTAAGGCCCATCTCCTGTGTCTTTATTTCCTACTTCAGGATTGATCTTGTTCCTGGAAGCCAGAGAATTGCAGTGGCCATTTCAGGGAAAACCCTAACATCTAAATATCAGAACAAGCATTCTGACCATAGAACACCATGAGTATGCTGCCACAGCCCAGACAATCTTGAGCCCCATAAAGCCCAGTTAAGTTCTTTTTCACATTCTCTCCCTCTATGAGAGTTTATGACGGGGTGATGCAGCCTCTCAGGCATCTTCAGTGTCTCAGCTCCTGAGTTTCTGTGATTGACCAGTTGAAAAATGGCTCATCCACTTTCTAAAAGCAATCGTAAACAGACAGATGGCAGTCTAAATACATGCTTAGGAAATAAACAGTGCTCCAAAAGAAACCGTTTTGGAGAGATTAACTCTGTCTAATATGACGACAACATCTGACACAATTTTCCCAACCATTTTAGGTTCTTGGAGCCACAGAATATCAGACCCTCCCCATTCCATAGTTAGGTCTTTGCTCTACCTTTGCTTAAAGCCAATAAGAGGCATTTCCTAGACATTTCCTTTTTTAGGAGACACAAATCTGCTTGCGAATTTTAAATCACAGTTCTTTTTCAGTCTCTCCTTACCAAGAAATCCAAAAATCTTTGGATCCAGTCTCAGCCAAGTTTACCTTTATTGTGCTCACTTTACAGAAGGGGAAACTGAGTTTCCATGAAATCCAAAAACTTGCCTAAATTATACCATGAGAAAGCAGGAAAGCTGAAATTTAGAACACTAATGGCCTGGACACTCTCGTGCTTGCCACTATACTAAGCCACACGTGGTCTGAAAGGAAATGTTACATATCACAAAAACATGCTGTGTGAAGACCAGCCAAGCAAGCAACAAATGGGTCCCATTCAGCTTGGGATTATAAGCAGAACAAACAATAGAGCAGCCTTCAAACTGAACTTCCGTTTCCAGGATGAGAAGGAAACAGAGGGACATGAGTTCTTAGGAGACACCTGCAGGGAGCAGGCACCCAAGCCAAAGAAAGGGTGTAAAGAGGAGCCTGAAAACACAGGGCTGAAAGGAGGCCGCTACGTTCATTCTTCCATCCCACAAACTTTCACCAAATTGGTCATTTGGGCTTGGCTTTGTGCTAGGCCACAGGCACATGACAATAAGCAAGTCGGAGTTCCGGCCCTCTTCGGCATTACAGTCTGGTAGAAGGCACACAAGTAAATATAGAACCTGCATCCCGCTGATTCAAATGAAAGGGACATCCTGATTAAACTATCTATGGCAGCCCTGAGAGCATTTGTGCCCAAGGACAGTGGGGGACCTGAGCTGGCTGTCGTTTCTTTTGTCTACCAACTCCGTTGGACCTAGAGTAGAATCCCCGGGGCCAGCTCTGGCTGGGCACCCGACGAGATCGCTCCAGACCTCTGGGCAGCTCAACCCCCTAGTAAGCATTTCACCCTGGAATGCTCCGGCCTTTGAGGTACAATGTGTGACTATGACCATTGCCAACAGGCAGTGACACAAAGCCACTGGCGTTTTTGGCAAAGGCCAGCCAAGCAAAAGCTTAACTCAAGAGCCTCTTATAGTTTGCATGAAAACAAATTACATCACTGCTTACCCAGGAGTCTCTCCACCAGGCTAAAGAGTGTTTTCTTTGGGGAGCGGGCATGCAGGAACTCTGCACAAAGTGAAGTGGCACAGAAGTCTCCATATCTCAGGGCTTTGTCATGCTCTCGATCAGAGCCCTTGGAAAACCCGCTTGGCAGGGAGGCAGACATTCTGAGAAGTCCCTACATGCCAAGCCCTGTGCTGTGTTCGGGAGATGCAAGAGGTCAGCTGAGGTAAATAAGCTTTTACTGAGTGACTTCCATGGACCAGGTGCTGGGCCAGAGTATTCACTCACCTTATCTCGTTCAGTCATAAACTGGCGCATGCTTAACTCCATAGCATCACCCTGGACCCACCCCAAGGCCAGTACTTGACAAATCTACCTCTGCAGCACTATGTACAGTAATGTAGATTTTACTTCAGATTCTACAGGGACAGAGAAGTGATATTTACATTACAGACCACTAATAAATCTTAACCCAACACCTTCATTGGTCTTCTCCCCCCACCTCCTCCCCAGTCTCTATAACTTCCCTGTAGCAGAATTCTTCCTCTCTCTTCTCTCCCTGTCTCTCCCATATGCACAGCTTCTTAAAAGCCCCCTCCACATCTCTCCCTGTCACTTGCCTGACCCTACACACAAAAACCTAATAGCTGAAAGGCAAGATTATCCTGTTATTCCTCAAGTAGGACTCTTGTGAGTTTCACTTTGTCTCATTCATTGATTTAACAAGTAGTTATCAACTGCCCAGCACTGTTTCAGGTGCAGGGGATTAGAAGTGAATGTGACAGACAAAAATATCTGCCCTCATAATAGCATCCATAATCCCATAGCAACCCATTTTTATGTACAAGAAAACTAAGTTTAAGGTCATCGATCCCACAGAGTCAGACACATGGAGCCCAGGGGAAAAAATGCAGCCCAGAAAAAGTAGCTCACATGACCTGTGCAGGGTTTCAGGGGCCCAGCCAGTACCCTGGGGTTTGTGGTGAAACTGGGTGCCTAGAGCCTGGAAAACTAGGGACAGGTGTCATGTTACAAAATAGCCCTTGAAAACCAGTCAGTTTGGGTTCAAGTTCCAGCTCAGCTACTTGTTTGGATTAGTTACTTAATTCTCTTTAAGTGTCACCTGTAAAATGGGGATAAAAATTAAATACACCTTATTGACTGTGATATAGCTATCATACACACACACACACACACACACACACACACACACACACACACAGATATACAGAGAGGTAGAGATATGGTATCTAGTATATAGTATTTTCTATAAATATTAATTATTATCTGTTTATTTATTTATTGGACCATGTAGACTCTCGTAACTTAGCCCAGCATCCTTCTTTTCTTCTGGGAACAGACTTTCTCACAATCACCTCCCCACCCATTCCTAACCTTCTGACCAGCCAACTCTACCCATGAGGTTTTCATGGAAGCCACCATGTTACTGCAATATGTGACCCCTCCCCCAAACATTGAGCTGGGCTAATCAGAAATCTTCCCCAGGAAATTTGCTGCTAGAACAGGAAAGAGATATGCCTCTCTCCAGGGAGCAGAAGCTATTACTACTAGCAGCCATGTTTTCAGCCACATGAACTGAGGAGCAGAGATGACCTGTCTGCAATAAGAATACAGAATAAAATTGACACGCAGAGAGAAGCAGAAATGAGATACGGAGAACTGTGCCAGGATTTGAGAGCCTGGTTCCACTTTATTTTTCAGGGACAATTGAGGTCTTGTCTTTGAGTTCCAGGAGACAATTCTGTAAGTAAATTTCTTGTTTTTCTCAAGCTGCTTGGACTTGGGGTTCCATTCTTCACAATTAATAAGAGCTCTAATTAAATACAGGTCTAAATCCAGCAGACTTGGCATTGATACATGAGTCATACAGTCCTCTAAAGCCTCCTCTCTAGGAAAATGTAATTTCCCCTTAATAGTCAGGATTAAGTATCCCTAGTCAGTTTAGTAATCTTCTTTTCCTGTTGATTTATTGGCATGAGGAGCCCAAAATGGCCAGGTGGTAGTCTTTACATCCAGTATCATGGTTCCATTGAGGTATTCCCTGAAGGAAACATTCATCCTTTGGGAAATAAGTCTTTCAGACCAGCAGAGC
This sequence comes from Camelus bactrianus, assembly GCF_048773025.1. Lineage (NCBI taxonomy): Eukaryota > Metazoa > Chordata > Mammalia > Artiodactyla > Camelidae > Camelus > Camelus bactrianus. Next base: position 41,687,145 of record NC_133548.1, read on the forward strand.
CTAAAATGATGGCAATAGAAAGATTTCGCTAGTGAACCACTATATATTATAGTAAGAGGAACCACTCCCATTTTCACAACTTGATTCCTGGACCCATAAAAATAGGCTATATGAGAAATAGCAGCGTAGGTTGGTCACTAGTTCAGAGGATGTACTACATCCTGGAGAACATTGCCCCAGCTCTGCAAGATGTTTCCACCCAGCTGGCACTGTAACTAAGTCTTCAAAAGGTCATGCCACCACTTTATCAGGGCAGCTGCTTCAAGGTGATGGGCAATTTTGCAAGACCAGTGAATTCCATGAACATGAGCTCATTGCCACATTTCATTTGCAGTGAGTTCCCCACTCAGAAACAATGTTTTGTGAAATACTATGTAAATTACGCATTCTGTAAATCCCTGGATGGTAGTTTTGGTAGAATTACTGTGAATAGAGAAGGCAAATCTGTATCTAGAGTGTCTATTTCACTGAGAACAAAGTTCTCTTTCTCCCATGATGGAAGTGATCTTTTGTAATCAACATTTTACTGATGTGGCTGGTGCTCCCAGGGAATGGTGCCATATTGAATGGTCAGTCTTGGTCTCTGCTATTGGCAGGTTGAACATTCAGCAGTGGTGACTGGAAATCACTGTTGCTCAGCCCACAAATAACCTCCTTGAATCACTTCGTTTGTTTTCCAGTGGACTAAGATAAGACTGGTTAAGGAAAGATGCTAACAGATGTCCACAGACATGTCATCTCATCCACCTGCTTATTAAGATCCTCTTCTGATGAGATTTTTGCTTGGTGAGCATGCACATGGGACAGAATATCTTAACACTATGTTCCTATTCAGAGAGTTCTATCCACAGACCTCTTTCTTGGACCTGGTCACTAATTTTCTAATCACAATCCTTCTGTTTTGATCATCTAAGCAAACCATTAGTCACTGTTCCTAAGTCAATATAGAACCATACTTCTGCCCACTGGGAGAATTTTCCTTCACTCCTACCTTTTGAAGCCATCCATCATGGCAGGCCTGCAGTGTTACTACCATCCACTTTAGGGTAGCACCAGCATGTTGTACAGACCCATCTTTAAACCAGGCTTGGAATTTTTCTCCCTCAGCCAACTTATCATAGGGAACTCTCCAAGAGGCCACAGATTCAGGCTGAAAGGGAAGAGGCAATGTGGTAGGAGCATGGGTCATAGGCATCTGTACCATTTTCTTATACAACTTATTTGTGCCTTCAGAAGTTGCTTGAGCCTGATCTCAGGTATACCACTTCCATTTAATAATGGAATGCTGCTGTGAATGCCCAATTTTATGGCCTGTAGGATCAGACAACATTCAGTCATGATGAGCAACTTAGGTTGCCTGGTAACTTGGTGACTCGTGGTCAAGCATTCAGTCTCTACTAAGGCACATTTACAACCTATAAACTGTTTCTCCAGAGAATACTTGTCTTCAGAAGATGGTAAAACTTTGCTCCAGAATCTTAATAGTCTGGGCTGCGATTCTCCTGTGGCAGGCTGCTAAATTATCTGAACAGTGTCCCTTCACTTCACTTCAAGCACCACTGGATGCTGCGTTATACAGTCCAGATGGTAGAGTGGTTTGCATGACAGTCTGGACCTGAGGAAGAATCTTCTCTCATTTAGGGTCCCACTCAAAACTGGCAGCTTTTTTTTTATTGAAGTATAGTCAGATTTACAATGTTGTGTCATTTTCTGGTGTACATCACAATGCTTCAGTCACATAGAAACATACATATATTCATTTTCATATTCTTTTTCCATAAGTTACTACAAGATAATTGAATATAGTTCCCTGTGCTATACAGTATAAACTTGTTGTTTATCTATTTTATATATATTCTTTAGTACCTGCAAATCTCGAACTCCCAATTCATCCCTTCCCACCCGCTTCACCCCCGGTAGCCATAAGTTTGTTTTCTATGTCTATGAGTTTAAAACTGGCAGCTTTTTGAGTTTCTCAGTAAGTTGGTGAGAATTGCGTGTCCAAATGAGTCACATATTGCCTCCAAAACCAAAAGAGACCCAAGAGGTACTGTATCTCTTTCTTAGTGATGGGAGGGGCCAGATGCAGCAACTTTTTCTTTACTTTGGAAAGGGTATCTCACTGTGCTCCAGATTATTGGACCTCTAGAAATTTCACCACAATGGCCAGCCCCTGAATTTTTGTGGTGTTTATTTCCCGCCTTGTGCTTACATCTGTGTTTCCAATGTATTGAGAGCAGTCGCTACTTCCTCCTTACCAGGAAGCATGATAGCTTCAGCATGGTATCATCCATCTGATGAACCAGGGTGATTCAGAAGGGAAAGGCACTCAAGGTTCCTTGAAGAGGGATTATGACATGGGGCTAGAGAGCTGATACTCCCTGGGTAGGAGAATGAAGGTATATTGTTGGCCCTGCCAAGTGAAAGCAAACTGCTTTTGATGGTCTTTATTAACAAGAATAGAGAAAAGATCATTCACATTAACAGGTGTATACCAGGTGTGTTCCATTGTTCCAACAATGAAACTACATCTGTAACCACCACCTGGTTACATTTACAATAATTCACTGTCATTTTTCAAGATGCGTCTGTCATAAGTTTGGTGTTATTGTATGCATTTACAGATGAAAGGATAAAACCACAAAGATGTTCATAAACTATTAAGGTGAAGAGCCTAGATTTGAATCCAGAGTCTATTATGATTTATCACTATCCCATCACAGACTTTATACCATGATAGCTCCAGTTTGGGCCAAGCACTCACCTTTGACCTAAGTCTTGTACGACTACAAGTGAATCAGTTATCAGAAATGAAATGCTATTCCCAGAAGACATAGAGGAAGTGCCTAATAAACGTACTGATTACACAATAGGTACTGATTATGCAAACCTTGGTTCTATCAAGTTGTATCTGTAGATCCCTGTGGTAGATGTTTTAGATAATTAACCAGATACGTACAAGTGTGGTTAAGTCAATAATAAGAAAATGGGTTCTGTAGAACATAGAGGAGGTGCCTGCAGTGCAAGTGTGGGAGTCAAGGGAATTTTTCTGAGAGAATGAGGTACACGAACTGAGAAGGATCAGAAGGACTTAGGTAGACAAAGGGAGGCAAAGCAAAGGCTGGGGCAAGAAGAAGAAATTAGTAGAGAGGGCAGCAAGCGCCAAGGCCCTGAGATGGCAGAGAACACAGTGGATTCATTCAGTAAGTCTGGATCTTAGAGATGAGGCTGGAAGGCTAAGCATAGACCAGATCATTAAAGAACATATCAGCTTTGTTAAGGAGTTTGTATTTTATCCTGAGGATGATAGGGAGTCATTGAAGAGTTTGAAGCAGAGGGACAGCGTGACAGTTTTACATTTTAGAAATATTATTAAAGCTACAGAGTAAAGACAGGAGAATGAGAAGTTACTACAGTAACTGAGTGAGAAGACAACGGCCTAAACTAGGGTGTAGCAAAGAGGATGGAGAGAAGTGGATAGATTGGAGACACAACTGATAGACTGACTGTGAAAGGGAGGAGTCAGGGTTTATGTTCAGAAATCAGGCAGTTGTGTATGAATTATGTATTTCCTCTGTAATAGGGAATAGAGTTGAGAGGATAAAATGTTATGGAACGTCCAAGTGGTAATGTCTGAAAGGTCGTAAGAGTCTGGAGCATAAGCAAAAAAATTTAGACTGAGCTTCAAATGTGGGAACCATATGGCAATAACTAGAGCTCAGGAAGAATGTGTAGAGTGAGACTATAAGAGGAAAATGAAACATTAACAGTGAAATCACAACAAGGAATTCAATAGAAATTGTGGGGTTTGGGGGAGAAGGAATCCAACTGAAGGTCTGGGGAAAAACAATTCCACAAAAAGAGAATTAGCCTTTGAGTACAGGTATTCAGGATTAAGCGTTCAAATTAATTCAGCTAGTCATAATAGTTAATATTTATTGGATATTTACTAGGTACTAGACATATTTCTAATTATTTTACATTTATCATATCCCTTAATCACCACAATAATATCCCTATTTTATAGATGAGAAAACTGAGACATAGAGATTTAGTAATATGCCCTATGTCACATAGGGGTAGAGTTGGGATTTTTTTTATCATTATTGAGATATAATTGACATGTAACATGATGTCTGTTTCAGGTGTACAACATAATGATTTTATATTTGTATGTATTGTGAAATGATTTCCCCAGTAAGTATAGTTAACATCCATCACCATATATAGCTACATTTTTTTTCTTGTGATGAGAACTTTTAAGCAACTTTCTTAGCAACTTTCAAATACATAATGCAGTATTAATAATCATAGTCATCATGGTGTACATTATATCCACATGACATTTATTTTATAGCTGGAAGTTTGTATTTTTTAACCCCTTTCGCCCTCACCCCTACCTTGCTTCTGGCAACTACCAATCTATCTTCTGTATCCATGAGTTGGTTTTGTTTTTGGTTTTTTTTGTTTGTTTTTGTTTTAGATTCCACAGATGATTGAGATTGGATGTGGTATTTGTCTTTCTCCTACTTATTTCACTTAGCATGATGCCTTCAAGGTCCATCCATATTGTTACAAATGGCAAGATTTCATTCTTTTTATGGGTGAATAATATTCTATTGTGCATATAAACTACATTTTTATCCATTCATCCATCAATGGACACTTAGGTTCCTTCCATATCTCAGTTATTGTAATTAATGCACAATGAACATGGAGTGCATATATCCTTTCAAGTTAGTGTTTTCATTCCTTTGGATAAGTATACAGAAGTGGAATTGCTACATCATATGGTAATTCTGTTTTTTATTTTTTGAGGAACCGCCATACTGTTTTCCATTGTGGCTACACCAATTTACATTCCTACTAACAGTGCATAAGTGTTCCTTTTTCTCTACCTTCTCACCAACACTTCTTTTTTTTTAATTGAAGTATAGTCAGTTGCAATGTGTTGATTTCTGGTGCACAGCATAATGTTCCAGGAATGCAAATATATACATGTATTCATTTTCATATTCTTTTTCATTATGAGTTATTACAAGATATTGAATATAGTTTCCTGTGCTATACAGAAGAAATTGGGTATTTTTTAATCTATTTTTGTATATAGTGGTTAACATTTGCAAATCTCAGACCCCCAAATTTATCCCTTCCCACCCTCTTCCCCTTATAATCATAAGGTTGTTTACTATATCTGCAAGTCTGTTTCTGTATTGTAGATGAGTTCATTACTGTCCTCTTTTTTCCTTGTCTTTTTTTAGATTCCACATATGATCATATGGTATTTTTCTTTCTCTCTCTTTCTGGCTCACTTCACTTAGAATGACGATCTCCAGATCCAACCATGTTGCTGTAAATGGCGTTATTGTATTCTTTTTTATCGCTGAATAGTATTCCACTTACAAATATACCACAATATCTTTATCCAGTCCTCCATTGATGGACATTTAGGTTGATTCTATGTCTTGACTACTGTATATAGTGCTGCTATGAACATTGGGTGCATGTATCTTTTGGAATTAGAGCTCTCTCCAGATATATGCGCAGGAATGGGATTGCTAGATCCTATGGTAACTGTATTTTTAGATTTTGATGAATCTCCATCCTGTTTTCCATAACGGCTGCACCAAACTATATTCCCACCAGCAGTGTAGGAAGGTTCCCTTCCCTCCACACCCATTCCAGCATTTACTGTTGATGGCCATTCTGACCAGTGTGAGGTGATACCTCATTGTAGTTTTGATTGGCATTTCTCTGATAATTAGCAATACTGAGCATTTTTCATGTGTCCTTTGGCCATTTGTATGTCTTCATTTGAGAATTGCTTGTTTAGGTTGCCAATACTTCTCGATTCTTGTCTACAGAGTTGGCATTTGAACCCAGGCCTTCTCATTCCAGAACTTGGGAGGCAATGCTTCCTCCCATGAAAAACAAATCAGCATATATTTTACATGTTTACATTGTGAAGACACAACATTAATACTTTGTGGCACAGGAGTGAGTCCTCACTCTGGAGCTAGAACTTCTCAACAGAGGAATATTTTTATTTACACTTTTAGATATTCTATCATTTATAGCAAAGCTGCTAAAAATGTTTAATCTCTCCTGGATCTCAAAGTGATTTGCAACTTAACTTAAACAAAAATATGAACCAAAAAAGATGATGTTCTTCAAAAGAACTGACCCTCACAACTGAAACTTGAGGCAGAACTCAGAGAAGAGGGTTTTACTACAAAAAACATGAGGATTACCCTACGTCGAGGCCCAGCAACATTGTTGGCAACACCTTCTGTGACTCATAATTAATCACTCAAAAAGCCATATGCAATTTTTAAACATCTGAAGTAGAAGATTAGACTGTATTAGTGAAATATTATTTTCTTCTATTTCAGAATGCAAAAGTGAGAAGTAGTTTGGATGCAAAAACAATGACATTGCCCAGGTGTTATGGTTTATGGAGATGGAAAGTTACTTGAAGTCAGCGTTGTCCTGATTTTTCCAGGCTATCTGGCAACTTCTCACGTCCCACTTGAACAGCTTCTAGAAGGACTTTTATAATAGAAAACTAATATACATTGGTGTATGCAGACAGGGAATTTTGAGAGAAGTAGCACAGCACTGTGAGGATTGTGTTTCTCCCAAGGGTAGTAGTAGAAATGGGGCTGATTGGAGATAGGGGGATTTATATGCCTCTACTGTTTAAATGGAGTTTCAACACATGTATTGTAACAATGGCGTCAACCTGGGAGTAACAACAAAGACAAAATGAAAACAAAAAACTGGTTAAAACAAAAACAAAAAAATAGTGCTTTGAAAACCACTGTTCTCAGGGGAGAGGGTATAGCTTAGTGCTTAGCTTGCGTCCTGGGTTCAATTCCTGGTACCTCCATTAAAATAAATAAATAAATTTAATTACTTCCTTTCCACCCCCTAAAAAAAATTTTTTTTTAAAACTCCACTATTCTCAAACTTGGCTACTCATTGGAATCCCCTGGGGAGTTGAAAAAATTACGGAAGCTTAGGTCCCATCACCAGAAATTCCCATACAAATGGTGATATACAGGGTCATTAAAGCATTGTTAAGCCCCCACAGGTGGTTCTAATGGACAGCTAAGTTTGAGAACCTACTTACTGATGTAAACACTTTTTTCCCCACCACATAACACAAAATCCAGAGGTGGGTGGACTAGGACTAGCACATTTGCTAAAGGAAAAAATCAGTGACCCTTCTCGATTTACACTTCTTAATCTCTTGGTAACAAGAAGGCTGTGCTCCCCAGGCCATGCTAGAAGTCGGAAAGGTGAAAAGGTTCTCACAAATCTTTGCCTTTCTGTTCGGAAATGGAAGCCTACCACAGGGACTTCTGGGAAGTCTTCATGAACCCAGACTGTACTGCATGACCACTTCAGGGTGTCCTGAGGTCTTGGAATTTATGTATGTTTCTTTCCAGCCTTTGTAGTAGAAGATGACAAGGGAGAAAGTGGTTCCAATGGTTACTGAGTGAGCCAACTATAGCATCTGCAAGGCATGGAGGTGCCACTTTTGTAATTTTTAAAAAATATAAATAAAGTAGTATAAAGACAGTAAGGAAATGACATACCTGGGAGCAATTTCATCATAACCTGGCCTGGCTACCACTCTATTTTCCACTTATATAACTCAGTCCAAACCCCAAACCTCTCTGCTACTTTTCCTGAGGCTATATTAATTAGTTAGTATAGCAGCCTTTTCAAGTCCCGCAGTTTCATTCCAGTAGAAAAGAAGCCGTCATTGCCCTAAGCCTGGTGAGTGGAATGACCACAAAGTCCTCCCAAAAGTCCTGGCCTCCTTTTGCCTGATGGTCTCCAAAATAAATTTAATTTCTCTGCTGACCTGAAGTTCACATTAAACTGTTTGCTGCCAAGGGTTTGAATTACTGCAAATATGTCCCTTGGGTTTATCCCAGTTGAATTAATAACCAGAGCCCCCACCACAATCTCTCGCTTGGCATTTGCTCTTACTCCAACCTCCCTCCTGAGCTTGAGACTCATGATCTCCAACTGCCTGCTGGACAAGAACATCACGATGTCCCACGAGCAAGTCAAACGTGGTATGTCATGGTGATCTCATGCTGTTCCCCCACCAGCAACATCCTGCCTGCCTCATCTCAGCAGATGGGCCAGTCTAGGGATCCAGTCGTTCAGACTACAAAGTCTCAGACCTGCACTCAGGTCCTCTCTTTTCTGTCTGCTGTGTATCCAATCAGCTAAGTCCTGTCAGTGCCACCTACGTGCTGTCTGACCTGTCCCTTCTCCTCTAATTCAGGCCCAGCTCATCTGCTACCAGGACTATATAGCAAATATCACTCAAATTTCTTGAGGGTAACAAACCTTGCACCTTCAAGAAATGGAGACAAAAGCCACTGGGGAGGGGACAAAGAGCAAGGAGGAATGTGTCAGGAGGTGAGGTCAGAAAAGCTGGCTGGGTCCAGATCCCGCAGGGCAGTGTAAGCCATATTGAAGAGTATGGTTTTTTTCTTCCAGTTTTATTGAGATGTAATTGGCATACAGCACTGTTGAAGTTTAAGGTGTGCAGCATAATGATTTGACTTATATATACCATGAAATGATGGCCACAGTAAGTTGAATGAACATCCATCATCTCATACAGACATAAAAGAAAAGAAAAAAAATGTTTTTACTTGTGGTGAGAACTCTCAGGATTTACTCTCTTAACAACTTTCAGAAATAACATACAGCAGTGTGAATTATATTTATCATGTTGTGCATTACCTCCCTAGTACTTTATCTTATAACTGGAAGTTTGTACCTTTTGACCAGCTTCATCCAAATCCTCCTCCCCCCACCTCCCCACTCCTTGCCTCTGGTAACCACAAATCTGATCTCTTGTTCTACGAGTTTTGTTTTTGAAGTATAATTAACCTACAGTGCTATGTTAGTTCCTGGTGCACAACATAGTGTTTCAGTATTTCTGTACATTACAAAATGTTCATCACAGGAAGTCTAGTTACCAGCTGTCATCATATAAAGATATGAGAGTATTATTATTGACTATATTCCCCACACTGTACATTTTATCCCCATGACTCATTTATAACTGGAAGTTTGTACCTCTTAAATTCCCTCATTTATTTCTTTCCTCCTTCCACTCCCCTCCCCTCTGGCAACCACCTGTTTGTTCCCTGTATCTATGACTCTGTTTCTGTTTTGTTATGTTTGTTCACTTGTTCTGTTTTTCAGATTCCACATATAGATGAAATCATACAGTATTTGTCTTTCCCTAGTTTTTTTTTAACTCAATAATTGGGATGGTAAGCCATTGCAGGGCTTGCTAATGAAAGAGTACCGACTTAATACATTCCATCTCATTCATCCTTCACACCGGCCCCAAATCACTTTTGTGAAACATAGGTTAGATTATACTGAAAAATCCATAGTATCCAGAATCCCAGTGTAATCATGAGAAAAACATCAGACAAATTCCAATTAAAAAGCATCCTACAGTGGAGAAGGTATACCCACATGGTAGAGTGCATGCCTAGCATGCACGAGGTCCTGGGTTCAATCCCCAGTACCTCCATTAATAAACAAACAAACAAACAAACAAACCTAGTTACCCCCACCCCGAGACAAACAAGCAAAAAGCATCCTACAGTATTCCTGACCAATACTCCTCAAATTGTCAAGGTTATCAAAAAGGAGAAAGTCTGAGAAACTGTCACAGACAAGAAGAGCCTGAGGAGAAGTGACAATTAAATGTAATGTGGTGTCCTGGATGGGACTCTGGAACAGAAATAAGGATATTAAGTAAAAACTAAGGAAATCCAAATAAACTATGAACCTTAGTTAATAATAATGTGTCAATATAAGACTCATTTTTTGTAACAAATGTACTATGATAATGTAAGACGTTAGTAATAGAAGAAACTGTGGGGCTATGTGGGAACTCTCTGTACTATCGGCTCAATTTCCCCAAACATCTGAAATGTTCTAAAAACCAGTGTGTCGATTTAGAAGGAAAAAACTCAGCAGTAATTGGCTACTTCCTAAAGGACAAAGGCTAAGCTTGGAAGCACAACACGTACTTAGGGCATTTTGCTACAAAAAGCGAAATTTTTGTACTCCCCGCACTCCCAAATTATACCACAGCCACACTGAACATTTAACTTTTCCTCGGACATTCCAGGCCATTTTGTGTCACTAAGCCTTGGCACATGCTGTTCCCTCTACCTGGAATACCACACCCTGCCCTTCTCAGCTTCGCTAACTCACCCAATATTCAACTCAAATGCTTCCCCCAACTCTCCCAATTCACTTCTCCTGTGATATCCCATAGTTCTTGAAACACTCACACGTTCTCTGCCACTACAAACTCTGGAAGACCAAGCCACCCAGATCAACTACCCGTCCTTCACTCCTAAGGAATGAGCAGCTCACCAGACCCTCTCCATCTTTTGCATATTCAAAAGCAAAAGTCAGACAAATGTCCAGCATGCATCCTCCCATGCCTAAACTGCAGGGGATCCATATCAAACTCTCAAGAGTGGTTCTATAAAATACCTCCTCTCACCTGAGGTGATGGGAGGAGCACTCAGCCCTACTGCTTGGGATCAGTGAGAAAAAAACCACACAACTTTTCCAAAGAAATCCTCTTTACAAATCCTCTTTTTTCCGTGCATTTCACATCTTTGATGTAAGTGAGCAGGTCAGTGAATTCTGTTATCAGTTCCAAGTATCTACTTTGAATGTCTTGGCACTTGCTCTGCTCTGATGTCTAGCATACGGCGCTGTGACGCTATAAGCTTTAGCATTCCTTCCCACACCCTTCTTTGTACCTTCCGGTGCCTCAGAGGCTGGAAAGTTAAAAACTACAGCTCCCGAGTGGCCAGGATACTAAATTCAATTAAGAACCCTCACATGAGCGCATCCATAGAGCAGCTCTTAACATTGGTGCTTGCTTCCCGGTTTCAGGGATAAGGGAGAGAGAGAGAGAGAGGAAGCAGAGGGAGGGAACAGAAACAAAGGGAAAGAGAAAGGGTGGGAAAAAGAAAGATTGTCACAAGGAAGTAATGACCTCTTTGTGTTTAAAAATGAGGCGTGACATGAGACATTACATTTGGCTGTAATCTGTTGCTCAGAAGCCAGTTACAGACCATTTAACACTTACAGTAGGATGTGTATACCAACAGTGGGGGTGACTGGGAGTCATTTTGGAGTGAATATTCACTGATGTATTCACTGAAATTCAAGCAGACCAAGGAACTAAGGTAAAACTTAGAATTAACAGGAATTATTGAGATTAAAGATTCCAACATACTTGCTGGGTATCATAATCAAGGACTCATCAGGCTGAACATATATCTACATTAAAGGTGAATACAAATGTGCAAGGGCAACAGTAAGACATAGTAGTGCGAAAGGAACAGCACTGCCTCAGTATTCACATAAGAGTTCACGCTACATGCCATTTACGTAAGACAGTTTCTCTCAAATAATTCATTTTGGAGCTATACCTTTTTGGTTTTTCAATTCTACTAGAGTATGTGTGTTAGCAAAGAAATTAAAAAAAAAAAAAAAAGAAGAACCCTCAGATGAGATTTGGGAGGCATAAATGGGAAGGAGGGCATCACCCCACAGCCGTTTTCTCCTGGCAGTCAAAGTCGTGGACACCTGAGAGTAAAAAGCCAGATGGAAAGCTGACCTCAGCTTTCTAGTGACAGCCCAACACCTTCCTGGGTGTTCAGAGACAGCTGTGGTGGCCACGGCTGTCGACAGAAGAGGCAGCCTCTTCCTGATCCCCAGATCACAGCCACAGCGGTACATCCTTGGACACATTAGTTCTGGTGGCAGCCCCTAACCCCAGCTACCCCAGCTCTTCCAATGATTTGGGGGTTGGGGGGTGGTAATTAGGTTTGTTTATTTATTTATTTATTTATTTAATGGAGGTACTGGGGATTGAACCCAGGTCCTCATGCATGCTAGGCACGCAGTCTACCAATGAGCTACACCCTCTACCCTCAATGATTTTGAAAGCACCAACAGTAAATCCTCCTGTGCTTTAAATATCTAGGGCAGTTTCTACATCTGTCTGAGTCTGCTTGGGCTGCCATAACAAAATACCACAGACTGAGTGGATTAAACAACAGAAATTTATTTTCTCCCAGTTCTGGAGGCTAGAAGCCCAAGATTAAGGTGCTGGAGGGTTGCTTTCTCTTGAGGCCCCTCTCCCTGGCGTACAGATGACCGTTTCCTTGCTACCTCTTCACACAGTTGCCCCTCGGTATGTACGCGCCCCTGGTATCTCACTGTGTGTCCTAATCTCCTCTTCTTATTAGGACACCAGTCAAATTTGATGGGGACCCAACCTAATGGTCTCATTTTATTTTAATGACCTCTTTAAGATACTCTTTCCAAATACAGTCATGTTCTGAGGCACTGGGGTTTAGATCTTCAATTATGAATTTTCAAGAGACACAATTCAGTCTATCACAGTATCCTTCCCTGAAACCTGACTGGTACGTATACCTTGATGTGTCTGTCCATACTTCCAATTTAACATCCTTCAACGAATGAATAAATGAATGAATGAATGACTAAACATAGCAGAGCTTCATAGCAAAAGCCCCTTCTCTAGTCAATTTCTTCTCATCCCAAAGCTGCTGAGTATCCCTTCCAACCTCTTCTCTCTATTTTTCATCCTGCAGTTCTTACAGAAAGCAAAAGAGACCAGCCAGTGGTGTATTAGTTACCTATTGCTGCTTAACAGTACTACCACAAATTTAGCTGCTTAATATGACACATTTATTATCTCATAGTTTCTGTGGTTCAACAGTCCAGGCACAGCTTAACTGGACCCTCTGCTTAGAGTCTCAAAAGTCTGCAATTAAGTGTCAGCCAGGGCTTTTTTCTCCTCTAAGGCTGGCCCAGGGAAAAGTCTGCTCCAGGCTCACTCAGAACTCATTTGGCAGAATTCAGTTCCCTGTGGTTATAGGATTCCGGGCTTCAGATTCACGGTGTCTGTCAGCCAGTGCTCACCCTCAGCTCTTAGTGGCTGCTCACAGGCCCTTGGCATATGGGGTTCCCAGCATGGCTATTTGCCTCCTTAAAGCCAAAAGAGCAGTTCAGGAAAATGGTAGATCATATATGTGACATAATCTATAATCAGGTACATTCCATCACCTTTAGTGTATTCTATTAGTTAGAAAGAAGTCACAGGTCACACCCACACTCAAGAAGAAGGAAATAATACAAAGGTGTGAATGCCAGAGTTGGAGTTCAGGGAGGTCACCTTGGGAGTCTGCCTGCCACGATTGGCTTCTGTTTTCCTGACTTCTTCCTCTTCTGCTGTAGTCTCTGTGATCAGGACCCTGTGTCAATTTGATACCCAACAGATACAGGGAAGGGGCATGGGACCCTCAGCCAGAGCAAGTACCTCTTTTAGCACAGCTGCCTGTGCAGGATCTGTCTAAAGACAGAGAGCCCATCAGTTTTAGCTGTCTTGGGTCTGAGAGCAGCAAAAAAAAACTCCGGCTGAGCACGTGGCACAATCCTCTGCAGCAGCCCTTAACGCGCGAGGCCTTGTTCCATCACTCTGTGCTTGTTTTATGACCCCTATCAGATTCCAAGCCTCTGACTGGCCAGGACTTTGCCCATTTTTTCTTTTTAGTTCCTCATCACTCTGACCCAAGATGTGGCATATGGTAGATGCTGACTATACTTTAGAAAAAACGAATTAACTCCATAGTTTAAAGACAAATGACTGTGATGTCAGAACCTAAAGAACTTAAACAGATAATTTGTTAAACACTTAGAAAAGAATGAGACCCATATGATCAAGTTCTACTCCATTATAGAAAGGTGGCTAAAGTAGGTTAAGTGAAAAATAATGTTTCGTTTGATTCTGTTTTTTAAAAGTAAAAAATTATAATCATAGATACTGATAATGATAATAAACTGCATAATGGTTATTGTCAGAAATAGTCTACATTTTATTTTTCTGTAATGTGTAACGATTTACATTTTGATTTAAAACAATGAAAAGGAATATAGAGGGGAGGGTATAGCTCCTGGGTAGAGCACATGCTTAGCATGCACGAGCTTCTGGGTTCAATCCCCAGTACTTCCATTAAAAAAAGAAAAAAAAAGAAAAGGAGTAGAAAGAGCACTAGGAAACCAATTGTCCCATCAATTAATCATGCTTCATTTCCTTTTTTCTTAAATATATGGTTACTAAGCTGATGATTCAGGGAATTCAATTTAATTCAACAGACCATGTGCGAGGTATTGGGTAAAATGCCAGACTGCTAGGGGTCCAAGATGCCAGAGGCAGTGAGGCATTAGACAAAGCATCTCATGATCCAGTGGTGGATAAGGCGGGGAAGGAGGGTGGTATAAAAGTACTGTGACATGGTTTTGCAGCTGACCACATAGCCACATCCACAGAGGGTTAACAAGTAACTGACATCCGCCAGCAAGTTTTCCAGCAGAGTCACGGGCATCCTTCTTATTTCCTGCCTTAGTCAGCAGTTTTATACATGACTTGAATGAAGAAGGTGAGCACAAAATTTAGAGTAATAGCAAAGAGGTGAAAGAAGCAAGAGGCAAAAAAAAAACCTGACCAGCATGAAATGCAGTAAGGATCGTTATTCAGCTGGGTATTTAGTTTTAAAAAGAGATCGACATACAAATTCATGGGGATTCCTAGCTTGGCAGCAGTTCAGGTCAAAAACAACTGGGTTTTTTATTGACCACAGATTCATTATGAGGCATTAATGGAATGTGGCTGATAAAAACAAAGGCTCAGGCAATGCTTGACCACAGTCATAAATCCAGTGTCCAGATAAGAGGCTGGCAGTTCAACCCTGTTCTAGTCGGCTCACACTGGAGTTCTATTTTCACTTCTAGGCATCCACTCCACCATTGGAACGTGGCACCCTTAGCCCATTTTTGTGAAGAAATGTTTTCTTATGCTCCTTCTCCCTCCTGTGCTCTAGCTATCCCAAAAGCAGCGTGCTAAACTGGGGCAGACGAGCTCTACCCGGCTTGCTCTACCCGGCTTATGTAGCAAGACTGCAGAGCTGTAATGTCACGTGAACAAAGCTCCTCACAGAGCTCTCAGCTGGGCCAGCTTTGTGTCAACTGATTCTTTTATTGCAGTCTCCTCCCCCCCAGGGACTCTGGCCTAAATCTGGGGGTGATGAAATGACCAGAAATCTGACTTACAGCCACTAAGTGTCTTCCACATGACTCCTCCCTCCTACCACAGTCACAACACAACCCTTTGTCCTTGAACTGGGCCGTCTTGCTTACGTTCTTATCCTTCAAGCAAAGACTCTAAGACACCGGGCTTGCCAACTTCCTGTAAGAGTCTAAATCCACCTTTTAGTCTGCAAATTGAGATCCCTGCTACACTGAAATGCCAGTAAGTCATCAGAGAGAGACAGGGGAAGTTCTCCTGGCCCCCTCTGGTACCCTCCTCACCAGAATCCCTCCCAACTCTGACTTCCCTTGATTCCCCAGGCCTGGTGAGAATTGAGAGTAAGGAAAAGTATCAGGAAGCAAGGAGGGAAATGAGGAAAGAAAGAAGGGACAATAACCCTGATCCCAAAGATAGGTCCTTTTGTTAATGCCCCAGCAAATCTTGGTTCTCTCCCTTCTTCCCTCTTTGTCCCTTGACCCTCTTCAATGCATATACCTGCCCAGGGTCTAGGGGAAGCCCAGACTTATAAGACCCACTCTCTCCAAAGAGGCGGATCCTAAAACAAGCACAAGTGCAGCAGGGCCACCTCCTAAGCCTCTAAACAAGCTAGGGTCTGGACAGGATGTGCTGAGCCAGACCCACTTCTTTCCTGTCCCCAACAAATGCTTGAGAAACTGTGGTCTGTCTCACTAATGCCCTTGGGCTGGAAGGGTGGAGGTCGTATTTATAAGTCCAGCTCTGGGCTAAATACAGTGAATACTTTATCTCATTTAATACTCATGATAAATCCTGTGCTGCTGAGACAGGAAGCGGTCTGGGCACAGCCATTCAAGGAACATACAGCAATTAACATCAAAATGGTGGAAGATTCAACCCACAGTAGGCTTCGAGGCTCAAGATGGTGGGAGATTTGACTTTGAGCTTCATTATATGCCCATTGTAATATATTAACATGGTGAATAACACGCCCACAGGTGCCATGACAGTCCCAAGGCTAGCCACAAAAGGTCAAAGAGTGGGAAATGGCCAACGTTCTGGGAATCCCAGCCCCTTGCCCCGGGTAGTTAGACTAGTCCTTCCACTTATTAGCTTATGAAGCCACCAAGCCCATAAAAACTGGCAACACGGTGGTGCCTCATGGTGACTGCCCTCTCTCTCTCCCTCTTCAGAGAAGGCCCACACTCTGTCTATGGAATGTGTATCTACGTTTAATGTGAGCACCCAACCCCCACACCTCATGGCCTTTCTCTTGCTTTTCAATGTACCTCTCTGAATAGATCTACCTTCACTCAACTGTGGCTCTCTCTTGAATTCTTTCCTGCACAAAGCCAAGGATCCACACTTGGCGGGGCACATCCCAGGGGCTCAGCCAAAGCCTGGGGCACGGCCCTCCTCACGCCCCACATCCGTTTTCCTGCATCACTGTGATGTATCAATTTAAAATGTCTTCCACCACAAGAACAAAAAACTCAACTCAAAATGGCAGAAAGCGAAGGGGGCTGTGGGTTCACACCCTGAAACCACAGAAGTAGAACAGGCTGCAGAATGGGTCAACTTAGCAGTCCAGCAACTTCATCAAGGGATCCTCTGTTTTCCATCTCTCCACTCTGCCACCCACAGAGAGAGCTACCACCTAGAGCTGGCCCCTGTTACAGTCTCAGTGTGGGACCACATATGTCCCCCATTCTTATCTAGCAAAAGAGAGGGAATTTTTTTTTTTCCTGGAAGCAACCAGTAAACTTCAGCAAGCTCACTGGCCTGAATGGGACCAGTACCTCTCACTGGGTCTACAATAATGGCCTGGAAATGGAATTGCAGTGGCCTGAGTCTTCAGGAATGGAGTGGTCTTGGGGGAGAGATGTGAATACCCTAGTAAAAGTTGTGGTAGTTGCTAAGATCTCGAAGAACAGATGTTGGAGAGGCTACCCCAAGGCTTTCTTAGAAATCTATTGCCCCAGTTTTGCTGAGAAGAAACTGAAGTTCAGAGAGGGTACGCAACTGTGTAAGTGGTGAAGTCAGGATTCTCACCTCAGCTGTCTGGATACCTTGGGGAACCAAACTAAAGAAAAGCCAGAATAGTCACCTCTTCACCCTCAGCCTAAAGTGTGTAGGTGGGAAAGGGCAGCAGGAGGTTCATGAAGCTGGAAAGATCTCTGCCACTGTATTGGCACCAGGAGCCCTGAATCAACCCACCCTACAAATCTGATTCAGCTTTGAATCCCACATCAGCTGGTACCACGCCTGACTCAGCAAATGTCTACAAACTGGAGAGAAGAGACTACAGATCTATTACCCACGATGGTGAGTTCTAGAGCACTGCTTCCCAAGTCTGTTCTGGGTTAAATCAATGCTGTGGGCTAGCCTGGGAGCCTTGCCACAATGCATAATATTGCTCCTCATATGGGATGTCTTCCAAGTTCCAAAGGATAGATTTGCAAATATATTTCTGGAGCACAGCCTCTTCCACTGCTGGGAACTGCCTTTCTTTGACTTGTTTATTCAGGAGAGCTGTTCTGGACTTTCACCCAGCAGTTGCCTGGCAGGAGGTGACCTGGCTTTGACCAACAGAGGGTGGGGCCAGCAGGGGGTAAGCTGCTAGCTACTGCTCAGTGCTAACCGGGCACCAAGCTACCATGGGAAGGAAGAAGGGCAGAGCATTTAGATGCTGGTCTCTGACCAAGGGCTTCATTTAACGAGCACGAGTCTCCCCCTCCCGCACCACTTCCATTTGGAAAGAGAGAGACAAGGTCGTGTGCACTCATGTGACTCGAAGAACTTTTGCAATTTTTGAGGGTCAGTGAGTATGAATGTTCCTTTAAGCAGCTGCTGTTTCTCATTCCTGCCGAGGCCTCTCACGAGGCAGCATCAGGTAGGAGCATCACGGCCTGCCACGGCCACACTGGCCTTAAAGATTTCTGTGGTCTATTTTGAGCGATTTTACTGTTCATGGTCCTGGCAAACTTATCCACTTTCTGACAATGTTTAGAGTCTGATGTAAGTGTAAACTAGATAATGACCTTTAAAGTCATGGCATGATGTTCTGTTTAAAGCTTTGATTTACTCCTCAGAGCATCTGCAAGGTCCTCTGACCCCTCCACATGGCCTCTTGTAGACCTCCCCAGGTTTCTGTCCACTTGCTGGGCGGGGCTGGTGTGTGATGGGCAGAACTTTTACGTGTCTTGGGTCATGAGGCACGTCTGAGCCCACGGAGACCACGCCTTACGTCCTGACACTCTTGCAGCCTGTTCTGAGATGCGTGATACTGACTAGCTCATCTGAGGCATATCTTTCTCTCTGGACATTTAAGGATCTTCCCCGAAACACATGTGAGAGCATGCCACTAGCTCCCCACAACAAGTCATTACTAAGACTTGGCTAACATTTCAAGTTTGACATGGTTAAAACAATACCATATCTGCAGCTTAACTTTAGGTGACTCACCAGAAGAGCTATTTAAACAGAATTTGTAGCGAATAAGATTACATTTGTTCTAAGAAAAACAGATATAAAGGACAAAAGGCTAATGCAATATTTTGAAATGCTCTTTTTAAGCTCACAGAAGCCCTGCTGTATTTTCTTGACAGCATCCTAGTTACTGGGCACAACAGGAGGGGTAAGAAATGGTATCTAAAACACTCAAACAACCATGTCCTGACACCATCCAGCCAGAGTGTGTGTTCATCAAAGGACAGGTTTGCAGAAACAGTGATCTCGTTCATCTAGTCCCCAGGGAGCCTCATTAGTACCTTTGCAAAATAACATTTGTCAGGATAGAGCTTGGATAGCCTCACAAGGGGCAGAGTTTACCAGTCCCCTACTTACACTGTGGTTGTCTTCAGTTCCCTTGGCAATTACTACCATCTCTTCCCACCCCAGAGTGAAGAACCAGATTGAGGCTTCTGGCTCTGACATTTGGGCCAGAACAGGGTTTCTTTGGGGAGCAAGGGATCAACAGATGCATAGGATGGCAGGCTCACACACTACTCAAATCAAACACACAGGTAAGCACCAATCTTGTTATTCTCCCAAGAAGTTGTTTCTCAGCCTGAAACAAAAGAAAATCCAGAACCTTCAAGGCCCTATCAAGAGAATCTCCAGAAGACAAATACAGTGTAATCTCACTCATATGTGGATGCTTTAAAAAAAAAAAAACTGAACTCATAGAAACAGAGTATAGAATGGTGGTGGCCAGGGACCAGAGGGAAAATGGGAAAATGGTAGATGTCGGCCAAAGGGTACAAAGCTTCAGTTAGAAGATGAATAAGTTCTGGGGATTTAATGCACAGCGTATTAACTATGGTAGATAATACTGCATTGTATACTTGCAATTTGGGAAGAGGGTAGATCATTTTTTTAATTTTTTTAAATTGAAGTATGGTCAGTTTACAATATTGGGTCAGTTTCTAGTGTACAGTATAATGTTTCAGTCATACATATACTTACATACATATTCCTTTTCATATTTTTTCATTATAGGTTAGCACAAGATGTTGAATATAGTTCCCTGTGCTATACGTAGAAGCTTCTTTTTTTTTTTTTATCTATTTTACATACAGTAGTTAGTATCTGCAAATCTCAAACTCTCAATTTATCCCTTCCCACTCTCTTCCCTCCCTGGTAACCATAAGTTTCTTTTCTATGTCTGTGAGCCTATTTCTGTTTTGTAAATAAGTTCATTTTTGTCATTTTTTAAGATTCCACATATAAGTGATATCATACGGTATTTTCCTTTCTGTTTCTGGCTTACTTTACTTACTATTACAATCTCCAGGTCCATCCATTTGCAAAGGGCATTATTTTATTCTTTTTTATGGCTGAGTAGTATTCCTTTGTGTAAATATACCACAGCTTCTTTATCTAGTCCTCTGTTGATGGATATTTAGGTTGCTTTCATGCCTTGGCTATTATAAATAGTGCTGCTATAAACATTGGGGAGCACGTGTCTTTTTGAATTATAGTTTTCCCCAGATATATGCCCAGGAGTGGGATTGCTGGATCCTATGGTAGGCCTATTTTTAGTTTATTGAAGGAAAACTAGAAGGAGATTTGAGGAATCTCCATACTGTTTTCCATAATGGCTGCACCAAACTACATTCCCACCAACAGTGTAGGACGATTCCCTTTTCTCCACACTAAGAGGGTAGATGTTAAATATTCTCACCACACACACAAACACAGATACACACACACAGTAACCATGTGAGGGGATGGATGTGTTAATTGTAATCATTTCACAAAGTATATGTGTATCAACTCATCACATTGAACACTTTACATATATACCATTTTATGTGTCGATTATACCTCAAAAAAGCTGTTGGGAGAAAAAAGAAAGCCTAAAAAATAGAGACTCTCCCAGAGAGGAGAATCTCCAACGGGAATCTTTACGGCCCAATCCAGTCCTCTCGAGTCTTCCCTCCTGCTTAGGGTCTCCCACTTTACCTTCCACTGCCATCGTCACATTAGCCACATCAGGGGGACACTGGCACTTCTATAGTAGAATGCTAACTCCTTCCCTCAACTCGTCTTTACACAGCTGAGACAAGTTGGAACCTTTCCAAAGCTTTTACAAAATTCTGAGAAAGAACAACAGGGGTATAAACAAGAAAATACATGAAGCATAAACATGACCAGGCTTGTGCAAGACATTAACAATGGTAATGTTTAGGGAATGAGACATGCAAGGAGGACTCTTGTACATTATAACCTTGTTTGACTTTTTACAAGAATTATATTTAATTTACAAATAGTACACATATATATTTTAACACATATGGTATTAGTTGGGTTTTTTTTTCATTGAGATGTAGTTGATATACAGTATTATATAAGTTCCAGGTGTACAATATAGTGATTTACAATTTTTAAAGGTTATACTCCATTTATAGTTATTATAAAATATTGGCTATATTCCCTGTGCTGTACATTATGTCCTTATAGCTTATTTATTTTACACATAGTAGTTTGTCCCTCTTAATCCCCTATCCCTTTTGGTCCTAACATAGAATCCTTGATCCCATGTTGCGCTCTACCCACAGATTTGCACCCTGTTTACTCTGGGACTCTTCCTTCTGCTCCTTCCTACCTCCAACACTCCCCAACAGGCCTCACAGATCAACTGGGGAGAACAATGGTGATGAGTTTTATCCTTCACTCAACAAATATGCTACTACGTGCCAACTCTCATGCCAAACACTGAGTAATGGGCTATTACACACCTTCCCTGCTTATCAGTACCACTCAGATGCCTTTTCTCTTGGATAGGAGATGGATCAAGGGTCATCTCCTTGAAACTTCATTCTGTGTCCATCTACAAAGTCCCAGATCTTATACACACACAAAAAAAAAGGGGGGTTGGGGGAAGATCTTGGTTGAAAGAATTATCCAGAGAAAATAGAAATGAAGTCATTTACATATAAATGGTTCTTCCAGGAGACAGCAAATTTTAAAAATCCCCCTTTCTGATTTGGAGCAGCAGAAAGCTACTAATACAGTCAAGACTAGTAGGTCTCTGTCTTCTGGGCGCCTCCTGTGAGGTGACTAAGGGCCCTTATTAGGCCAGTCTAAGCTTATGACTGTTAACCCTTCCCTTGCTCTTTACCTGTGCTTCAGGGAGGTGCTATTCCTCTCCTCCCTCTCATCACCTAACTTGGGCTCAAGAATTCTCACCTGGGAGTGATTCAGATTGGGCTAGTCTTCGTTTTCCTAGGGACCCTTCTTCCTTCACCTGCTTCAGTTTCCTCAAGGAAGACAAAGATAAAACATTTGGAGACATCACAAATGAACATCATCTCAAGGTTAACAGCCACCTCTGCTGAGAAGAGTACTTCACAAGGGCACTTTTGAGGAACACTACCCACTGGCACACCCGTGGGAGAACAGTCTGTGCCTGGGGAATTTGCCTTCGGTATGGCTTTCATGACATCACTGGCCCAGGAGGAAAGGGCATCCAAACCTAAACCTCACAGTCCGGACCACTATGTGGACTTCCTTGGAAGGTTGCCAGAGATCGGGGAGCCTGCCCTTCTCTCCTGCACTCCAGAAAGTTTGTACCACAGGGTGAGACCAACAGGACTTAACGGTCTGAAAGAAGGAAACCTCTTGTGTGACCCAGCAATCCATCCTAGGAAATGACAGGCCAGATGGTACTCAACTATACAAACATATATTCTGAAATCCCCCAAATTCTTCAAGCCACTTTGCTAAAATAAATCAACACATAACCATCCTAGAATCATTTCAAGAATTTATTCCTAAGAAAACAGCAGGTGGCAGCAAAGTTTTACATTTTTTTACCCTTTGGACGTGAACGAAAACAAAGTGTCATGGAATTATCTCCTCATCTCGGAGTCAGCCAGCTGGCCCAGAAACTGGCACACTGCCATCTTGTAACGTGGAGAATATAGAGCCTTCTGGAGTGGGCTCTGTCCATTTTGACAAGAGAACCCAAAAATGTCACCCCAAACCGGAGGCCTGGCCGGTTCTGCAAGTGAGACAGGAAAGTGACTGGCACAGAGTGGCCTCATCACAGGGACAGAGGCTGTGGCTGTGAGTCTCGTGTTCTCTTGCCTAACGTCAAGGAGTTGCTCATTCACACTGGGGAGGCCCCCACAGAAACCTGAGTATGATTACGTGGAAGTATGCCTAAGGATTGTGCGTATGCCTCACAGCATTTTCAACATCTCTTATGATGTAACCCACGAGAAGGAAGATAGGGGAGACATGGCTGGGGTTTAAATCTGGTCTCTGATGCACCTAGAGATTTCGAGACCTCTGAAAGCTACCTCACCACCCCACGGCTACTGAAGCTCTAGGGTTGGGGGCAGGCAGTGCCAAGATCACTGTCTGGTTTGGTCTCAAATGTCTTCCTTGCCTTAGTATTGTGTTTGGCTCCCAACTTCAAGTTGTGGCTGGAAAGTTTCCACTGCCACAGCACAGCACTGGAGTTTGGAACCCAAGTTTTCGCTGAATTGTTTTGCAGAACAAATCCAGTTTTGCCTTTATGAATTGACTGGCCGGTTTATTTCATCCCAAAATGTTGCTTTAGAACTTGCTCAGACCCATTTTAGATGGAACAGTTTAATTTCCATCCAGGAGGAAACTCTCTCCTTGTTAAAAGTAGGGATAAAGAGGGGTGGGGATGGACTAGAGGATTTTGCATAGTTATTATTTTTAAAGACACAAAATTTGTTATGGAAAAGAAAGACAAAATTGTAGACCTTGTTTTCAAGATTCTAAACAGATTTTACAAGCAGATGTATTTGTGGGTTTTCTTTTTGTAAGTGGAATTGACAAAAGGGAGTAGCTTTGGGCTTTTGCAAGTTATAAAACTACATCTGCAGCATTAGCAGCTCCTGCTGATCAAAGAGAACATTCCTAAAAGGTGCAGTGGAGGTAGAAGTTTATTCATTTAAGTGTATCATGAGGTTTGAGTCCCAAACACACGGTATTTGTCTTTCCTGCAGAAAATGTGATCTTGTTCTGAGGACCTAAGGACAAACTTCACAGCTCTCTGCACAGAAAGGGTCCTTTAAAATTATCTACTCAAAAAAAACATTTTATAATTCCTTTGACTGTAATAAGCAATATCTTTTGAGGCAACTTGCAGTGAATGTTCCAGAATTTATATCAACATTTAATTCCCTCTCTGTATGTTCTACACTCCCCAAATATGATGTTAAATCATTTAACACAAAGAATTGACAGCACCAGGAAAATATTTGGATAACTGTCTGGAGTTGCCATTATTGGCTTTAATTATGACCTACTGGCTCTGGGGTCCTGAAGCAGCCAGAAAATGAGGTATGTATGCCAAAATATTCATTAGAATTCCCTTCTCAGTCATTGTTCAGAAAGAAAAAGTTTCCTTCTGGCCCCCAACTTCAGTGCTTTAAGTGGAATCATTAATATGCCAGATTTTTTAAAGGATCAGTCAGAAAACAAGATTATGCGCCTACCTTGTACTTTGCATTAAAAAAGAAATCTTGAAGAGGTCAAATGTCCCTTTGCTCTCTTTCTATTACCCTGAAGAATTGTTTTGCAGCCATGAAGTCACCAGGTACTCTCCACCCAGGCCTCCTCCTCCTGCTCTCTTGAAAAAACAATCCTATAAGCTTTGGAACTGGACGTACAAGTGAAGCACAGTTTGAACCTCCAGAGGAACTAGTCAGGAAGGATGGTCTAGTTTTTTTCTGCTCTTCGATGCTCATTTCTCCTGAATATAATAAGATTTTAGAATGGTGGCACTAGAGGGGAGGGATCAGAGATCGTTGATTCCATCTCCTAATTTTATTACTTTAAAAAAATATTTTATTTATTTACTTTTTTATTTATTTATTTTTGCAGAGGGAAGGTAATTAGGTTCATTTATTTAGTTAGTTTTTCCATGGAGGTACTGGTGATTGAACCCAGGACGTTGTGCATGCTAAGCATACACTCTACCACTTGAGCTAAATCCTCCCCCCTCCATCTCCTAATTTTAAAGATGATGAATCTAAGGTGAAATGGTACACTGGCTGTTTCAGTTTGGGTTCTGGCAAGAGCAGGTTTTGTGTGTTTTTTTTTTTTTTTTTTAAATCACGCCATTTTTCATTGTTACTATTAAAAAGAGTTGCCATTTAATGGGCATTTACTACACTGCCAGGCAGGGGCTGGTGCTTTCATACAGTTGCATCATTCATCCTCACAACAAGCCTATAAGGTAAATATTATTATCCTCATTTTATAGCGAATGAAACTGATAGTCAGGTTAAGTGCATTGCCCACAATTACAGGACTAGAAGAAGGAAGAGTCCATGAGCAAACTCAAGACTGCCTGACTTCAAAGCCTGTGTCCTTTACTCTTTCCCCCTGTTGCCTGCCAGATGAAACCAGGCCAGAGTGCAAATCAAGCTGGGAGATCATGGGCTCTCACATCGCTTTAATATTCAAATAATGGGGTGAGGAAAGAGTCCTCCACAGTGATAAAGTAGAGAAGGATGCCTGTGTCCAAGTAGTCCCCAGTTACCAGAATGTGCAAAGCTATCAAAAGGGACCATATAGTTGTAACTATTTCCCATTATCTACTCGTCATGTTCAACAAGACAGTTTACTCTGAAAACTTTTGAAAGACTTCCCAGCTTTTAATAAAAGTTGGCTGATTCAATGTTGACAATTTGTCTTTCATTTAATAGAAAATTGGTGAGGGAAATTTGGGAGGGATGCTTATTTTGGGAAAAAATAATTTGGATTTTTTTGTGTATGTGTGCTCAGGGTCAAACGGGGCTGGGAGAGCAGATGTGGTATAAATTAGGGAAGTTTATCTGATCGTTGTCCACAGTGGCACAGATGATGGAGTTATTGCCTGGAAATGCTTGTGTTTTCCACTGAAACATGGTTTGGGAAAGAAACTGACATTTTAGAAAAACTAATAAAGTTAAGATAAAGTTGGAATGTTACATGTTAAACTAAAGACCATGAGATGGAGACATTCAGGGGAAACATCCAAGTTTGTTAACTTAGGTGCCAGTGAAAACTTTGTGTAAACTGAAACTTTACTTTCTCCCAAAGGAAAAAAATCATATACCTGGATAAGTTATAAGTAACCTGCCTGGACCCTGCTCCACAGTTTCTTCTCTCTGAAAATGAAGTCACTCAAACCCCTCTGTAGGTAGGTATGCGCCTGGTCGGGGTGACTTAAGGAGCATCACCTCCACGGTGGGCTGTTTGTTTCAGGGTCAAATCACCTGATCTACTGCTACCCTCCTAATTCAAGCCAACGTCACCCCTCATCTGGACCACCACAGTCATAGTGTATCCAGTGCCCGGAACAAGGACCAGCAGAGAGTAGTAGCTTAATAAAATATTGTTGATTGATTGAATAAATGAATAATTGCATGAGATCCTGCTTGCGCTGAATCAGTGACCCCGTCCTAGTTCCCTGACCATCGATGTGTGCCTGGTACTGGGACGGACCAGCCATGATCCCTAACCCTCGGACTACAGCCCTGCCCTTTGACAGCAGTGTATTAGTCTACTAGGGCTGCCATAGCAAAATACCACATACTGAGTGGCTTAAACAACAGAATTTTTTTCCTACCATTCTGGAGGCTAGAAGTCCGAGATCAAAGTGCCAGCAAGTTTGCTTTCTTCTGAGGACTTTCTTTAGGCCTGCAGATGGCCGCTTTCTCTTTGTATCTCCATACAGTCATCCCTCGGTCTGCGTGTTGTCTCTGTCCTGATCTCCTCTTCTTACAAGGAAGGACACCAGTCATACCGCACCAGGACCCACATGTAAGACCTCATTTTACCTTAATTCCCTCTTTAAAGGCTTTATCTCCAAATACAGTCACATTCTGAGGTGCTGATGGTTGTGACTACAACCATGAATTTGGGAGGGAGAGACACAGTTCAGCCAATAACAAAGTGTCACCAGCGGAATCCTCTCTCTGCCTTCTACAGCTGGGCTTCTCTGGGGCCTGCCTAGGGTTTGCTCCTAGAAAGCCCACTACTGTGCGCTCTGCCATTCCCCCTACCCCGCTGCTTCCTGCTGTTCCTCCTTGCTGCCAGCTCTTTACAGCACAGCCACCTGTTGTCTGTTACCACACCCTGAGCTGGCTCACTTCCCATCACCTGCAGCCGGTCTTCTATCCAAACACTTGCCCCTGCTGGCTGCAGTTAACCCTTCTATTTCTGGGTGTGTTCATGGGTACAACCCTAAATCTAAAACTAACTAACTAACTGTTGAAAAAAACAAAATTCAGCTGAGTAAATTTGAAGATCTAATGGGCTTTATTCACTGATTCACGAATGGGGCAGAATCCCACCTGGCAACTAGATGTTCCTCGGAGGGGTTCTACAAAACAAAAAGTTTTTACAGCAAGAAGGACAGGGTAAGGGAGCTATTAGCAAAAGAAAAGAAAGGATTATTTTTAGGCAAGGACATCTTTTTGGGTGGGGGGTGGGGCAGTGGGGGAGGGAATGGCAAGGTTTTTATCGTGCACAGTGCTTCTCCTCCCTCTGGGGGATGGAGAGGGCCTATGTGACAGATGATCTCGGAGGTGCTGACCAGAAAATTCCATACTGGTTGATTAAGATTATGCTTCTGGGGGAGGTCGAAACTGCAATTAAATCGGGTATTAAGTCTAGGTTTGGGATTGTGGGCTCTAGCACAAGTGACACCATTTTGGGCCTGTAGCTTTCTCTTTAACACTACATACAAACATAAGTCTTGGTCTCAGTCTGTTATGATCACTGGGGTGCATTTTTGAAATAACTGAAGAGTGATAATGTCTGGGCTGAACAAAGTTAAGTGGCCTCGCAAAGATAAAATTTTACTCACAAACACGCAATGACATGATGCCCCACCCACACGAGAATCTAGTTCAATTGGTTTGGGATGGGGCCCGGTGTCAGTATTTTTTTAAAAGCTCCCTCAAGTGGTTTTAACAGGCAGAAAAGGTTAAGGATCACTGCTCTTATTGGCAGAACAAACCTATCCAATTGAGACAAAAACTAGGCTGGAACACGAGAGTAAAACTAAGCTGGGAGATCCTGTCCCATCTGTGACATGTGCATGTCCTGTGGCGAGTCTCCCCAGGGTCCAGTCCCATCCAAACGCGGAGGTGGCGGCTCTCCCTTCGGCTCTGTCTCTCCTTTGATGTGAAGCACCCCGCTCTGATCTGAGAAGTTGGGGGCGGCTTATTAGTGTCTTCTGCCACACAAAGCAATCTGGATGCGGCTCCACAGTGACTCTGGACACAGACAAGTGTCACTTCAGCTGGGCCCTCTGGCTGTTGATGATGAAAGACCCTCGACAGTGGTGAAAAGAACAAGATAACATAGCTCTTGGGCTCAGCAACAGTGGGATTCACTCAAGTGGCAGATAAGCTCCAGGCATTGACCAGCCTCCAAAATCTTCCAGCGGCTGAGCTGCAGTCTCTCCACGCCGCTGTCCTCCTCTTGGTGGGACTCTTCCCCCACCAGGCCTCCTTCCAACCTCCTAGGTCCCTGCTGTCCCCCATCCCAGAGGACCCTGGGGTGAAGGGGCTTAGTCAGGCTCTCCCTCTAGTCTCTTTTTAATATGTTTGTAGGGCAAAGCCAATCCCTCATGCTTCCGGCATTTCCTTTTGATTCTCAAGGGCCTTTTCTTCTCTCAACAAAACCTGGTTCTCTGCAAATAAAAGGCTTTGGCTTTCAAAACTATTATTTTTGATGTGGGCTTCAAGAGGCTATTTTAAAAGTCAGAAAACTGAACATTGACTGTTTTATTTCAACTCTTTCTTTCTCTTTGCATTCCGGTTTTACCAATCCTAATTCTCCTTGAGGCAATGTTTCTGATTCACTAGGGGAAAGGTCAAGTGGAAAAAGTGTAGCAAGGAAAAGCACGAAGATTAACCTTTCAAGATACTCTCTCTGTGTAAGAAATACTGCCACATTGGTCACTCCAGCCCCCCACCCCCACCCCACCCTGACAAGTGAGCAGGCCAGGATGTTCTGGCCGAGTCTACACAGGCAGAATGAAGTGGAGAATCAAGATTTAGCTTGATAATAAATGTTCTAAATGACAATTATTAAAACGTTGTTTTCTTCAACAAGGCAATGGCAAGAAAACAAAAGGGAGGCAGATTGCTCTAGGATAAAAAAAAATGTTAGCGATAGAACACTCTTGTTTGGAGTCTGTTTTGAACTAACCACTGCTGAAAGCCATTTTTGAGTTCAAATAAAGCAAATTTGTTTATGGACTGGGTATGAGATGATATCACAAAATTATTGTTAACATTAAGTGTAACAGTAGCATTTGGTTCTGTAAGAAACCATTCTTTTTTTCATTCCTTTTTTTAAAATAGATTACTGAATTCTGAATGGTATGTGGGTGAAATGATATTATGTCTGGGGAAAAGAGAAGAGAAGAGAACAGGAAAGAAGGAAGGAAGGAGGGAAGAGAGGGAGGAAGGACAGGAAAGCCAGACACCCTGGCAAGAAACAAAACAAACAAAAAAGAAAAAGGGATAGATGCATTAAGTGTGACAAAATCTTGATAATTATTGGGTCTTAATGATAGGTATATGGGAGTTCATTATATTATTATCCCTATTTTAGTGTGTAAGTATGAAAAGGTTTATAATAATTTTTTAAATTGTTAAACTGGTACAAGAAAAGACAGACTGATCAATGGAAGAGAATAAAAGGGCGAGAAACAGATTCAAACATTTAGTGTTTAAGAATTTATTGTATTACTGATTTGCAGGCAGATGAACTCTTTCTTCAAATAAAATCTGACATGGAATTCAAACATATAAAACAAAAAAAGAACAGAACTGCTCCACTTGAAAGCAGAGAAGAAGTCTAGCTCTTTTGCTTCCTCTTTGTCTCCCCAGAATCTTCAGAAGTTATTCAGGGAACCCTGTGACTCTGTAGGACCCAACTTGAAAACTTCCATAGTATATGATGAAGGAAACTTCTCAAATCCTGCAGAAAACATGTATTGCTTAGTACAGGTGTTGGACAATTGCTAACTATTCGGGAGGAAAAAAAAGTTAAATCCCTACTCACATCATATATCAAAATAAATTCCAGTTGCATTAAAATGTTTAAAGTACAAAGTGAAATTATAGTAGTATTAGAAAAATAGATGAATATTCTAAAATATTGAGACGAAGAAGAACTTCCTAATCAACACAAAAAAGTCAGAAATTATAAAGGGAAAGATTGATATCTTTGATTACATAAATATCTAAAATGTCATAGGGCAAAAAATAAACCACACTCCACAAAAACGAAAAAAAACTTTAATATTCTTAACCATTAAGCAGAATTTCAAATCAGTAGAAAAAAGACAAACACTCCAATTGAAGAAAAGGACCAACAACAAAAACAACAAAACAACAAATATAAGGACATATAAATTATCATAAAGATATGAGAAATATTTCATCTACTATAGGTCAAAGAAATATTGTAAGTTAAGTAATAATGAGAATAGTTGATATAGACTCCAATTTCTGGTGATAATGGCAGACTAGATAAGCTGAAAATTCAGCTACTATAAAACATCTAGAAATGCTAAGTAAAATATACTTTACATCTTTTAAAATATATAACTGAACTCCCATGAAAATACAGAAAATCCATAGGAGACCAAACCAAAGTAATTAAAAACTAGAATGGAAAGCTTGAACTGACAAGTAGTTGCCTGGGCTTTGGGGAGGATTTTCCTCTCCCTGGTAATAAAGAGACTTGGTTAGGGACAGAAGAAAAGGAATTGAGACTCTCAAGTAAATCCAGATCCTGAAAAGGCTGCACCCCACTTCTCCAGCACAAAAGCACATGTGCATGATTAATAAACCCAATCAAGAAGTTAAGATAAGTTCATTTATGTCTTTTTTTTTAAGATTTCACATATTAAAAAACAAAGAAATTAAGATTAAGAAATGGTCACAGTCTGGTAATAACTCTGGGGCAATAAGAAAAAGCAAACATGAACCTCTCTGGAGGGATTCACCTCAACCTAGAATCACCATAGAGCTCACAACCCAAAATTACTGAACTAGGAGGAAACAAATCATGATGACTAAGAGTCAGCTGATAAAGATTATAGAATTATTAGAATGAAACTATAAACTAAATTTAGAATTATTATGTTTAGAATTATTAAGATATAAAATGCAGTCTCAAAAACACAGGAGAAGAATAAAACTTTCTAATAAGAGATATGATTTTTACCTATCAGATGACACTGTATTAGAAGTGTTTTAAGGAGTATAGGAAACTGATATTTACATATTGTTAAAAGTAAAACTGATCATTCCAGAGGTCAGTTTGGCGATATGTATCAGATATTTAACAACAAAAAAGCACATACTCATGGACTCAATAAATTTACTTTTTAAAAATTGAAGTATAGTTGATTTACCATACTACATTAATTTCAGGTATACAACATAGTGATTCAAAATTTTTATAGAGTATGCACCATACAAAGTGATTACAATAATGTCAACAATATTCCCTGTGCTGTACATTACATCCTTGTGACTTATTTTATAACCAGTAGTCTGTACCTCTTAATCCCCTTCATCTATTTTGCCGTCCTCCCTTCCCCCTCCCTTCTGGCAACCACTAGTTTGTTTTCTGTATCTGTTTCTGTTTTGTTACATTTACTTGTTTGTTTTGTTTTTTAGATTCCACCTGTAAGTGAAGACATACAGTATTTGTCTTTCTCTGTCTTACTTATTTCATTTAGCATAATACCCTCTAGGTCCATCCATGCTGTTGCAAATGGCAAGATTTCATCCTTATTTATGGCTGAACAATATTCTATCGTATATATATCCCACATCTTCCTTACCTATTCATCTGTCCATGGACTTAGATATCTTCCATATCTTGGCTATTGTAAATAATGCTGCAATGAACATAAGGGTACATATGTCTTTTTCAACTCGTGTTTTTGTTTTCTTTGAATAAATACCTAGGAGTGGAATTGCTGGATCATTTGGTAGTTCTCTTTTAATTTTTTGAGGAGCCTCCCTAGTGTTTTCCATAGTGGGTGTACCAATTTACATTCCTACCAATGTGAAATTAGGGTTCCCGTTTCTCTGCATCCTCACCCATGCTTGTTATGGATTGTCTTTTTGATGATAGCAATTCTGACAAGTGTGAGGTGATATCACGTTGTAGTTTTGACTTCCATTTCCCTGACAATGAGTGGTGTTGAGCATCTTTTCAGTGTACTTGTTGGCCAATTGCATGTCTTCTTTGGAAAAATGCCTATTCAGATCCTCTGACCATTTATTAATCAGACTGTTTGTATATTAACCCCTTAATAAATGCATCATTTGCACATATCTTGTCCCATTTTCATTTTCTTGATAGTTTCCCATGCTGTCCAAAAGCATTTTAGTTTGATGTGGTCCCATTTGTTTATTTTTGCTTTTGTTGCCTTTGCCTGATGAGACAGATTCAAAAAAATATTGCTAAGACCAACATAAAAGAGCATCCTGCCTATGTTTCCTTCTAGAAGTTTTATGGTTTCAGGTCTTACATTTAGAAACACATTTAGAAAAAATATATTTTGAGTTTATTTTTGCATGTGGGGTGAAAAAATGGTTTCAATAATTTTCCTTCTAAGAATTTATCTTTAAAACAATAAAATTACCCTAAGATGAATACACAAAGATGTTTAATCAGGCATTTTTCATGGCAAAAATGTAGGGAGGAGAATTTTAATATCCAATAGCAGAGGAATGGTATTTGATTATGATAATTTCATATGAGGAAATATCATGCAGGTAATAAAAATGATATGGTACAGATTTATTTACTGACATGGAAAGATGTCCCAAATGCACCGATGAGGGAAAAAAAAAAAGTCAGGTTGCAGACCAACCTGATCTCACTTTTTGAAAGTTGTGTGACCCATTAGGGAAAGTTCAAATGACAAACAAATAAATGAAGATGTGCAAAAATTCAGTAGTAATAGGTAATGGAAGTTAAAACAATGGTGTCATAATACTTTATACCTTTTAGGATGGGAAACAAATAGATCCACACAGAGTTTGGCAAGGACATGGGCAAGTGGGAACACTCAGGCACTGCTGGTGGGAATACAAACTGGCGTAGGCATTCTGGAAAGCAATCTCAGAATTTAGTGTCATCGGTCTGTAGAAGCATTTTGATGCCATTTCTAGATATATAACCTCAAGATATTCTCATTCAGAGATATAAGAGGACATGAAACAGGATGTTCATCTGTACATTATACATGGCAAAGGGGTGCTGGAGGCAACCCAAGCATCCCTCATTCAGAGACAAAAAAAAAAAATGTGGTAGATGCATACTACTCCATAATATGCAGCAGTAAGAGGAAATAATCTACTTGGATAATTATTTTTTTAAGTATCCAGGAAAATTTTTAACACCACATATTTGTATGTCAAAAACATGTCACAAAGCAACAGCACAGCCTTTAAAGGATTATACACATATCATAAGTACAGCTATCAAACATGTTAAAGACAGTTCCCACGAAAGAGGTGGGAAAGGGTATGGGAATTAAAGGAGAAAAAATAAAATAATTAAAATAAAACAAGAGAGAAGCCTTGCATAGACTGATAATGACAATTTGCCTTAAACTGAGGAGTATGTTTAATTAAGCTCTGCACTTGTTCAATTTTTTAAAAGTATATATATATATATATATGTATAATGTATAAAAATATCTAAAAGGGTAAACACTAAAATATTAATAGTGGTATGAAAGGTGAATCTTTTTCTTTTTTCTACACTGAATAAATATTGTATAATCAGTAAATAATAAGTAACAAGCATTTTTTATGTCTCACAAACTCATCTTAATACTCAGAACTACTTCCTTGCTTTTGGATAAATGTACAATAACCTACTAAATTCAGCTGCCTGTGTGGTCACAGTCATTTTATTGTTTTTCCAGAACGTTCCAAAATAACTCTGGAACAAGACCAGTGGGACCACCAGATAGATATCTAGCCTCACCCTTCTTCCCATGCAAATGAAGACCAAGCCTCCAATCCAGCTTTGGCAGAAAACTCTGTAGGACTCAGGGTAGCAAGGCCCTCGCCTTCTTGGCTGGGGAGAAGAGGGGGAGCACTCATAACTCTGTCAGTCAGCTCACTTAGCCTCTGAAAAGCTAGCTTGGGCTGCAGCTGCCAAAGACAAAGGCTCCACCTCAAGGGTGGAAACTCTATTTGCAGCTTTGTAGACACAGGTGTTCTTCCAGGCGACTCAAGTCCTGCAGTGTGAGGCTGGGTTTGGCCAGGAATAGCCCCGAAGGCCATTCCCTCAGGAGCCAGCTCTTGAGGCCTTCAGTGTATGTTCTAACTATATTTGGCAATGAAAACCAAAGAGGTCAGTGGCTTAGCCCGGGGAGGGGGAGGGGAGATTATTCCTGATTTATAATCCCTGCTTCAAAACAGGTCCAAGAATTTAAAAACTCATTTCATTTATTTATTTTATACTCACTGAGCATGCCGCTGAAACAGTTCTGGTTTCCCGTCCTACCAGCCTCATGTAAATCCTTCAGAACCACAGGTGTAAATCACCTACCCATGCCATCCTTGTATTAGAGGACATCTGGGGACATCTGGCTTGAGAATCCAAATGTTAAAATTATCCCACCTTACTCTCTATGTCTTCACAGCATCAAAATAGCCTGTGGCACTTGAGTGCAAAGCCAGGCTCCAGCCCTTATTACTCACTGTGTGACCTTGACTAAGTTACTTTATGTCTCTGAGGTTCAGCTTCCTTATCCACAAACAGACATAATAACACCTACTCTACAAGGCTGCTGTAAGAATTAAATGAGATAAGGTATAGAAAGTGGCTAGGAGAATGTCTGATAGAAAACAGGTGCTAAAAAAAGAATCCGTTTCCATTCCTCCCCATCACTCCCTTCCAGCCTTAGCTGTTCAGCCAAGGTGTTGGCTTTTCAAGAAATTGCTTGGTACATTGTGTCTGATTATACATGGATGGTACCATTCCCACAGCCAGCAACAGTAGCTAAAGATAAAAGCTGCGCCTACTCCTCAGCCGCCGACAGGTCGAATCAGCTCACAAATGACTCATCACTGTTGATAAACGATGTGTTCTTGGCATTAAGAGGCCTTATCCTGACAGGCTTTGACACCTTATGAAAAAAATCCAGAAGGACGGTTGAATGGCTCACAGAGAAAGTCCCCAGAGTTTAATGGTGATCTTCAGTCAATTCTGAACTTGTACCAGACTGGTCTTAGGAGGGTCTCTTGTCTTTTTGGACATATCTTCAATCAGAGTTTTCAGTTGGGAAGGACTCCAGCTGAGCAGCTGCCTCTTTTATCTCAGAGCTGAACCATCTACCTCACTTGCCTTGGATTCCCTGAAGGGAGTCATAAGACTCCCTGGGTAGAAGGCTAGACGCCCATTCCCTGCTCAGAACAGCCCTAAGCTAGTGCCCAAACTGCCTTTGGCAGCTTTGTCTGCTGGCTGAAATGCTTCCAGGGTGAGGTTTGGCTGAAGGGCTCTGTGGCTATGGGACAAACCTTGGCTCAAGGGAAAGGGTGAGTATTTAATCCCGAGCCACTGTCTGCAAGGCTGAAGTGTTCGCGGTTTTTTGTAGCCCCTTCAGACCACCCAAAACCACTCACTGGCACAGAAATCCCATAACTGGAATTTTCACTTTTTCATTCATACATTCCCTGTACCTTGTGCACCTGGCACAGAGTCCCTCTAAGGGAATATTTACTAAAAGGCCCTAGAGGACAGGATGGTCTGTTGCTGCATTTGTAACCCCTTGAATTCTGATGAACCTCACAAAACTATTATGATCAAATAGGACAATGAATTGTATGAAGATTGACACTGTCGTCAGGCCACATGCCCAAAATTGAAGCCTTGGGAAGTCTTGAGGAAATTCCATGCAATAGGATCTACTTTCTTTGAAACTGAAACTGCTTTAGAAGCAGGTTGCCTCTGGACCGCAGACCTAGGACCTATCTCCTTCAGTTTCACGCAGGATTTTTCTCAAAGGAACTATCCTAGCCCTTTAGAAGGGGCCTTGTAGTGTGCAGTTGATGCAAAAGGCCCAGGAGGAGGTAGGCTGCACTGAAAACCTTTCCATTATCCAAACTCACCCTCAGATTTTTGTCACCAGGAAGATTTCTGGGATCATCTGTAAGCACCAACATTTCAGTCATGCTTTGAAGTCAAAAGGCCAAGGAACCTTTCTAGAAAGGACAAGCAGTTGGACTCCATCCTGGGTCTTCAGGATTTCGGTTGAGACAAATGGGGCAGGGAAATCACTTCCAGGGTCCCTTCCCGTATCCTCCCCTTCTGTCCTGACTGTTCCCAGATCCCCTGCTCTTCTAGTCATTCACTGGGGCTTAGTGCCCCGCTTCTGTCACCAGGACTGGGGTCAACCGTCTAAGATGATAAGGCATAAATTTATGCAAAGAGAAGGAAGAAAGAAGGGAGAGAAAGGAAGACTGGAGAGAAGTGGAGAAAAAAATGAAAAAGGCTTGGGAAGGAGGAAGGAAGTGGAGAGCGGCAAGGGGAGGCAGAACAATGAAGGTCTCATGAAGGTCTCAGGCCGTCGCAGGCGCACGGTTCCGGCGGCACGTCCGTCCCGGCTGCCTCCGGCCAGCAGCTGCACGCTGCTCAGCGTGTGGGCGCTGAGTCACGATCCCAGAACAGGGAGCCGCCGTGCAGGTCTAGGGGGGGCCGGCCCTGGTTGGCATCTGCAAACTGTTTTTTTCTTTCCTCTTTCATTAAGGCTGTGTGCTGACTCCCACGTAGGAGGACTTATTAAACCGCACGTACTGCCTGACGGCCCGCAGGCGGGTCCGAGGCGGCCGGCTGGGGGCGCCGCAGCATCGTTTATGAGCCCGCAGGCCCGCTGGGGCACGGGGCTGGAAAGGACCGGGGTTGCTGGCCCGGCGGCTGGTTTCCCGGAGGAGTCCCCACATTTTGGTGGAGTCGCTTCTAACTTAAGCACTGCTGCAGCCAGGGGAACCTCCTCACCTTGAAGGCATCCGAGACCACCCTAACTCTCCGAGGTGCGCTTTTGCGCAGAATTCCGTGAGCAACTCCATTAAATCTGAGACTCTGTTGCGCAATCTGTAGAGTCCAGGCTCGCTTCCCCACTTGGGCTCATCCTACCCCATGCGGCCCGGCCGCCACGCGAGGCTGTGACCTCGAGTATCTCCGCGAAGCCCGGACCCTCACGCAGGACACACGCTCCACACGCCTCACCTGGAGAGAGTTGCTCTGACCGCTCAGCCAGAGCCGAGACTCGCCAGCACCCGCCAGCGCAGCTGTCCTATCTTCCCACGCCAGGCGACTGGACCCCAAGGCTCCCGGGAGGACCAGGACCAGGGGCACCCTCCCTTCCAAGACTCATGACCAGAGAATGAATCAGCACTGGGACAGTTTATTGGTTTGCTGCTTTGCATATCGCCCATTTTATGTAAATAGATTATACAGACATGGTGTTTCCTTCTTCCACAAGAGGCAGTCTCTCAGGCACACACTCTCACACATTCCACGCAGTAAACAACGTTACACCTCGCTGAGACATTCACGTATTAAAATAAAGGGGAGGGGGACAATACAATTGCTTTAAAATGCCCTTAATATAATATATAACGTACAAAAATATCTCCATATTTGAAGTTACAAAAACAAATCTTGACAGCAACAAACTTAAATATTGATAGTTACCTCTGTATATACAACACGCATTGCACTTTTCCTCTCTAGGTTTTGGAAAGTTCAAGTAATAGTGAGGCTTGCGCCCCGGTGGGGTGACACCCCGTCAGAAATCAGTTGGGCACGGCAGTGGCTCAGACCCTTGCCCCTGGGGGTCTCAGCATTTACTTCGCAGTTTCTCCTCTCCATGAGCCTGGCAGACGACACTCCCTTGGATTCCTCTGCACCCTCCTCCCTTCCCGGGGCACCCAGGCCGCACTAGGGTGAAAAGAATATTGCCTCGGAGGAGGAGGGTCTCCTGCAAAGCCGGGACTCGCCGCTGGACGGTGCCTCCGGGACTCTCGGACAATCAGGGCTGTCTCAGCTCGGTTCCCATTCGCTGAAGGGCTCGGCTCGGGGAAGCCCTCTGCCCCGGGAGGCGCAGGCGGGATGCATGCGCGACTGTTCGCTGCTGCCACCTAAATCTTAAGGAGGGAGGCGAGCACTTGCGCCCGGGAGGCCGAGGCCCCTCGTGCCTGTGGCTCCGGGGACAACAGAGTGCCGCCCAGGTTGGCCTCGGGCAGGGATCGTCGGCGCCGGCGGCCATAGCCCTGGGGGCTGATCTTGCTCCTGGGAGCGACGCCGTCCTTGTCCTTGTCCGTGAACTGGTAGATCTGGTGCGCCAACTTCTGCACCGTGCACGTTCCGAAGCGACATCCAAAGCCCCGCAGGCCCTGGAAGTTGTTCATACTCGGGCGGTAGCGCTTGACTCGGATGCGGGCGGCGTCCGGACTGCGGGAGAAGGGAAGGCAGGCAACGTGAGACTCCCATCAAGCAGGTCTTTGGCTCCAGCCATCAGGAACGGAGCCGTTCTAGGACCAGAGGGAGCTTGAAATTGCTACCTCTATCTGAACTGCCATACATCCTCCTGATGATCCCCAGGGCCAAGGCAGTGGAGAAGAGCTTCCCCTGCCCATTCCGCAATGGCGCGAGGCATAGTTACCTGGCCTGGGGACTTCGAGAGGCGCCTTTCACATCCTGGGGCCGAACGAGAGTCTGGGCAGGCCCGGCCTTCACGTCGGCGATCCCGGTAGGGTAGCTGCTGGACACCCGAAGTTCCCTTTTTCCACGACTTAGAGCCCACTTATTCCATCTAGAAAACACAAGTTGACAAGATTCGCATTCATCCAGGAGAGGTCCTGGCCCGTCCCTGCTCCTGTTCACTTCTAAACCCTCAGGGATCAATGGCCAGTTCCCCCTGTCTTGCAGGTACCAGGACTGGGGAAGGTGCTGCATGCAACTCACTTCTTTCGGAACTCTGCGGCCACGTCCAGCCGTGCGGTGTCGGCGCCTAGAATGGCGAGCGAGCCCAGGTACATGAGGGCGACGGGAACCAGCTTCATCCCGGAGGTGATGCGCAGACCCTGGGGAAGGAGAGAGAGGAGCCGAGTGTGAGTGCTCCTGCCCGCCGCACCGCCGGGCGGGACACGGAGGTGGGCGAGGGCCCCGGCGCGGGCAGGCTCAGCCCGCGCTCTTCCTGACTCAGACGCTTATCTCCCAGGGGCACAGAGAGGCGCCAGCGGCATTTGCACCCGCCCGGCGGGTGACAAGCCCCGCACGGGAGGCTGCTGCCCCGTGTCAGGCTCCCAGAGGTTCCCCGCTCAACTTCTCGAAATTTGGCTGACGGAGTGGAGGGGACTGAGTCTCTGGAATTCCAGTTGTGTGCACGAGCTGGGCCATGATGTGGGACGCACCCCGCAGAGGACCCTACAAAGTGGATTATATCCCTCACCTACCACTCCCAGTCTCCGGCCTGGGCAGTTCCACCCCCTCTTCCCACTTTAAATCGCCGCGTTCGGGGTGCTTACCTGCTGAGGGGGTGAACTGCCAAGAACTGGGAGAATTAAATCTGAAACGTCGCTCTGGCAGTGGCCAAACCCCGACTCCAAGCTGTGGTGAGAAACCAGAGGTGGCGAGTCTCGAGCTGTTCCGCCTAGTGTCACCAAGAAACCACTGAGTGGTCGGCTCGCGTTCCTCGGCTTTATAAGAAGAGCGCAGGGGGGCGGGGCCTGGGCTGCCCTCGCGCCCTCCCTTTCTTTCCTTGGGCGCGCGCTTCTGCACTCGGGCGCGCGCAGCGCTCGCCTGTGGGGGTGGGGTGGGGGTGGGGAGGTGCGGGGGTCAGGGTAGGGGTCCCTCATGCCCCCTTGGCTCAGAAATGAGCTCCAGGAAATTGGTGCAGGAACTGCCCCAACTCTGACTCTCTGGGCACAGGGTTCAGATCTTAAACTGGGGCTAAGTAGAGCCGGTACAACTTCTTGGGGCCCTTACCCAGGACTTATGCAGCCCACAATGCGAGGTCTCCTGGCACGGAACTATAAGAACCAGAGTTGGGTACCGCGCAGAAGACCCGAACCCGGGACCTCGGGAACTGTGGCCTCGAGTGGACCGCGCCCCCTGCCGGCTCGGCGCCTGACCTGGCCGCGACCCCAGACTCCCGCCGAGCCTCAGGGGCAGGGCACAGAGCGCAGCCGAGAAGAGCAGGGGCTCGCCAGACCCCCGAGAGCGGCCCACACTCCAGTGTTCTGGGATGGACTAGTAAGATTTCGCAAGAGGGGCAGGCTCTGAAAGGCTGATTTGAGAATTGGGATTGGGGGGGGGGGCAGTTATCTGAAGTGTCAGAATTTGTGTGCCTATTTGGAAATAGAGGAATAACCAAAATTAGGACGAAGAATATCGTTTCGTTTTTTCCTCCTTGTAATCCAATTATGCCTTATAAGGTTACAACCTGAGAGTTTGCCTAGCTGCCCTCGGAGCCTCCATTCACCCCTTGTAAACGTGAGGATTTACTGCCAGGGAGCACACTAATGCTTCACGTATGTTAATCGCTTTACAGTTTACAAAGCATGGCCAGCCACATCCTGATCTCCTTTGATCCTCACATCTACCCTTGAGTTAGGCGAGGAAGGTAACATCAGTTTTCTACTCGGTGAGATGAGAAAACTAAAGTTCAGAGGAGGAAGCATTTACCTAAAGTCACACCAAAGGTGGTAAGCAGCAGAGTCCTAGCTCAGCCCAGAAAGCAAGCATGGCTGACTGGATGGGGCGCGTCGTGGATTTTTCTAGGCTAGGGTCATCCTCTCGTCAAGGGGGAGAGAAGAGTCCTAGCCCCCGCCCAAGGATTTATGCCTGTTCATGATGAATCACCCCCAAGCACGTTTGTCACTCGTGTACACTCTTCCATCACTGCTTTTTGACTTCACTTTCTTACTTAATTTTGGAGGCCAAACCGGCGAGGGAACTCAGCCCCTTGGAGCTCCCTACTTCTGACAGGAGGGTCTCTGGTGTCCTATCACCCACTACCCTGGATGCAGGTCGTAGACTGTGAAACGGAGGGCGGGGGACCATTGAAATTCTGAGGACCAGCTTCTAGTCCTCATTTTATGGCATTCGCTGTGTGAACGTAGGCAAGTCACGTCCCCACTCTATTTTCCCCATCTATAACGTGTCCCCAGCAGATCTCTAAGCTTCCTACCTGCTATGCCATGCTGATTCGGAGACCTAGTGCACAGGCGGCTGGCTTGGGGCGCGCGGACCTTGCCTGCCCTGGGCCTCGCGTTGCCAGCTCAGCCGCCCTTTCACTCCCAGGAATGATGGGTGGACATTGCACCTGGGGAAGGAATGGCCGCACCGACGTTATTATTTTCAGGATTCTTTCCTGAG
Source organism: Camelus bactrianus (assembly GCF_048773025.1). NCBI lineage: Eukaryota > Metazoa > Chordata > Mammalia > Artiodactyla > Camelidae > Camelus > Camelus bactrianus. The sequence continues at coordinate 41,728,240 of NC_133548.1, forward strand.
AAAACCACCTGAGCGGACCTGAGTTCCAGCTGAGGGCGGGGGACAGATACCTAGCTCTGGCTTGGGCTCTGGTAAGGGCTGGAGACGCCGAGGAGGGATGCAGCGCAGCGTCTGGGCTGGGTTCCGGCGCCTGGCTGGCCGCAGGGTAGGCGCTGCAGCAAACGGGGTCTGGCGGCTAGTCGGCCCGCGCAAAACCCAGCAGGTATTACTGAGCGCCTGCTCTGTTTCCAGGAGCCTCCCCAGCCTCACTATTCTATTTTGCTCGCTAGTCACCCATATTTTACGGCTTCCTTTCAGTTCGTCCCCTGCGAGTCAGGCTCTCCGCGGCGACCCTGTTCAGGACAGGCTGTCTGTCAGTCTTGTCCAAGGATGCGACCTACTCTTCTCCAGCCTCCAGCTGGGTTCACGCCAAGACAGGTTTTTACTTTCATTTCCCCGGCGCGCGCCTCCGACTGCTAGGGAGGTCAAGGACAGCTGGGCGCCGGCCTACAGCCAGGGAAGGTCCCGTGGTCTGGACTCGTTCCTTCCAGTTCCCACCAGCCCTGGGGGGTTTGGTCTGCAGAGGACTCTTCAGCTCTACCTTGTGGCCTCCTCTCTTGTCCTTTAGTAGAGACCTGATTCCGTGGGGGGTAGGGGGTGCTGTGGGGGCGGGGAAGGGGACTGAGGACTGAGCTCTCGCTCTGGCTGCAGGACTGTGAGGCGTGCTGTTGGTGCAGACTTCGGTTTGAACTACTGGAGGCTTCAACAAGCAAACCCAGCCCGGGAGTGGAGACTCGGCTCTCCTCTGCCCGGTTCCAGCGCCTACGCGGTAGCGGCGGTGCCAGGATTTCTCACCTGAGAGCCTCGGCATGCTCCTTATCAGCCCAGGTGCTCCTTGTACCTCTAGCATTCAGAAGACTGACGCTTGAGAACTCCGTCAATTCTTTCCTTAAGTAAAGTCCTGGGTTGGCAGCTCGGGATTTTCCTAGAACACCTATCTTGGAAAGTGTGTATGTGTGCGCGGGCGCGTGTGTTTGCGTGGGTGGGCGACAGGGGCCAGAGTGTTCCCCAAAGCGTTGTGGAGTATAAGAAGAAAAAAGATATAAAATATGCCAGCTGTTGGCATCTATTTTTTCCCGTGGAACCTCGAGTTCGTTTACGTAATCATTGTTGAAGGAAAAAAAATCAGTAGAGTGTGTTCTTGGTTAAACCTATATCTAGAAGGAAACAGCGCAGCTGGAGTTCTGCTTCTGGTGATCTGTTAACGTGGAGTTTCATCCATCCAAGCTGCAGAGATTGTAGATGAAAATTGAGTACAAGGAAGGAAGGAAGGAAGTGAAGGAAGAAACATCTTTAAAATCTCACTGGCAAGAAAAGCGAAAGAAACAAAAGAAATACCTTCTAGTTAATGAAGATCCACTTTTTTGTGTGCCTAAGAATTTTTAAAGGGTCAGATTGTAAATAAACCCCCAAAGCATCGTAATAAATGTGTGTATCCTGACATCATACATACAGACATACAAATATGCTAAAGCCTTGTTGTGTAATGGTGTCTCAATTTCTTCCTACATTCTAACTGAATTATTTTTAGGCCCTAAATCCAAGCCTTATTCTTAGTAATGTTTGGCATTGTAAGAAATTTGTGGTGGTGTTTTTTCAGCTAACACTGTGGACACAATCCCTAAAGCCAGAGTGACCACACTCAGGTCATGAAGAAAAGTAATGAAAAACAATAAACAATATTAATATTAATAAGAATAATTAAACTTAAGGGGTTAAGTGCATTGGATAGTTACCTCTGGTGTGTCTTTTTTCAAACAGGAAATTTTATAATTCATTTATTATTCATATAGTTCAAAATGCCTCTCCTAAGCTGAAGGCTTGTTTACAAAGATTATTTGAAAACAAGTTTCAAGAAGCATCCTGGAGTCATAACACCAAGTGCTTTAAAGAAAGGACCCAATCAGCCTTTTGGACTTAGTCACTCACAGGGAGAAGTAAAGCAGGATATAAAGGTCAGGGCTTTTTTTTTTTTTTTTTTTTTTTTTTTTTTTTTTTTTTTAAATTTCTGACTTCTCTGAGGAGCTAATAAGATGTAGACCCTTTCTAGAAAAATGCACATGTATGTAAACCAATTTAAGTGTAAAACAAGCATACAGTTTCAGGAGGTTGACCAAGTAAAGAATGCTGACACAGAATAAAATGCACTGTTTCTATAGCATTAATTTATGAGTTGTGGAGGCCAGGAGGGCAGTTAACCTTTCTCTTTTTTGGGCATAAAATTTTCCAATGCATCAGTATAAAGAAAAGCAATGCTTTTCCTGCCTCCTTTTTGTGCTCCCACACAAAACAGGTGAACAGAAATAATCAGTCCTCTTATATGATAAAGCCAAAAGACAGACTTCCCTGAAGCTTAAAGGACAGATGAAAGAGAACGTGGAGAAGATGGTTAATGTGTAGAAGCTTCTTTTACTAACAGCTATAACAGAATAACATGAAGTTACTTCAAGAAAAATTTACTACTGATGGCACAATGAATGGCATTAATAAGTGGAGTATAAAAGAGATGATTAGATCATTTGGGGGTCATCCCTAGAGAATAAGAATGGGGTTAATGAGAGCAACCATCATGCTACCTGCTTCCAGGTGGGGATACTGTACTTATCAGATTAGAACCATTAGAGTGAAGCAATTCTTATGCATGGGCCTATGGGATTTGAAAGTTTATTCATTCCTTCAACAAATATTTACTGAGCAAATATTATGTGCCTGGATCTGTACTAAGTGCTGGGCATACAGTAATCATCAATGCAAACATCATTCTTGCCCTCAGTGAGCTTACAGCATAGAGGGTGGCCAAACATAAATAAACCCTCACAGGAATACATGATTATAAACTGTGGTTAGTGTTCTGAAGAAAAAGCAAGATTAGAGGGATCCAATGTCTCAAATGGAAGGAACAGCTTGTGCAAATGCTCAGAGATGAGAAAGAGCCTGGTACATTAGAGAAAATGAAAGGTGGCCAGTGTGGCTGAAATGTATTGAGTGAGGGAGAAGAGAGGCATGAAATGAGATTAAAGAGGTTATCAGAGAGTAAATAGAACCCTTTGGTATATGATGACGATTTTGCACTTTATTCATAAGAAGGGAAGCCATTAACATATTTGAAGATGGGAAAAACATAATCTGATATACATTTAAAAGATCATTTTGGCTATTGAATGTGGTGGATGGATTAAGGAGGAGCAAGAAGGGAAGCAGCGCAGTGGTGGTGCCCTGGAGAGATTGGAGAGGGCCTCTGCCTCCTATAATCTCAGTTAATTCACTACACACACACACACACACACACACACACACAGAGTCCACCCTAAGCTACACCAACAGAGCTGACTTCATGGACAGGCACCCTGTTAGTCACACGGAGCCCCATACTAAATGCTCTGCTTCTTGCTGTTTTGAAATTCTTAGTAATTTTTGAAAAGAGAGAGGATCCTACATTTTCATTTTGCTCTGGGCTCTGCCAATTATGTAGCCAGTCCCATTCACCAAATAAAGATGCAATCTAAGTAAAAGCAGCCTGCAATCTCTCATGGCATTTATTTATGCTGAAGCTGCTAACGTCAGGGATACTTCGTATCAATGTCAAGATTCAGCTATTCATATAGTCACATATATGAAAGCAACTGCAGGACAATTTCTATCAGTCATCTCTGAAGCCTCCTTTCTGTATTCCAAACACAGCCCCAAGGTAAAAACATGTGTTTCCTATACAGATTTAATTTGAAGACAGGGTTCATAACCCACTTTTTGTCCCAAAGTTTTACCTAGATGGAAAATCTGGAACCACCAACGAATTTGGGAAACCAGTTAGGAAGCTATTACAGTAGTTAAGGTGGGAGGTGACAGTGGCTCAGACTAGTTGGGTGGCAGTGAGGGTAGGGGCAGAAGTGTACATATTTGGGAAGTAGGATCAATAGGACTGAGTAATGAATGTGAGGCTGAGAGAGAGGCAGGTGTCAAGGGTAACATCATTCAGTTTGGGCAACCTAGTGGAGGGAGACGTGGCAATGGATCAGGGAATTTCCTACCACAGCTGCTTAGTTTCCTTTTTTACTGGTTGATAGAGACTATTTGAAGGGGCCCCATCCCTGCCTGCAGACACTTGGTCAAGCCGAACTCTGATATTGCCTCTCTGGACTGTAGCGGCTAACCACAGGATGCACTTGAAATGACTGTGCAGAGCAGCCACTTACTCTACGATAGCCGACTGTAGGAACAGCAGGCTGATAATCCTTGCTCACTAGTAATCAGCTCCTTTTTTGTCTTCTAAAGCATAAAAGAAAGGCATCTGCTGTATACACATCATCATTGTGCCACATAGTCTTCCTCCCTTCCTGCTCCTGCCAGCCTTCAGTTAAACAAATCTGGATTTGCCCTACTCCCTCACTCTTTGGTAAAAGGTGATGGTGGTTATCTCAGGGGATAGTCTGGCCTTCAGCCAATATCAGTAATCAAGCTGCCTTGTCAGGGCTTATCAGTTTCAGCAGACTGGCAGCTGTTGATTGGGAAACAAAGCACAGTTCCAGTGTATGCTAAATATGCTCACCTGGGGTAAGTCAAAATCCATGTGCTACAAAACACCCATTTGCAAATGGTCTGCCAGCCTACTTATGACCTAACAGATGGAATATGCCTAAAAGGAAACAGCATTTGATTCAAGGTTTGAAAACAGCTAAGCTTTGATTTAAAAAAAAAAGTTAAAATAATTTAAACCAACACTTGTGAATGAATAAAAAAAACAACACATTTAAAAAGTAGACTGGGACCCCCTACCTTATGTCATATATAAAAATTAATTCAAAATGGGTCAATGGCCTAAAATAAGAGTAAATTATGAAATGCTTAGAAGAAAACGTAGGAGTAAATCTTCATGACCTCAGATTTGGCAATGGATTCTTTTATCCGACATGAAAGCACAAGAAACAAAAGAAAAAACAGATAAATTTGACTTACTATGGTATATACATACAATGGAATATTATTTCAGCCATGAATAAGAATGAAGTACTGTTATATGCTACAACGTGGATGAACCTTAAAAACATTACACTAAATGAAAGAACTCAGACACAGAAGGTCACATATTGTATGATTGTATTTATGCCAAATATCCATACTAGGTAAGTCCATAGAGACAAAACAGCAAATTGGTAGTTATCAGAGGTTGGGGGAGGGGGAAACAGGAGTGACAGCTTTATGGGTGTGGGGTTTTCTTTTGGGTGATGAAAATATTTTGGAACTAGATAGAGGTGGTTGCACAACACTGTGAATGTACTCAATACCACTGAACTGTATACTTTAAAATTGTTCATTTTATGATATGTGAATTGCACCTTAATTAAAAAAAGAAAAATGGGAAAGGAACATGATAGTTGCCTTAAAAATCAGAAAAGCTATCATATGAAGATAGATTTTTTTTTCTGGGTATTTCCATAGAGCAAAATTGGGGGTAGTTACAAGACAACTCTGACATAATAAGGAAGAACGTTCTAACAATAGGGTTAATAAACATTGCAATGGGCTGCCTCCCAAGGAAGTAAGATTCCTCTTTACTGAAAGTGATCAAATTGGGTGACGAGCTCCCAAGGAAATTATAGAGAGGAATCTTACAAGAGGTGTGACTGAAGCTTTTTCAGTTTGGTTATTTCCAAGATCAGTCTGCTATCTTCCCTCCTCCCCTGCAACTAGGCTGATTCTGTTTGACCATAGCAATTTGCAAATGAACTCCTAAAGTATTACTTCCTGGGAGTTTCAGTTCTTCTAGTGCAGCCCAACCCTCTCAATCTGTAGGTGAAGAAAGTTCCACACAGAAAGAGGAAATGATCTATGAGAGCACATTTTCGGGAACTGAGACAGCAAATCTCTGGACTCCCAGTTCAGAGTTCGAGACATCGTGCACTTCTCTCCACGAAGATGATCACATTTGCAAACCAGGGAGATTCCCAAAACTACTTGTAACATATTCTGCTATTAAAACTTCATGAGATACTGACAGAGGACAAAGCAAGCTCATCTGGTGCCTCACTAGCCAAATTCGAAACGACCAATAAGAGGTGTAGCAAAAAAAAAAAAAAACAAAAACAAAAAAAGAAAGAAAGAAAAAAAAAGGCCACCTAGATAATTCCTAGATTGGATGATGAGATCCACTAATTGATTTTATTGCATTGTTTGAGCAGGGAAGCTGGAAGTCACCACCTGCTCCTGCTGCAAGAGCTATGGGACCGCAGTAAGGGGCGAAAGCCTAGGCGGGAAGGACTTCCTTGAGAGAGAGACAAGCCTTCTCCCACGGACTCTGTTGGAGCCGGCAGTTCAGGAGGATCCCGGGGATGCCGCGTTCTTCGGTGGAATCCAGCTTCCTCAGGCGCTCCAGGGGAAGCCCAGGTCAACCGCCCCCAGCCCACCCAGGAATGAAGCACGAGGCGCCTCTGAAGATTGCGCAAAAGCCTCTCCCTCCTCCGCCTGTTCGGTGGCATGTTCCTAAAATTCCCATCTGCACAACATAAACAGGAAACGTGCAGCAAAAGGCCTGGCGGTGCAAATTCCATGCTTCCAGCCGAGGGCGGGAGAATCTCGTCTTGGCGCGGGGGAGGGGAAGCAGCAAACTTGCCAGGGGACCCCCTCAACCATCCCTGTCTCGTCTGCCCAGATCCAGAAAGAGTGGAGAAGGCGGAAGGAAGGACACCCTGCTTTAGGAAAAACAGGGAAAGGGGAGGGGGGCCGCGAAGGGGCAGCCAGGCATCAAAGTGAACCACCCCGAGCCGCTGTGGTGGCGGCGCGTGGCGGGAATACGGCGGGTCGCCCATTCCCCAAAGCCGGCAGTCGCAACTGCCCGCGGAGGGTGGGGGTGGGGGTGGGGGTGGGCTCTCCGCCCCCGCTGGGGTCAAGGAGCCAGCGCGGGTGGGGGCGGGGCAGGAGCGGGCGCTAAGTGCGGCGCAGGCGCAGTGCGCGCCTCGGTTGTCAAACATGGCTGAAGTGCCGCCGCTGCCGCTACTGCTGCTGCAGGGAAAATGCTGAGCCCTCCCGGGCCCGGTGGGCGGCGGCGGCGAGGGCGGCGACGGGCACCCGCTTCCCGGGCGCGGCGGCGGCGGCGGCCATGGCCCGGCTGGCCGACTACTTCATTGTAGTAGGCTACGACCACGAGAAGCCAGGTAAGGGTGTGGGGCGGGCGCCGCCCCCGGGCCTCCCCGCCTCCGCCCCCCGGCTGCCGTCCAGTGGCTTCTGCGGGGCCGGACGTCTCGGCCGGGAGGTGGGGAGGGCCCGGCTGAGCCCGGGCAGAGCCGGCGCTCCAGGGTCCGGCCTTCTTGGCCGGGCAGGGCCTCGCGGTGGGCGTGAGGGACCGGCACGAGGGGCGGGGGAGTGGGGGAGGCCGCGTCTGCGGGGCCCGGGGCAGCCCAGCTGAGTCAGTTGGGGCAAGTCTGGGTTCCGCGACCCTCGCTTTCGAGGGGGTCGGGTACCAGGGGCAGCGCCCTGGGGCCGGTAGGTTGGGCCAGGACCTTAGGGCTGGGAGGGTGGGAGCCAACTGTGATGAGTTCCTCGGGGATAAACTTCTTTCCAGCATCCTGAGTGAGTAACGAGTGACGCAGGGGGCTGTCCTCTCCAAAAGGAAGTGCTCAGAGTCCGGTGCTACTTCACTCCTGCTGGTGATGGGGATCTGTAGTCACCGTCCCAGTGAACGCGTGGTACCGGGGAAGGGGAAAGAATCCTTGACCTTATACACGTTTTTAGGAAATACTCCCTGTTCTTTCAGGACAGATGTGACGGTCATTTCAGAATGAATCTGAACACTATCTTTTAAGTAAGGACAGTCAACAAGGTTATCTTGTTCACTTTAATGTGTGTTTTAAGTGTTCTTTAAATTCGTCAGAAAATTTTCCTCATAATCTGGCAGATGTATTGCATTTTAATTTAATTGATTGATTTCCACAACTTAAAAGGAATCAGGATTTATGCACGTTTATTTTTATATTTATATTCCTTTGTGTTACTGTATAGCTAAGCATAATGTAATAGGTTGAGCTGGGGAAGCACATCTATTTCAGGGTAATTCTGGTCGCACATTTGCAAGGAATTTTAGATATCAGCTAGACAGTCCCTTCATTTTTCAGAGGAGATGCTGAGATTGTGTTTTGCTGATGGTTACAGCCATTTATAGCCTCAAAATACCATTGTTCTACCCACTCTTGGTCGACTGCCCCTTTCACTATTCCTTTCCTAATAACTTCCTTTAGCGGGAACCTTTTATATTCTTTAGTCTCTCACTCCTCTTTACTTAATCGAAGTTAACTGTTAGAAGAGGTTGGACTATATTTAAAGTGTCTTCTGGCTCTGTCACCCGGAAAAGGGGAAATAAGAATTACCTCGGTTCTTAGTCACCGGAAACAAAAATTTTTGACGAGAGACAAAAAGCGTGATATACGGAAGATTTTTATTAGTGAAGTAAAAAAAAAAAATACTGAAAGATAGTACACTCCTGAGAACTGGGAGTGGGCTAATCCAAGAGGAAAAATGGCACCGTTCCTTTGTTTTTCATGTTTATATAGCCTGATTTCATGATTGATCGGTTTATTGATTGACAACTCAGGTTCCCTGTGCTCCAGCATGCCCATCCCCTTTTGGGCCTGTTCATTCCGTCAAGTTATACCAGGTACCCCTCCCACGCGCAGCTGCAGCACTTTGGTTTTAACTGGCTTCTTTTACCGGCCCTCATTTAGAGAAAGTAAACATTTCTGGAGTCCCTTTTCTTGAATGCAGACACACTGCCATTTTCTGGATTGTTCCTTTCCTCTTCCTCTCCCCCTGCCCAGTGCTCATTTCTAACTAACTACCTATCAGCTCCGAAATTTTATTTCCTAGTAATTTTGCATAGTCTGCTATCTCTTTCTTACCGAGATGAACAATATGGAGAATCATGGTTTGTTTTTTTAACATTATTTAATTTTTAGCGACATTTTCCCCCCTCACATTAAAAAAACTGAAACAATCACAAACTTGCAGAAAACTTGCAAGTACAGTACAAGGAACTTTTTTTCTTCCTGAACCATTTGAGAGGAAGCTGCTGACCTGATGCCCTATTACCCCAGAATGCTGTAGTTTCTTTTTTTCTCTACAAACAAGTATTTTCCCCTACATAATCAGAATACAGTCATCAAAATCGGGAAATTAACACTGACGTAGTACCCCATCTAGTTCTCAGACTGGTTCAATTTCTACTGATTGTGCCGTTGATCTTTTCAATGGCAAAAGGATTCAGTTCAGGCTTATGTATTGTATTTATTTGTCATTGGGCCATCCCATCACAGGTGAGGCAAGCTCTTGGATGGCTTTTGAGTTCATCTGAGGAATCGTGCTGATCTTCAGGAGTTTGCTGCTTGCTTGCCTGTTCTTGATGGCAATGAATTTCATTGTTTTCATTTACTTTCATGATGTTTTTGGCCATGTGCTGCATGACTTCTTCAATCTGAAATGATTCCTTCATCTTCTCTTGACTTTCATAACCTTAATCCTAAGGAGGATTATAGGGCTGTTATTTTGTGGAATGCTGCTCATTTGGGATTATCTCTTCTTATGATTAGATACATATATGTTATGTATTTGGGCAGGAATATCACAGAAGTGATGGTCATTGCATCCTATTTGGTGTACAATTTCAGTTTGTCCCAATGGTGATTTTCACTTTGATTACTTGGTATAAGCAATATCTGCCAGGCTTCTTCACTCTAAATTTTATATCTAATAGCTAATTAACAAATGGTGTTTGTGAGTACTACCTTGAAACTATGTAAATATCTTGTTCATCAAACTTTTAATGTATTCCTTTATACATTTATATCTGTGTGGACTCATAGTTTTCTTTTTTTTTTTAATGGATTATATTCTGTTACTATTTATTTTTTTGTTCAAATTGTTTCTAATTTGGCCAGCAAAGGCCCATTCAAGCTGGCTTCTGTGACCTTATGACATGTCCCCACCGTTCTTTGAGCATGTCTTTACTTTTTGTCATAAGAAGATGTTCTAGGCTTATATTGTACTGTCCCTGCCTTAGCCCTGAAATCAGCCATTTCTCTAGGGAGAACTGGATCCTTTTAGTGGATAATGACATTTAGAAGCTAAGATCTCAGTGCTTGTGTGTTTATTCCTGTTATTGTTACTGCTTCCAAGCCTTAGGGGATGGAGCTGGGGAATATTTGTATACACCTATATTTATCCATGTATATTGAAAATTATGAGCTTACATCAGCATCTCTAATTTCATTCCAACACTCCGGGGTCCATTCTAATTTTTTCCTTTTTCATATTCATAATACTGTTCTCTGACAGTGAGAAATCTATCTTCTGTTATCCTTAATATATTTACTTTGTTCAGTCTCCCTCCATTTAACCAGTCTTTCATCTTTGCTACCATCTCCTCCTTTCCTGGATGCCTTCTCTCTGCTGGATTCAGATTCTTCATTCTGTCTCTCCTACTCCCTACCTTTTTTAGTACCTAACAGCCCATACCAGGATTCCCTGATACAAGGATACCATCCTCAACCTGCTCGGGGTCTGGCTTGCCATGTCAGCTTCCCTGCTGTTTGTGGATATGCTTCTCACCCCAGTTAGACTCTGACACCTGACATTGGGCTGCTTTAGTGTGAAGAAAGATGTCCTCCTCACTCCCTTCACACCCAGTGCCCCATGCCAGGTTGCCTGTCTTTTTGACACCCTCCTTGCTGTGCTTGGATTTTGTCTGAACTCATTTGGCCATTCCTCCCGACATGGACTTCCACCTTGGTTCACTTGGGCTCTGACAACTCTCACCCCACCCCAGGGCTACAATGACTACTCTCCATCCCATGGCAGGGAAAGGGAAGATTGTTTTTAAGTAACAAAATCCAGAAGCTTTTATAAATTGTAGAATCTTTATAGTGAGATGCATCTTTTTTTTAAAACTTGGGATAATTTTTCTTTAGTCATTTGTTGAAGTATAATTTACTTCAATGCAATAAAATTCACTTTTTTAACTGAACAGTTCAATAAGCTTTGACAGATGTATACATAAGTGTACCACTACCACGGTCAAGATACAGATATAGAACACTTCCCTCCAAAATGGTTCTCTGAGCCCCTTTGCAGTCAGTTATCTCCCTAACCTCTAGCAATCACTGATCTGTTTTCTGTCCTTATGTTTTTGTTTCTTCTAGAATGTCTTATAATGGAATTATATAGTTTTTCATGTCTGGCTTTTTTCACTTAGAAAAATATGTTTGAGACTTATCCATCTTGTATGTATTGTCAGTTCCTTTTTATTGCCGAGTATAATACAGTTTATCTATTTACCAGTGGGTGGACATTCAAGTTTCTAGTTTTTGGCCATTATGAACAAAGTTATTCTGAACGTTTGCATACAGATCTTTGAAAGTTCACATGGTTTCATTTCTCCTGGGTAGCTACTGAGGAGAGTTGCTGAGTCATATTATCAGTGTCTGTTTAACTTAATATGGAACTGCCAAACTGTTTTCCAAGTTCTCTGTGCCATTTTGCTTACCAGCAATGTATGAGTGTTAATCCTTTAAATTTTATGTATATTATTTTTAAAATTTAGCCATTTTAGTGGATGTATAGTGATATCTCATTGTGGTTTCAATTTTCATTTTCCTGGTGGCTAATGATGTTGAGCATCTTTTCATGTGCCTTTTGCATTTGAATTTTTTTTGTAAAGAGTATGATCAATTTTTTTTTAAATTGGATCATTTGTTTGGTTTCTTATTGAGTTTCTTTAGAATTATATAAATTCAAGTTTTTGTCAGGTGTTTTGCAAATATTTTCCTCCAATCTGTGACTTGTCCTTTCATTTTCTTGACAATAGGTTTTGAAGAGCAGATGTTTTAATTTGAATCACTTTTTTAAACATCTGAATAATTTTGTATCTTGAGTTGTATCCTTTGAGTAGCCCCTTTTTTGTAAAACCTTCTGTAAAAACTTACTAGAAGAAAGTCCACTAAATCTATGTACTTGTTAGAATTACAGGTGAAGAATAAACCAAATTGATTCTGCAAACCTTTATTATAAAGCTTTCTTCAGGAGTTAGTATGATTTTATTACCTACATCTGTCTAAAAGCTAGTATTATGATAATAATATGATACTGGTATGTTCTGTGTCTAATTCCAGATTGTTCCTGGAATTATTGGTTCAACATACTAAACTATTTTTGTTCCTAAAATATCTTTTCAGTTAATGATACTTTTTATTTTTAGTTGATTTTTTTTCGTATTTGTATTTTAAAGTTGAAAGGGAAAAAACCTTGTTTTTTGAAAAATTACTTTTACAAACTGGAAAAAATAGTTAATACATGCTATTTGAATTGTATGCAAGGAGGAGTGCTTGACATAGTGTTTAATAAAGATGTATTGAATGAATACACAATTGCTGAACATCTGGGAAATACAAAAGGATATAAGGAAGGAGGCTGGGAGATGAGTATGCTTATAAAGGGTAACGGGGGATTTTCGTGGTAGTGAACTGTTTTGTATCTTTACTGGGTAATGGATACATAAACCTACATATATGATACAATTGCATAAAACTAAATACACAAACACACAAACACAAATGAGTGCAGTAAAATGGAGAATCTGAATAAGAAAGTAGATCAGATTAACGTCAATATCCTGGTGTTGATATTGTACTACAATTTTGCAAGTTGTAATTGGGAGAACTGGGTGAAGAGAAATGGGTATCTGTATTATTTCTCGCAGTTACCTCAAAATAAAAAGTTTAATTTAAATAATGCTATGAGGAAGATAAAAAGATACTCAGAGTAGCCTTATTTTTTCCAAACATTGGTGTCAGAAGGAAAGGTTATTCTATAAAATTCCAGAAAAACATAATCTTCCGTTGCTAAATTATTATACCTTGTGGATATATTAATAATGGGTATTATAACAACTTCATCATTCACTTTATTATTGGATATTTAACTTGTTTCTGGTTTTGTGCTCTTCTGGATAGTACTGTCATGCTGAGGAGAACATAGCTTGAAAATCACTGATTTTTATGACAGTTTGATTTTGATAATTTGAAATTTGACTTTATTTTCCTGACTTTGCATATGTCCTGTGACACAATAATTAAGAAACTTCATTTGTCCTAGTAGGTGAAGTTACTTAGCCAACTATCTTTATTTTACTTACAGTTTTTACTTTCTTGTATTTTTACTGAGGTTTGTGCAAGAAGAACTGAAAATGACCACATAGGTTAATTCCTTTATATGCTTTTACTTTTTTCTTTTTGTTTACTTTTGCTGTTCATTAATACATTTAGAATTTAATGCACTTATCTAGATAATATTTAACCTGGAGTCAAGTATCAATCATTTGAGGTTCTTACATTTTTTCATACCAACCTGCTTAAATATATTTGAGAAAGCGTTTGAAATATTTCTTATGTATTTCATCAGTTTTCTTTAAGCAGTGCAATTGAGATAAGCTAAAAGGTAAATTTATGCACAATACCTAGAGTATCATAGTTAGAGGTATTTAAAAAATTGATAATTATTTATTATTGAGCCATTGTAATTCATAGTCAGCCTGGATGCTCTCCCCTCCCCTATTCTATATTGAAGTATTTGGGAATTCTTGGTTGCTGTTTGTTGCCAATTGTCAATCACCGTTTGGAGTTTAGTGATTTGATAAGTATTTATTGCTTTCCAGGCATTGTGCTAATTGTTAGAACAAAAATAAATGAGTAAGTAGTAAGATTCTATCTATAACTTAGTCATTAATGGAGACAATCTTGAAATAAGTAGTGATAAATGAAGAAAGTGGATCCACTTTACTGAGGGAAACAGAAGGCTTCCTATGAGAGGTGGTGTTTAAACCAAGTTATGCAGGATGAATAACCACTTGCTAGGTAGAAGAAAGGGTAAAGTAGATTATAAACAGAGAGAAAAACATGTAAGTGTATGAATGTCTTGTTCCAGGAATGGGGAGAAGTATAGTGTAGATAGAAACTGAGGTAAGCTTTGATGCTGGAGTGGGTTGGGGTCAGACTGTGAAAAGCTCCATGTATTAGGCTATGGAATTTAGCTTTGACTCTGTAGGCAGTGGGGGCTATTGAAAAATAGGGGTTCTTAAAAAAAAAAGAAACACATAGAAATGTGACTCAAATGGCAGTGGACAAAAGGGAGAAAAACCAGTGTGAAAAAACTCAGCTTTTACAGTGGGACTAGAAAGGAAAGTATGGATTCTAGAGAAATTTAAAAGCTCAAATTAGCAATATTTAGTAATGAATGGATGTGAAGGGTAAAGGAGGAAGAGTAGTTGATGGTAAAAGTTTCTAGCCTGGGTAATTGGGTGATGATGCTATTAATCCAAACAGGGAATTCAGGAGAAAAAAAAATGAATTTGGATGAGGAAAGAAATGCTGAGCTTAGTTTTGGGTATGTTGAACTAAATGTGCTTGTTTATAATCAAGGTAGAACTGTCATTTAGGTGTTTAGATGTGTGGGTCAGGTGGTTAGGAGACAAGTGAAGATTAGAGGTTTAGTTTGGGAATTACTGGTAGCCAGCTGATTGCCAGAAATAAAGAAAAAAATATGAGACTGTTCAGGAAATGTGTATAGAGAGAAAAAAGGAGTGGCCTAAGAATTGAACCCGGAGAAAATTAAATATTTAAGAGGTAAATAGAGCAGTAGCAGCCAGGAAACTGAACAGGAGTGGTCAGGGGTATTGCAAGAGAACCAAGATAGAGTGGTATCTTGGAAACCTTGAGTGTAGAGAATTTTGAGGAGGAGGAAATGATGAATAAATGTGAAATGCTCTGAAGATGTCTTGTATAATGAGGACTAAACATAGTGTCTTAGTCTATTTGGGTTGCTGTAACAAATTACGCTAGACTGAGTGGCTTAAACAACAAACATTTCTCAGAGTTCTGGAGGCTGGAAAATCCAAGATAAGGCACAGGCAGCTTCACGGTCTCGTGAGGGTTTACTTCCTGGCCCATAGATGGCTGTCTTCTCACCGTGTCCTCACTTGGTGGAAGGGGCAAGGGAGCTCTCTGGGGTCTCTTTGATAAGGACACTAGTCCCATTAATGAGAACTCTGCCCTCATGATGTAGTCACCTCCAAATACCATTGCTTTGGCCCCACCTCCAAATGCTATCACATAGGGTTTAGGTTTCAACAGATGCATTCTGTGGTGGAGGAGGGAGACACACATTCTACGTCTATGACAAATAGACTCATAGACTTAATAATTAGGATAATGACTTTAGAACATTACAGTAGAGTTGAGGGGGGCAAAGCCAGTTTGATAAATGCACATCCCAAGTCATATGCCGTATAAATCTCATATAGTCCAATTTATTTCCTTCCTTTTTAGAAGCTCCCTATGACCTGCAACCCATAGCTTGAGGAAAAGGTCAGAGGTGACTTCAGAATCCCAAGCTTGAATGTCTGGGATACTTGTGATACTGTGACTTTTAAATAAGAAGATTGCAAATATTTTTCTTTTAAAATTAGTTATTTGTCTTTGTTGGCTTGGAAGATAATAGGTATTATTATATAGCCATCCAAGTGGAGACTTCAAAAGGTAAGATAGGTAGGGGTTGGACACAGAGACTTGAGAATCCTTAGAGTAGACAGAGGTATGACACGGTATGAGTACCTTTAGAAAGTCAGTGTAGAGACAGAAGAATAGAGGACCAAGGACTGATCATTGGGGAACATTATTGCTAAGAGGATGGAAAATAAAAAGAACCAAAGAAGAAGGAGTTGGAGAATTTGAGAGAGACATTTGATTTTCCCCAATAGCAATTCGCCTCGATGTTGATAGAACCCCTGATTTTTGGCTAGTTATCTAGTCATGCAGGAGAGACTACTTTCAAGTTACTAACATATAAATGTGAATAAGTTCTGAGCAGTTTTATGTAAGTGGAAATGAGTGTAGTATCCCAAAAAGTGTTCTAAAAGAGGGTATGTTTTCTTCTTTTCTGAGACTGACATGCTTATATGGACTGGAGCTCCAGCAGCCATCTTGGATGGTGTAGGTAAGAGCCTACACCTGGGGATCTGAGGAAAAAGCTAGAAAGAACCTGGGTCTCTAATGACATAGTGGGATTGTCATAGCTGCCTCTGGAATTTTTAATTTTTTACATGAAAGATTATGATCTTGTATGTTTAAACCACTATAAATTTGAATTTTTTGTTGAACATAGCTAATCTTAATCCAAGTACACAGTGGTGGAGGGGATAGGAATCCAGAGTCATAGAAAGTGAAGGAATAATTCTCAGTGTCAGGTGTGGCAGATAGAGATCAGTGAGATGTGGAGTGTATGAAGATCTTTGTGTTTCATAAAATTTTAGAGTTGAAAGTTAACTACAGATTATCTAATTGAATCCAGTTTATATGTAAGGAACCAATGTGCCCATGCGCCCCCATCCCTTCCCTGCGTATTGTTAACCTGTGAATGATTACACAGCTGTTGAGTGGCAAATCCTGGACTAGAAGTTTCCTGATGCCTATACTCCAGTACACCATTCTGTCTTCTGAGAATTTATATCAAGAATAGTCTTACCCCAGGATTGTTTCTGCTGGGGTAGGACTTCAACACAACGTAACAATGTTGTGTTGTAAAACAAATTGCAGAATTTTAAATAGGAGAAAGGATAGGAAGTGAAGGAAGCAGGTTAAGACTGTATGTGAGTCATCTGATTTTTGAGAGGTACGAATATCTGGTTGGAAAAGTTTGAATGCTTTTTCTTCAGGATAAAAAGACTTTGGTTTTTTATATCCCAGAGTTGTCTAGCTGATTAGTGCTTAATAAGACATGTTTGAATTAAATTGCAAGAAATCGTGTGGTCCAGTGAGAGTTTAAAAATGTATAGGACAGATTTGTGCATATATGAAGGCAGAAAGAAGAGTGGAAATCAGTGGAATGAACGCAATTGATGCTGGAGAGGGTGACGATAGGTATGGGAAGAAAGTTCCTGACGACTTGGAGTTTCAAGCACATGTATACAAGATACAAATACTATCAGTGAGCTCTGAATACTCCCCTTTAAAGGGTGTGTAGTTTGAAAAATAATTTGCCATTTCATTAGTCTTGGAAATATTCTGTAATGGTGTACATCAAAACCTGTCACTATCAGCTTTGTGGGAGGTGACAAATCACATAGCATATTATAGAACCAGAAATCTACAGATAAAATTAGCATTAATGCACAGGATACTATTGGGAAAAGAGTGGTGAAGCATGCTAAGAGAGAGGTTTCAGGGTAAGCTTTAAAATTTTAAATACAAGTATATCTATATAATGAATTCCTAAGAAACCTAACAAACCTCTCAAAATAAATTTGTTTCCCAGTTGTAGGTTGATTTATATATTATAGATTATTGTACTCATCATGATGATGAGCTTCATTAAAAACCATTATAAAAGTGAAGCCATTGACTAAATCATTGTATTGGTTGACTAGTATTTCTTAATTATAATAATTTACTTTTGTCAAAACTGAGATCATTAAATATCACAAGATTTAATGTCTTGTTTTTAATTATTGATGAATGTGAGTAATGATTTGTTATGAAATTATGAAGTAAATGCTTTTATTTAAAGTTTTCATTTCTATAATCTACATTGTGAAGGAAAATATAACATAATTTCATAATTATTTTACTTCCCCTTATACATACTTATCAATGTCTTCCTTGTAGAATTTTTCAGAAAAATTTTTTAGTTATAATAAAGTTTTCCACTGTTTACTGAACAAAATCAATGAAAAAATAATTTTGCCTATGGAAGTATTTCATACAACTGCTACTTAAATATAAATGTACCTCAAACAGGCTACATTTTAAAAATTGTATGTATAGTTCTACAGATGCTAATTATTCTGGAGTATAGAATGAAAAGATTAAGAAAAGAAAAAATGCTTGTGTTTTAAGGGAGCATTAATGCTATTACAGGGAAGTACCAGAGAAATAATCCTCACTCTAAAATGTCTCAAAAATAGTACGATATATTGTGTAATAGCTGCTGGTTAGCTCTCCAACACTGTATAGTGTCCTAGGGCTGCCGTAACAAGTTATCACAAACTTGGTGTCTTAAAACAACAGACATTTATTCTCTCATAATTCTGAAAGCTAGAAGTCTGAAATCAAGGTGCTGGAAGGATAGTGCTCCCATGAAGACTAGAGAAGAATCCTTTCCTGCTTCTTCTAGCTTCTATTGGTCCTAGGCTTTATTTGTGGCAGCATGACTCTTAATTTCTGCCTCGTCTTCACATGCCCTTTTTTTCAGTGTCTCTGTGTCCAAATCTTTTCCTTTTTCTTATGAAGACACTAATCATTGGATTTAGGGCCCACCCAAAATCCAGGATGATTTCATCTCGAGATCCTTAGCTAATTATATCTGCAAAGGCTATTTCCAAATAAGGTCACACTCTGGGGTTCTCATGGATGTGAATTTTATGGAATACTATTCAGCAAACAGTGGTTCATGCATTTTTTATAATGCTAGTTCATAAATATTAGGAAATTTATCTGGACAGAATAGTGTTAAATATGAGACTTATTTTTTGAGAAATAATTTTGTAATAGAGTATACATTCAGCATCTAAATATATTTTAAGAAAATCATGCCCTCACCATTACAAGTTAAACCAAATTCTAATGACCAAGGGCTCATGAGGACCAGCATCCAACTGTGTGCCTGGAACCTTCTAAGTGTATGGCAGGAGCAGGGGAAGAGAGAGATGGGCTTGATACATCTGGGGCCTTAGCTACATTTGTGGTCTCCTTGGTAACATGCACTATCCAATGGAGTTATAAACAGAAGTATATGATTGTGTCTCCCACTTGAAAGAAAAACCTACCAAAAACAAAAAAATCCCCAACATTTGCTTTAAATACTTGAGTGAATAATATGCTACATAAAATTCAGAATTTCTTGGAAGATACATATTATATATATATTATATATTTTGCACATAGCTTTTGGAAAGGTTTAGATTTATATATGTTCTTTGTTCTAACTTTTACTAGTGCCATCTGTTCTCTCCACATTATTGTGTTGGTAAAGCTAATAGATACTTTTTTGAATGTGTCACACAGCTTACATTTATTTTTTTAGGCATTTGTTTCACAGGCGGAAACTATTTCATTTTATCCATTAAAAAAAATTAGTGTTTCCACGTACATTATCTCAGTGACTTCATAGTAACACAGGGAGTTACCCTGTGGGGTCAATCAAAGTTAAATAGCCTACTTTCATACAGATCATAAGTGGAATTAAACGGGATTAAATGGAACTTGAATTCAGTTTTCTGACTTTAAATGAAAACATTTCTTTATAAATACATTTCAAGGACTGGAGGATAAAGAGTGAGGGAGAGGAGTAGGGAAGGGATTTTTAGGTGAGGGAACAGTAGTAGTGGCAAAGGCATCGAAGTGGTAAACAATGAGTAGATCTTCAATTTGGCTGAAATACTGGGACCAGAAGATGAGAGCTGATAAGTAATACATGAAGATTATATGAGAGTAGCCAAGACGGGTTTTTTTTGTTTGTTTTTTTCCCCAGCTATTTTGAGGCTTGTCACCTTTCATCGCATTGTTTTCTTGTCTTTCTGCCCTTAATTTCTGGAGTTGAAATTCTTGATACTTTGGAAAACAAAATTTAAAAACCTGTTACACAAGAAGGTTCCGAAATATTTCCGTAGAATTTTGGCACTCAGGAAGATAAACTTGCTTTTGAAAATATTTTTCTATTACAAGGTGTGGTTGCTATTTTTTGGTATAACAAGTGAGTCTGGAATTATGGTGAGAAACATTTTTTCCTTATCAGCAGAATCTTTTGTAGAAAGTTAAGTGTTAATTTGGTTCTAGGTACTTGTGCAGAAACTTTCTAGTTCTCTTAATAAAGTGAAAACCCGTTTTTATTGTTGGCAAGGATATTGTCTTCCAAGGTTGGCAGTGGAAAGAAGGCCACCACATGGGAAGGATTGGCTTGACCTCACAGCTCCAATTTTTCCATTTCTCTAGTGTTCGCATGGAATGCCACTTTTTTCTTAACATTCTGGCCTGAATAACTCTCTCCCTATCCAATCATTTCCCCTTTATTTCCTGAGACACAGCTGAAACAAGGCTGGATATTGAAAAAAGACCAAACAAAGGTAATGAAGCCAGAGAGTAACTTTTAAGTTAGTTGTCTGGTTTACAAGGTGTAGTTTACTCCTTTTTGGCCTGTGGTCTTCTAAAGGGAATATTGTCCTACCTAGTTTCTGGCCTGTCATCATGTGATGGAGGTCTTCTTTTTTTTAACATGTCTCCTTAATTCTGGGCCCTAGATGGGGGCCAAACAGTCCATTCCTGTCAGGTTTATCTACAATCTACTTTCTTCCTTCTAGTTTTCTGTCCCAAGGATCTGTCTCTTCTGGATGATTATACCAGGGCTGTGCTTCAGGAGATAATCCATTCCTTACCCATTGATCCATAGCACCCACTGGTCTACTGTATTAGAATTCAGCACAAGAAAAGGAGATGTACACATACAGAAGTGTGGGAAGAGGACATCCTGTGTTCCACCCACCAGCCCAGCATTGACAAAACTTTGATGTTACCTAGAAATAAGATCATAACATTCATGTACAAATCAAAGCACAGCTAAACAAGCATTATATTTTGTTATTTTTAGAAGAAAAATAAGTTCTGTAGAACTATGTGTTCATATTTATTTTTAATTGATGCTTTGTAATCTTTCCTATTTGATTTTAATCTGAACAAATATTGATACCATTTTTATTATTCAGTAAGCATGTTAGTTGAAGCAGTTTTTACAAACAATAGTTTAAGTCCAAAAATATCTAAATTCTGGACTGACTTAATTTGTACAGTTAAATTGAAGTAATGATTTCTGAAAGCTGTCCTCTTGCTTTCTTTTTGTTCTCTTGTATAATGGAAGTGTCTTTTTTCTATTAATAATTAAACAGAATCATTAATTACTAAAGCATCTAATTAAAGCAAAACAAAACAGCAGCATAACTGATCTTTTCTGCTATGTATATATTATATAGAGTCTCACTAGGGATTGTTTATTTTTTAATTTTTTAACATTGTTTATTGATTTATAATCATTTTACAATGTTGTGTCAAATTGGGATTGTTTATTTTTAATGGATAATTTAAAAGAAATAGTATGGTGAAATCACCGTGTTTGCCAAAAGTTACTTGTATTTGTGGGTCGTGAGGTTTGAAACTATTGAAGAACTTATTGAAAGACTTAAGGAAATAATGTGAGTAGCTGATAATTGGCAAGTAAGTATGCCTCTACTGTAGTGAACTACTTGCCAGTCTCCTAAGGAATCAAGATTTTTCTCCTTGACTTCACAATTGCTGCTCCTTCATTGTTATGTCTTTTCAAATATAGCCATTTTATTGGTTGTGAAGTAGTGTACTGCTGATATTTTAATTTGTTTCCCAAGATTTTTGTGTGCAGCCATATACATCTACATGTATCATTAATCTTACTTTAATTCTTATAAAACAAGTTTATAGCATCTGTTCATTTATGTAGTCTGTTTTAAAACGTAACTATGTTATTGGCAACTTTCCATATTCTACATGTAAATGTATGAGATATGTATATATATGATAGCATTGATTTTTGTTAGCTAAAGTGTTTTATCATTTAACATATTTTAATGTACATGTACTATATTATAATACATAATTTAATATGCATATAATGAATGTGATTAATCCTTCTAGCTGAATCTTTGTATTCATCTTTAATTTCTTGGGATAAGTAGATAGAGAGGCTGTAAAGTTAAGTAGTTAAAAGCATGGGGTGGAGTCAAATGATCTGGGTTTGATTCCTGGTTTTGCCTTTTAGTAGTTACGGCTTTAGACAAGTTACTGCATTTTTTTTTGTGTCTGAGTTTCTGTGTCTATAAAATGGGATAATTAATAGTAGTATCTACCTCACAGAGTTGTGAAGATTAAGTGAGTTTATTCTTGTCATTTATTTATGTCTGGCACAGAATAATTCTATAAGTTTTAATTTGTGGATGTGGAATTGCTAAGTCAAAGGACATGTACATATATATTGACATGTTAATTTTCTGCCCAGCATCCCTTCTTTTGGGAAGTGTGTTGTTCTATTCCCTGTAATTCCACGGAAAATGTCCTAGTTACTCCCACCCTGTACCTTAAACTGGGCCAGTTAGAGTCATCTGTGGGTCTTTTCTTTTAAAAGGAACAAGAAAGTCTCTATTTTCTACTAGGATGACTAAGGTAGGATACAGTGACTAAGTTCGGGCTGTCAATGTGTATTTTCCCTACTGTATTTAGAGAGTCTGTCTGAATATTGAAGAGAGGCAAAGATAGCCAAAAAATTAAGAGACAGACAGAACTTTGGAAACATCATTTAAACTTCTGGTTCTAGTCATTCTTGAAAGCCAAAAGAACATTTTAAAAAGTAGTTTTGAAGCATATAACTCAAGTGTCTTCCAGAATGATTGTATCAGTTTATACTCCCATTTCCTTCAGGAGAATCTTAATTAGAAAAAAAAAAAAGTCATTGTTTAAGCAACAACAGAGGAGAATGCATAGTTCCATGAAGATGAGACAGATCAGGAAGATCAGACCTTATACTTAATTCAGATTATGTCTCTGCTACTTGTCTTTGGCCTTTATTGTAACCTAAGTATATTTAAACCTAGGAATCTGAGGTCTGAAAATTCCAAGTCTTCCCTTTTTCACTTGTCTGATTTATCCAGGCTGAAAGAGTTCCTTCAGGGTCTGGTCCAAATAAATTCCAATATTCTATGAATAGAGAAATCTTTGAAATTGAAAAAGAGCCCTTTCAGCAGACATACTTTTATTATTTTAGCAGTCCACTTTATCTAATGGGAGTTGAAACACTTATTTACTAAGTATTTATTGAATGGACAGATTTGTAGGGCTTTCTTTTGAGTGATTTCCCTAGTAGATTGAGTGGGGGAGAAAGTTTGTATCTTCCTTAGAAAGACCCATTCCCACTGATGAGGCCATTCTGTAGATGACTTCTTTTCCTTTAAAAAACCTTTGTGTACTTTATTAATTTACAGGATCAGTTGGTGCCATGATTTGAAGAAAACAGTTAAGTTGTTTGGAAACTTGACATCTCAAGTTACTTTTTTCCATCAAGCAAATATTCAATTGTTATAGTTTATTAAAATATAAGATTTAAAACTTGAAATCGAAGATTCTTGTATAAAGAAAATAACTAGTTTTGGGGCAAGTTTTTAAGTTAAAAAAATCTGTTTATAGTTAATGACATCTGCTTGTAGGTAAAAAATGTCCTTTTTTTTCTTCCCAGCTTAAGCTAAGTCTTATTACATTTAGAGAGAGAAAGCAACTGTTGGAACAAACTTGAAAAATAATAGTACGAAAAATAATTTGCAATGGAAAGTAGTAGTTGGAACTGGAGTGAATTTTACAAATGCTTTATATATTGTCCCACGCAGTTCTATGGAATTTGAAAAGAATGTTACTTGTTTTCCTTTTGAGACAGATATTTTACCAAATAATTTTAGGCTGAGTAAACCAAAATCCACACAGAATTAGATTAATAAAACGTTTTTTGATGGAGAAAAGAAATGAGAGGGAGCAACAATAAAGATTCATTTAGGATAGTACAAAACTGAAAGTTTTTGAAATTACAGGTTAGTGCATTTAGGGAAAAACTGGACTTGACTCATAAGTGAAGGCCAAATGGCTTTTTTTTAGCCATTCAGTCAGGTGTCTATTGAGTGACTGAGGAGGGAGGGAGGGATATTGACTTTGTCCCTAAGGAATTTATTTAATTTTGCTAGGCTTGATCAATCTCATTAGCAGAGAAATGGAAATTTTTTCTTTTAAAAAGCTCACATCTACATCAGTATGAAATGTAATGATCAGGTAGTTTTGAACAACTATAAGGCATCAAGAAGATTCTAGCAAGTGTATGTAGGTAGGGACTAGAAGGTGGAACTGCCTGTAGAAAAAAAATCCACCTTAATGTCTCATAGGAATTGGAAGTTCAACCTGTTCAAGTAAACATGTTCCTCTTCTTAACCTTTTCCTCTTGGTCATTTACCCAAGTCAGAAACTTGCCACAGATGTCCCTTTTTCCCTCACTTTCACTTCAGAAGGTTTTATTTTTCTTAAGTTTTTCACACATTTCTCTCTCTCTCTTTTTTTTTATCTTTTCCCACAATCAGTGCCATCGTTCAGGGTCTCCTCTGTCCTTACTCTGGTTACTATAAAGAACAGTCTGTGAAGATAGAGGTTTGTCTGCCTGTAATATTACATAATTTATGTAATATACATAAATGTCTTAAACAATGTAGAAATGTATTTCTCTCTCACTTAAAGATTTGAGTATAGACAGTTTTGGATTTGTACATTCATCTGGACCCAGGCTGCTTCCAACTTTATACTTAACATCTTAGCTCTACCATATCTATATCCCAAGTAGTAGGGGAAGAAGGGATAGCTCCGTTCCTTTAAAGGTCTGCATCACTTCCTGTGGCTGAAACTTAGCTAGAGGGGATATGGGGAAATGTGGTTCATATCCCTAGTTAAAACTGAGTCTTCTATCACCACCGCCGCCACCACCATAGCTATTAGAGGATAACTCACAGTCTGCCTTGGGAACCTCCTTATGTTCCTCCTTTCAGTTAAATTCTTCTCCAGCTAGTTCCATGCTGCTACTAGAATAATTTTTTCCAGTAAAATGGTTATGTCACTCTGTGTTTAATCTTTTGGTAGTTTGTCAGTGGCTTCAAATGCATACCTAGGGTGCCTCAAGTTATCTAAGCAGTGTCAGTGGCAGAGGAAATCTGCATGCATTACTTGTATCATGCAATCATGGTGTTTTACATGATGGAGTTTTCTTCTCTATCATAGTGAGTGATGTTCCCTAGTCTTCTACAATGTCAGTGCTCTGTCCTTGGCTGAGAGGTCTCTAATTGTCCAAATAGTGTTTCCTGCTCCATACCTTTGTAGTGAGGATCTGCATGAGATAGCATAACTGGTTGGTCACAATTGAGCATAAATTCTTGAATCAGAACAACCTGAGTTTAAATTTCTGCTTTACCATCTGCCAAAGTGTGACTATGGGTATATCATATAACTACTGAGCTCAGTTTATCCTCTGTAAACTTGAAACAATAGTAACAGTAGTACCTGCTTCATAAGATTGTTAGGAAGATTAAATGAGTTTATAAGGAGAACCTTCTCCCTAGCAGGAAATGCACTCAAAAGTGGCACCTGTTATTTTTTTACAGTTATGTTTATGTATTCTCAATACAATATAATATTCAGGCATGTTTCACAGAATTTCAGCTGGATATTATTTTTATTGCGTTCCCTGGATATTTTGTATTAGTCGGCAGAAGATACAGAAATTTTAACATTTTAAGAAGAGATACCTTGTGTTGATTATTGTGTTGATTATTTTGCTGATTTCTGTATTTGACTGTGACTGAGCTCTTTTAAGACAGGGACTGTATCCTACTTAGTTTTTTAAATTGAAGTATAGTTGAGTTTACAATATTGTGTTAGTTTTAGGTATATAACAAAGTGATTGTTTTATACATTTTTTTTAGAGTATTTTTCAGTATAGGTTTTCAAGATATTGAAATTGTTCTGTGTTACACAGTAAATCCTTGTTGCTTATCTGTTTTACATATAGTAGTGTGTATAATCCCATACTCCTAATTTATTCCTCCCCTACTTTCCCCTTTGGTAACCATAAGGTTGTTTTCTACATTAGTGAGTCTGTTTCTTTTTTGTATATAGATTCATTTGTATTATTTTTTAGATTCTACATATAAGTGATATGTAATATTTGTCTTTGACTTACTTCATTTAGTATAATAATCTCTCTAGGTCCATCTGTGTTGCTGCAAATGGCATTATTTCATACTTTTTATGGCTAAGTAATATTCCTGTGTGTGTGTGTGTGTGTGTGTGTGTGTGTGTGTGTGTGTGTGTGTGTGTGTGTGTATAAAATCATATCTTCTTTAAACCAGTAGTCTTTTGATGAGCACTTGAGTTGCTTCCATCTTGGCTGTTGTAAGTGGTGCTGGGATGCCTACTGATTTTTATATTCCTGGTGCCAGTAAAATCCTGGCACATAAAAGGCCCATAATAAATATGTGTAGAATGAATATTGAATCAACAGTTTACTTAGGTGGGGTGGCAGCCTAGATGCCATCTTTCTCCTGCTTCCATTTTCTCTTTGAACAGGCACCTTCCTATATAATCTTACTAAAAAGAATTTCTGTTATAAATAGGTAGAATCTTTATTATAACCACTAAATCACTTATTCCCAGGTTTTTTTTTCCTGATGAGATGCTAACTTTAATTTCCCTGAATTATTTTGATTACTAGGGTTAGAGATGAGGGAGACTAAGTCACTGTACAAGTTGCAAATGGGAATACAGGGATGATTATGGTTTCTTGCCATTCTTTCTTCATTATAAGGGATACTCTGCAGCCATGAAGGGGGGAGTGTAGCAGTAGAACCATCTTGGAGTTTGACTATGTAAGATCTCCATGCTGCCTGCTGTTTCCACATGTTCCTTAGTAGACTTTATCTAAGATGGAAGCACATTGATATAAGCACCTTGAATTATCTTGTAGATTTTATTTTTTAATATTAACTTCATAAATCAAGAAAATTTTTTGTAGTCATCATTGTTTTTAAAGACTTGTTTGGACAACTATTCCAAGTAGTGCCAAAGTTATGTTACTTTTGAATATTACTTTTTTTTTTTTTTTTCCTTTTTAGATGGATAACTTAGACTGTTCAAGTATCTTCTCATTTTTCTTATAAGGGTTTTTTTTTTTTTAATACACTGAACATATTCCAGAGATCTTTATTTCAGCCCATTCCATTCAGTGTGGCATATTCTTCTTTGTCATCTTTCTAGGTAAAGTAGTTGAATATTCTCTAATATGGTCAAAGGTTTATTTCAGTAAGCACAACAGGTTTTATAGTCTTCACTTTGTAAACAGAGAACCTAAAGCCTGTTCAATCAGGTGCTTATTGTAGTTTACACACAGATTAGTAGTAAAAGTCTCCTGATTATTTAATGTTTGTAATTCCAGTAGAAGTTACTACATTTTTCTTGATAATAGTAATTAACATTTCTGTAGTCTGAACCAGTCATGGTTATCATTCATGTTCTAAGAATACAGTAATCATTCTCTTGGTCATTAATGCATTGCAGTGAGGACAACCCCTCTAAACAGAAAGTAAATTGTATTTCCAGAATTATGTCAAGACAATTCAGATGAATTGAAAATTCATTTGCTATATTTATTTGAGTGTTTGCTATATCTGATACTTCTAGCTTCATGTTTTTTCTTTTGGGGATGAAATGTGGAATTATTAGATTACTATAAAATATGTACTTTTGTCTATACCTAAATGTTGATTTCTTATGCTGATGTATCATTTAAGGGAGGATAATAGACAGTTCTTAAATGTTTTATTATTGGCCTTTTACAGGTACAGAGAGAAGCTATCTATAAAGTGACAGGAGATTTTAGGATCCTCAATGTATGTTTATAATTCTTGAAACAATAATATAGCCAAACTTCTTTTAAGATTAATTAAATGTTGTATTGAACAATGGGAAGATGTTGGTCAATTTTAAAGAATGTCATTACTTTTTATATAAATGTTTTTCCATTTTATATAATCATAAAGTTATAGATTTCATATAATTTCCTGAGGATACCTTTATCCTCAGATAAAGTTTTGAGACCTCTGGTGCGGTACCTCTTCACAGAATATTTTGAGACAGCATCAACCGGTTCTTTTTGCACAAGTGACTTTAGTAGTTGAATTCCATGGACATAGGATATTTCATTAATAATCAAGGACTCAAAAATAATCAAAGACACTTGGTTACAAGTTATAATGGTTTTTATTTTAGTTTTCAGTATGTATGTGTGCTTGTTACGTATGTATATACAGGTATGTATTTATGTTTTAGTTGACTGATAGATTAGTTGTCTTTTGGAAATTATGGCCCATAAAATAATTTATACTTACATAGAAAGAATATCAACAGATCATGGCAGTCTTCTATTTCTACTATCAAGAAGCATCCTCCAAGAGGCTTACACTCTGTTTTATAAATACAAGACAATGTGTGAAAAGATAACAACATAAAATTGCCAGATAAGTGCTACTGGTAGTAAGACTGGTGTTCTAGTGTTCAGAAGGCTGAGGGTGATAGCAAAGAGCTCATGGAAGTAACTGATTTTGAGTTAAATCTTGAAGAATTGGGCAAGTTTTTTTCCCCCTACATTTGTGTACGAAAAATTTCAAACTGCAGTCGAGTTGAAAGTAGTTTAGAGTGAATGCCATATGCCTACTACCTACACTGTACAATTAAAATTTTACTATACCTATTTTGTCACATTAATTCATCTGTTTGTTTCTCTGTCATCCATTTATCCATCTTTTTTGGGGGGCATTTCAAAGTAAATTGTTGATATTAGCATATTCCCCCAACTAGTTTGATATGCCATCTTTTAAATTTTGGGGCATTCTGGGATGTGTAAAGTATCTTATTGTGGTTTTAATTTCTAGGGTTCTCTGGTGATAAATGATACTGCTTATTTTTTCTTGTGCTTATTGATGAAGTGTCAGTTCAAATCATTTGTCCATATCAAAATTGGATTGTTTGTAATTTTGTTATTGAGTTGTTACTTTATATGTAGTAGTGCTCAAGTGTTAGCTCCTTCTCCTATACCAAATTGTGCCTTTAGTGGACACAGATTTAATTACTTGTGAAAGATAGTTAATCTTTGTTTAAAAAAATTTTTTACAGGGTTAATTAGATTTATTTATTTATTTTTCACCAGAGGTACTGAGGATTGAACCCAGGACTTTGTGCATGATAACAATGCACTCTACCACTGAGCTGTACCCTCCCCCCAAAGATAGTTAATCTTATTGAAATAATATATAGTTTCATTTTTATTAACACATTGTGGGTGGTGGTGGAAAGTTAATAAAAATAATTGTGGGGTTTAAAATTTTTGATATAATTTCTCAAATTGATCTAACTAATTTCTTTGCTGTCAAATAGAACCCAAATTATTAGAGTAAAGGAGGAGGATGTAAATAAATAATTATTAAAATAGCTCTGAATTATTCCTAGGAGGTAGATAACTATCTAAATATATGAAGTGCATCTAATACAAACCAGACATTAATGGGGTTAAAAACACAGTAAATGATGGTGAGATCACTTTGGATTTGAAATTATTTGTTATTAAAGGACCTCAACAGAAGCTATGCATTTGTTCCCTATGTATTTCTTGTTACTATAGCAGGTCTGTGTATTGATTCCAGATATAATAATCTTTGGATAAAAGAAATAATATTTTATAAAATAGTTTATTTTGTTGTCCTTTAAAAGTTGTCATGTTTTGGAATCTTTAAAAATGTTGATGCTTTAGATAAGGTATATCTGGTATTGATGTAACATTTTTATCCTGCTGTAAAAAAAATCATTTCAAGATCAAAGGTATTTTCAGAGTATTTGATATTATTAGTTTTGCAAAAGGTACAAAGGGTGAGAGATTCTCTAGAGTTAAGACATTGTGGTTAGTGTACTAGTAAATTTAAAAAACCAATTATTTATCAGATTTTTACATCTGGAAATAATATTTTTTCATCTTTCTTAGTTATGGTCTAAAGACAAGATTTTTTTGTTGGAAAAGGGAAAAGAAGTACATGCAAAGTAATGGTATTGATAGCTAACGTTTATTTAGTGTTCTCTGTGTACAAAGCACTTAACAAACATCTCATTTAATCCTTACAGCCTGGTGGAGATACTCTCATTATTTCCAATTTACAGATGGGAACTGAAGGCTTTAGGTAACTTGTCCAAAGTTGTGCATCTTACAGCACAGAACCTGTATTTCAGTCCCCAAAAATTTAACTCTACAGTCTTATAATACCTGAGCTGTACCACTTCATTTTAGTGAAAATTATCAAACTTTCCTCATTTGAATTTAAATAAGATTGGTTACAAGGAAAAGAAAGCTACTCAAGCTAGTTTAGTCAAGAAGGGATTATTATAAGGGTACAACAAGGATCCCATAGAAATCAAAAAACTTGGTTCACAGGAGCTAGAGCAAGCCACGGAGGCTGGCACATGGCGTGAATGTTGCTTATCTCTGCATACCTTCTCTGTTCTGCTCCCCCTCTTTTCTTTGTTGGCTAGTTCCTTTGCTCCCTAGTAGTTTCCTATTCCTTTGTGATCTTCACTGGCTGTCCTGCTGCTGCTGTATTGCTCTTCCAGCCCCTCTACTTTATTGTTTGCTTCCCATTTTGGAGGGTAAATCACATGGGCCCATTTCTTCTTTTTGAGGCAGACCACGTAAGTGAATGGGTTGTTCTTTTGGTACCTATTCTGTCCATTCATTTCTGAACAGATGTAAAGGCACATGATCTGAAACATGGCCACTGGCCCTCTGCATGGGCATGACATTTTCACCCGGAAGTGAGATATGGGTCAGTGAGTATCATAAGATGTACCAATAACTAACTGACCTAGTTTAGGTGAAACTATCAAAAAAGGTGTTTTTTTTTTTTTTTTTTTTTACTAGATAAATATTTTCTAAGGTGCCTTCCACAAAACACTTTTTGTTAGTAGCCTGTGAAGAGTGGTAACTTTAGCTAAATAGATATGGAAAACTCTGCTTAATGTGTTTACTTCTTGGAGATTCACAATATGGATTGGCATATTAAAAATTCTGAGAATCCCTACAGTATGGAAGTTTGGTGAGCTCTTTAATATACCATTTCCCACAGTTATTTGGTCACAGAACTCTTACTGTGATAGATATCTCACTGAGCAGTGTTTTGGGAAGCATTGCATTAGAGAATGTTAGGGGGTTTTCTTTTGGTGGGGGATAGGATTACTTAGTTTTTAAAAATACTATTGGTAATTCTACCTGGAAGTCATTGACAGTAGAGGACGTTGTTAAAAACACAGGCTTTGGCATTACATAGATAGGATTTGAATTTTAGCTTTGCTGTTTATTAGATGTGATTTTGGATAAGAACTTAAACTTTCTGGGTCTCAGTTTGATAATCTGTGATGTTTCCTGTCAGGTGCTTAGCCCAGTGCCTGACGCAGAAAATGCTTAATAAATGGTGATCTGTAAAATTACCTGTGTTTCTACTAGAAAATGTTTGGGTGTACCAGTTAGGGCAATCATTCTTCTATAATTGGAAATTAACTTATATCTGAATAGTTTTATCTAGCATAACTCATGTGTTAAACTTCATTTTAGGGTAAATATGGGTTCAAAGGAGAATCTCAATTCACAGAAAAGGTATCAATAGGAGAGAGGCTATTAAATATTTTACACCCAGGAGTAGAATGTATGGGGGTTTTGTGAGGTGAGGTTGTTGTTTGAGATCTGCTATATAGGAGTATGTGTGTAGGGGATGACGATATGATGAGAAAGTATGCTCTAGAGATGGTGGGCCAGACTTTTAAGTCTGAATTTGTCTAATGATGCTTTGATTTTTAAACCAAATATATATGGACAAACAGTGCTCTGAGTGTTAGTGACAGTTACAACCCATTTCTGAAAAAAGCAGCTCTAAGGGCTTGCATCACTTGTTACACTTTGTATCTATCGTGAGTACCCTCCATTTTGCCACAATTAATTGGACCAGGGATGTACATGCAGGCTGTTGGCTTGTAAATTAGCCTGACTTGAGCACTGTCCAGTAGTTGTCTTCCAAAATGATGAACTTAACTCAGTCTGATCGTCTTCCTTAGGGAATTTGAATATGAGACAGCGAAGAAGGCAGTAAGCAGAAGCTGCAGGACATTAGAAACCATGTAGTAGAGAGAGCTGTCATGGTGAAAAGTAAAACATACGTGTTTCATTGAGAAGTGAGGCCTGATTGTAGAGTTTTCATGTGCTTCCACACTACCCTACTTATTCTTGCACTAAACTCTTAATTTGAAGTAATTTAAATGAATCTGCATATAGTTCTGGCAATCAGAAAGAGCCCATCTTGCTTAGTACTACCTCCCACATTCTTTAAGTAAAGCACAGTTATTCACTTAGTTGGTATAAATTGGACCATCTGATTAGCTGGGTGGGAGAAACAGGACCTTTGTGGCATTATTGACCGGGGCATGTAATGACAGTTGTGCTTTTTTTTTTTTTTTTTTTTTTTTTTTTTTGACATAGTTGCCTTGTATTGGGGTGAAGAGACCTGGGTTTAGGGCTCTGCCATCCATTAGCTATGCATGATCTTAGGTAATTCTCTTAATTTCTTTTAAAACATCAGAGAGAGAGAGAGTTTTCATTCTATAATTTGAATTAGTTAAGCTTTTTTTTTTTTTTTAAGGGCTCATAAAAGAGACTTAGTAAACTTGGTCATTGTTCACAGCATTTAGAAATGGTTAGAGATGGCAATAAATCTGAAAGGTGAGAGGAAATAATATGGTCAGTCTGAGTAAACATTAAAATATTGATGCAGCTTAACTTGGAAAGTCTAATAGTTTTCAGCATTACTCTTGTTTGTGAAAAAGGAATGTCTGGGGGATGATATATCTTCACAGATGTGACATTAACTTATTTACTTTTGCTATCCTGTATTTCTATTTTTCCTCCTTTATTTATATTTCAAATATTTCTAATCATTTCCTCTAAAAAGCTGGACAAAACAGGTACATTTGTTTTTCAGTCCATGCTTACCTAGGCTTAGAGTCAACCTGATAAGGGAGCAAAACACCAGATGTCTGTTTTTGATGGAGAATCTTAATCAATGAATTATCTCAAATTATTGATAAACTAAATTATGCTATTATTCAGTATAGTAATATCTTAGGTCAATAGTAATTCTTACCTTTATGAGAAAAATTGTTCCTTTTATCAAAAAAAATTGTAGAGTTACCCTGAAGTAGTTATGTTGCTCTTAATATTGGTAGATTAATATTTAAGTATTGGTAGATTGTGTGATTTAGGGATTCTTTGCCATAACTTTGTATTTCCCCACAGAATCAGGAGCAAAGCCTGGAATGAAAAGAAGTTTTTTAAAAAATATTGTAAGCAGTTAAAATCAGTGTCTTAAAAAAAGACTATGCACTAATGTGCAGACAGGGCTTGCTTTGATTTTATATAATTCTTACCGCTGTTTGTTAAATCAGCAACCCCCGTCCCCTGCCGAAAAAAAGGACAAGTTTTCAGAACCAGACTTTGTGGCTCTATCTACTTCCTTTGCTCTCATTCTTTAAAAAATTTTTAATCAAATTATATATGCACATAGTTTAAATCAGTTGGTTCTATGAGGCTTATTACAAGAACCAGTATTCCTCTCCATTACTGTCTCATCCCCCTATCAGTTGTTCTCTTCCCTGGGGGCAAACCCTGGAACTTTTACAGCTGATTCTTTTTACACTTGCTGCATGTGGCTGAGGCTGCTAGTTGTCCTTCCGTATGTTTTTCCCTCTTTCAGTAATGGACCCTTTATTTTTTAGCTAGGTACATGGCTACGTGGAGTAAAAACATGTCCCATTTTTCTTGTAGCTAATTGTGGTGATGTGATTAAGTACTGAACAGTAAGTCAGATGGGACTTCTGGGAGGTGTTTCTAAGAGGAAGGAATATGACCTTCATTATTACTTTTCTTTCCTACTGATTAGAAAGGTAGATGTTATAGTTAGAACTTGAGCAGCAATCTTAGACAAGGAAGTAAAAGATATATATGTAAGATTGTAGAATGAAAAGATAATTATGGACCTTAGCCCTAGATTATTTCATTTATGTGGAAGGGAAAAAAACTTCCATTTTTTTAAAGCTGCTGTTGCTAGAGGTTTCCATTCACTTGCAGCCCAACCTAACCCTAACTGATATACCTCCATGTCTCTAAATAAACCTCAGATTACTATTTTTTGATTAAAAATAATAGACTATTTCTTGACTTCCCTTCATGACAATTGGGATTGACTTTCACCTAACCTATTACACTTGCCTGCACAGACACACTTTGTACGTACCTGGCATCTTCCCAGAATGTTACATTATAATTTTGGCTAAGTCAGTGTGCAGTGCTTTCATCTTGGTTATGTAAATGAACTTTATAATTATCTTTTTTCTTATTTGTTTTCTTAGTTTTCTATTGCTTATCATTAATTTAAAACCAACTAATTCTGCCAATTATTTAAAATTTTCTGTTACCTTTATCTTCTTGAAGATCTCTCTCCTTAGGCCTACTGAGGTGCTTTATGTATTAATTGCTCTATATGATGCACCACTGTTATCCTGGCATTTTTCTTCCCCATCATTCTGAAGATTCCCTTTTTTCTCTTCTGTTGGACCTCTTTATTTCTGACTCTTACCTCTTCCTTCTTGTTTTTTTCTCTTAATTTTATTGGAGTGTATCTTACAGTAGCATCTTAAGAAAAAGGGTACAAAGGAAGGTAACATTCCTGAGGACTTGCATGTCTGAAATGTTTTTATTCTAGATTGATAATTTGAATTGGCTAGCAATCATTTTCGCTTAGAAGTTTGAAGTTTTTGACCCATTGTCCTTTAGATTTCAAGATTGCTGAGAATCCAGTGGTACTCTGATTCCTGGTCTTTTGTATGGTACTCAGTTTCTCTTCCCTTAAAGCTTTCGGGATTTAAAAAATTTATTCCTGATTTCTGAAATTTCATGCCTTGAAGTAGCTCTTCTTGTATTCATTATGCTAGCCATTCAGTGAGCTTTTCCAAACTGGAAACTTACATCTTGCCATTCTCTACTGTCTGTAGTCTCTTTCTGAAACTCCTGTTTTTATCTCTTCAGGTTTTCCTTGATGTTGTTTTTGTTTTATTGATGTCTACCCTTTTTCTTCCATCTCTTTTTTATTTCCACTATCATTAAAAATATTTCAACAGCTTTTTTTGTCTCTAAATTTTTTCCATACATTTTTGTTTTTGTTTTTTATGGATGTAGTGTCTTCCTATGTCTCTAAAGATATTACTGACTTAAAAAATGTTTTTATTTCCCCAAACAAGTCTTCTAGTCCCCGCCACTCCCCCACTTTGCTCTGGTTTTGACCTTCCATATTAGAAGCTTTCCTTAGCTTCCTCATGATCTTGTTTTGTGCCCATTGCTTTGGACTGTGGGCTTCACTGTTACATGATCTTGCTGCAATTGGGTTGGTAACCTCCCTTGATCTTTTATCTTGGGTTTGTCAGATTTCCCGAAAAGGATCTTCCCATCTCCTGACTGCCAGAACCTTGGGAGCCACGAAGGGAAAGACTTTTAAACCATTCCCTCTCTTTTCATTTTGATATCCTTACTTTCAATTGCTAAGTATCTCCATTGGCCAGTTACCCTCTCTTTTATTTTTTCCTGATATTAAGCCTCCACTCTTCTACTGGGTTGGAGCAAGGACAGTCACCCAGGTATATAAGAAGAGGGTCTGGGGATCTGATTGCTTTTTAAGTTGGCTTTCGTATAGTTTCTACCCACCCTTCACTTCTAGAAGTATCTAGTACTGCTGATCTTGGTTCTGCTAGAGCTTATTGAGTGTCCTAAAGTATAAATTGGGTAGCTTCTTCTCTTTCTCTCTAGTGGTTTAGGATTTAGAGTTCTGAGGTGAACTAATTCAGCTAAATTTATCCAGCTGCTTTTCAAATTCTAAACTTGTGTTTTATCCTCTATTTTTTCCTTTCTCTCTCTGGCTGCATTGCTAATTATTGTTTCTTTGGTAGCGCCTCTCCTTTATTTTAAAACTTTGAAACAAAAAAAAATCAACTGCAAGTATAATAATTTTATTTGCTTATTGACTATAATACCCAATCAAGTTTCTTTAAAATCATTTAAAAATTTCAGAATTTCCTGGATGTTAATTATTTTGCAAGATTTGTTTGCTTTGTAAAAATGAAATGTCAACTCTTAAAAGAGGTGTTTAAATATTAAGATAATGTTTCTTAAAATAAGAAAACAACTGAAAAATGTGTGTATGTATATATACTTTGCTTTATAGGCTAGGGCTTATACTATTTTTCTTTCTTTTCCATTATAGTCATAACAAAATGATATTCTCCAAATTTTTTCTCTGTAAGCTCTTAGTCCTACCCCTTGGCTAAGCCAGGTAGACATTAAACCAGAAGAGAAAGGGATTCTGGTTAAAAAAAAAAAAAAGTAAGAGAAAAAGTTTAGTAATAATCATTTAAAAAAAGTGAGATATTTCTTTCTTTCATTCAGCAGATATTTACTGAATACCTGTTATGTGCTAGTAGTGCGTAAAATGAACATGGTCCCTGCCCTTATGGAGTTTATTGTCAGTTTGAGAGACATTAAAAAAAGTCTTGAATAACCATTGCCTATAATGGCAAACTATGTTAATGTTTATAAATACTGTAAACAATGTGTGTTTCAAATTTTAATATGTATATGCATCACCTGTAGATTTGTCAAAAATCTGATTCAGTAAGTCTGAGTTGGTGTGAGATTCTGCATTTTTCTTTAAAAAATTAACTTTTTTGAGGTATGCTTTTTACATATAAAATTCACACATTTTAGGTGTAAAAATCAACTTTTGTTATACAGTACATATCTCTCTTCTTTCTTCTCTCTTTCTCACTCTATCCATCCACTTATCTAGCTCATTGTTATAACTGCCCTAAAGATCTAAATTGAACATTTTTAACAAGTTCCAGGTTATGCTGATGATGCTGTTCTGAGGACCATATTTTGAGTAGCAAGGCTGTAATTATCAATTCAGACTTCAATCCCCAGAACTGATATAACTCAGTATTATATCAGTAGAAACTCTGGTTTGATTTTTACTTTAAAAATGATGGTGATCATGTTTGTACATTTAATAATGTTGTTGAATGGAAAGTGAAGCCTTATGAATTAAAAATATATCAAAGTTAGTGAAAACCTATCTTATTCCTGCCTCCCAGCTACCCTTTAGAGAGCCATTTCCTGTGTCCTTTCACAGATATTCTATAAATAGAGTAATTACATATTTACTTATTTAATTTTTATTTTAAAAAAAATTTTTGTATCACTTTTGTCCATACTTTTGCATTTAATATCATTAGATCATGAGCTCCCACAAGATTTTCCAAATGCTTCCAACATTATATTTTAACACCTTTATTGTGGTATGATTCCATACAGTAAACTACACATATTTCATATGTACAAATTGATAAATTTTGATAGATGTATACACCAAGTAAAACCACCACCACAATCAAGTTAACTAACATTTCCATCACTCCCCAAGAGGTGCAAATTTCAAATTCACATTTTATCCCTTCCCACCCCCTTCCCCCCGCCGCCCCCTGTAACCATAAGTTTGTTTTCTATGTCTATGAGTCTGCTTTTGTTTTGTAGATAAGTTCGTTTGTGTCCTTCTTTTTCAGATTCCACACATTAGTGGTATCATATGGTATTTTCCTTTCTCTTTCTTACTTACTTCACTTAGAATGACAATCTCCAGGTCCATCCATGTTGCTGCAAAGGAGTAATTATGTATTTATATTCTCCATTTACCTCCTTTTTACACACATGTTTGCAGTTCTAGAGACCTGCTTTTTTCTTTGGTTTTTTAAATTATCTTTTGCTTTGTACTTCTTTTAAAAATTGAAGTAAAATTTAGATAGAATGAAATGCACACAGTATAAGTGTACAATTTGCATTTTAACAAATAAATACACCCTTGTAATGTAAATCTCAATCAAGACCTTGATGCTTAGCTTGGACAGGGTTCTGGCATGCTTATTTTGATGTTTGTAATTCTATAATCAAGCCAGGATTTAATGACAGATTAGTGAATTGCTATCCTATTGCACATAGGACTGTTAGATGCTTTTGAGATGTCATCAACTTACTTGAAAAAAAAAACTTTAACTTTTAGAGCAGTTTTAGGTTCATAGCAAATTGAGGGGAAAGTACAGAGTTCCCATACGTCTTCTATCCCGACATGTACAGCCTCCCCCACTATCAATATCCAGCACCAGAGTAGGGCATTTGTTATAGTTGATGAACCTACACTGACACATCATTATCACCCAAAGTCTATAGTTCACGTTAGGGTTCACACCTGGTGTTGTACATTCTATGGGTTTTGACAAATACATAATGACTTGTATCTGTCATTATAGTATCATACAGAATAGCTTCACTGCTCTAAAAATCCTTTGTGTTCATCTATTCATCCCTTCCCTCTCTCCTGACTCACACACATTCTTGATATTAGAGTAAAACAT
This sequence comes from Camelus bactrianus, assembly GCF_048773025.1. Taxonomy (NCBI): domain Eukaryota; kingdom Metazoa; phylum Chordata; class Mammalia; order Artiodactyla; family Camelidae; genus Camelus; species Camelus bactrianus. Next base: position 41,766,555 of record NC_133548.1, read on the forward strand.
TTGCAGGGGTCAAAATACCTACTTCAACTAACATCTCAAATAAAATAATAAAAGTCTTCTGCATATTTGTTTTTAATATAACAATCTTTTTTCCCTCTGAAGATTCAATCTTTATTTTGATACAAAAAAAAAAAACCCCCAAAACAAAACCTTTTAACCTGTAAAAAGTGTCACTTGTTTTCATATTGTTGTAGAGCAGTATTTCCTAAATCTCATCCTATATGTACCTGTAGAAGAATCCAAGGGAGTATATAAATGAAAGACAGATGTTTGTATTGAGGTGCCAAAGTTAGTTTTATATTTGGATCTTTGATGAATAATATTGCTATATCAGTATTAAATAATTGTGTCTGTTGGGTTCTTTGAGAAGAAGATGCTGAGGTGGAGATAGGAGTGTAAGAGATGTATTGGAGAATAATGCCTGTGAAAGATTAAAGGAAACAGAATAGGGCCAGGAGAGTCTTCTCACCATGATGCAATCTGACAAAATCTTAGCCAACCCAGTAGGGAGCTCTAGAGCAGAGCTTGCTGCTTAGAGGAGTCCCTTGCTAGGCAGAAATGGCCAGATCCTAGTACCCTAGTCATGTAGTCTTTGGGGAATGCCTGGGAAGATTGTGGTTTTGGCTGAAAGCTGTGTCAGAACCTGAAGGCTCTAACAGCTCCCTGCAAATGCATTTGAAATTCTTCTTGAAAGATCTGAGCAGCTCATCTTGGCTGCTAATACTCATCATCATTTTTTAAAAAGACAATTATCATAGGTTGTTGAAAATACTACAGATTTTTTGAGGTAAAAATTTCTTTTTGGTTAGAGGGTACACCAACAGGTTAAGGAAAAATAAATCGATATTTTTTAGTTTAGAAACTTAAAATCAGCAGTATATATAAGATTATGAGATATTAATTACTTAGAATAAGAGCATCTGAACAATGATCTGGCAGTAGAAAGATTTTTTTTTTTTGAGGGGAGCTGTTTGGCTGCATAGTTCTTATGCTTTAAGGTAAGGACAAAATAGCTTTTCCCGTACAGTTGTGATGAAGATTACAACATAATGCTTACCACATATGTGAAAGAAATCTTGTCAGAATATGATAAAAATGGAGAGAATTGATAGAAATGACAAGGTAACTACTTGAAAATTAAAGAACTCAATTTGTCAACATGAAACTTTTGAAGAGAAGACATGGTAGACAGAAAATGAAATCAGTATTAAAAATAAGTTTTGGTCAACTTGGTATTGGCACAAAAACAGACAAATAGATCAGTGGAACAGAATAGAGAGCCAAAACCAACATATCTGTGGTCAGTTAATCTTCAACATAGGAGGCAAGAGTATACAATGGAGAAAAGACAATCTCTTCAGCAAGTGGTGTTGGCAAAGCTGGACAAATCAGTGAAGTTAGAGCAATCCCTCACACAATACATAAGTCTTTAAGTCATTGTGCGTTTATTTTTAACTATAAGTCATGATACCCTAAAACTCCTGAAGAAAACACAGATAAAACATTCTCTGACATAAATCATAGCAATATTTTCTCAGATCAGTCTCCCAAAGAAAAGAAATAAAAGCAAAAATAAACAAATGGGACCTAATCAAATTTACAAGCTTTTGCACAACAAAGGAAACCATAAACAAAATGAAAAGACAACATATTAACTGGGAGAAAATATTTGCAAAGTGTGACCAACAAGGGATTAGTTTCCAAACTGTACAAACAACTTACAGAACTCAAATATCAAAAAACAAAAACAAAACAAAACAAAAAACCCAATCAAAAATGGGCAGAAGACCTAAATAGACATTTTTTTTTTTCAGAGAAGACATGCAGATGACCAACAGACATATGAAAAGATGCTCCAGATCACTAATTATTAGAGAAGTGCAAGTAAGACCCTCAAAACCACAATGAGGTATCACCTCCCACTGGTCAGAATAGCCATCATTAAGAAGTATACAGTAACAAATGCTGGAGAAGATGTGAAGAAAAGGAAATCCTCCTACACTGTTGATGAGAGTGTAAATTGGTACAGCTTCTATGGAAACCAGTATGGAGGTGCCTTAAAAACTAAAAATAGAGTTACCATATGGTCCAGAAATCCCACTCCTGGGCATACGTCCAATCCACAAAAGACAAAAACTCTAATTCAAAAAGACACGTGCACCCCAGTGTTCATAGCAGCAGTATTTACGATAGCCAAGACATGGAAGCAACCTAAACGTCCATCAACAGATGAATGGATAAAACACACACACACAGAGAGGAATATTACTTAGCAATAAAAAAGAGTGAACTCTTGCCATTTGCAGGATAAATTAGGAGTTTGAGGTGAACAGATGCATGCTATTATATATAAAATAGATTAAAAGGATTTACTGTATAGCACAGAGAACTATATTCAATATCTTGTAATAACCTATAATGGAAGAGAATCTGAAAAAGAACATATATATATATATATATATGTATACACATATATATATACACACACACACACGTGGTTATAACTGAATCACTTTTATGTACACCTGAAACTGACACAGTATTCTTCAATATTACTTCTTGAATATACTTCAATAAAATTAAAAAAGTAAGTTTTAGTATGTGGCCGATTTGCTCACTTGAAAATATTGGTTTAGATTCAACATATGCAAGTCAATAAATGTGATACATCATATTAATAGAATGAAAGAAGTCATTTGATTATCTCAGTAGATGCAGGAGAAAGCATTTGACAGCATACAACATCCTTTCACAATATAAACCTTCAAGAGATTGGGTATAGGAAGGAACACACGTCTACATAGTAAAGATCATTTTTGACAAATCCACAGCTAATGTTATACTCAAGAGGGAAAAATTGAAAGTGTTTATATGTTTTGGACATCTATGATAACAAATAAAGATGCATGCTATTTTAAATAGCTGTTTATTTTGTCTTTTCAAAAAATGGATTGTTCCTATTATGATTGGACCCTGACTGATACATCAATATACTATAATTTATTTAACCAATTTACCAGTGTCAGATAACCAAATGTTACGGAGGTCATTTAAATTTTTTCACTGTTATCCAACAGTGTTGCAGTTAACAGGCTTATGTATGTTTCCTGACTATTTCTGTTGGATAAAATTTTAGGAATGGAAATTCTGGTTCAAAAGGCATGTACATTTTAAAAACTTTTGAAACATATTACCACTTGAGCTATATTAATTTTGCCAATTTACACTTCTGGTAGCAAGGTATATGAATGCTTTTCCCTCCTTTAAATCCCCTCATCAACTCTGGGTATTGTCAGTTTAACTTTTGCCAATCTGATAGGTAATAAATTGTGTCATATTTTAATTTACTACAAATGCTTGAGTCTAGAATGATAAAATGTTCTTGGGAAGTAGTAGGAATAGCCTCCCTTGGGATAGTTAGAAGTAAACTGCACAGATTATTTTAAGAAATTCTGTGGCAGGATGAATTGAAGATTGCTTTTAATAGAATTAAAGAAATGAAAGCAAAAAAACTGCTTTCTCTCTTAAAAAAAAATAAGCAGTCATTGTCATCTGGTTCTCCTATAGAGATAATAAAGGAAATATATACACAACAATTATTAGGAAGTAAATTTCTATTTATAATAGCACAAATACAACTTCTGTGACTCCTCTTTAGGGACAGAGCGTACTTCTTGTCCAGGATTTAGATGTTTACTCTTTTCGTAAGAACATTCTTACACTACTTAGACAACTGCTTTCTTGATAGGAAACTGGGTTTTCAAAATGCTGCATCTACTTCAAAGAGCTTTCATTTTTCTGGCATAATTTAATATTTCAGTTAGGTTTTTCTTTCTTTATAGAAGGAGAATGGTTTTTGTTTTTGTTAATTTAAATTGTTATATATTATCAGTAATATTCTCAAATTGGTGTATTTTAAGTTATGTTCCTGGTAAGGATTAGTTTGGAATATTGCCAGTTAATTTTTTTAATTTATATAACTTAAAGTATTTTTCATCCTAATTCTGAGTAACACAGATTTTCAAGGACAATAAAGGAAATATTTTATACTCCCTTTATTTTTAATAAAAATTTTGCATGAACACTTATTTTTCAAGTCAGTCTTCTCACACCTCCCTACCCCCAGTATGGTAAACTAAGATGTCAAATAAACTATTTAATGTGAAACAATATTTGAGATGAGTGAAAACTGGAGCCTGCTTTTGGTTTTCAGTTAATAAAATAAAAAAAATTATTAAGTATCCTCAGTGTTCTTGTTGTATTAGCCATCAGGCATCCTGGCAAACCATGCAGATGAGGCCCCTGTTTTCATGAAGCTATAGTCCTGTAGGGGTCTCAAAGAATAAACAGTAAAGCAAAACAAAACAGAAATGCCATAATTACAATTTGCACAAATGTTTTGAAGGGAAAAATAGTGCAACATTAGCGAATAATTGGGAGACTTATTTTTGTCAAGGTGGTCAGGACAAGTACACTGAAGAGGTGACATATAAATTAACGTGTAAAGGACTAGAAGGAACTAGCCATATGTATAGCTGGATGTATTAGTTCAGACTGCTATAACAAAGTACTGTAGATGGGGTGACTTATGAACAAAGAAACTGTGGGGCTTATAAACAACAGTAATTTATTTCTCATAGTTCTGGAGGCTCGGAAATCTAAGATCAAGGTGCTGGCAGATTGAGTGTCTGTTGCGGGCCTGCTTCCTGATTCGTAGACAACCACCTCCTTGCATGCAGAAGGAGCAAAGGAGCTCTCTGGGCTCTGTTCTATAACGGCACTAATTCTAATACAGTCACATTGGGGGTTAGCATTTCAACATATGAATTTGGGGGGACACAAACATACTATTGTTATAAATGAGAAGTTCACCTATCTCTCTTGAAAGTATTGACTCCCCTTTAATTTAATTTGCTTTATTTTCGTCACTCCTCAGTGCCTTTAAGTAGCTATTTTTGTATTTTGCTCACAATTGATAGTTATCTGTGGAAGAGTTGATCTAGTAGGTACTTACTCAGCCATACCTGAGGCAGAACTCTCCCTTGTTCCATTTTGTGTGGAGAAATTCCCTTTATGATTATGCTCCCTAGTAGATACCAGCTTTTAGACATATCGTGTGCTAATTAGTTAAGAAATTGTCATTTTGAATATTGTGTCTGTAAATTGCCTGACTCAAAGAAAAGAGTCGCAGTTCCTGATCTTAAGATATAACATCCTAGGGGGGAAGACAGTCAGGTAAAGAGAAAATAGTAGTATAAGTGAAAGGAGAGGGATAAACAGAGTACTCTGAATAGCATAGAGAAAGGGAACCTTAGCCTAATTTGGTGAGGAAGAGAGGAGATTTAAGATGGCTTGTGGGAGGATGTGATTTCTGTGTTGTATCTATGAGAAATAACGGTATGCCAGCTGAAGAAAAGAATAAGGGGCTTTCTAAGGAAGAAGAGAGGAGAACGTAAATAGATATGCGGGGGCCTAAGATTGACTCTTTAGAAGAATTGCAAGTAGTTTTGGTGTAGCCAGGATTAATAGGGTGTTTATGGGGAGATGTGAAAATATGAGGCCATAGAGATTGGGCTAGAGCCAGATCATTGAGGGCCTTGAATGTCATACCAAGGACTTTGGACTTTTTAGATAGTGGGAAGCCATTGACTTTTTAAAAAAATTTATTTTATTGAGTTATAGTCAGTTTATGATGTTGTGTCAATTTCCAGTGGAGAACACAATTTTTCAGCTATACATGAATGTACATATATTCGTTGTCATATTCTTTTTTACCGTGAGCTACCACAAGATCTTGTATACATTTCCATGTGCTATACAGTATAATCTTGTTTATCTATTCTATATATACCTGTCAGTATCTACAGATTTCGAACTTGCAGTCTGTCCCTTCCCCACCCCACCTCCGGCAACCACAAGTTTGTATTCTATGTCTGTGAGTCTGTTTCTGTTTTATATTTATGTTCATCTGTCTTTTTCTTTTCTTTCTTTCTTTTTAGATTCCATATATGAGTGATCTCATATGGTATTTTTCTTTCTCTTTCTGGCTTACTTCACTTAGAATGATATTCTCCAGGGACATCCATGTTGCTGCAAATGGCATTGTGTTGTCATTTTTTATGGCTGAATAGTATTCCATTGTATAAATATACCACCTCTTCTTTATCCAGTCATCTGTTGATGGACATTTAGGCTGTTTCCATGTCTTGGCTATTGTAAACAGTGCTGCTATGAACATTGGGGTGCAGGTGTCTTTCTGAAGTAGGGTTCCTTCTGGATATATGCCCAGGAGTGGGATTCCTGGGTCCTATGGTAAGTCTATTCCTAGTCTTTTGAGGAATCTCTATACTGTTTTCCACAGTGGCTGCACCAAACAGCATTCCCACCAGCAGTGTAGGAGGGTTCCATTTTGTCCACAGCCTCTCCAGCATTTGTCATTTGTGGACTTTTTTTTTTTATTTGTGGACCTTTGAATGATGGCCATTCTGACTGGTGTGAGGTGATACCTCATTGTAGTTTTGATTTGTGTTTCTCTGATAATTAGTGATATTGAGCATTTTTTTCATGTGCCTGTTGATCATTTGTATTTCTTGGGCTTGCTTAAGTCTTCTGCCCATTTTTGGATTGGGTTGTTTGTTTTTTTCTTATTAAATCATATGAGCTGCTTATATATTCTGGAGATCAAGCCTTTGTCAGTTTCATCTTTTGCAGAAATTTTCTACCTTTCCTTAGGTTGTCGTTTTGTTTTGCTTATGGTTTCCTTTGCTGTACAAAAGCTTGTAAGTGTCATTAGGTCCCATTTGTTTATTCTTGCTTTTATTTCTATTGCTTGGGTAGACTGCCCTAGGAGAACATTTTTGAGATGTATGTGAGATAATGTTTTGCCTGTGTTTTCTTCTAGGAGGTTTATTGTATCTTGTCTTATGTTTAAGTCTTTGATCCATTTTGGGGATATCCATTTATGGGGATATGTGAAAATATGAGGCCAGAGAGATTGGGCTAGAGCTAAATCATTAAGGGCCTTGAATGTCATGCCAAGGACTTTGGACTTTAAATTATAGCTAATGGAAAGCCATTGACATTTTAAGTGTGGGTGTTATGTAATCAAATTTGCATGATAGAATGATGGTTTTGATATTAGTGTACAGAAGGAGGAGAAAAGGGAGAGAAGGATGCCAATTAAGGCAAGAAATTATAAAGGCCTAAGGAAGTGGTGGTAGAGAGAAGGGAATGAATTCAAGTGAGAATTTGGGAGTAGACACAGTGGGTCTTGGTAACAGATTTGTTGTATGTGTTGTGTTAAAGAACAAGGAGACATCTAGAATGATTGGAAGTTATTCTTCCTTTCAGAGATTGTTGTAAAATACAGTAATATCTCTTAGGGCTCAGAGTTTTTTCCCCTCATAAATATTATTAGGAAGCAGCGGCACAGTTTGGCCTGTGGTGGAGGTATCATTGTCTCTGACTTGTAGCAGTGAGCATTTTGTGTTCTTATAGTGGGGAAACTTTTGGCAATCCAAATTGCCAGTGATCATTTCATTTACTGTTTATTTTCTTGAGTATGTAATCACAGATCTTACTACTTATTTTTTCCCTGTCTTATATGCACTAGTTACTGTTTTATTTCTAGCTGATTGTTTTTGTTTTGTTTTTCAATCAAAATACTTAGTTAAATAAGCAGAGGTATATAAAGTAAAACAGTCCCTCTTACCTTGCTCACCTTCATTCCTGCTTCCATAAAGACAGGCCTCTTTTCAGTTGTTTTTGTTTTGTTAATGGATACATTATAGAGGAATTAGTATGTTGGACAACTGTAGACAGCATCTATTCATTCTCAAATATGAAAGATGAGGAGTTTAGTAAACCTGGTAACTAATTTCTCCCTCTATGTCCTTATGTTTGTTTGCTATGTTAATATTGTTAGTCTAGAGGATTCTTCATTACTTTAAATACTATTATGAAATTTACATTTCTTGAATTATCAAATGTATAGTGTCTGCTTTACTTACTGTGAAAGTTAAATTAGTATGCTTTCTACGTGTCTTTTGTTCCTGTATTGTTTTTGTGACTTCTTAGAATACTCATTTAGATATTAATTTATTTATGTTTAAATATTTGCTTTTTCCTAAGATGAACTCTCTTATCCCTTAGCTTTCTGCTTTTTAATCCTTTTAGAAGTTCTTAGTCTGAGCTAAGTATTCTTCTTCATTCCTTAAGTTGTTTAACTCTAATTGGACCCTATGTAATGAGGATTACAACTGTCTCTAATGGGAAAATTGCTCATTTCCATTAGAGGAAGTAGAAGAGGAGGATGGGAGAGTCATGCTTAAGGTCTTCAAACAGCTGAAAATCTGTCATGTTAAAGAAGGAATAGACATATTCTTTGTAATTCTGGTGACATCAATTGCTGAGAATACTTGGAGAAGATTTTGACTTGGTATAAAGAAAAAGTTTTAAAATAATTTAGATATTTGCAGCAATAGAGTGAAATAATCTTTCAGCTCTTTTTTAGCATCATTTTTTCCCCTTTCCATAACTATTCACTTCAAATTTAATCTAACCTACTTTCAAGTTTCTTGTCCTCCTGGTTATCTCAATCTAATAATCCCAGCATTGAGTGATCCTCACAAGTCATTTTTTTCTCTTATGTTTTAGAATTGCTAAATCCTCCTGGAGATTATGTAACCATTTGACTTTCCCCCCTTAAAGATTTAGAGTAAGTTATTATGGAAGTGCAGAAAAGTGACACTTAATCTTGGGACACAATGTATCAGGAAGTATTTCTAAAGGGAGGTGACACTTGAACTTAATGTTGCAAAATGTGTAAGAGTTAACCTGGTGATGGGAGAAAATAATTTCTGGCAGAATGGACAGTATATTCAAAGGCAGATAGATGAGTTTGAATGGATCTGTCTTGTTTAGGCTGCTATAAATAGGTTGTTGAAACTAGAGTCTTCATAAGGATATGGTTGAGAGGTAAGGTTCAGATCATTAGGAATTTCACCATTATCCTGAATGTGATGAGAAGTCAATTAACTGGAATAACTTGCTGAACAAATGCTGGCAGCATTGAAGAAAATGATTTGGAGTGGTCAACCATGAAGTCAGGGAGAATGACTAGGAAGCTGTTGCAATAGTCCATGCAAGGAATGAGGACCCCAAATAAAACCATTGTAGTGGATGTGGGAGAATGTTGCAGTTCAAAATCATGAGATACATGGTTGTTACTAATGTAGGAGGTTCTTCATGGAAAGCCATATGATCACACAAAGAAGTTCCTACAAGATGGCATTTACCTTAGTCTGGATAGTCTGGAATCTAGTTTTCAGTAATGGAGGCTCAGGAAACTGCATAATTGATAGGGTAAAACTCACTATGTCTTTTGGAGGATATCACTTTTTAAAATGACAATAAAATGTAACTTTCAGAATGAGAGTACTTAATAGTTTTCCTACCAGTACATTCTTTCCCCATAGGCTACTTTGTTTCTGGACATGATTTAGATTCCACCCTTCATATATACTTTGATTTGTAACTGAACTACATGGGTTTAGAGTTGAGGGGCGGGCTAGAATTTTGCTTGCGTGAGTTGTGTGAGAGAGAGAATGGTTCTTAGCAGTTTGTGGAAACAGCTTCCTAATTTAGTGAGTAGCTTTCTATTTTTTGTAGCTTGTGTAGCAGTTTCCTTGTTTGCCAGCTGCTTGCAGTGATGGTGACAGCTTTCCTGATTGTAGCTGAGGCAGAGTGGTCTGTGGGTTAGGAGTTTGTGGGATCTCACTCACTCTAGAGCCTGCCTCTCCATTTTCCCAGTGATTTTGTGAGCATCTGATTCTTGTATCTAGTCCCTTTTTGCTTAAACTACCTAGAGTGGATTCTGATCATGGACCAATACAACAATTGGTACCAAAAGTGTTATAGGCAGTAGAACCTCAGGGAATATTGAATAGGTCATTGGTAATCAGTCCATACCTCGTGGTGAAAGTTAATTGTTTTCACGTGCAGTCTCCTAGAATGAAGTACCTATGGGCAAAGCTTTGGTGGATTGAGTGGTGATGTATTTTAGGAGACAAAAGATTGTAAAGATTATAGATAGATTGGCTATTTGTCTGTTTTTAACTCCACTTCAGAGTTTAAAGCGGTGGTTCTCAAGCTGGGGTGCTTTTGCCCTCTAGGGGCTGTTTGTCAATGTGTGGAAACATTTTTGGTTGTCGTAACTAGAAGAGGGTGCTACTGGCATCTGATGGGTAGAGACTAGGGATGCTGCTTACAGGCGTGCCTCGTCTCCACCATGAAAACAGGGAGTTGTCTGGCCCAAAATGTCAACGGTGTTTGAGAAACTGATTTAAAGAAAATGGTAGGGTCAGAGTTTAAAAATCTTGGTTGAAGTTATGGTTAGAAAACTAAGCAGTTCTGTGATTACCTTAAAATAATCTTTTACATCTTAAAACTCCAGGGCAGTCAGAACCCAAATCAGTTACAGAGTTTACTCCAACAAGTTGTTGAACTACAGTGTAGGTTGAATCCACAGCTTAATCAGATTAGGTGTAAATTGGAGCATTGATTGGGAAAGAGTGATTCTAAGAATTGGAATGGTGACACTAGGAGTGTTTGGATGCCTCCACATATTCTTAATTTATAATTTTTATTTAACCTCCCTTTTCCCCTGACAGCAGGAACAAAACCTCTTTCCTTGACTGGTAAGAGTGGTCCTGCCTTGCTTAAAGGTACTGCAGTGACCTCACCTTGTAGAGCCGTGGCTGTTCTCATTCCCATCCCTACAACCTCATGGACTCTAGAACTAAAGCTAGAGTTAGATCCTAGCAAGTCCAAGGGGCCAGTTTCAAAATCAAAGACAAGTGTCATGCATCAAAAGAATTGCAAGAGTTTTACTAATTTATATTAGCAAAAACCTAGGAAATAGTTATGAAATAGGATGTAAAGGGTGCTCAACGAGGAAAGGAGGGATCTAATTTTAGTTTGGGCTGAATTTATTAATGTAGGCTCACCCACAAGGGATTTCAGATTTGGTGATTGCTCAAGCAGAAAGGACTGGTTCTACCTGTCTCCTTGTTTTATTGACCTACATTGAATGAAGTTAAGATGCCAGAGTTGAGAAGTTAGGCATGTTGGGGTGGGGGGGTGAATTTACTATGTGCAGCCAGCTTTCTTCCTCTCAATTATGTCCCCTCAAGATGGATGTTCTCTACTACCTTTAAGAAAATAGAATGGTAAGGGAAATGCTGGCATCCTTAAAAAGTGCTGTAGTGGCTGTCTTCTCTGGCCTTCATATGAGTACAAGAGATGCTACTGGAAAATGGACCCCCTGAAATCAGTGGGATCCTGGAATGGCAGAGGCTAGTAACAAATTAACCATCAGAGGCAAGATGGACAATGGTTATTATTGTAGGCACATTGGTCAAGGGATTCCTAAGACTGACCTGGATGTGCAGCTCATTGAGGTCTGATTTGATACCTGAATTTAAACAAAAAACAAAAACCAAGCCAAACAAAACACATTAGGTCTGATGAACGTAGGATTGATTTTAGGTCACTATACTGGAATCACCTAATCCCTATACCTTTATCACTTCACTAATCTAGAAGTCCTTGGATAAAGAGGAGGCAAAGTTACCTTCCTTTGTGGGAGGACTTTGTGGTAATATCACAAGTAGGTGCAGTTAATTTTTTTTCATAGCCTTCTCTAAAGAAAGGGACCTTTGGCTCTATGAGTGGAGCTGTACATGAGGGAAGAGAAAATACTCAAACCTTTCAGTGATTACTGGAACCTGAGCTAATTCCTGGTGACTCAGGATACTACTGTGTCCCCCCCACAGTCTGGGAGTTTATGGAAATCAGGTATGGAATAGAGCTTTGGCTTGAAACTATTTCACAGTAGACCTAGTGGGTCTATGAATTCATCCTGTGGTTATATCTTATTTCTTAGTGCATATTTGGGATAAATATGTTTAACAGCTGAGAGAATTTTCAAATTGGCATCCATATCCACGGATTAAGAGCTGTAATGGTAACACAAACAAAGGAAAAGTTAAGTGTAACCCCCTGGAGCTCTCTTTCCACCAAGATAATAAACCAAAAGCAGTCTCACATCCTGAATTACAGGGATTTTTAATGCCATATTAAAGATTTGAAAGGTTCAGGGGTGGAAGGGTTCAGGCTGCATTGAATTCTCTTGTTTTGTTTGTGTGAAAGATAGATAGATCCTGGAGAATGATGATGTATTACCATAACCTTCCACCACTCTAGTTGTATCTGGTGTTCCATTTGTGATCTTTTCACTAGAAACAGTCCTGGCACCTGGTGATTAACTATTAATCTATCAAATGCCTTAAAATGAATGAATGAATGAATGAATGCATTCAAGCAAGCAAGCAAAGATCATCAGAAATAACCAGCATGTAGCATCACTGTTTTGCCACCATATGCCTCCATGGTTTGGTCAGTGTTTCAGCTCTGTGCCATAATTTAGTCTATAGGGATTTCATTCATCTCACCATCTCAAAGTATATCTGACTGGTCACTTATAATGATGACATAATACTGAATGACAGGACTTTAGGTAGAGAACTAGCAAGCACCCTAGATCCTTTGTAAAGACCCAGCTGATGGTAGTACATGAAGCCCACAAAATTTTTATGGATCTGACACATTAGTGACGTTTCTGAGGTGTCAGTGTCTAGGGATATGTTGGAATGTCCCTCCTGAAGTAGAGGATAAGCTACTGCATCTTATATCCCCTGATACCTAAAGGAAATACAGTAACTGGTGGATCTCTTTGAGTTTGGGATCAGGATATACTTCATTTAAGTGTACTGTTCCATCCCCATTACTGAGTAATCTGTAAAGCTACCCTTAGGTTGCTATGGACCTTTTGCAGGCCCTGGCAAGAGAATCACGGTGAGGGCCCCTTTTTGGCAAGCAAATATTCTATCTTTGAAAAAGACTTCCGGCTTGCTGTTCTATCTGATAGAGAACAAATGCCCAAATACTGGATACCAGTGGCATGAGCTACCTATGCAGGAAATGCCTAGCAAGCAGCATTCCATCATCAAATAGAACTGGCTTAACGGGATTGGGCACAGTGCAGGTACTGAAAGCGCATGTATGTTGCACAAGCAAAATGCTCTTTCTGTATGATTCTCTCTATCACAGTCCCATACCCTTTGTTCCTAGTTAACATGGGTTCTGTACAATGTGTTGGCATTTGTCAGATTAATGGGCAGACTATGGTAGAATTTGCCTGTTGCCTTCTAGTATCTATTTTTTCCTTCCTTCTTCAGAAACAAAACCTTTTTGGTTTTTTAGGAGAACAGTTGTCACTTAACTAAGACTTCCTTTTGACTGGGCATGGCTTTGTGACTGGGTTTTGGCCAGTAATATATAAATGAAATTGTTCTTCCAGAGATTCTCCCTAAATAATCTGTGCCCTTCTCAGTTTGTGCTTGAAACATGTTTGGAGCTCTAACAGATATATTAAACCAGGAGAATGAGAGCCAAACCCTGTAGATAGTGGAGCAGTCAAGCTGAAGAAGGTAGATCCCTGAAACAATAGATCAGTCATTAATTCTGCACTTCCACTTCTAGACTTCTTTTATATGAAATGAAACAAACTTCTCCCATGTTTAAGCTGCTAATATTTTAGGTTTTCTGTTATATGCTGCTGAACCTACTCCAAATGGAGACACTGAATACCCAGACGTATATGGTGCCACTCTCTGAGATGGAATGGAGCAGGGGAAGATACAGGTTTTGTAGAAATGGTGGAAAATCCCATTTGGTCATGATTAAAATTTACTGTGTCTCTGGAAATGCTCAGTAAGGGATATAGATGGCATTAGGATCTTGGGAAAGATTCTGTGTCATCTAGTAGGAGAAGGCAATGTTTGTTTTTAGGAGAATGAAACCTCAGGGAAAACAGACAGCGTTATAACTTGTTTACTTCTTTTTTGTAGGATAGGAAGTTTGATTTTTTGAGAATTGAGCAGAAAACATAAGGCATGGATTATCTGTGCTGGTAGTTTTGCTCAAAGGTGGACTTTGAGTTGGAGATAGGGAGTTAGAGATGCAAAAGAATATGGATTTGTGAAGGGACAAATTTTGTAGGTAGAGGACATGTTTAAACTTCGGGGGTGGGAAGAAATTTAGTACCTGTATTCCTTTAAAGGCTTGGTTGATTTGAAAGGCACAGGTTGCTAGAGATTCTTTAAATCTCAGAGATTTCCTGCCTTCTCCTTTATTGAGTTAGATTAGGGAATCCATTGATAGGGACATATTGAATGAGTTATAATGAGAACTTTAGGTATATCATGCCTGGTTGCGTTGTGCAACAAGCAGGAATCTCTTGTTTAAGGAAGATGAACATGATGACCTTTGCTGTTGTTCAATCAATAACTTTTCCCCTAGTTTAAAAATAGCCTATTTAAAAATTCTTACACTAAAATGAAGTACATGTTACATAATAATCTTATCTTCAGTTGGAAGGAAACTTTAAAAACATAGTGAAAGTGATACAGCGAGTCATAGGAGAGCATTCTGTTTTAAATGTGTAATTTTCTTTTTATTCTAAAAGGATTGATATATTATGGATACTACCAACATATTAGTGTTTTTAAGTTGTTTCTAAGAAAGTGGTCTGAAATTTTCATGTGGGAATATTTTTTTCTGCTATATTATTAACAAGGGATAGATATACTGTAGTATCATGGTAATAATTTCTATAGTACTTTGAAAGACATAGATATGATTTATTATATTGCAGAAATTCCAGAAAACCCCAGCTGCTTTTTTTCTTCCTCCCTTCCCCTTTCCCCCCACCTAAATTCTTTCTGTCCTACTACTTCTACCCCTCCTTTGTAAAGTTGCTGATTTCTCAGTGTTACACAATCAGCATGTTTTTGTGATAATTAGTTTGATTTAAGGTAACTTTTACCAGTCTAGACAGAGATCTGTTTTTCTACATTATACAAAATAACAGTGTTTAGGCAGTGGCCTGGAGTTCTTTGCCAGCAGATGCGTTGTGGAGGCTTAGTGTAAATTCATGTAGTTTAAATGAGTATAGTTTTCCTAGCAAGGTAATCTATCTGGGGATTTTTGTCTACTCCGTAGGTTGGCAACCATAGTTTTGTTCCCCCTAGTGGTAAATATGTGTATTTAATATTTTGTGGTGTTTACCATGCATAGAATTTTAGAGCAAGAAGGGACTTCAAATCACTTTATCGGTGAGAGACTGAGATTCAAGAGAAGTTAGAGGATGTGCATAAGGTTATTAGTTAGAGATAGAGCTAAGACAAGCCTGAGATCTCCTAAATACCAATGTAGTGTTCTTTTTAAAATAAGACTCATGAAATGTTAAAAGAAATAAATAAAATAAAATAAAATAAAATAAAATAAAATAAAATAAAATAAGACTCATGGTGTGTGTATATATCTTTGAAGACTCTCTTAGATTAGTTTGAAGATATTTACTGTGGGAAGATATTTATATTTTGGATTATTTCTATTTATTCATAATTACTGTCGATGTCTTTAATGTAGTAGTCTTTTGAGAAAGAAAAAGATCCTTGGAAGAGTGACTGAGATAGGAAGGGAAATGGAAATCATATTTACCTTTGAGAAGGCACAGCAGTTGTCTTTAAGTAGTTGAGGGATTACTTGTGGGAGAGGATTGAGCTTATTTTTTAGCTTGTTACATTGAGTGAAGCAAATATTACTGAATCTCTGGGCTTGCCCCAGGATGGTCTAGTTTCTTTCAGTAGAATAAATGGAATAGGAGGGGATCAGGGCCCTAGAACTAGACTTACCTATAAGGTCATACCCAGATTGAGTTCTGTGCTAAAGGAAACTTTAATTCTGGCAGCTCCTATCCATCTGCCCTGGCACAGTGTAGCAACTAAAGACTGCAAGTCAGGAAAGCAGTCATCTTCAAGAATAGAGAAGTTTTAAATGATCCCAGAAGTTGTTGGACTAAGTCTAAAGGATGGAGGATATTGCCCTGGAAGGAGGTTTAGAGCCAGCTGACATCAGGACACCAGCCATTGGTTGAAAACCATTTGAGTACTGGATTTAGGATGACTCGGATTCACATTTGTGTTCTTCCACTTATTTATACAATGTGACTTTGGGAACATTACCTGGTATGTAAATTCATTTCTTTATGTGTAAACTGGAGATTAGTATTTTTATTTCATAGCTTGTTACAATTAACTGCCTTATGTGTAGTAACTGTACTATAAATATTGGTTGGATCCGATCTGAGAGTGACTGACTTGAGCAAAAACAAAACACCAGTCCTAGGGAGATTTGGATTCTGAGCATATATTTCAATATATGGAAGAACTTTCTAATAATTTAAGAAGTAGTAATTTCATTTTTACTTAGAGATGTTCAGGCAGAGGATGAACAACTGTTTGGGGATATTGTGGAAGATAGTTAAACATTGAATTGAATTGTTATACTTTTATTTAATCATCAGATATGATATATAAAACATGAGAAGAACAATAGTTTATTCTATGTACTTATGTTTTGTTCTGCCCATTGTTCTTCCTTCCTGATGCTCCAGTACTGCTTCCTTTATCCTTTCCTTTCTGTTTGAACAATTTCCTTTACCTGATCTTTAAGAATAGGTCTTCTAGTGATGATTTCTTTTAGTTTTTTTAGTTTTTCTTCATCTGAGAACATCTGGATTTCTCCTTCATTCCTAAAGGATAGTTTTGCTGGAAATAGAATTTATAGTTAACAGTTCTTTATTTCAGCACTTGAAAAATATTGTACCACTTCCTTTTGACCTCCATGGTTTCTGATGTAAAATTTGCAGTCATTTGAATTGATGTTATCCTATAGGCAATATATTGTTTTTCTCTTGCTTCTTTCCAGATTTTTTTCTTTTTAGTTTTCAGAAGTCTAATAATCTTCTTGGTGTAAATTTCTTTGAATTTATCCCATTTGCAGTTCACTCAACTTCTTGAATTTTTTGTGTGTTTTGCCAAATTTGGAAGTGTTTCATCCATTGCTATCTCTGAGCACTCTTTCAGTCCACTCCCTCTTCTTCTAGTAGTCTAGTGATATGAGTATTAGATATTTTGATATGGTTCCATGGGTCCCCAAAGCTCTTTTTTAAAAAATATTTTTATTTTCTCTCAGTTGTTCAGATTGGGTAAATTCTATTGATCTGTCCCAAAGTTCGCTAGTTCTATCCTTTGACTTCTCTATTCTACCATTGAACCCATCTACTGAGATTTTTATTTTGGTTATTTTATTTTTAGTTTTATAATTTCCATTTGGTTTATAACTTCTGTTTCTTTGCTGATATTTTCTATTTTTTCATTTGTTTCAAAAGAATTTGGGGTTGATTATTGATGAATTTTTATGACAACTGCTTTAAAATCCTTGTCATATATTCTAACAACTGATCCATGTTTGTGATGGCATCAGTTGATTGTCTTACCAGGTTTTTATTTTCCAGGTTCTTGGTATGATGGGTGATTTTAAATTATATCCTGGATATTTTGGCTGCTGAGTTAGTTCTTCTGTTTGGATTTAGCACATAGACCATGGTCTAATTTTGTGAGCTGCTGTTCCAGTGGCAGTCTAATTGTCAGGCTTTTGCAGTGTTATTTTGGTCTTGGTTTATCTAGTCCTCCCCCTGGTTCATGCTAGTGCTGTCTGAGATGGCAGATGTTCCCCAGGCTAGGGTGTCTGATGTCCTTTGGTAGGGACAGGCAATCTCAGACCCACAGGGCCTAAAATGTTGAGTTGGTAGTTTTTTTTTTTTCCTTCAGTATTTTAAAGATGTAACTCCATTGTTTTCTGACTTGTATTGCTTATAACAAGAAGTCTGCTGTCATTCTTTCTTTTGTACTCTTCCTAACATGTCTCTTTTCTGTTTCAAAGATTTTCTCTTTATTAAGATGTATTATATTTTTATAAGATTTAAAAAATCTTTTAAAGTAATTTGACTGTGATGTCCCTTGGTGTAATTTTTCCCGTTTTGAGGGGTTTGGGGTTTTTTTTGTGCTTGTTGATCATTGGGTTTATAGTTTCTGTCAAATTTGGAAAAATGAAATTTCATCAAATTTTATTACTTATTACTTCAGCTATTTTTTGTGGCTCCCCCCCTCCCCTGGGGACTTCTGTTACATACATATTAGGCCAGTAGAAGCTGTCCCACAGCACACTGATGCTCTGTTCATTTTCTTCCTGTCTGTTTGTCTCTCTTGCTTTCATATTGGAGAGTTTCTATTTCTATAATTTCAAGTTTATTAATCTTTTTTTCTGTAGTGTGTAATTCATAAATTTTATCCAGTGTATTTTTCATGTCTGTATTCCTGAAAATATGGAACAAAGTTATAATAACTTTGAATATCCTTATCTCCTAATTTCATTATCTGTCAATTTAGAGTGTTTCAGTTGATTGATTTTTCACCTCATTATGGCTCATACTTGTCTGTTTCTTTTCACCCCTGGTGGTTTTTACTTTGATGTTAGACATTGTGCATTTTACTCTGTTGAGTGCTGGATATTTTGATTTTTCTATAAGTATTCTTAAACTTTGTTCTGGGATGTAACTAAAGCACTTGGAAATAGCTTGATCTTTTCAAGGCTTGTTAGGTGGGCCCACAGCAGCATTTAGTCTAGGGATGACTTTTTGACACTACTGAGGTAATACTCTTCTGAATTCTCTACTTGAAGCATTGAGAATCATGGCAGTTTTTGTTTCTTTGCTTGTTTTGTTTTTCTGTTCTTTGCATCCACTGCCCCCCCCCCCCCCCCCCCCCCCGATTGGCTGTTGGAAACACAAACTGTTCCTGGCCTTGTGTGAGCTCTGGGAATCATTCTCTCTGTTCCTTTCATGTGATTTATTCTTTGTCCTCAGGTGGTTTTCTCACACTCAAATACAAATCAGTACTCAGCTGAAGACTCAGGTAGATCCTCTGCAGATCTCTAAACTTCTCTTTTCCTATGAATCTCACTTCTCTTTGGTACTCTGCCCTGTGAACTCTAAGATCCTTGGCTTTTCTGTACCCTCAACTCTATTGCTTCAGCTCAGGGAAGCTGTTGGACTTCACTTGGATTCCCCTTTCCTGTCCTGCAGTTTGGAAACTCTTACCAGGAAGTAAGCTGGGGCAATAGTAGGGCTCACTTAATTTGTTTACTTTCTCTTGTGGTTCACTGTCATCTGCTGCCTCATGTTAGTGTTCGAAAACTATTGTTTCATGTATTTTGTCTGCTTTCTCAGTTGTTGCAGGTTAGAGGGTAAATTCAATCCTCATCACTCCCATTTTGCGTAAGGTGGGAGTCCCTAAAGTAATTGTTTTGGAATATTTTATTCTGTAGCCAGTGGGAGAACCATTTAATAGTTTTGATCAAGGGAGTTAGCAAGGTGAACTTTGACTTTGCAGAGCTTATTTCCATACTGCTGGAAGCTTGAGCATGTTGGAGTGAAGGGAGATGATGAGGCTGTTGCTGTCATCTAGGTATAAGACGATGAGTTTATGAGTTTGAACTATTGAAGTGATTTTGAATGATACTGAGGTAGGGCACATTTGATAGATATTTAGAGATATAGACTTGATAAGACTTTCTTTTTTTAAATATTGATATACAACTATATAGTTTTTACAACATTTCAGGCTGCAAACAGTTTTTCATTCATTGCTGTTAAAGAAGGCATTTTTATTCAGTAAGAAGATGCAATCTGAGGAACTATTAAAAAGTTAAATCATATATTTAGTTTTATTTTCAATTTGTACTCTTTTTTCTCTTTTCCTAAATCTTGACATTTAATCTCTCAATCACTGGCCTTATACACTAACATAAATTATGAATTTAATAGAAACTAAGGTTGTGTAACTGTCGTTGACTTACTATTTTTAATAATATACCTTGTTTTCTCTGTATTCTGTTCAATTTTTAAATGCATTCTTTTTCACTTCTTTAAAAGCCTGTAGGCTTTTTTGGCTGAATTTAACTCCAGAAAAAAATAGTTTGTGTGTTCTAAATAAGCCTTCTAAATAATAGGAGATTATACTGGAAAATCGGAAAATCATATTGCATTCCTATCTAAATTTTTGAATAACCACAGAAAGGCTTGTTTCAGACTTCTTTGATTAAATGCTAAATGGATCAAATATGAAAGCCTTTTGTGGAATGATTTCCTGCATGCTTTCTTTTCAGTGACTGAACAATTTTTATTTTCCTTATCCTTTGAAAGTTGGTCTTTACTGGCACAATTAGAATTCCTTGTTTTGGTGAGCTTTGATTTTTCTGATTATTTTAGCTTTATAGCATAAGTCTTCTGGTGAACAAAAAAAATTTTTAAAAATTATCATTTGCTAAAAAGCAGATTTTATAAATCAAAGATGGGAAGCTTGGGACCTCAAGTTGAATATGATCCTCATCTTAATTTTACCTGTGAACAGGTAAATCAGATTACTGTTGATCAGCTTCTACCCTGTTAAGATGTGTAGATCAATAATATGTTCCTGAGAGGTCAGAAGTTCTGATTTTCTAGCATTGTGCTTTTCCTTTAGTTGTTTCTCCTGAGGATGATATTCTCATTGAAGGAGAGGTGCTAGTCACAGTGCTGAAATTGCAAGCAGATTGTTTTGGGGGTAGAATGGAAATAATGAAAGACTGGTGCCAGTGTCAGTAATGTATATATAGCATGTCTTGACCAAGACTTTTCCCTTGTGGAAATTTTAACTCAAGTTGGGAAAATAAATTTTAATCAGACTTATGCTGATGTTGATGAAGTTTTTTTTGGAAAATATTTTCTGGAGGAACTTCTTGGATGATTTTTTAATATAACATAAATAATTTCCACTTTTTCATTTTTATTTTTATTTTACTGAAATAGTTTTTGAGACTTTGTCAACACCCATCAAACTGTTAAAATGGTCACATTTTATGATATGTATGCCCTCACTTAAAAAGAATTTGACTAATATAAATACAGTGGGTAAGAGACATAGGGTCCAAAACATGTATGTGCTAGGCTAAACTAAAGAAATTTAACACTTATAACTTGAGTCTGAAATGCTTTTTGTACAGGTACAGGATAGCATCAAAACATGTTTAAAAATGTACATGTCTCATTCAGAAGAGTCTTGTGGTCACCAGAAGACCTAATACAACACCAGGCTTGTTAATAGCAGCTATTTAGAACTGTTCACTTCGACCAGCTCAGTAACCTCAAGTACTGTGTTCAGCTCTGAGTACTACTCAGGCAAATTGGCACACACTTATTCTGTTACAATCATCATGGGCATCATCATCACCAACACTTATATTGCATTTACCATGTGCCAAGTGCTTGTTGAAACACTTTACATGTATATTAACTCATATTTTTCCTAACAAGAGCTCTTAAGAGGTAGGTAATAGTATCTCTGTTTTATGTGTGGGAAAAAATGAAGCACAAAGAAGTAATGCAATTTTCACAGTGTCACGTAGTAAGTAAATGACAGAACTGGACTAGAATTCAGGTAGTGTAGATCTCCACTTTATGTTCTTAACCTTGTAAAAAGAAATCATGCTGAGATCCATGGGACAAATTTTTTTTTAATTAAATATTGAAAATATTTAAGTTGAAAAAGAAAAGATCAGAGGAGTCATGGAGGAAGAGGTACAGAATAAGATTTTTGTTAGTTATTTTCAAATATTGAAGGGCTATCATGTAGAAACGGGACTGAATATAACCTGTATAGTCCCAAGAAGGAGGACTGTGACAAACAGTAGATATTATAACAGATTTTTTTCTAGTTTTTCTTTCATGCCAACCAAATCAAATACCTACTAATGTAATGAAATATTTGTTACCAAATATTTTAGTTTTTTAGGGCTGCTGTGACAGAGTACTAAAACTTGAGTAGCTTAAAACAACAGAAATTTATTTTTCACAGTTCTAGAGGTTAGAAGACCAAAATCAGGGTGTTGGCAAGGTTGGTTCTTTCTGGAGGGTTCTGAGGGAGAGTGTGGTCCATGCCTCTCTCCTAGGTTTGGTAGTTGCACTCAGTCTTTGGCATTCTCTGACTTGGAGCTGTAACACTCCAGTCTCTGCTTTTGTCTTCACATGGAGGTTTCCCTGTGTTTCTGTCTGTGTCTCTGTTTTCTCTTCCTCCAGAGTACCGGCCGTTGGATTAGGGCCTACCCTAATCTAGTATGACCTTATCTTAACTAATTATATCTTCTAAGATTGTATTTCCAAATAAAGTTTCATTGTGAGATAGACATGAACCTTTGGGGTATACTATCAACCTAGTATACTTTATAACTAAATGTATTTCCTATCTTCTGGGGCTTAGAAAGAGTTTAAAATTACTCAAATTAATTTAAAGATACCTATCTTTTTATTAAAACCCAAAATGTATGTATAGAGAGAGCCAGAGAAGGAAGAGAGGAATAGTTATTATCCTTAAATTTTAACAGAGACTGTCGTTTTCTCAGTTCGTATTTACATAATACATTTAGTGCTTTAAAAAATAATTTGATAGATTGGTGTTAATACTGCACGTCATAATTAAAGTTTCCCTTTGTCAGTTGCTCAGAAAGATCTTTGATAACCATCCAGAGGTAGAACAGGCTGCCTTGAGATACGACACATTTCAATCAATATCTTTTAAGCACAGACAAGAACATGCTCAAATAAAGAGAAAACTATTACAGGAGGAAAGTGTACATTATATATGCATTATGCTAGAGCTCTTTCATCCTTCCATAGATGATAATAGATTCCATTTTGACTGTAGGCAAAATTTAAAGAAGATGGATTTCTCGCAGATTGTCTTAACTCTCTGGTAGCAGAAGTATTTACTCATTTAAACACCACTGCAATAAGAATAAAAAAAATTTCCATCACTTAAAAAAATTCCTTTGTGCCTCTTTTATTCAAGTGGGTCCCTAATATCCATCCCTAGCCCTATGTAACCACTAATCTGCTATCTATTACTATAGGTAAGATTTGTCTTTTTTGCAACTTGATAGGAATGGAATCCTGTAGTATGTACTCATTTGTGTTTTGCTTCTTTTGATCTGCATAATTATTTTGAGATTTATCCGTGTTATTGCATATATCAGCAGTTTTTTACTTTTTAGTGTTGAATTATATTCCACTATATGGATACACCACAATTTATTTATTCATCTACCTATTAATGGCCCTAAGCATTTCATGATTTTTGATGCTATGGCATATAGTTTTAAAATTTTTAGTTTTTATTGTTAGTATATAGAAATATACTACTATATAGAAATATAATCAGTTTTTTGTATCGACCCTTTGAAGTCTTGCTAAACTCATTTATTAGTTCTAGTAGCTTTAAAAAATTTCTTAGGATTTTCTATGGGTTATTTTCAAATAAAGACAATATTACTTATGCTTTTCCCATTTGTATACCTTCTATGTCTTTTTCTTATTTTATTGTACTGATTTGCATTTCCAGTACAATGTTGAATATAAATCATTGTAGTGGACATCCTTTTTCTGTGTCTTAATAGAAAAGCATTTACGTTTGTATCCAGTAAGTATGATGTTAGCCATAGGCTTTTTATAAATGCTTGCCATGATAAAATCATATTGAGGATGTTTTGTTATTTGCTGAGTGGTTTTTTTTTTAATCATAAATGGGTATTGAATGTTGTCAGATGTTTTTCTGCATCTGTTGAGACAGCCACATGGATTTTCTTTTATTGTCTACTTTATTTATTGATTCTAATGACAGTAGCACATTGTCTTGATTTCTGTAGCTTTAATTGTAAATCTTTAAGTCAGGTAGCATATGTTCTTTTCCTCTCAAGTTTTATTCTACTCCCTGCAGTTTTTCCTAAACTGCTCCAGCAATTTTAGACCTTGCTGTGGAAATGTTGTTCTTGCCCTTCCATTTTGAGCTGCTGCTCTCAAGTTGGCCATTCTACTTTCCAGTGAATACATGTTGGCTATTTTAGGGTCCTCCTGTTCTCAAACCATTATCATTGTTTCTTTCTTAATCCTGCACAGATGCTGATATTTTGCAGGTTTTATGGATGTTAGAGGTTTTTCTCCAATTGGAGTATTTTGAGGGTATCTTTTCACCTAGTTTTCTTATAAATATTGTCCATGAGTATTTGGTTGTATTACCTTTAAAAAAATAGTAAAAAATGCATAAAATAAAATTGATAATCTTAAAGATTTTAAAATATACAGTATAGCAGTATTAACTAATATGTAACATATATATGTGCACATTGTTTTGCAACAGATCCCTAGAACTTTTTCATCTTGCAAAACTGAAACTCTATACCCATTGAACAAAACCTCTTTCCTCTCTTCCCTAGCCCCTGTCAACCACCATTCTACTTTCTGTTTCTAAAAGTATGGCTACGTTACGTTTGTCATATAAGAGGGATCTTGAAGTATTTGGCTTATTTCACTTAGCATAATGTCCTCAAAATTCATCCATGTTGTAGCATATGACAAGATTTCTTTATTTTTTAAGGCTAAATAATATTCCATGTATGTATGTACTACATTTTCTTTATCCATTCGTCTGTTAATAGACGTTTTGGTTGCTTCTACCTCTTGGCTGTTGTGAATAATGCTGCAGTGGACATGGGTGTGCAAATATCTCTTTGAGATTCTGTTTTCAATTCTTACATACCCAGAAGTGGGATTGTTGGATTATATGGTCATTCTATTTTTTATTTTTTGAGGAACCTCCATACTGTTTTCTATAATGGCAGAACTATTTTACATCCAAGACAACAGCACACGAGAGTTCCAATTTCTTTGCATCCTCACTAACACTTGTTTTCTGGAATTTTAATAGTGGCCATCCTAACCTGTGTGAGGTAGTATCTCCTTGTGGTTTTGCCTTGCATTTCCCTAATGCTTAGTTATGTTGAGCATCTCATCATATACTTGCTGGCCATTTGTATGTCTTCTTTGCAGAAATGTTTATGTAAGTCCTTTGCCATTTTTTTTTTTTCAGAGAGAATAGCAACTGGGGTGCATTTATTTCCTCCTGGGCCTGGCAGGCTGGGAGCAGAATACAGACAAAGGCACTGGGGCATGTGGGCCTGTTAATGGCCTGGAGTTCGACTGCCTGGGTGGTAACTGAATGGGCGTAGGGACTGGAGTGATACTTCCAGAATTGAGAGAAGGGCCCTTGGGGTGTGAAAGCAACACAAGTTTTGGGCTTGGCACAGGTGCAAGAGAGGGGTTACAGAGTGGGTGTGAGATGGGTGTGTTGGGGCAGGGCGTGTTGGGGCATGTTGGGCTCTGGCTTTTGACTGAGAGCCAGGTACTGAGGGCTCAGAGAACAGAAAGGCCTGTGGGTCAGCGGGGCCTGTGAAGATGTGACTGCAGACAGGATCAGCCCTGGAAGAGACTGAAGAGTCCAAGGTGAATCCTACAGTGAGGTGATGAGGAGGCAGGTCTGGGGCTCCCCTTCAGGAATACATGGTCAGCTGCAGCCACTCCTGGATGTTCACCTGGATTTGTCCAGTACCATCTTTGTCAAGAGATTTGAAGGCACGGAACATGGCATCCACTCTGACCAGGCAGCTGATGAAATTGTCAAAATCCATGTTCCCTCCCTCCTCTAAGTAGCATCGGATGATCATATTGTAGAGATGCTCATTCAGAGGGAACCCTGCTGCCTCAAAGGCTCCTGGGAGTTCACTGCTGCCAATGGTCCCTGAACAGTCAACGTCAAACTGTTTGTATATGGACTGCCACTTTCTGATGTTGTTCCACAACTACTTGAATTCCTTGAAAGCCAGCTTGCCAGTTGTGTCACTGTCCATCACGGCCACCATGCTGCGACATGTGTCAATGCCAAAACCATCTGTCTTCAGATCAGGATGTCAGGTCACGACTTTGTTGAGAATGTTCATGAGTTTTGTGGCACTGACCTCCATGGCATCTCCAGCCAGCTGGGCAAAGAGCCTCCCAAACTGCCGGACCTTCTCCTTCTCATTGGCCCCGATGTTGGAGTAATGGGTGCGAGGGGGCGGGGACTCTGGGTTGTACTGCGCAGCCGCCTCACTGCTCCCTCCGTCTCATCAGTCCTCGCCTGTCCCTACCCTTGCTGCCCTGGTTGTGCCCCCACGGTAGGATCCTCTTTTGCCAGGGCACACCTACCCAATGGCAGACTCAAAAGACCTAGCCCCTCCGAGGGCTTGCTTCATAGAAGCTCAGCCGCAACCTTCCCTCAGCTTCACCCTTCTCAGGTCCCACCTGTCTAGGAACCTACTTCATCTCCATGACTTCTGAACAGTTGTTTTGTCCCAACATCCCACCCCAGCTCCAATAGTTCTCACCTCTTCAAAGGACCACACTCTATGCTGTACACCAGAAATTAACACAACACTGTAAACCGACTATACTGCCATTAAAAAAAAAGATCACATTCAGTGGCCAAGATTAATTAGGCCTTTATGGATCACATGCCATACCTCCACCTGGACATTATTCTATTTTAATCCAGCCGATTCCCAGCCATGCTCTGCTCCTTCAAGTCCATTCCCTTGTCTCATTAGGCCTAGACCTCTTCTAGATATACCTTCTCATTAACCCATCTACGGGCCATGCCACGCCCATAAGGAAAGCCTTGCCCCCATTAAGTGATACTTAGCATCATTGGCTCTGCCCCCTTAACGTTTGTCTCAGGTTAGGGGAAGTTAGCCACGCCAGACCCATTAAGCCCCACCTCCCAAAACCCCGCCGGGTCCCATCAGATTGTGTCCCCTCAACAGTCAGACTGAGTCCATGTCAAGCCCCGCCCCCATGAACTCATTAGGGCCAGCCCCCTCAAGGCCGGCCTCCTAGCCCAGTCCCCGCCCAGCCTAAATAAGGCTCCTGGTCAGTGTCCAGGTTACCCCATTCTACTCTTGCTGGACAAGCCTCCTCCTCCAGGCCTCGCCCCTCCCTTTGCCTATTTTTTAATTGGATTTTTATTGTTGTTATTGTTGAGTTGTTGGGATTCTTTATATATTCTGGATATTTACTCTTTATTAGATACATGATTTGCAAATATTTTCGCCCATTCTGCAGGTTGCATTTTACTGTGTTGATATTTTTCTTTGCTGTGCAGAAGTTTTTAGGTTTGATACAGTCCCATTTGTCTTATTATTGCTTTTATTGCCTGTGTTCTTTATGTTGTATCCAAGAAGTAATTGCCAAATTCCATGTCATGAAGCTTTTCTCCTTTGTTTTCTTCTAGGAATTTTGTAGTTTTAGGTCTTAGGTTTAGGTCTTTAATCCATTTTGAATTAATTTTTGTAAGTGGTGTAAGTAAGGGTCCAACTTTATTTTTTTGCAGGTGGATATCCAGTTTTCCCAGCACCATTTGTTAAGAAACTATTCTTTCCTCGCTGCGTAGCCTTGGCACTTTTCTTAAAGATCATTTGACCACATACATCAGTTTATTACTGGGCTTTCTATTGTGTTACATTAGTCTTTATGCCAGTTCAATTGTGCTATCTTAAAGCAGTCTGTTTTTTATATGGGAATTCAGGAAGATTGACGAGCTATGTTTCTGTTACCTCCATCTCCATCTTCTCTGATTTTTTATTTTTTTACATATTTGAAGAGGATGTCTTCTGTTTTCAACTATGTAATTAATAAAATTGTTGTTTGGACAGTATAAAACAAATGTCAGCTAAAGGCTATCCTTTAGGTTGCCATTGATTCCTTAATGGGCTTTGGATACCTCACGTATATTAAGGTATTAACATTGGGCACTCCGTTAAATTATAATTCTTCACGTAAAAGAGTAAGCCTTAAATTGACCTTATTTTTCTTGTCTCTAGCCTGTCTTTTGTGGCAGATACTGTGTTGTTGGGTATGTAATCTCATTCTCAGTGGCAGCCTTGTGTGATGGGAATTATATTAACTGTATTTTGAGGTTGAGAAAACTGAGATTTAGAGAGATTAAGTGAATTTTTCAAGTTCACAAGACTATGAAATAGCAGAGCCTGGATTTGAACCTATTTCTGACTAACCTCCAAGCCTAGGTTCTTTCCACTATACTAATCAGAGGTCAGATACACTATGTCTGCCATGTTTCTTTATCAGAACTCTTCCTTCCTCTATAAGGACAAATCTATGTCCATTCTGTTCTTGTCCTCCTTAGGAGAGATGAGGATCAGTTAGGAACCAAGGGATAGGCAATATTTGATGAAAATGGGAGGGCAGTTTTAATGACGTATTGTTCTATATTGTCTGTTCTTTTACTTGTAAAATTATTTCAAAGGTCAGTGATAAAGGTTACTATTTCATTTGTACAATATTCCTATTTAAAAGTTTCTGTTAGTACCCTTCATTAAAATTTTTTATTTTGGCTTTTCACCATTTTTTCCCAACTATTTATTGAGGTAAAATTCACAAATAAGATTGTAAGGTATTTAAAGAACACATCATGGTGATTTGGTATACGTATGCATTGTGAAAGGATTCCACCCATCTAGTAATGAATACATTCATCACCTCACGTATTTATCTTTTTTTAGAAGTGAAAACAAGTTCTATTCTGTTAGAAAATTTCAGTTTTGCAATACAGTGTTATCAATTATAGTCACCAGGTTTTACATTAGATCCTCAGACCTTATTCATATTACAACTGAAAGTTTGTGCTCTTTTGCCAACCTCTCCCTATTTCCCCCAGCATTACTCTAAGTGAAATACACCAAAGACAAATATCTCTGGATTAATAGAGCTAGAGAATTCTGTCTTTACATGTAGATAATAATAAATTTAGTCTGTTATTTGAAATGTGTTAGCCAGCCAAAATGTGTATACTTTGATTTCCCTAATTATTCATGAATGTCTTTGCAGTATTAAATGTAGACTGAGTATGAAGTTTGCTAAGTGTATAAATCATCTGAGAAACAAAGTCACTGTGAAAAAAGGCCATCATGTTCATATCATAAACTTTTAGACAACTTTGAATTGCTTTTTAAAAATTGAAGTATAATTGATTTACAAAATCATATTAGTTTCAGGTGTCCAACACAATGACTC
This sequence comes from Camelus bactrianus, assembly GCF_048773025.1. Taxonomy (NCBI): domain Eukaryota; kingdom Metazoa; phylum Chordata; class Mammalia; order Artiodactyla; family Camelidae; genus Camelus; species Camelus bactrianus. The sequence goes on from NC_133548.1 coordinate 41,795,572, forward strand.
AATATTTTTACAAATTATACTCCATTTAAAGTCACCAAAAATAATGGCTGTTATCCCCTGTACTGTACAGTACGTCCTATAGCCTCTTCATTTTATACATAATAGTTTGTACCTCTCAATCGCTTATCTCCCCTCCACCTCATAACAAAACAGAAACAGACTCACAGGTATAGAGAACAGACTTAATGAATTGCTTTTTGAACCATGAAAGAATGCCTGCTTTTAAGATTTTTCTTTTGTATAAACTATTACTTATTGTTTTATTTGGATTCTCAAGAACTTACATTTATCATCATTGGACTTAAGTGATGCTGCTTTTATGTCAAAATGGAAATAATATCTTTGTTTCAAAATTCAGAATTTTTTAGTTTTTCTATCCTTGATTTCATTAGTCTCATGACCTGGTATCTAAACAACATTGTCTTCTTCCCTAATCTTTATCTGTTGTTATTACTGTGTTTACATCTGTCCTTTTATTTGTATTTCAAAAACCTCAATTCAAGTTTTGAATATCCTCACAGCAAGTTTTATCCTTAGCACCTAACACAAGGCCTGGCATTGTGTTATTGTTGAATAAATGAATTACTGCAGATTTTCTGGATACATCCTCTTAGCATTCTGCCCAGTTTTCCAGATCACAAAAACTGATAGCTTGTACTAAAACTCCAGTTACAGTCATTGCTTTCTGTGGCAATTCATTCTGTTTTTTGATGGTTCTCATTCTCAGGAGGTTCTTCCTTTATATTGACTCAAAAATATGTCCTCTTAATGACAGCTTTTGGCTCTAGTTTGCTGCACTCTTTCTTCTTCCATATAGTAGCTCTTCACATATTTGGAGAAAGTTCTTATGTGTGCTTCTTAAAAAAGTTTTCTGACTTAATCTTTTTATGTAATAATTTCCAGACCCTTTACCAGTTTGAAAGAGCTTGATCTGTCAGGGTTCCTCTTACAGTCTGTTCCAGTTTAGACTCTTCAGTGACAAGGAATATGGGTTTATCTGGGCTTAAGAGGGAGGAATATCGTAAGAATACTTCAGGAGTTTAATGACACATGCTACAGTGCTGCCAGAATTTATTGGAGGTAGAACTTAGACAGCTGCACAGCCTTTCTGTGTGTCATTTCTGCTGCTTTCTACATCTGTACTGTTAATCTTTTTCTGCTGGCAAGTCTCTGCTGGAGGTTTCTACTGTTCTGTAATTGGCTTTACACGTGACCCCCTATGGTTGCCTGAGCTCACAAGTCTTGATAACATCTTTTTAGCTGCTGTAGTCTCTCATTTCTTCTATTCATAATTTGCTAGCAGAGGAATCTGACTTGTATAGGATAACTTTTTATAGCCAGGTCACTCTGGTCATAAATTGCTTGCTAGTTTTTCTGTGTCTTTGCCCACCTAATAGTCCCATTCATTGATTAAACAAGTCTTTTACTAAGTATCTAATATATACCAGTAATTGTTCTCAATGCCTACAGCAGTAAACAAATCAGGCCAAAATCACTGTTTTTATTCTAGTAAGGTGAGACAGACAAGTAGCAATAAATATAATTAAATTAATCATTTCAATATTTCTGGTTGGTGGGAGGGGAGGTAGGACTGTGTGCTTCTAACATGATTGCTGCCCTTTATTGAACTGTGAGTTGTGCCACTTTTGACAGAAGGTGATGTGGGTAGATGGATATCCTATGTCAGTGTAGATAACCACTGACATAATTGTTTAGATAAACATACAAAAGATTTAGCGAATTATGCATTAGAGTAGCATTTCTCAAGGTTCAGGGTGTGTGTTAAACCAAGTCGTATGTATATATTTTGCACATTTACACTTTAAGCACACACAAGGCATTCAAATAATTTATGTCAATTAGTACAGTTAGCACATATCAAGCATCTTGTTTTGTATAGAGCAGAGCATGTAATTAACCCCTACTCACTTTTCAGTTCTGCACATGAACTTTTTCCTCATACTAATGAAACTCTACACCTATAGCATACTAGTTAGCAACCCCCAAGAATACTGTTTGACCTCCTGGGGTCATTTGGCAAGGCCAGAACAGTCACTTTGCCTGGGGGGTGATGACTGGTTGGATCATCCTGGGTCACTAGCTAATCTTTGTGGCTGAGCTGTGTAGTCTGCAGCCCTACCAGAACCCAAGGGAAAGTGGGTTGCCACACATTAAGAAGGGGAAAGTGTGCTTGATCACGCCAGTATTTCCTCACCCTTCCTAAATTTGTTTGGGGCAGTTTGTCTAGCGTTTGCACTTTTTTCAAAGAAAGCTATTTCCAAATGTGCTGGTATCTTGCCAAGAGTCCCCCTTTTAATGTATGAACTCCATTTGGTCATCATATTTCTTGATTTTATGATGGAGTGGAAGAGTAGGGGCTCTTAATTCACAGTGCAGATAGGAGCTGTTTCCACAAGCATTCTGACTGA